>NC_136865.1:21276330-22476330 GCF_951799975.1 Gobius niger | reverse complement strand
ACCCACATAAAATAGTCCCGGTGGTCTGGCATATTTAGTGACTTTAGTAAATGAAGCAAATACTTATTATAAATGTTACGTTTGTGGGACCATGGTATAAGCGGATTAAACAACGAGGAGCCGTGCATTCGACGGTTATAATGCACTTCGCACTCCGCGTCGTGCATTATAACCGTCGAATGCACGGCTCCTCGTTGTTTAATCCTTACTTAACAGAAGTCGACCGATATGGGATTTTCTAAGGTCGATGACGATTTTTATTGGCCGATGCTGATATGCTTGGCCGATACTCTATAATCCCGTAAAAAACGCTGATTTTATTGTATTACTTTAGGTGATTCAATCATAATTTCTGTCCCAGATTTGATGTTGATGATGTTGCTAGCCGTGGCATTTTGCGTAGCGATCAAAAATACAATAGCCGAGGTTGCAGGTTCTGTGCTTCAATATGACATGCAGCATGTTTATATTCAGTTTAGGGAAACTTGTATTAAACAAACTTGCAGCTAACCAGTTCTCATTGTGAAGTTTCTCAGCTCCCCTGAGGCCTAGGAAGTTGTGGGAGAACATGTTTTAAAGCCTTGACTTAGCTCTTTCAGATGCAACAATGAACATACATGGGACTCATACATGTAAACACACCACGCTCAATTGTTGCCTGTCGCACACTCACACTCTAAAACATACTCTCATTCATCCTGGTCTAGACACGGGAACATGCAAACTCTACACAGAAAAGTTCCTACGGTCAAGCATGAGTACTAACTGCTGTGCTACCGGGCTGCCCATATATGTTCCCATATACTGTATGTGCTCCCTTTCTTTGATTGTAAATAAATCTGCTATATGTACCTTTAATGCCTATCTAATCCAATTACAAAGATGATCAAATCTCCACATTGTGCACAAACATATTAATAAAATCCGATCGTAGAAGGTAATTTGACACTTCACACTAAATAAAAAAGAAGAAAACTTAGTTTTGCCTTGGTCAGCAAAAAGCATCAGATCTGGAGCTGTCATTTAGATGAATGAAACTGTACCTCGATGGCGCAGGACTCATTGCCAAAGGCGGTGCCCTGGATGTGGATGGTCTGGTGGTAGGTGCCCTGGTTTGGGGAGATGGAGGTCACTGAGGGGGTGGAGCAGGCTGACGAAGTGAAGGACACGCCCGACGACTGGTTTGTCTGAGCGCACACAGGGGAGACGACACAGGCCTGGGCCGAACGGCGAGCGCGATGAGAACCTGAAGAGTAAAGTGGAATTTGACTTTATGTAATGCTAGCCCGAATGATTTTGTATTGTGAAAAATTGGGATGTTAAAAAGTGACTTGAGTTAGGACGGTGTATTACTATGCACATAAAGACAAATCTGCTGACGATACAGATATTAAAATTCGCTATCCTTTATTTACACAATCTTTTCCTCTTTTTTCCAAATGCATAAAGACGCATATGTAAGTTGTGAATGACACTGTGTTCAGATTACCTGCTGGACCGTGCTTGGCCTCCACTCCAGCCACAGTTAGGACCACTTTGCTGCTCATGTCTGGTTGCGCCAGGACCTGAATCTTGCCCTGCAGGAACTTGGAATTCCCGCGATCCACATAACCACTGCTGACGTATTGCAAACCCGGCTTAGTGAGGACGTAGGCGAACTGGCCTGTGGAGAGAGGGAGGGAGAGAGAGTGCGGGTGAAGGGGGAGACAAAGGGCCAGATCTTGTGGTTCATAGCGCAGGCTGTAGAGCAGACGAGCTGCAGGATTCTTGGAGCGGCTCAATTGGAAAAAAAAAAAAGTTTTCTATGCCCCCCGTTTGTGAAATGCACTGCTTTCTTTTGGACTGAGCTGTGGCTACAAAAGGCGCAACAATGTAAAAAGGAAACATGAGGCTTATTACAACGACCTCCACTGATGCGCTTCATTCATCAGGAGGTAAACGCTGTTTTGGTGTTAGGGGTGTGCGTGTTGATATACTGTACCAAAAGATTCCAAGGAAGAAGACAAGTCAGCGTGATGTAAAGAGGAACATAATGTGAAGGTTGCCACAGAAGAGGGGCTCCGAGTGCTGCTTGTAATAAACCACGCCTCAGTCGGCTTCTTTTTCTTTAACAACGGCCTCTCCCTAATGGCGCAGCCTTGAGCGCAAAACCTGCGCCACATGCAAGATCGCGCGTGTGCCACGTTGCGTTTACAGTTGCGCACGGACTGCGCCAGTCACAAGATCTGGCCCAATGAGTGCTTGAGCTTGAGACAGGTGTTGTTGTTGTGCTGCTGACTGTCATAACAAAAAGCCACATAAAGAGACTATTATCGTAATTTCTTGTCTAATTTCTAAGCACAAAGTCTAAAAAAATCCTTGGGTTCAAAGTTTGGTTAGTGCGCCCTCTGCTGGCGACTAAACATGGCTAAAAACAAAAAAAGTGCCTCCATTTTTAACAGCATGCTAAACAATCGATAGTTCTACAAATACAGTAATTAATAGTTTGAATGCAGAACTGATCAAGATGTAGTGATGGTAATGGCAATTTACTCATGCAAGATATTCTGGGAGATACAGGTCAGCGCAGCAGCAGCAGCAGCAGCAGCAGCAGCAGCAGCAGCAGCAGAAGAAGAAGAAACGAGCAAAGCAATGAGAGATCATTTCAAAACTTGTGCTGGAGGTCGCTAAACACGAGAGGCCGTCATATTGGGGACCTCAACTAAGTGTTGATTAGGCCCTCCTCTGTTCATCCAGGTTTGTGACGGGAACAAAGACTATTCTATGTCTAGACGCCAGTGTTAAACTTATAACTTTACCATTGGGAGTGGCCGGCCCGCTGTTGAAAGGCCCTCCTTCATACTTTCGACCACTTGGTTTGGAGACGCTGAAGACTGAATACTTGAGGTCCACGAGACGGGGCGAGGTCCACCGCCAAATCACTTTGTCTCCAACATGGGCCCTGAACGAGGGGGGCTCCCAGGCAAAGCCCTGTCCAAACTCTGCCAGAAAGAGGACATCACGTTAGTCAATGTGATGCATGACATGTCGGCAATTTATTGTTTTTGCAAGAAGAAACAATATATCGCAAAATCACACAGGTCTAGTGGACCGAGATTTACTTTTAAATGGCCCAAAACAAAACAAAACATTCATAAAACATTTAACCGATTAACCCCCACCTGAACTTAGCACATTTTCTCCAGTTTGGCTTTACCCAAATCTAAAAGCTTCTTAAAAAAAAAAAAAAAACACGAGAATGAACAGTGAAGTGACAAAAACGTGACAAAAATAGTGACAAAAATGTGACAAAAATAGTGATAAAAAAAGTGACAAAAAAGTGACAAAAATGTGACGAAAAAGTGACAAAAAAGTGACAAAAAAGTGACGAAAAAGTGACGAAAAAGTGACAAAAATGTGACAAAAATGAGACAAAAAAGTGACGAAAAAGTGACGAAAAAGTGACAAAAATGTGACAAAAATGAGACAAAAAATGTGACGAAAAAGTGACAAAAATGTGACGAAAAAGTGACATAAAAGTGTCAAAAATGTGACAAAAAATTGACTAAAATGTGACAAAAAAGTAACAAAAAATGACGAAAAAGCAATGAAAAGACAGGTCAAAAAAGTGACAATAACACAACAAAAATGCAAGGGCAAAGATCTGTTTAAATGAGTTTGTAGGTCTTAGCTTTCAAATGAGGTGTTACACTGGCCTATAAGCTGTGACCTTTTAGATTTGGGTAAAGTTGAACAGGAGAAAATGCACTTGGGTTAAGGCGGGGGTTAAGAGGTTAAAGTGTTCCTAAAAAGATTTCCTGTTTTCATTTACGACTCTTATCAGGTAAACTCAGATGGAGAATGAAAACATTATAATTATACAAATGTATATATTTTCTTGCATGACACAAACCACGTTCTTTACATATCACTAATTTTAGAAACCCCGGTGTTGATCCGGTTTTGTCTCTTTCATTGTGTCTGTTTCAGGTGGTGTCAGATTTGAGCTGAAGGCGACAGCTCCAACGCTCGCGGCGTTTGTTTGCAAGTTAATCCGATGTCTCCTGTGTACAGTTTAAACTCTTGGGGATTTAACTTGACATTTGAACAAAAGACAGAAGGAAACGTTAAACTCACTCGGGTGAATCCCTTGGTTGGTGACAGAGATGGTTTTCTGCCTCGATTGTAAAACACACTCCAGTTCGTCCTCTGAGGCGGTCGTCAGCTCACACTCTGCTCCCCCTGTTACAAAAACACACGGTGAGGTCATGCAACCTGGGCTTCAACACCACAGGGGAAACGGCCTGTACACCTGTGACCTGTGGGAACAGAGCTGCACAAGGTTTCAAAACTCTTTCAATTATTTCTATTTTGTTATGCAGCAGCTGTTATGTTTTCTTGAAATACCGTAATACAAAGGAAAATCATAGTGTCTTAGGTATTTAACCCGATATCAACACTGCAGAGTCATTCCATCTCAGTCACAGTCGTGCTGTTTTTAGACATTTATATAAAAAAAGTAAGTTCTATGGATGTTTCCATTCATTGCCATGAAAAAGAAAGATACAACCTCTTCAACCTCTTAATCTCCACCTGAATCGAGCACATTTTTTCCAGTTTGGCTTTACCCAAGTCTGAGAGCTTATAAAGAAGCATCAAAATAGCGAAAGAAATGTGACAAAAAAGTGCCAGAAAAGCAACAAAAATGCAAAAAGTGCCAAAAACCTGGCGATAGCACGACAAAAAAACAATGAAAAAGCAACAACAAAAAAAACAAGTTACAAGTTATCACTTTTGTAGGTCTTTGCTTTCGAATGAGTCATTACACTGTTGCTCTCCAGTCGAGAAGCTTTTACATTTGGATAAAGCTGAACTGGAGAAAATGCGCTCGGTTCAGGCTGTGGGTAAGAGGTTAAGTTGAAGTGTAGTTTTTTATTTTATAATAAAATATAATTTGAACATCCAGACTTCGACATAAAAACACATAATAATAATAATCAATAGAGAGATGTGATACTATTACTAATAGTGTGTAATAACTTTTGGGTTACATACACAATAGAATAATGAGAGTCATATTGAAATAAGACCCTAACCCCAACCTTAACCCTAAGCGTCTTATGTCACTTTCATCGTTTTTTTTGTTGCTTTTTTGGTCATTTTTTAAAGCTTTTTTTTGTTGCGTTTTCACCCTCATTGTCTTCTCGCTTTTGCTGCTATAGTATATTCAAGATTCTTTTAGATTTGGGCAATGCCAAACTCGAGAAAATGTGCTCGGTTCAGGTGGGGGTTAAAGGAACAGGCCACTGTTTTTACATACTTAGACAAGTTGAGTCTGGTATTTGTGCATGCCCTCGGTCACGCAAAACAACCAAAGATGTTGTTAGCATTTGGCCTCTCCCTGTATATTCCTATAGCTACAAACGGACAGACTTACCAATAGAAACCTTAATGTCATAGATGTTTTGTCCAAATCCAGTGCCAGTAATAGTGAGTTTTGTTCCTCCCATCAAGGAGCCGACCAGAGGAGAAATACTGTGAATCTCTAGGATGTACTCGATACTGGCGTTCACACCATTGCTGTCAGAATAATAATAAAAACAATGTCAGTGCAGTGAAGCAGTGTATAAGAAACCCAGTTAAGACACAGTAAAATGAAATGCCAAACAATGTCAAACAGCAGCGCACCATTAAACATTAAAGGGGCTAGATGCAAGTTTGCCATTTTATACTCACTACTGCCACCTCAGGTCATACGTGTAACTGCAGCTTCTATATTAAGTTTGTGCATGACGGCACTTCAGACCCGAAGTAACACCTTTTTGAGTGACAGTTCATGATTTTAGAGGCAGCTGTGGTGAACAGGTCTGGGCTCATTCTACACATTAGGACATGGCTGGAACATGTAGGGGGAGGAAAATAATAATTTTAACATTTTTAAACTCTGTATAGTCCCTTTAAGGAGTTAATAAAGAAGTCTTCTGTATGATTATTTACATGGCATGAGCATTGGCACTGTTCAACCAAGAAAGACTCTTGTTCAGGGGAGTCCTTGTGTACCATCAAAACACTTGTCGATTGGCACTACTTCTTGTTATTGTGCATGTGCAGAACTATCGAGTCGTTTTACATTCAGCCATCGAGTTTCATACATTTAACTGTCGAATTAGGCTGTCTATCCTGGATATGATTAATAAATGACGTAGCAGCTGCTAAAACAATTTACCTCTAAATATTTGTAGGTTGAAAATATAGGCTTTAAAAACCAAAAAAAAGTACAAGTTTTGTCAATAATCATAAGCAGAAGTCGTTTAATTGTAGTAAAAGCTGTTAATGAAAGACTCTTCTGCTCTTTAATTATGTAATATTATGCAAGACAAAGTTTACCAGCTGTTAATAGCTCGTTTTTACGAGAAACAAAGACATTTGCTCAGGTTGAAAGTGAAACTCATTTTGTGCTCTACAGTATTGTCCACGGTACGATGATGTTAGAAATGTATTGTTTGGTGAACTGTTCATAAGCCTGAAATGTTCTGGATCAGTGATGACGACAAGATGAAATGGTGATTTAATTCTAATGTGTTTATTTTGGCTTCTTTTGTTGGTAAAGCCTGGATGAGTCGGCAGACTTGTTTATTCAAAAAGTTTATGTATCGTATGTTGTGCCTACTGTCTGGCATCTGGTCCTTTTGCTGTTGTTATTGGTGTCCTTTAAGCCTATTAGGGTTGGGCATATGCAAGACACAATAATAATAAACTATTCATTCATTCACTCATTCATGCGCATTGATACTGTCAGTGCAGCTTGACAAAGTAGTGCAGCTCGACGTTACACCGGCACCAGATTGCCAAAACAACATCCAGGGGAAACCTATGCACTTTTTCACATTTTGTAATACATTTGGTGATGCTCAGTTGAAAATAAAATGTAAAACTGACTCGTAATGAGGGAGGGCAGACTGAAAATGTGGTTGTGCAAACATAAAGATGTGGATCATTTATTTGGTATTTTTGTTGCTTGAATTGGATAAAGTATGCAGGAATAAGATTTGTCTGTTTGAGGTGGCTGTTGTCATAGTAACACTGTAACGGTTGTGCTCCTGTACCTTATCAGGGCATTCCCGTTGTCCTGGACCCGCACGTCCACGGCGTACAGGCCCGGGGGCAGCACCGGGAGGAGGCAGGTGACGTTTGTGTCTGTCCACTCCAGCAGCACACACTCTTCTCCGCCGATCTCCACGCCACTGCTGCTGTCGCGCGCTCCAAAGTTTGACCCCACAATGGCGAGAACTCTGCGACCTGTAGCAAACAAAACAAAACAAAACAAAACACCCAGACGTGTGTTAGAGAAAAAGCTGTCAGTCAAGTGTCAAAAATAATTAACGCTTGGGTTCGTTGGAGTCTCCGGGCTAATCATAGCAGAAGAGCCGCTTATTGTCTCAGTGTTTTGTTGCATGACAGCGATTCTTTGTGTGTGTGTTTTCTTCCCCTGTAACCAAGCTGCCCATAGAAAAGCTGTAGAGCAACATTGCAAGACCGCATAAGTCGAGAACATCCCAATTACCACCTTTTTGCAACAATATGGAAGTCCTCGTTGACAGACACACTTAATTACATGAATAGATGATCTGTTACTGTCATGTCACACACAGGCTAAAAAAAGAAGCCGAAGGAAACACTCAAAGCACAGCTATTATTACATATAACAATAGCAAAGGTGTGAAAAAAAACATGCAGGAAGAATTTTGAATGAGTAAAGTATGTGTGACCCACCTAACGGGTCTTTGTATGCGTGGATGGAAAATAACCTCCTGAACTGAGCACATTTCTCCTGTTTAGCATTACCCAAATCTCAAAGCAAAAATGTGGCAAAAGAGTGACAAAAACGTGCAGAAAAAGCAACAATAACACAATAAAAAAGCAACAAAAAGTGACTTGAAAAATGTCAAAAACGTGAGGAAAGTGCAACAAAAAAGTGACAAAAATTAGATGAAAAATCAACAAGAAAACCACGAAAGAGCGACAGAAAAGTGGCAAAAAAAACTACAAGAAACACGACAAAAACACTTAAAAAATGCGCATATAAGCGGTGACAACAAAATAAGGTACAGTTATCGGTTTCGTAGGTCTTAGCTTTCAAATGAGACGTCACACTGGCCTAGAGGCTGTAAGCTCCAGTCGAGAAGTGCTAAAAGTGGATAAAGCTGAACTGGAGAAAATGCACTCGGTTAAGGTTGGGGTGAAGAGGTTAAGGAGTTATAGTGTATGTTGTTTTGAAGGTGAAACAATGCCGAGTAAAAAAGTGAAATGGCTGCCCTCACCGCTCACACTGGTGGTTTTTGGACTGGTGGAGGAGATTTGAGGCGTGAGGTTGTTGTCGTATGAGAACGACTGAGCCGCCGTCTCAGTCATGGATCCTTCAGTCACAGCGACGGCAGCAGACCCAGCAACTCCCTGCGATAAAAGAAAACACTTGAATATATCGACAGTTCACGTTCACTTAAAGTCACATTGATGCCGACTTACTGGAGGCGTCCTGCATTTCAGTTCAGTTTCAGTGGCCGCTACTATCACACAAGTCTTGTTTCCAACCGTCACAGTCGTGTTCGGGCCAAAACCAAAGCCTTGAATTGTCAACAGCGTGGCTCCTGAATGGGCAAAAATATACATATTGTGAGCGCTGCTTTGCTATCGCTCAGATAAGATCAGTTTCTTTCCCATCGTGCAGCCCAGAAAGTAAAAACGTGGTTGTGATTTACCAGCCAGACTTCCAGACAGAGGAGAGAAGGATGAGATGATGAGCTGGTAGGTGAAGTAAAGGACATTGTCTCCAGCATATTGGCAGTTTCCGAGGGACGGGAAGGTCACAGTCACAGGAAAAGTGCCAGCGACGGACCGGCTCAGGCTGCACACCTGAGTGGTGGCTGCAAGGAATAATAAACACTTAAAGCAGTACTAAGTCATTTGTGTACCTTAATAAATCATTTTCGTAGTTCCTCTGGGGGTAATACAAGTGTTAATGGGATGATTGGAGGGTCTTTCATCTCCCCCTGGTGTCTCTGGCCAGAAAACCACCCTTGCAACTTTACCTGCCTCTGGGTCGGAGGCCCCAATACACACTAATAGAATCACGAAGAAGAAGCTAACAAGCTAACGGGCAAAGCTAACTGTGGGTTAGCGCCTCTTACACAGTATTTACAGCCAAGTTTGAGTGAAAAAAATGATCTCCATTGTGTAACTGGACGTACAATATCCCTCTCTCCCTTTGTCTTTTCTGTCAGCGTAGTATTTACTATTATTATTCAATTAATGAGTATAAAAAACGCAACATGCTATGACGCTTATGACCTCTAGGGGCATGAGTTACTTCGTACTGATTTAATATTGAATAGTTTTACTTTTTTAAGGTAACCAATGCTACTACTAAACTTTACTATTGCTGCTAATCCATCACTCCATCTCTGTTCTCACCCGTTACCAAAGAATGCACCCGCACATACAGACTCGACAAAGCCTCCAGCATGTGAGGTGTCGTGACTTCAGCTCAAAGATAACTTTGTCTAAATGGCTACTTTTTTTAAAAACCATTTGTTGAGCTCAACTATTCTTTAGAGTGTTGCTGTTGAGTGACTGACTTGGTATTTATGATGACATGTTGCCAGACCAGTGAGCTGCTTTTACTGACAATAATAATAAATTGTATGTGTTACGTATAATGGACTATGTTAGTGGTTCTCAAACTGTGGCACAAGCAACACTAGTGGGCGTTGGGCTTTTTTAAATGGTTCTCAGGCTCATCTGCAATTTCAGACTTTATTCATTAATATTAAATAGAGATCATTTAATTCACAAATTATTTAGTACCACATTTAAGTACAGTGCTTTAGTGGTTTACATTCATTCCAGACTTTTTTTTTTTTTAACTCTATTAAGGCCCAGTTTGATCTTATATCTTAAATATTTGATGAGGTGATACTTGGTGTGAAAAGTTTGAGAACCACAGCAGTATGTATTTACCCTGTGCCGAGTTATAACAGACAGTACCTGTGGTTGTTGTAACATTGCACCTGGATTTCCCAACCATGATCGTGGCGTGCTCATTCGCAAATCCTGTTCCAGTGACCGTCAAGAGAGTCCCGAGACCGTCAGACCCTGGAAATAAAACAATCTCTTCAGTTGTTTGTTCTTAGTTAAGGTGCCCTTACTTTGTACTGAAACTACATTCTTTAAATAAAGCGTCTTGTAACATTTGAATAATAATGAATGTGAAGATTTAACACGTCTTTACAAATCATACTTTTTAGAAATACTCATACTCTTTTGTGTTTATGTGCTTTTTATGTTGAAAAGTTTGGATGTCACCAAATAAAAACTACCTTCTGTCACCTTCAAAGGGACTCTACGGAGTTTAAAAATGTAGGTGGAGAGACTGCAGTTACACGTAAGACCTGAGGTGGCAGTAGTGAGCATAAAATGACAAACTTGCATCTAGTCTCTTTAAAGGGGCTAGATGCAAGTTCGCTATTTTATACTCACTACTGCCACCTCAGGTTATATGTGTACCTGCACCTTCTATATTAAGCTCGTGCATGACGGCACTTCGGACCCGAATCAACACCTTTCTGAGTGACAGTGCAGGATTTTAGAGGCAGTTGTGGTGAACAGGTCTGAGCTCATTCTACACATTAGGACATGGCTGGAACATGTCGGGGGAGGAAAATACATATTTTTTTTTACATTTTTAAACTCCGTAGAGTCCCTTTAACAGAACAAATTAATTTGATTCTTCTCAAAAGCTAAACACTTGTCTCTTGGCTCTATAGACTATCATGTTTATTTGCCTTTTGCAGTTATGTTGCTCTGAGAACGACAGCTCTTGAAGAAAGCTCACTTTAAACCATAAATGAACAGATTGTCTCAGCGGAAGTTGGGAAGCCTGTATTGAACCTAGTTGGTGTCCCAAGTTGCATTGTGTTTATATGATCGCCCCAAATTGTTTGTTTGGATACAAAAATACACTGCGGATAAAGTATATTAGTAGTTTTTATTTTTAAGTTTGATTGATAGGCAACACAACATAAATACTTTGGTTCAACGCAAATCTACGGTGTTAACAAATACATGAATACAGTTTAATATTAGTTTGACGCAGACCTTGAGTCGGGCTGATCCCAGTTGTGACGGGGGTTTTCTCCACGGTCCACTGGAAGCTGCAGTCACCGGAGCACCGCGTGGGGATGTTGTTGACGTAACCCATGACCTGCAGAGAGCATCAGAAAACCTTTGTTCACAGTCTCTAAAAATGACTCACTGTTGTGGAACATTAATTATCTCGTCAAGTTAATCCTGTGTCTGTCAACAGAGCAGCAGAGGGCTGTGTTTGTCTCACCACGTTATCAATTAGCAGCAAATGAGTAGTGGAGGCAGTGAATTAGACAAATACAAAAGCATAAATAAAATACACTGGAATACAATGGAACAACAGAAAGATGAGCAGGTGTGTCTGAGCTTTACCTGCGGATTTTCCTCAATCACACGGAAAAAATCCCCATTCAGTCTGGGATGCAACATTCCTCCTTTTTTATTTATCTTCGAAAAGAAATTGACATTTGGGCCAGTAACGTTCGAGCTGTCAACCTGTAAAGCAAGTACATTGAAACATTACTCATTCCTGGGAGGAAACTAAAGAGAAAAAATGCATTATTGTTTGAGAGAAAGATAAAGGAAGCAAATGTATTTTAATGCGCTTAAAACATGTAGAGTCGCACATTTTGGAAAGATGGCAAATTTAAAACAGCAAGTACATTTGTAGCTTATTTTGCAGTTTGTGTTTTTTTACTCATGAGAAAAGACAGATCTGTTAAACTAATACAAATACCTAATGCATTTCACAACATGTTTGCAGCAGTCTAGAATGAGCAGGTCTTAAACACGACCCAGTGGCGTCAGGAGAATATGTTGTTTACAAATACAGGTATATATTACTATCTAAATACTTGCAATCTTGGCAATTTGTTAACTGTAGCTGTTTAAATTGTGATTTGATTGTGATAATCTAAAAACACATGTAACTTACTTGTATCACTGGCTGACTTCCTGGATTTGAGATAAACTCGACCCTCCATTTGGGCTTGCGGCACGTTCCCTCAGAACTGACTTCCACTTCACCCATCTCAGAGATGCCCTCCAGGTAGAACTTCAGGTCCTCCGGGCTGATGTCAATGGGAAGACCTAAAATAAAACACAAATCCTTCTTTGAGCACAAGCACTAAAACAATGTTGATCAAAGGGACATGACAAGGGCTATGACGGCAAAGTGAGCAACTTTCCTTTTAATATAAAAAAATAAGATCTTGATCAGCTGTATTACAAAAACATACTAAAATATCAAATAATACATAGTGATTGAAGTCCTACCTAATCGCTTTGAACCAGTGACCTCAAAGCCATTGTTTCTTTCTGTTGTTTATCTACAGTATAATAGCAGTGCACATGGGAAAATGATGGAGATCTCTGACATTATCTATACCTGACAGAAAGAACATGATCGTTCACTTCTTCATTCTTAGGCTAAAATGCATCTTTATTTTCCTGAGAATGAGATAATATAGCTGGTTTGTACATTCTGTTTGTTTTAAAAGTGTTTCTACTTTTCAGCGCCATAAAACTAGTCATTCTAGTTGCATATCTTGTACACTTAATCATCTGCTTTAATATATGTGCAGTATGCACTCTGTGTGCTTTCCCTCTGTCACAAAATTACAATGTAGTCAATCTTGTCATCTCATTGTCACGTTTCATTTATCTTGCTGTACCTTCCACCAGTTCTCCATATATCTCTATGTCAAAGGTGCCGTCCAGGGGTGCGGTGGCTCTGTGTGTGCGGGTGACGGTGACAGAAGCTGCTCCTTCGTTATATTCTCCCACGTCTTCGCTGCTCCGTGTCGCCTTTGAAAGCACAAAGGAGAAGAGATTTTCAAAGATGAAATGTGCGATGTTTGTATAAACTCCAATACAAAACATCCATTAAAGCATCATTCTGAAAGTTTCAGCAGACAGGAGTGTGCTTCACACGAGCAACCATATTATCGGAACCAGGTCTAGGACTAAACCAGAATTAACCCAGAAAATCATTTTGGGTCAATCGCTTGGGGAATCTTGATCATTTTCCTCGACTTGTAAATATTCATATATATATTTTTGCATATTTTTTACAGCAGCAGATACAGTGGGGCAAAAAAGTATTGGCTGAAATAGGAAGTCTATGGGGAACAGACCAAATACTTTTTAACAAAGCAAATATACAAAGCCTGACTCCTGCACCTGCCACAATGTCTGAGAGACAGATTTAGGAATGAGTTCTATGTAATAAAAGATATCGTGGTTTTGGTAAGTTATGATAATATTGTTATAATTATTATGGTTAAAGGGACTATACAGAGTTTAAACATGTAAAAAATTATGTATTTTCCTCCCCCTACATGTTTCAACAATGTCCTAATGTGTAGAATGAGCCCAGACCTGTTCACCACAACTGCCTCTAAAATCCTGCACTGTCACTCAAAAAGGTGTTACTTCGGGTCCGAATTGCCGTCATGCACGAACTTAATATAGAAGGTGCAGTTACACATATAACCTGAGGTGGCAGTAGTGAGTATAAAATGGCTAACTTGCATCTAGCCTCTTTAAGGTGCCGCTTCGATGCTGCTGGGGCAACTCGCAAGGAGTAGTGGGTGACGGCAGTGCCGCGCCGGGGGATAAATAAAAATAAAATAAAAAATATTAATTAAATTGAAATAAGATTGTTGATGTTTTTCTCATACACCATCCGTCATTCACACAAATCCGGTACAGGGCCTTTAATACAGCACAGTGAATGTTTTTGACAAGTTAAAATACTATAATACGAGTTTGTTAAGCTGTAACGGTAAATAACAAAGCAGAAAATAAAGACGAGTTTGATCTTACCTCCATGAACCCCATTTCAATCATGGGGAATCCAAAAGCGCAGTCTGTTGGTGTAAAACTCGCATCGTAGGACACTCCTGAGGAACCTTTGCTCACAGAAATTGCATCAAAGAGGCGACGGGAAATCTCAAAAGGTGCGGGTCTCCTCCTGAATGGGACAGCTTTGGAGAACACATTTAAATTATACATTTTATAACTTCCATTATCAAAATCAATGTTTTTGTCCCCCCCAATATACCATTTTCATCATCTGTAGTGGGCGACCTTCCAATGTGAACGACGTCAACATAGAACTCCCCATCAGAGGCCAAAGTAAGTTTCTCCATTTTGAATTGACTTCCAGAGAACTGACTCTTCAACGAGCTGAGAAGGTCAACGCATTTGTAGCTCCAGCTGCAAAGAAGCAAACAGCGTTAGACCAGTGACAATTCTGAGGACTTTTATTTTGGTTATTTTGTTATTTCGGGGCGAAAAAAACGTTGCTGTCATAAAACATCATCCAAATGTAGTTATGGTTTACTTAAACTGTAATACATTGAGTAGGGCTGAGCGAAACTGGTTAATGCAGACAATTTTCCACAATTGCTTTTCTCATTAGTCGGCTCCAGTGACAGGCGGATTTAACCGTGTGATACTAAAGATAGATTCAAAGACAAATTGCAATTTAGAAGATTAGAAAATGAGTTTCCTTTCCTATAACCTTTTGGCAAATTCACTAAGGATCAGACTCTTCCCTAAGATGTCAAATTTGCTTTGTTTAAGGCTTTTTGATTGATAAGGAAGACTATACAGAATCACTCAAAAAGGTGTTGCCGTCATGCCCGAGCTTAATACAGAAGGTGCAGTTACACGTATGACCTGAGGTGGCATTAGTGAGTATAACATGGCTAACTTGCATCTAGCCCCTTTAATTCCAAGCAAAATATTAGGCCGATGAAAACTACGTTTGTCGACCAAATGAACACTGCTTTGGACAACATGGTGCAGTCACTGGATTTTCAATAATATCAAATTGCTACTGACTTGGGGCCTTGATTAAAAGAGACGGTAATGGTGGCGGTCTCCGAAACAGCTCTGCCCGCTGAGTTACGGTAAGTAAACTCAAGCTCGACTTTGTCACTCAAAATCCCCTTGTAGGCGAGGCACAGCTAGACAAAATACATTGAAATAAATGTCAAATTTATGGGGAAAAAGCATCAAAATAGCAATTAAACCACATAATTTGATATTTTACCGAAGGAAATGTGTCGAGTAGAATGGGTCCGTATTTTCCTCCAGATTCTTTAATGTACTCGTCATCGAATATTACCTTAAAGTTCATCATTGACCATGACCCACAAAAGGTCACATTTTTGACAGCAGTGCCATCGAACTAATGTAAAAAAAAAAAAAAAAAAAGTATTTCAACCGTTAAAGTGTTTATTGTTACTACAGCAACATGATCCACGTCTGCCTGCACTGACCTGAGAGTCGTCATGTTCAAAGTCTGTGAAGAACATCACCTCGGTGCCCTCGAAAGTCACGATCTCTCCGGGACATTTGGCTGTTACCAACTCCTCCAGAGCTGCCTGCACCTGTTCACAGACAATTTAAGCATTAACGTCTTAGCAACATAAGGCGTGTCTGAAATACAACGCAAATATGCAGCAGTGGCTCAACACTTGGTGGTTTGACCCCAGCTCCAGCCAACACTGTCTTACACTGGCTGATGAGCAGGGCTGGGAACGGACACCAGCACTTTAACGATACCTTTTCCGATACCTATACTGAGATATTTGTCGTCTTGGACCAGAAAACAGAACAATAATGTGTGGAAGATCTGCAAATGTACAATATGGGGTTCATCTCCAATGGGTGTGAAAAATGTGGAATAAAAAGGGGGAAAAGTGGGAGAAATTGTGGCAAAAAATAAGGTCATATTTTTGAGGAGGGGGGGTAATGGGGCAAAATCAGGGGAAAATTCGAAATAAATTGGGGGGGGGGGGATTGTAAAAAAAATAATATATATATATAGGGGAAATATTGGTAAAATTGGGATTATCATGGGGCAAACATTGAGGGGAAAAAAGAAAAATATTTATTTAAGCTGAAACAATCAAGGCACTTCCTTTATGCTGTCCCTGGATCAACAACACCAAAACTTTGATCAATTTTTTTTCTTTTCTTTTCTGTTCCTGCTTTCGATACTTACATTTTTCCGATACCAGACTGGTATCGTTTAGCCGTACCCAGCCTTGCAGATGAGTGTGTTTGTGAGCGCAGCAGTGTTAATTTTGACAACATTCGGTCTTTTAATTTAGCTTTAGTCGAAATGTAGACTTACAACATTCATGTTATTTAATATCAACATATTTATTCAATGTTCACTGTTTCATGGGGCAATATGAAAAAAGCACAGACCTGTTACTTTAAAGGGGCCATTTTAGACTCACTATTGCCACCTCAGGTCATATGCGTAACTGCACCTTCTATATTACGCTTATATACTGTATATTACCCTAGCACGTTATTGAGTGACAGTGCAGGATTTTAGAGGCAGTTGTGGTGAACAGGTCTGGGCTCATTCTACACATTAGGACATTGCTGGAACATGTAGGGGAAGGAAAATACAGAATTTTAACATTTTTAAATTCCGTATAGTCCCTTTAAGAGATAATTTATATGATATGTTAACTTTCAAACTGTTACAGAGAATTCAGATGATTTTAGTCCATTCCTTTCTATTGTCATTCTTCTCATTGACAAACAAATCTCAGCGTTGTAGTCATAAAAAATATAACTTTGAAAGCATATTTTAGCCAGCGAAGTTAACTATGAGGTCAAGGTCAACATCATCTCAAATTTGTGACAGTCTTGAGTGTTATTGTGCGTGTGTCACATGTTTGCTTACACTCACATGGACAAAACAATCTATTGCACGAATTTGAATTTCACATATGTAATAATCGATACTGCAGGTGTTTCCACTGACCTCCTCCGCTGTTGCGTTGTAGTCGATGGGTTTGGTGGGGATCCCCTCCCACAGCAGTGTAAAAGTCTCCATGTTGCTCTGCCCTTTAGTCACCTCCGCCACCGTAATGTTGATGTCAGAACCAAAATTATTAAAAGAAAGAGGAGCAAAATCGCCTGTGAAAATAAAATAGACCACGTATTATTTTTTGCAGTAGCTAAAAATGATCCAAAACCTGCTGAAACTGAATGCAGCCTTGTCCAGTTACCTCTGGCGGAGCTGAAGGTGACAGTAAAGTGGGTGCCGTCGCTGTCTTCACTCTTGGACACTTTGACTGAATCGGGTTTAATTGACCAAAGCTCGTTCAAAGCTGTCTGCACCACAGCTGCAGAAGCACTGGCGGAAATCGGTCCTAAACATTGGACAAATACAGCGCTTAGAGGATTTGAACAATGACTTGAATCTGATATTTCATTGTTTTTAAAGGGTTCGTACCGGTCCGCGCAGCCAAATATCCCAGGGTGAAGTAGAAGTTGGGATTGCTGCTGACAATGGTGATCTTTTGGACCTCTTTAACCGCAGCCTTAGGGGCCCACTGTTCAAAAGCTACAGTCTATACATGCAAAGAGAGAAGATTAAAGAAAACCCTAACTTTCCTTTGGTATAAAAAGTCATCTCATGTCTATCTAAAGATTAAAGGAACAGGCCATCGTTTTTCCATCCTGAGATATGTTCCTACCAGAGTTTAGACGAGTTGATGCGTACCTGTCTGGTCTTTGCGTGTGTGCTCAGTCACGCAAAAAGACCATAGATGTTGTTAGCATTTAGCATCTCCTCCTCTCCTCATGGACCCAAACGGGGGTGAAGTTAGAAGCGTCCAAGCTCTTCCACGTTTTCCCTATTTAAATACGGCGTACACGATCCAAGTATTGACCCATTGTGTGGGCCACGTGGTTTCACAGCGCCATCTATGGACGGACGTCAGTAATAAGTGAGGGCACCATATGATCGTATTGCACGCAGAGCAAAAACTTTAGCATCTGCGTTGTTTTCTGTCGATGCAGCTTCGGTTTCTGGTAATTAATGTCAAAGTCAGTTTTCGTTGGAAGTAGGACACCTTTTCGGAGCTCACTGTGCGCTGTATTTGCTGAAGTTTTAGGATAGTTTGGTTAAAAACTGTCAGACTTTCTCCCTCACTGGACTCCGTGCTCGCTTTACACTGGGTTGGACGAGTCATCTCACATCTCACAATGATGAAGGTAAGAAGACTTCATTTACATCAAATGAACAATACAAATTATTTTTCTTATCAAAGTTTATAAGTGCTGTGGCTCGACATTAGCACTAGCCAAACAGCTAAATGCTACGATTAGCAACTCACGATGCTACATCTGTTTGGACGATTTGAAGTCATATTTATTTCATCCAGCCTCATAGTTGGAGATGAATGGTGAGTAGGTGAGTAAAGGTGAGTAACACAAAATTAAACATGTTGATTTTTTAAGCGGATAAAATGGGGTGCATTGGACAGATTATTTTGAAGGCTGCGTCCGAAACGAGCAGATTGGTAAGAGCTCTAACGCCAAACCCGATGTGCGTCAGCGTGCGCCATGGCAAGATGCTTCCGAATTGGTCTGTCAGGTAGGAAGGAGTTAGGAAAAGGAGCCTTGATGCTAACTATCATAGCCACTTTAGCATAGGGACCTCTGATGCTAACTAACCAGTGATTAGGAGCTATGTGCCATCCCATAAGCCACTGAGCCAATCCCCCCACCCCCCTCGGCCCCACCCTCAAGTGATTCATGCACAACCACTGTTGATTGACAGGTGCACGTTTAATAATAAAAATAATAATAATTAAAAAAAATATGATTCTGCACAAGCCAAACTTTATAAAAGTGACAAAATCCATGTTGTCGTCACCACAGCTCAGTCACATGTCAGTGTTAAAGAGTAAACTCAGCAAACGGATTAAATGCTTTTGTTTTCATTTAGTAGAAACTTAAACTGCATGGTTAATTTGCTACTGTAGCTTTATGAAACAGCTGTTGAAATAAAATAACACTAAAGGGAAATGTATGGATCATTTGGATTTTTTTTTCGTCTTAAATGTCTTTGTTTGGACACTACGTTGTTGTTGGACGTTGTACAGTAGGGGGCGACATGCACTTTTGTTTGACCTGCACTCCACCAATAACTTTAAAGAAGAAGAAAAACAGCTGTTGGTGATGTCACTTCCCTTTCCCCTGTTTAAGTACAGATGGATTGTTCAAAATGCTGCTGAAGCTCTAGTTCACTAACTGCATAGAGGTCTAACAGTTGACCTGCTTAGAGGCTATAATTTGATGGTTTGAGACGCAGCCGAAGTTTTGTTTTCCGGTATGGAGCGCTTCCTGTTTTGGAGGAAGTAGGAAATGTTCAAATAGAATAGGGTGGGTGGGTTCGCCAGACGTCCTCACAATGGTCTTGGCCCTAACTGACTGGGGAAATAAGGCATGTTTTTATTGTACGGTTGATTCTTTGTGATACGGTATATGATTAATTCACTGATATTTTTATATTGCTCTTACGGTGGTGATTATGGAAAGAAAAGGAAACGTGTAAAGGAAAACCCACCTGTACCTTCATTCATTCAGCTGGGAGCTAAAAGGGGAACTATATTGTAAGGCGTAATAGCACATTAGGAGCTCGTCAACGTCCACGCAGTAAAGATTAATTTTGTGTAACTAGACTTGGATTGTGTAACTACTCATGTAACCGTATTTAAATAAGGGAAACGTGGAAGAGCTTGGTCACTTCTAACTTCACCCCCGTTTGAGTCCATAGGAATATGCTACGAGAGGCTAAATGCTAACAACATCTTTGGTCTTTTTGCGGGACTGAGCGCACGCACAAAGACCAGACAGGTACACTTCAACTCGTCTAAGCTCAGGTAAGAACATTATCTCAGTATGGAAAAACGGTGGCCTGTTCCTTTAAGTAAAACTAAGCTTGTGTGAAAATGCCACTGACCACTTGTTCGTCTTCAACGTCGTATTCAGCAACGAGCGTCTGAACTTCATTGACTGCGTTGGACGTCTGAGCCTCGTTAAAGAAGCTGTTCTCCATGAGCATGGCCAAGTTAAAAGAAGCTACACCGTAATATTCTTGCTGGAGAATTTCAATGTAGTAGCTAAAAATGATAAAATGTTGTTAAAATTATACCAATGTTTGTGTTTTTTTTTTTGTTGCCACACAGTCAGCTGAACTTACGGTTTTCCTTTCTCCAGAAACAGACTTTCAGACTGTTGAGAATCCTCTGTAAAAGGTTTAATATATCTCTCCTGGAAAGCAATTTTCTTCTGCAAAGAACAGACAGAAGTTAGACATACAAAAAACATTTCAACACAACAAAATAGAAAATAATAAACTGAATCAGACCAGGTAAAGGCCTTATATAACTCCAGAAACAACACCAACATTCACTGGATTGACAAAAACGCAAGAGTAAAGAGTGACGAAAACGAGACAAAAACACTATAAAAAAGCCAAAAAAAAAAAAAAAAAAAAGCAACAATAACATAACAACAAAAGGGAAAAACGCTTCAAAAAAGTGACGAAACCGCGCCAACAACATAACAACTGAGTTACAATCAGTTTTCTTTCAAATGAGGCAGAAGAAGAAGATATTTATTTATATAGCGCCTTTCACAGACATATAGTCACAAAGCGCTTTACATGAGACAATTGTACATTCACTCCATACTCGGTGGTGGTAAACTACGTTTGTAGCTTCAGTTTCCCCTGGGGGAGACTGTCAGAAGCGCTTTCGCGACTGCACACGCCACACACTCACACACATCATTCATCCTGGCCTATTGTGCATGTTTTTAGTGGTAGGGGAAACCGGAGTACCCGGAGGAAACCTACGCAGACACGGGGAGAACATGCAAACTCCACACAGAAAGGCCCCGTCCAGGTGGGAATCGAACCCGGAGCTTCTAGCTGTGAAGCGGGAGCACTAACCGCTGCGCTACCGTGCGGCGTTACACTGTTGCTCTCCAGTCTAGGAGCTTTTAGATTTGGGTAAAGCCGAACAGGAGACAAAGCTCTCAGTTAAGGCGGGAGGTGAGAGTTCAACCTATTGTGGATTTGGAGTTGCCCATGTGTTCTGAATGCTCAAAAGTTGGAACTGAATTACTTTAACTTTATTCTAAATTCTAAAAAGGAAATCCCAATACTAAGAGCACTGTCCAAAAGCCTGATTAAATTATAAAACCATACATGTTCATTGTTCGTACATAATTCTAAACACGGTGTGGCGTTTGTACCTTATGTTCGGGCCGGCTGGAGTTGCTCATGTACAGGTTACAGCGGTCGTCACAGTGCAGGTGCAGGATGTAGGTCCCGGTGTCCGGAGGCACCAGGAAGCCCCGGGTCCTGGTGGTGAACAGGTCGTATTCATTGGGGACTCTGAAAGGCATGGAGTCCACCCACTGCCTCCAGTATCCCGTGGTGTTCTCGTTGTACGTCCAGATGTCCTCGAGGGAGTCAGGTCTGGATTTGTTCCACAGCTCCATAATCAGACCTCTGCTCCCTGAGTGGCGTTAAAATAAGAGACATGAGGGAACAACGACATCATAACGCCAGGGCACTTTGTGAGTTAAAGTTTAGATTAGATTAGATTAAACTTTGTTGTCCCTTGCGGGAAATTTGTCTTGGGCTCACCGCTGCTTGCTGAATTGGACAACATTACATACAAACATGGATACATACAGTACACTACAGCACATGCAGCCCTATGCATCTAACAGACTTCAAAGTAGTGTGGCTGGCATTACACTGGAGAAAGTACAGCCAAAACCACAATACACGTGTGGAGACAGCTTAAAAACAATTTAGTATAAAAGACATTAATGACAGTCAGTAATGTCCGACTTGTTCAAAAGACTCACCGATGTAGGGAAAAAGAAAGCTTAAAGCGGTTGTTCTTATATATAAACGCCCTGAACCGCCTGCCAGAGGGGAGAACCTCACATTCCCCATTCAGTACGTGGCCTGGGTTTAGGGCTAATCTGTCGCAAATGTTCTTTAAAGATGGGTTTTCGGTTTTTCCAATCACTTTCATTGCATTTTTCATAAGTCTTTCAAGTTTAGCTTTGCTTTGAACAGTGAGAGACCCAAACCAGACTGCCATCCCATACCTGATGACACTCTCCAGCACAGAATTGTAAAAACATAACATGATTTTAGTGCTCACTCCGAACAGTCTGAGCCATCTTAAAAAGTGTAGTCTCTGAGAGAGCTTGGAGCACAAGTAGTCCAGATGAGTGTTCCATTTCATACAACTGTCAACAAGTCTCCACCTGTTCGATCGCCCTGCCATTTATCTGCACTGGTTCATGAGTTCATGACCAAACAACATTTCTTTGGTTTTGACCACATTTAGAGAAAGATGATGGTCCTCAGACCAAGACTTGAAAATGTCAACCTCTTTAAAGTGCTCTTATGGACAGTCTCCAGCCTTCAGTAGGCTTATAATGATAGTGTCATCAGAGAATTTCAAAATCTTGTTACTTGGCAGTAATCTTGTTGTAGACGTTTTTGCCTCGCATTCATGAAGCAGCAACTAATGATACAATCTGGCACCCACAAAACAATAGACAGTTTTAGAACAAGTTGAAGTGGGTGGTTTCATTACTCCTTCTACTGGATTGGAATAGTCTTTAAGTGAAACAACAAAAAATAGATAACAACTTTTATCTACGATGGGAAAACCCACAAACAGCACCAACTACAACTCAAATCTACATCTGAAATAAATAGGTACTATAGCTGTGTTTATTCCAGATTTAACCTGTAATCCAAGCACATTTTCCCCAGTTTTGACATTACCCACATCTAAAAGCTTCTTGACAAAAGCGTGTCAAAATAGCAACAAAGGCAAGAAGAAAACAAGGATGAAAACAGAAAAGTGACAACAATGCAATGAAAAAGATTAGTTTTGTAGATCTTAGCCTTTAAATGAGGTGTTACAAGAAGCTTTTAGATTCAGGTAAAGCTGAACTGTAGAAAATGCACTTGGTTAAGGTGTGAGGTAAGAGGTTAATTGTCTTGGACTTGACCAGACCTGTATCTCCAAAGAATACTTCATTATTAAAGTCGTAGTCATGCTGGCACGATCTTCTGTTTGATTTAATTAATGTCTAATCTTATCAGACTTTCGGCCGCCTGTATCAAAGCATCCGTGTGATGGACGTCATACCTGTCCGGTGCGTGATCCTCCCTCTGAACTCCTGCAGTGTTACATTCAAAGACAACTCAGTATTATCCTGTCACAGTACACTGCACATCAAAGCCCAGAGCCTTCATGCTCAGTGACAGCGTGATCGCACCAGATCAATGCTTTTATGACAACACAACAACAAGAGTGTTTAAAATTCCTCACTGTTGATCACGTAGCGGGATAATGACTAAGAAATGTGTTGAGAAACACTGACATTGTGTTCATTGACATGTGACAAAGAGGAGCCGGTTTTCAGTGTGGACGGAAATGTGACAAAATAATGGACATTTTGAAAAATCCAGACTACTTGAATATTCTTCACAATAGGTTTGGGCAAAGAACGTTATTGCCTAATATGTTTGCAAACTCTAATCCTGATCATATATGGTATGTATTTTCACAAGGAATATACAAAGAAAAAAACAAAAGCTCCTTAACTCACTACATTTGCTCCATTTAAAAGCAGATCGATTTCTGTACAATGTGGTCACTGTGTCTAAAACCCAGCGATCAAAAGCAAAAGAAGATTTTTCTCACCGACTCCACTCTCCGCGTGTTCGTTTGGCTGCCACTCTGGTGTTTTGATTTTGATTTTGTCATCTGCAACATGAAGGATCTCACAAGGCAAACCTAGAAAACACCACCACAGCTGTTTTAGTTGTTGAAGGGACAATACAGAGTTTAAAAATGTTAAAAATTAAGTATTTTCCTCTCCTTACATGTTCTAGCCATGTCCTAATGTGTAGAATGAGCTCAGACCTGTTCACCACAACTGCCTCTAAAATCCTGCACTGTCACTCAAAACGGTGTTAATTCGGGTCCGAAAGTGCTGTTGTGCATGAGCTTAAAGGGATATTTCAGGATTTTTGACACAGGGCCTCATTTCCTAGTTATAATATCCAGAGTGTTGCTGATTTCTGGAGACATTTTCTTTGTAATTCATGCAGTTCTTATGTTTGAAGAGTTTCATGGTGCTAGGCTAATGCAAGGCTTGCACATTTCTATGGTATCAGCTAGCCTGGAGTCTGACACACTCCACAGAGCACCTGAGGCAAATCATTTACAACACCAGCCGAACTCTGGATAACTAGGAAATGAGGCCCTATGTCAAAAATACTGAAATATCCCTTTAATATAGAAGCTGCAGTTACGCATAAGACCTGAGGTGGCAGTAGTGAGTATAAAATGACGAACTTGCACCTTGCTCCTTTAATGAAAAGAAATGCAAAGGCAAGATATTTCGCTTTAAAAATAGTTTAGTTGAGCATAATTCCCTTTATTGATGTTGTGTTGTTAACCACAGTGAACACTATTTAATCAACATGTAAGTACAGGTCTTTAAAATGCCTGTTTGTTAAAGATGCTTGAATGTGCATAATCACTGTAATTACGTGCAAATGATAAGATGCCTAAACTGACCGAACCACAATAAGCAACATTGTGTAGATTAGATCATTCACAGATATCAAATGTACTGTGACTTCAGGTTCAACAGACCGGTGTAATTGTGTCATTGTCATCGCCTTTGTGTTCACTGTCTCTGCTCATTCTCATGTGTGCGAGGTAAAACAACACGAGTGGATGTCCTTTGTTTAGAAGTGGAGAGCACGTATTCTGCCTGACTGACAAGGATAATCGCTGTTCCGTGACTTCACTTGGGACAGCAGAACAATGCACTGTGCACAATGACGGTGTGCATGAAGATAACATGTTGGAAAACACGTAGCGTGAAACCAAAAAGACACCTCACTTTTTCAATGTTGCCGTATAAAATGGTAGATGTGCTCCCTCTTTATAGATCACATTGGGACTTTGTATAGTCGAGTGTGTAAATCTACCACACAGTAGAGTTGGTTGCATCTCTTTTCCCTTCTTTTTACATTGTGATCAGCTAATATTAGACTATGGACAATGTTTGCAAGCTCTTATGTTCAAAATAACACGGCATCCCAAACTCTGTAAAGGCCGCCCACCGTCAAACTTTCTCCCCTAAAATGAAGAGTTTGAAAATAAATCTATATGACAAATGAGACTTTTTACACATAAAACAATGAAGTGAGGCGAGAATTGACATTTTACTTAAAGGGACAGGCCACCATTTTTTACATACTGAGATATGTTCTTGCCTGAGCTTGGACGAGTACGTACCTGTCTGGTCTTTTTGCGAGCCCTCAGTCACGCAAAGCAACCAAAGATGTTGTTAACTTTTGGCCTATCCCAATGTATTCCTATAGCTCCAAACGGGGGTGAAGTTGGAAGCTGTCACTCTCTTCCACGGGCACAAAGACCAGACAGGTAAACTCATGTAAGCTCAGGTAAGAACATATCACAGTGTGGAAGAACTGTGTGCCCTCAGTCACGCAAAATGACAAAAGATGTTGCTAGCATTTGGCTTCTCCCAGCATATTCCTAAAGAAGTTAGAAGCTACCACGCTCTTCCACGGGCCAGACAGGTGCTTATAAACTCGTCTAAGCTCAGGTAAGAACACATCCCAGTATGTAAAAACGGTGGCCTGTTCCTTTAAAAAGAATTGCAAAAAAGAAATAGTAAATCAGCCAATGCCCACATAATCTCAGTATACATTTGTGGGAGACGCTGCATCCAGAAATCCAGAGAAGTTAAGAGACAAGAGATACAAATAAAACAAAATTGAATAAGCTAAATTCTACCTCCGACAAAGATCTGCGCAGGGTGGTCAGTCTGGTCGCCCAAATGTCGTCCATGAACGGTCAGAGTGGTGCCCCCTTTGATGCTGCCCTGGGACGGCGAAACTCCGGTCACCTCTGAATCAAGAAAATGGTCACATTACATCGCTATACACACAACAACAGTGTGCACCTGCGGGATTCGAACCGCCGACCCTCCGATCACAAGGCGACCCGCTCTACTCTCTGTCCTCCCAAAGTGACGCTTGAGTCCCTTATTGAGCAAAGAAATACCATGGGCAGCGACATACCAGCAAACGTCTGGAACATGCTCAGCTTTGTCCCGTCTGACGCAGATGTGATGTACAAATCTTTCTTTGGTGTGCTCCTAAAACGGAAAATTCATAAGCTGGGCACTCATTTCCATTTTCAAATCACATGAAGAATAGACTTTACCTTCCATAGCTACCGTCCACAATGTAACTTATGTTAAGATGTCCTATTCAATGGACAAAAAAAAACATTATTTATTATTGACTTATGCTTATTATTAAGTTGATATTCCAAAATGTGACATAAACTATAGTTACCGATGTAGGTTCCTGTGATTCTGCCGGCCATGTAACCCCACCAGGAGTTTTCATTATCCAGTTTCAAGAGGTACCTTAAGAATGATTACCATAACATTGTGATAACTCCCTTAAAATGTTTCTCTTCCACATCTTAAATGACTTACGGTTCATCTGAATCAGGTTTAAGCAGCTCAAAAGGCATTCCTCCCGCATAGGCTCTGCAAAAGTATTCAAGGGTGACAGTGTATTGTTTTAGGCGTAGGGATGATTAGCTGAAGTAAAATAATATATTCTATCTAGTATCAAACATTGCCATATTCTCTGTGATCATACCTCACAACTTTGACATCGATTTCGTTCGTGCTCCTCACATCACTGTTCCCGAAAGCATCAGTGAACAGCAGTCCTCTCAGGGTCACCACAGTCCCTGGAGAAGAAGGAACGATTGTTGAATTATTATATTTACCTTTAAGTTAAATGGAAAGCATGCGTCCATCTATTTTAACCGCTGTATTGTACTTACCTGGCAAACCACTGATGACATCGATAGATCTTATGTCGGGACTGCGTCTCCACCACACCTAAAGACAAGCATCAATGAAGGTAATTGTTGTTGTACTGGTTACAACAATAAAAAGGATAACACTTAATATGTAATTTGCTCAGAGTATGTTTATATTTTCCTTATATTTAGTCTATTGTCCGACAGAATGAGCCCTGCAATGTGTCTTCGATCCTATGGCTACAGTCTTTGGTCAAAGGCTCACAAATCTAAAACACTCGCCACCAAATTCCCAAGGCCAGTCCCCAATCAAGTCCCATTTAGAGTTAGTGTGGCCAAGTCCCTGATTCCTGGAGTTTCCAAGCTAAATGTTTCCTTGCATTTGCATATAACCCAGGCAGAGTAAGAGAACCTACATACAGTTCTTTTAGTTTAGGGAATAAAAAAGTAAATGAAGAGTAGAACGTAAACACAAACTTACAATGTAAAGACAGGGGTCAGTCCAATATCTGCCGTTACAGATGTTTTCATTGGGAATAAGTTTGCCATCAACGGTGACTCTGAGGTAATACCCTCCATAAGGCATGGGTCTGAGTGAAAAAGAAAAAAGCCATTATAGAAACATAGAAACGTAAATGCCCGTCTGTGTGGGCACATTGACCAGTATTTGTTTATTTGTTCATGGAGTATTTGAATGTGCGTGATCTTACTGGGTGTAGCACATGATCTGGTCTCCATGTGTGGAGTCTCTCTCCACGGGACACGGGAACGACTTTGTGAAGTCGCTTGACACCAGCCACACGCGGTTCCCAAAGTTCTCATCATCTGGGTTGAGCTGAAACTGGGAACCCTGAGCAAAATCTACAGATTTTTTTTGTTTCAGACGCTTGTCGAGGGTTTGCTTAAAAAAGAAATAATGCTTTTATACCTGAGCCTGAAATGGTCAGCCGTGTGGCGCCACCTAAGCTTCCTCTGCCTGGACTAATTCCTGTGATTTTCTGTGAATCTATAAAGAAATACAAGGTGTTTGAAAATGCACTGTGCCAAAATCGCTATTGTTTCAGTTGTTTTCTTATTGACTTACAGCAGGAGCTCAAAAGTGCAGAGAGCAGGGCCACAAGCGAAAGAGGAGACAGCATCCTGCAGGCGTCACGGGAGCCCCCGCCGTCCGCCTTAGATACTGGTAACTGGAGCATAAGTTTGTGTTCAGTAAAAAAGACTTGGTATATGCACAGTACTCATAAAGTTTGGGCAAATAGCTATAATGTTGAATTCAAATTTAACCTATTTTGGAGATAATTCAGAATTCAATGTCGACAACAATTAAAATCTGTGGGGTTATTTGCGAATTTTTCTCTCAAGGTTTTTGTCCCACAGGCCTTACTGGACAGGACGGCTGAAAAGGAGGTGAAGAGCAACAAATGATCAGAGCTGGCGGGATCAAACCCAGGACACTACAAATTTTACATAAATATCCAACAATACAGCAAACTCCTTAGCACTATCACTGAAGTCTTTCAGAAGTAGATTCATTGTTTCATAATCAAAGATTAGAATAAGTTTACAAAAACAAGTTCATAAGGCCAATAACTTTCAAGAGTATTCAAAACATAACCAGACTAAATGATTTGCTATCTAAGAATATAGATCAACAACATAAAGCTTCTTTATTTTAGTGTTGTCATGCTACTGCAAAATAATACTCTCTTGCAAGCTAAATGGGGTGATAAAAGTGCCTCTTCTACATGTCTTAAATGTCTCTCTGCAAGTTTAAAAATAAAGAACCATCATTGTTCATCTGAATTAAAACTATATAAAACTCAAACCCTGGCTACCCACAAAGAGGATGATGAGAAGTGTTTTACCTGTAAAGACTGACCGCCTTGTTACTGCAGTCACTGAAGTCACTGCCCACACTGCCTCAGTGCAGCAGGTGCTCTGGCTTTATATACGGCCGTCCACGCGCACCTGAGGCTGAGGGAGGAGGGACCGGACACGCCCACACTCGGATGGCGCCTGATCCCAGTCTGGACAGGAACGAAGAGCTTATGAGATAAACATGTAAAAGCTAAACTTCATAGCCCCAAATTGTTTAGCATGCGTTGCTAACGTTAGCCTAATGTCGTTTTTGTTCGTTAACCTGTTTATCCATCAGCAAACATAAAGAAGATAGAGGCATTCAACTTACTAACTAACCCTTTCTTCTCTGTCTGTGCTGTAGCAAATAAGAACAGAAATGGAAAAAATCAATATAATGTGTGCTCCTTGTAGTCAACAAAATACCAGTAGGTCAAA
Source organism: Gobius niger (assembly GCF_951799975.1). Lineage (NCBI taxonomy): Eukaryota > Metazoa > Chordata > Actinopteri > Gobiiformes > Gobiidae > Gobius > Gobius niger. The sequence goes on along the minus strand of NC_136865.1, from coordinate 22,447,153 downwards.
ACACTAAAGTTATACATGCTTTATAAAAAAAAAAAGTCCAGGCGGAATCTAACTGTGCCAAATTGTGCACGCAAGCAGCCATAAAGGGCCAACTGTCCCCACCCCTAAACTTATTCTTTATTCATTTCCCTGAAGATTTACACACAGATTTGGATGAAACACAAACATTTAAACCAGTTGGATTTTCAATTAGGTAAAAAAAAAAAAAAAAAAAAAAAAAAGCCCAAATGCTTAAGCACACAGTGTCTTTCATTCAGTTGACAGCACTTGTTTTGAAATGTCCAAAACAAAAAGTCTACTGTTTATTGATCGACCTATTCGAAAATTAACTTGAGCACATAGTTTTTTTATTAGCTCAATTGCACATGTGGAAGGGTTTCTCTGATCAAGGTCAACATGGTGACTGAGAGGTCAGTGCTCACACAACCAGGAGGGGTCCTGGGTTTGATTCCCACACAGCGTGGACCTTTATAGAATTCGCCTTTTCAGCTCGGGTCCTCCTGTTTTAGAGTCAGTTGATTAGTAAATGTAATAATAAACACATCATCGATTTATTTATGTATTTTTTGCAAAAGAATGTATGAATGTATAAGAATGTCAATGTATTTTTGCAAAGCTAGTTTCAGCTTTGTGGTTTGTAAACAGCTGCTCTCTCGTGTGTACTTTTAAGGTCAGTCTTTATAGCATGTTACATATGAGTTGGGGGTGTGTGGAGATAAGTTTAAGATGGAAACTACGTCAGTGTTTGTTTAGTGCCTCTGGGTGGAAACTAAAATATGGTTCTTACATACTAGTTGCATGTGAGCATCAGGTTTTTCGTGTTCACAGTATTTTCATGTTTCATATTTTAACAATGAAGGCTATATTTTTAGTTCAAATAGGCCTACTCCAGGGACAGAAAAAAGGAATGCCATTGTTCCTATGTCTGTGAATGTCAAAACGACAATAGTACTTTTAATAACTCTTTAGGTATTCTTTGAGTCAGTGGAGTACATGAGAAAATGTCTGTGTTGTGACAAGATTATTATGAGCAAGACAAGTTCAATATTTTAACACATCTGACAGCGCTCATCCCACATAATTATGCTACATTTAAGGAATAACACACAGCTCAGTGCTACCCTACAATTATAATAGATAAAGTTGTCATATTGACGAACAAATCACAATCACACACACCAATCTGGACTGCTTGCGTGACAGCCAAAAAACATTTCGTTCTCATGTTGCTTAAAGAATGAACTTCTAATTTCAAAGGGACAAACAGGTTCATTTCGTGACAATCCTTTGACACACTTGAGAGGTTAACAATGGGTGAAAAACAATCACAAGACTTTCATCATTTTTGGGAAACGCAACCATCAAAATCTTTTGCATCTTACGAGTAATGCATTTTTACATTGCCCAATTTAAGATTTCAATTGATATTTTCAAATTAATGCTGACAATGAATTTCCATTGGACAGTTGCGTAAACATTTAATAGAGCCAGTGTCATTATACAGGGTTTTTCCCAAATACTATATTTTAATGCCACAAACTCCGAAAGAAATCTGCACATATTTAATTTCTTTAGATTTGCAGATTAAACAGAGGAAAGAGAATTAGACAAAATGGGCAACTTTTGAGCAAAACAATGCGTTCAATTTCAGCCAAAAAGGAAACTGAATATTATAGAAAATAATTTGGTGTTTTCCATTAACTTATACAGTAAAGCTTTTTGAGCAATGTCATACCTTTCCAATCTAATTTAAGGCAATTGAATGACCTTGATTTTGGCAAAATTCATGTAATTACCTTTTTAATGCCCCACTGAAAACCTGAGTTAACAGAATTATGACTATGGGGCAGTGGTTGGTATAAGAATGAAAAGATTTTCATTCAAACAAATATTAGGTAGTTGGTCGAGCGCCTTTGCAAGTACAGCACTTGTTTCATCTTCATATACAAAAGCACAGGTCACCAAAAAAAGTCATGATTTTATTCAATACTTATTCCAAAAATGCAACATAATAAACTCAAGTAATTATGAAAACACTCCGTACAAAAAAACAACAAAAAAACACTTTGACGTGGCTCACAGTGGAGATAAACAATAGGCTTGGGTTGTAAAATCTTGATTTTACAGTGAATACAAAAATGTCTACACAGAGTCCGCCTCTTCACAAGGTGGCGTGTTGAGCTAAAAACGCCCTGATCCTCTGAAGGAGCTCTTTCTTCACACTATCGGGAACCAGTGCTGGAAGAGAAAAAGACAAGGAAAGTGCAATATTGTCATAGAATAATAAAAAACTGTTATCAAACTGAAGCAAAAAAGGTGTTTCTCATAGTACTGGAAGATTAGGGTTAGTGAAAAGCCTCTCATGTTTTCTGCTTTTTGGGCATAAAGTTATTATTAATTATATAGTTTTAGGCATAATGCTGACAACATTTGGACATGGACAATGTTATATAATACTTTACCTTACTGCTTATTTATTGTTGGTCTGCTGTCTGTTTAAGTCATACAAATCAGTCACTGAATATTACCTCTTCCTTTTGGTGTGACTTCTGTAACCAAATCTTCAACTGTAACGTGCTCTAGACCCTTTTCTCTTATCACATCTGAGAAACAAAATGTGTTAAAATGCAGCACGTGATGCCCTTGCAAATAATAACATACAGTCAGTGACCAACCTTTGCAATGTGCCTTTAGCTGATCCTTCCACCCACACTCCACCAGCTTCGCCCGCAGCAGCTCTTTCAACCTGCAATCGCAACCACAGTCGAAATTCACAGCTTGTTATCTTAAGAGTATTTCCCTATTAAATGTATGCCTTGATGAAAAGCTATAATCGCTTTGCCGCAAAAAAAAATAATAAAAAAAAATGAAGAAATAGCACTCACCTCTCACGCTCGCCCATTTCTATTAACTTCTGGTTGATGGCAGCCCTCATCTGGGAGTCTTTGCTCATGGTCTGCCTGAGAACGAAGACAGGCGGACCTAAGAATAGATCAGATGCGAAAATTCAATCACACACACAAGCTTAAACCATTACCTTTGTCGAAGCGGATCAGCTGGGGAGCACTCGGTCCGTTTCGTAAATGTTTCCGTGTGCCCAAATGAAACACGCAAACGTTCCGGGTGATAGCCGTATACGGATTAATATGTAACTATAAACCTAATTTGTTACTATAATAAACAAACATATTGCAAAAAATATGTATACAGAGTGAAATAGACATTGGATGAGAATCTGATATAATCCTGATGCTACAAAAGAAAAACAAAAACTACCTTTCCCATGAACACCCGCGGCTGTGTGGTCCGCCATCAAAACCTTCCGTGTGGGACTCAAACAGGGAAACGTGTGTCATTTGACTTGAAGCATCTTCTTTTTCTTCTGACTACTGTCTTGTTTTCTCAAACCAAGCCATGGCAGCGTCTAACTATTCCCTGAAGGTGAACAGAGAGCTCCTGGACCCGAACTTTGAAAGTTACAGACTGTCTTTGGACGCTATCCCCACGTACACCGTGGAGCTGGATGCCGGTGAGGAGCACAGCAGTTAGCACATAGCTGAAGTTTGACTACAACTTAAGATCAGAAGCCTGATATCTGTGCTATGTTAAAGAGCAGTCATTTTAGATCATCACTGATATGATTTGGCAATGATAATGTTTACAAACTGGTCCTTCACTCACTGTATGGTTGCAAGTTGCAGCTGCAGAATAGTGTGATACAGACTCAGATTTGTTTATTATGCCAAGAGTGATCGTATGTTTGCATGCATTATTGATTGTCATGTGCCACAATGTTGTTATTAGTAAAATAGACTAGGTTTTTTAGATTTTATTTTATTTTCATGTTGTTTGTGTGTGTCTATGTTGCAGCTGTGGAGGAGCTGAAGTTGAAAGACACTCAGTACACTCTGGAACACATGCAGGCGTTTGGGATGTTCAACTACCTGCATTTAGATCCCTGGTACGAAGACAGTGTTCTGTTCGTGGACTCTAAAGGACGAGTGCTTAGTCTCACTGTAACTTTGGTAAGCCCTCTTTGACCTCTTTCTATTATTCTTGTTCATCATGACGCCCAACCAACGCTTAACCAAATGTGAAATCTTGCCCTGAATTGTGTTTGCTCAGTTTTTGAATATTTTTATTAATCACTGGTCCACTTACTTATTCATACCAATTGACAGTTATTAGTTATGACCACTGCAAAATGTCTCAAATGTTTATGACTGCCCATATACAGAGATATTTGTGTAGCGCTTGTGCCTCCCAGACTGGATGGGGGCTTTCTGTGTGGAGTTTGCATGTTCTCTAAGTGCCTGCGTAGGTTTGCTCTGTGTACTTCAGTTTATATGTTATATGGTCGGGACAGTGCAAGTTATTGAACAAGTCACACCGGATTGTAGTCTTAGTTTCCATCCGTCGTCCCCCACTCTCATTCATACTGGCCTATTGTACATGTTTTTAGTGGTAGGAAAACCAGAGTACCCTACGCAGACACGGGGAGAACATGCAAACTCCACACAGAAAGGCCCCGTCCTTGGTGGGAATTGAACCCGGACCTTCTAGCTGTGAAGCACAAGCACTAACCACTGTGCTACCGTGCCACCCAGTTTCCCCTTCAGTTCGACTTTATCCAAATCGAAACTCTTCTTGACTGGAGGGCAACAGTGTAACGCCTCATACAAAAGTGATCGTAACGTTTTTGTCAAGTTATTGTCGTGTTTTTGTCTTGTTTTAGTGGCTTTTTTGTTTGTTTTTCATTGCTTTTTAGGCTGGCTTCCATCTCGTTTTTAACATTGTTTTGTGGCTTTTTGTGGCTTTTTTCGTCCTGGTTTTGTCACTTTTTTGTCGTGTTTTTGTCGCTTATTTTGTCACATTTTTGTTGTGTTTTCATCCTCGTTTTTTTTTTGTAGGCTTAGGATTTTTTTCAGATTTGGGTAAAGCCGAACTGGAGAAAATATGCTCGGTTCAGGAGGGGGTGAAGAGGTTAAATAAAGTAAAAAGCAAGCAAACAAAAAGTATAATAACCGCTGGCATTTGTGTCCCCCACTCGTCACATTTTTCCTTCAAACCACATAAAAAAAAAATATACCTCCGATATGACCTGGCTCCATCTCCATCGTGGAGGTCATTAATTTTGTCTAATTTATTTTTACTTTGTGGTTATCGCAAACTGTCTCTTTAATTTCTCTGACTAGCCAGTAGGTGGTGACCAAACACTTCTCCAGCACTTGAGACCACACAGCAGAGTCTTCTCCAGGAAAAAGCCTCGCCCCCTACAATATTTAACAATCTGTTCATTGAACATGACTCATGAAGTTGTTCTTTTTATTATAATTCCCTTCATTCAAATTCAAAGTAATTTTGCGCATTGTCTTATGTGACGCAGCAGAACTTCAAAAACAAAGTGGAATCTGAGTTCTTACCACGTTGGGCTCCATCTGCCGCTTATTGCACCAAAAACATGTGCAAGTACGATGAGTTACATGAGCTGGGCGACCTTTCCTGACTTCTTTTATGTCCGTGACGATGATTGCACATAATTACTGCTGCAGGAGAGTTTGTGCCCAGGAGGATGAATCTCACACTGTCTCATCTTTTGAAAAATACACTTTCAGTCTCTCAGATGTGAGTGGAGATGTGTCGGTCAGATCCTAATTACAATCATCACAAGATAATTACCCTCCTCTGATGAAGCTTTTGTATACATTTGCTGGCTGCGCATAGTACCTTAGCACTTCACACTGTTTGGGGCATTAGCAATGTGAAAGTAAAGCAGGCAATCTGAAAAGGTGCCCCTGTGTCATGAGTACATTAACCACAGATATGATTTGTGGTGTCATGCGCCGTGGCGGCTTCAGGCCACTGCTGAATCTGGCTTTTCAAAAAGGCAAGGCAAGGCAAGGCAAGTTTATTTGTAGAGCACAATTCATACACAAGGCAATTCAAAGTGCTTCACAGTTGAAAACAAATAGAATCAATAAAAACATCAACATAAAATTAATCAATTACAGTAAAAGGCGAGAGTGCAGATAAAATACTTTAAAACACTGTCCAATAGTAATAGATGCTCATGTTGTGGCGTGTGTTGCGTATCTTTCTGTGAGCAATGCGTTGAGGTGTCTGAGTGGCATGAAAAAGCCATAATGGGGGCGGCCAATGAGCCAGTTTGTCCTTTTGAAGGGGCAACTTTTTTATATTCACATGGTCTGAACAAATACTGTACATGGCTCTGTCTCTGAAGTAAAATGAAAGCCATTCATGAATTATGACGTACATAAGAATGCCACCCATTCATTGTATGTCTGTCTAGTTAGTTAGGACTTCTTTTTGAGAGGCTCTGGGAAAAAAGACCCCAAGGTTAGGAATATAATGTATGATATAATTCATTTTTAAGATACCTTTCAAGCATCATGTTTAGTTTTATGTTTTATTCAAGTGGAAAAAATAACAACTACTTACTTATTTTATAGGGATTTTCTATTACTGTATTTTACTATTTAAATTGTGTAGAAAGGCCCAACTAGGGACACACGTTGATAATGAGTGCTAGCTATAAGCTTTTTGTCTAACTGCAAACTTGTGTTGTGTAACTACAGTATGTTGATTGTATCGTCCCTGTTTAAATTCAAAGAAACAACAACAACAAAAACCTACTTACTGTTGTGTTTTATAATGTTTGGTTATTATTAAGTGAATAAAGTGTGTGATCCAGTGCTGCACGTGTTTTGAAGGCTGTCACATGGATGTTCAGCTGTGTTCAGCTGTGTTCAGCTGTGTTCAGCTGTTCACTTTGTCCGTCCTTCAAAGGAACATCTTATTTTTATTCAGCTGCAGTCCCCAGTACTTTATAGTCAGTGAGCTACAACACAACATGACCACCGGCTTTTCTGTAGTTCAAAGGGTAATGCTATTATGGCCGTGCTTTTGAGACTGATGAAGATTTAAACAGCCATGTACTTCAGCTTAAATTACCAGTTTAGTATGCAGATGTAGTAGAGTTGGAAAACCCTCATAGGTTCAAAGAAAAGCATACTGATATTTTTCTAGCAGTGGAATAGAATTAGTTTTGTTCTTCTGTATAATGTTAAAGTGGACATTTGTGGAAAATACATTGTGCCACACCCACAACCCACTCCCTTTCTCAAATAGGAACATATCATTGTGATACCTTGTTATAGAATGTGTGTAAATATTTTCAGGACACAGCATTGGGGAAGCCTCGGGAGGTGTTTCGTTTGGACCCGGATTCCAACCCCTGTGAGGACCGGCTCTGCTCCTCTCTGAGCCTCACCTCCTCGACGTGGGCCGCTCTGTCGGACGGGACGGGCCGCCTGCACCTGCTCCGCACCGGCAAGAGGGGCGACGGCTCACACAAGTGGGAGGTGGGTGTGGAATAGGCCTGTCAAGATAAAAACTTTCAAAATTCGATATATTAAGGCAGAAAAATTTAGCAATAAACAATAAAATGCCACAGAAACTAACTAAAGCAGAGGTGTCAAAACATTTTTTGAGGGCTCGATATTGACATGTACTGTATACAGAATGGAGGGCCACAGATCAGAGATCAGTGCATTCAAACATGGGCGTACACGCTATTATAAAGAACCATTTCTGGTAATGTGTGCCAATAAAACAAGAAGACTCAGGGCCACCAAAAATTGGTCTGAGGGCCGCAATTGGCCCCTGGACCGCACTTTGGACATGCCTGCTCTAAAGCATCAAAATGACTGTAATCCTTAATAAGAAATAATATCTTTAAACATCACAGGTTGCAATAAATATGAAATACAAAAAACGCGTTGAAACATAATGTGTCACAAAGAAGAAATATGAAAAAAAAAAAAAAACTGTAGTGATGCAACGGTTAGTGCTTGTGCATCCCAGCAAGAAGGTCCCGGGTTCAATTCCCACCTGGATAGGGCGTTTCTGTGTGGTTTTCTACATTCTCCCCGTGTAGGTTTCCTACGAGTACTCTGGTTTCCCCACCACTAAAAACATGCACAATAGGCCAGGATGAATGCAAGTGTGTTTGAGAGTGCAAGTGGGCGGATGGAAATTAGGCCCTGCCGCCTTTGCTCTGCCTGATCCCGTCAGTTCTCGGAAGCTAAGCAGGGAAGGGTTTGGCTGGTGCTTGGGTGGGAGAACGTTTGGGTCCACCAGCCTGGGTGAGTGGTGGTGGTCGAAGGGGCCGATGGCGCAGATTGGCAGCTGTGGCTACAATAGTAGCTTACCACCACCAAGTACGGTGTGAATAAATAATGCAATGTAAAGCGTCTTGTGTCCAGAAAAGCGCTATATAAAACCGATGGATTATTATTATTATTTGATCATGATGTGGCGTGTTTACATGCATGAGTCTCATGTGTGCTCATTAACATGCACTACTACTCCGACCATATACACAGGGTATTTGGTTGTTTGCATAGGAATTGAAATAATCCGTTCATTAAAATATTGTTTTTTGTTTGATTGGTATGAATGTTGCAGCTCTAGAGAATTGTAAGGGTAGAAGCCAATGTGTGACCTCTTTTGACCTCTGTTGGTAGTTTCCTGCAACTGCATCAACATATTGAGGCACTGAGGATGGGTCAACGAATTTCTCTACAGGGATTAAAAATTCTGATGATCCTGATGATGAACCACTGCCCTAGACTTACCAATGCACACTACTATGCCTTACCAATCTGAAATTAGTTCATCTTTTTAATATGCTTTTATCATTTTCACCTCAAATAAATCAAAATGGTTCTGTTTCCTTTACACGCAATTATTTTGTCCCAGATGAAGATGACGTGAACATGTGACATTTAGCGCTCAATGATAAAATGACACCAATTTTGAATGTGTGTAATGTCTTTTTTCTTTTTTGAACCAGAAGAATAAACAGCTCTGTATCTGGTCACATAATCTCTGTCTGAGTCAGTAAATGCCACTGACGATGCCTCAGTGAACTCTGTTACTGTAGTTAAGACGTTAAAGGCCATAAAGAGATAAGGTTCTGGCTCATCCAGGCGTGGGCTATGCGACATATTGATGTTGTTGTCAGTAGTTCTATTGCAAAGGGAAGAACCTTTCGTTAAAGGCGTATAAGATTCAATTCAAAGATTAAAAGATTTTATTGTGAATGTGTGTGTCTGTAAACTTGATGAAGAGGTTTGAGTCGTACTTTGGAGTGCAGTCATCATGGGTCAGCAGAGTGAACAGGAGGGGGCTCAGCACACAGCCCTGGGGAGCACCCGTGTTCAGTGTTTTGGTTCTGGAGGACTTTCTGCCAACACATACAGCCTGTGGCAGAAAAAATCGGACTTTTGGGTCAACACCAGTGTGACAGATCGATGTAACGATCAGGTCAACGTAGGGAAACAAAGCGGAGGTGCAGAGACGCACCACGCACCAAACCAGGAATTCCCATGGAGTCAACCCATCAGAGAAACTTTGCGTGTGGTTCTTAGACCAAGGCATCATCCACTTCACACCGATGAAGAACAAAGGACCTGTTTAGAGTTTCTCCATGCTCAAATATTTGGCCACCCAGGCCAATTGGCCTAATTACAAAATGATTCATATAAAAAATGGAGATCTATTTCCTTATATTGGAAAATATGATGTGAGGGGCATGAGTGTTATGTCCGAGAGGCCCATTGCTCATTTTACGAGATTATCTGGGAACCATAAGTTAACTCAAGAAAGCGCAACCAGAAGGGTATAAAAGGCGTCACTCACATCCCTCTAGTGGAGGAATTGTGTAATTGTATCTATGTAATGATAGAGATTCCAATGGCTCTTGCTGCTAATTGTGGGCCTGTATTACAAGGCTTATTTCTCGATCTGACTGGCCTGACCGGCCCAAAAGTACGTCGGCCCACCGGGAAAACTCCCGGACTTCCGATGGCCAGCCCAGCCCTGGAGTGGAGCTTCAGCACCCGGTCTTCTGAAGGGGGTGATTTTTGGGTGTTGACTTTTGGGTTCTGTTAAGTGCCTCGAAGCAAGAAAATAATTTGTTTATAGTTAAGGTTTGTGGAGGAGGCCTATAGGCTGTGAGGGTCTTTATCCCCTCCCACAGACTCCGAGTAATTGACCTCCATGGCCTGACATTTGATGTAATGTAATATATTTTTTCTAAAGTCCTTCACTTTGCTGATTATAGCAACTAGTCAGAATCCCCAGTGCCATCACTTTAACCAATGAGACGAGTTTTCCTGTGATCCTCTGTGAAATGATTCTGGGACCTATTTTTGTGTCATTTTCTCTTATTGAGATGTGTTGATTGCAGATTTTAGAACAGACCCCAGATTTCAACCTTGCAATTGTGCTCCAAGTTCTGTTGGCAAGTACGTAAACGGTGATTAGCAAATTCTGTGTTTCATTAGCTCTTATGCAAATCCACACTGAAAAAAGCTGTGTTTTAAGGCCGAGGAGATTAGCCTGCAGTAGCTCAGACTGAACCCTTCAAAAAGATTGGTCTCTGGACTCTTGAAGCTGTTAACACAATCTGCTGCAGATGGAAGCTCTGCAAATAAGACCTCACCCTGTGGCTGACTGTGGCTGACTCACTCACTGCACTTTACCTGCAGAGTTCAGTTCAGAAAGCTGCAATGAGGCCTGAACACCCCCAAGACCTGGAACTTCCCTGCCGTAATTTAAAGTCAAAGCATGGAAAAAAGCTCACGGTGAAACAAGCCGATGTTGATGCAATTACTCTTGAAAATGAAGTTGGAAAAGTCTCAGGGGTCTACTTTCTTATTCAGTATAATGCCCTCATACACCTTATAGGCTTCCCCGTGACTAACTCAGTCTTTTTACTTAAAGGGACTAGACAGAGTTTAAAAAAAGTTGTTAATTCAGTCCAAAGTGCCATCATGCACGAGCTTAATGTAGAAATTGCAGTTACGCATTAGGCCTGAGGTGGCAGTAGTGAGTATAAAAATTTAATTGAGTTTCATTTTCTCAATGTTCAGCCTTGTTATTGCGGTTTTTCCCCTCTTTTCCTCAAACTTAACATAGATTTCCCCTCCTTTCCACAGCCCATGTTCAGTGAATCGATCGGCGAGCCCTTTGTGATCCTCCACAGTGTGTCTCATGTGGAGGCTGGAGTCCACAGCCTGGACATCCTGGTGCTGAGGGTCCAGAGAGACCCAGAGGAGACCAAGGGCAGCGGCTTCTGCGTGGCTTTGGAGTGGCTCACTGTCTCCAACAAGGCAGACAAAGGTAATAAGGGGAGGTCAGCCATGCATGCTGACATTGTGTCCTTGGGCAAGACATTTAACTTGCCTCTAGTTTTGCGAATAATCATCAACGCATCTACAGCCCTGTGCAATAAGATGAACAATTTACTACCTTGAAATTCCTTCAAGCATGTTTGGATTTCTGTTTTTCGATTAACCACACGGGGAGATAAAGAATTGTCACGCTTCGCCACTAAATGAGTTTCATTATTGTGTCACTAATGAGATTAACGCCGCCGCGGACTCTGGAGGACTTCATTCATCTGGCTCTCAGTCCAAAGAAAAGGAACTAATGATGCACAGAAGGGACACAAATTACTAGACGTTCACGGTTTTGTTCTGATTTCTTTGAGAAACGGACATGCTGTTAAAGCTAATTAGCCACATTTTCTACTTGGTTCCGTTTTCCAACATAGGATTTATATATAAATATTTATACTTAATGCGTGCCTTCAAAGAGTGCAATTTAAAACCAATGCGACTAATGACTGTGGCTTTTATCATAGATAGGAGTAGATGATCAAAAATTGCTTTCTTCTATCATGTCCGGACAATAGTGATGCAAACATACATTTAAACATAGTGGCCTTTTGATATATTTGTACCATCCAGTTGCTTTGAACCTATGTTTGATTTTATGTCTTTTAGCTTTGTTCCATAAAACCATCTGGACAACTGCTATCATTGCAATGCTTTCAAAATAAGCCATTCCACCATGATTTATTGTAATTATTGTAATGACTTCTAGTGCGTTTTAACATGAAATAGTCAATGTAAGCAACAAAACAACAACAACAACAACTGTATTAGTTCAGAGCCGCTTCATGCATAAAGATTTAGTCTGTTTACCCCAAAACTTGTTTGAAATACGCAGATAAAAAGATCAATCTCGATAATCGTCATGGAACTAGAGTCGTCAGGTTTACAGCCAGTTCTTTGGCTCCTAGTTTTGGAGTTTGGACAAGACGATAGAAGATTTTTGTTTGTTTAAAGGGGCTAGATGCCAGTTAGCCATTTTATACTCACTACTGCCACCTCAGGCCATACGTGTTACTGCATCTTCTATATTAAAACTCGTGCATGACGGCACTTCAGACCCGAATTAATACCTTTTTGAGTGACAGTGCAGGATTTTAGAGGCAGTTGTGGTGAACAGGTCTGGGCTCACTCTACACCTTAGGACATTGTTGGAACATGTAGGGGGAGGAAATACTTAATTTTAACATTTTTAAACTGTGTATAGTCCCTTTAATGATTCTGGAGTGAAAAGTATTTATTTTTTAGCATTTTTCTTTATAAGAGGTATACTGTATCTCGCCTATGTTCATGAACTGAGCTAAATGCATTTGCTTTTAATATGAAAAAAAAGAAAAGAAAAGAGAGCGAGGAATGAGATTGATCAATATGAGGAAAATTGTTCAGCCCTTGCCTAATAGAAATAGCGTAATTTCTGTATTTGACTTAATTTGTTAAATAACAAGATATCAAAATAATCTAATGGCTTTACCATCCCAGCCCATATCCGAATAAAGGTACAGTGTCGTATAAAGGAGAATGAGGAAAAATGGTGAAAAACATTTTGTGCCACAGTGTTTGTTCCCTCGTGGATGTAGGTTTTATTCCTCTGAGTTTCTTCAGTGGAAAATGACTTTCCCCTCTCACTCCCCGGTGCATTGGTGTATCTGTATCTTCAGGTCAGGAGAAGTCGTACGAGCTGAAGAGGAGGAAGCAGCTGCGGGGGAGGACTGTGCCCAACTACGCTGCACTGGAGCCCCACGGGACCGGGCTGATGCTGGCCTCAGAGAAACCCTTCACCTGCACACACATAGATGGACAGCCTGTGGTACAACCAGAGCCCGAGCCCATGGAGGAAGAGAAGACAGGTGGGTCACTGCAAAGCCTCATGGGTAATCTAGTCTGTGAGAACATGGATGGAGACAGCACAATGAAGGGGGCAGAGTAACCAGCTGTGAGAATGTGTTCAGTGTGTTTGTGGCCTGTGATAAATTGAAATACATGAGGGACAAACACTGATTTACAGCAGTTTCCTTTAAGATATTTCGCCTTTGCCTTAGAGATGTGTGATAAAACGAGAACATTGTGCTATTTGATTGCAACAACAATATTGTGGTACTTTACTAAAGCAGTGGTTCTCAAACTTTTCACTCAAGGTACCACGTGGCCAATATCAAAAACAAATCAGGAAAAAAATGGTCAAGAAAAGACCTAAAGTTGTGTGTAAATCATGCGGAAACCAGGAAACCACTTAAATGCATTCCTACAACATAACTCACATGATGTGTTATTAAATTGAATAAAGTTTATTAATAATGATAATTATTATTATATGTATTATTATTTATAATATATTTACAAACAAAAAACAGTGTGGTTAAAGATATGACACCTACCCAATGGGCGCTGGCTGCTCTGCTTTATGACCACGACACTGGGGGCCGCCATTGCTCTGCCATTGCTGTAGTACCTCCTTATCGCCACTAGGCCCCCATTGAAAAGCATTGGAGTTTAGACACCTTAAAAACAACTTGAACGCCTGGTTTCAATTTTTTCAACACTAGACTAGGCTAGATATTGCTCCTGAGATAACGCTGGGTTAATCACAATTTATGAAACCAGGCTGGTTTTCGTAAGAAGAATCTTAGAAATCTCGTACTTAAAGGAATAGGCCACCGTTTTTACATACTGAGATATGTTCTTACCTTAGCTTTGACGAGTTCTTTAGGACCTGTCTGATCTTCACCCGTGCCTTCAATCACGTAAACACAGCGCAGACGGCGTTAGCATTTAGCCTCTCCCCCTCTCCACTATAGCTCCAAAACAGGTCAAGATAGAAGCTACCAAGCTCTTCCACGTTTTCCCTATTTAAATATGGTTACGTGAAGTGTTGCACTACAAAGTATAATTACACAAAATTAAACAATGTGGATTTTCTAAGCGGATAAAAGGGGGAACTATATTGTAAGGGGTAATAATACCAGGAGTAGTTCGAAATCCGCGCAGTAATCTTCACTTTACTGCGCAGTAATCTTCACTTCACTGCTACGACTTCTATTTTTCCCCAAAAATTGTGCTTTCTCCTGTGACAACTTTGAGGGGAGTGTCCTATTTTTTATTATGCAGGTTTATGTTGGCCATGAAGTTAAAAAAATCTGAAGTTCAATGCAGTATTTGCATCGTTTTGATCCAGAACCCTCAAAGTTCCGATTCGACTGATTGTGTTACAATTGTAAGTAACTGACACAATTCGCATCCCTCTGATAAGCGTTTTGCTTGTTATTCTATATTTCCATTAAACCCATATCATTTCATGGTTCGTCCTCTGCTGCTTGTTAAAGACCGAGGCTGAAACTGTATGTGGTCGCCATAGAAACACACGAGTGGGCTGTTATCGCGGAGACTCATCACAACACTCCTTCCTGTTCGTCTCCGGCTCTAAATGAAAAGATAAAACTTTTCTTCTCGCTGCCAGTAATTAGCGCACACCTTCGTAATCACTGGAATTACAGGCTTGAATAGATTAATAGAAAACCATTCAAGTGTAAATTACCAGTGTCGCTAATGCGACTTTCTGAACCCAAAGGTTTTCCTCGTTTCACTTTTAATGACTGCATCAAAGTGTGAAAAACTGCTTTCTCACATTTGAGCAAACGTTCTTTTATTTTATAGTGATGTGACAGTTTATTCAATGGATTCTTTTTTTTTTTTTACAGTTTTAATGTTTGCTGGATTCTCAGTTTTTGGTAGTTTGTTAAAAAACATTATTATCATTTGGCCTAACCATTACTCTACCACTACTCCACAGTTAGTGATAGGTCCACATGTCATGAAAATACTTTACGCATGGCTCACAGAACGTAGCACAGCAACATGATGCTGTGTCCGGTCTGTCTTATTTGCATCTTTCTTTTTTCCAATCCAGTTGCACCATGATCTTAATAGATTTCGAGTATCGTCCAGTGAGAAATCACAGGGGCATGGCTGAACTTTGGGAGGTATTTTATTTCTCGGTGAAATGAATATTTAAATAATGAGACAGAAAATGTGCAGGTGGTGGATAATCACTTACAACATATCAACAGTTTTACTCAAGATATAAATACGGGGGTGAAGTTAGAAGGACCAAGCTCTTCCATGTTTTCCCTATTTAAATACGGCTACATGAGTTGTTACAAGATCCAAGTATAGTTACATAAAATTAAACATTTCTAAGCGTCCGATGTCAATTCGCAGACATCGAAGTGCTCCTTAGTGTTCTTTTCTATCTTAGTGTTAATTAAGATCATGAGTTGTCAGGAGCTTATATTTTAACCAAGAGAACACAGGACACATTTCAGAGGAACACTGAGGTCTAGGCTAAAGTGGCAATACTGATGCATAATAAGATGTTTTGGTGTCTGCAGAGTGCATTATTGGATGTAAACTATATGGAAGCCTTTGCGATTCCATACTTTTTCCATATTGAGATTTCAATTGCATTTTATCTTGCAGCCCTGTTTTAAACCACATTGTGCATCGTGCTGAGGAACCTCATTATGCTCTAATTGAAGGCCTGCTCCGAGTTATTTCTTCCTTCATTATTGTCTTGTGTGCTTCTCGTGTGTCATTTGGAATTGTCAGGTTTGATCAACGTTATCCACATTACTCACACTACATACGTTTTCTCACCACTGCAACACCATTAGACGTGAACCGAATCCGACCTGTTTTTTATTCTCTTTTCAAAAGCGAGCGGGGAAGTGGAAACTCGTTTTGAAAAGAGATTTTATCAGCCTGCCCCGACCCTCGCTGGGGCAAAGGTGTGCGTGTGCGATGCGGGAAGTAATGTCGTGTTATTGCTCAAACCTTTTAAGCTCCGAGTCTTTTTTAGAGACGGGCCGGAGATGAGGTGAGGCTTCAAAGAGCACCGTGAATGATGCAGGGAAAAGTACAAGAAACTTAGCTGGAAAATATCACATAATGTCACATCACTGGATGGAGAAGAGCGTCAACCAAGTCAAATTTAAAACAAAGTTTGAAGATCTTTCATTTGGGATGCGTGTTGGCCTGGCAATTTTTTGAGAGAGAAAGATTTCACCTTGTTGCTGAAAAAATGGCAATAATCTTCAGTATTAAAGACGACTTTTACAAAAGACAGATGATTTTTCTATTATATCTAAGCTTAAATCTAAAGTCATGAACGCAAACGAGTTGCTATAAAGTTCAGATGTAAAGTTGGCACCTCCCAAAGAAAGTACCATTTGTGAATGAACAATTTGTATGACATGAAAACAATAAGTTGAAGTTTAAATTATTGTGACAGCCGGATTTGAGATGTCCACTTTTTATTTTTTAAATCCTACCAGCATTTTTTTCAGGATTTTTGACATAGGGACTCATTTCCTAGTTATCCAGAGTGTTGTTGATTTCTGGAGATATTTTTTTTCATTCATGTAGTCCTTATATTTGAAGACTTTAGTGGTGCTAGGCTAGCGCTAGGCTAACGCTAGGCTAATGCATGTCTATGGTAACTAGTAGCCTGCATTAAAAACAGTCTGATCCAAGCACAGTGTACCTGAGGCAAATCATTTATAACCCCAGACTACCCATTTAAATGTCTGTGTTGATAGAATAATTGTAACCATTTTGCACTTAAAATAACTTATATTTGAGCAGCATCGGCTTCGAGGTTGTAAGTTACGCAGCGGCAGAGTGATCTGATAGAAAATAGGGCAAAACGTGCAAGGTCAGTTATATTTAAACAATGATTCTATCAGGCATTTATATTGGTAATCTGGCATTATAAGTGATTTGCCTCAGGTGCACTGTAGATATGTGCTAGCCTAGCACTAGCCTAGCGCCACTAAACTCTTCAAATACTGAATAAGGACGCATGAATTAAAAGAAAATACATCTCTAGAAATCTGAAACCTGAAATATCCCTGGTGGTTGAATGGTGTCAATAATGGAAAAGGGCATCTGGGGCTAAAGAGGCTTACCAATACAAAAGTGTGGATTAAAGTGGATAAATAATCATCCCTCAATGACCTCATCCTCTATTATTTTTTCAAGATAACTAAGTTATGAAGCCTCTGTGTCCCGACTAGACCTTAAAACCCAATGATTCACTTCATTCACCTTTTTGTCACAATCTGAAGCTGTTCTATTGAAAGCTGTTATTTAAGATGTGATGTATGACAAATGGTGATTTTAATCTCTTAAACCCAACTTGAACCAAGCATGTTTTGTCCAATTTAATGGCATTACCCAAATCTAACAGACAAAAACACGAGGAAAATGTGACGAAAAAGTCACAATAGACGGACAAAATAGTGACAAAAATGCAACAAAAGAGCGACAAAATGTGCCGGAAAAGCAAGAATAATACAATTAAAAAATCGACACACAACAAAAAAGCATAAAAAAGAGACGAAAAGTCGAGAAGAAAAATTACCTTAAACCTTAAAAAGAAACGTGACAAAAAAGAGGAAAAGACGACAAACGCTTAAAAAAAAATGACATAAGCTTTCAAATGAGCTGTTTCTCTGGGCTATAAGCTGTAAACTCTCCAATCGAGAAGCTTTTAGATTTAGGTGAAGGTGAGCTGGAGAAAAATTAAAGTGGGGGGTAAGAGGTAAAGTGTGCCAACCAAAGCAGATTGGATCATGTCCAATGATCTGCATCCAATAACAGGATACATGTGACATTGTTTTAACTATTTTTTTTTTCAAGACCCAAGTTTTTATTTATTTTATAATTATGCATTTTCTGTAAAAATGCCTAATAGACACAATGCTAATGACCGTAGTTAGTAATGGTGTTAAGTGGTTTGTCGGCAGAACTCGGTGCTCGAGCTGCTGAGTTGGAGCATGAGGAGACTGTGAACAATGTGGGAGAGTGTGAACAGATTTCTGTCCAGAAAAAGAAAGCGACCAGAAATTCAGCTGTCCTCATTCAGTTCAGCTGTAAGGCAGATCAGGCAAAATGTTATTCTCATTGTGATCCATGCTCCAAATTTGTCCTGAGTTCTTTGGGACTTACCATTCAGAAAATCCATAATTTGTAATATCCTCATCAGCCCTGTCAACAAGTGAGTGTGTGCGTGTGTGTTCTTGTAATTCCGACATTGTGTGGACAATTTTGAAAAGTGAGGACATTTTGGGTGGTCCTAGCTTATTTGAAGGACCGTTTGAGGGTCAAAATGTGGTTTTAGGGTTAGGATTAAGGTTAGGGTTCAGGGTTAGGGTCTGGGTAATACATTATGTCTATGAGTGTCCTCACTAAGATAGAATCACAAACGTGTGTGTCATAGACTTTAGAATGAAGCTGATCTGAAAAGAGAGTTTTTTGAGTCCTTGGACCAACTCTAATGAATAGCTAGCAAGGGAAACAAAAATATCTTTGTCACAGACACCTGGTCTAGTAATGGTGTACCACTTTCACTGGAAACCTTCTTCGAATATGGGACGCATATTTAATTTTTTAGTCAGCTAATGGGCTTTTTCAAAATTGTCAGATTTTATTCACCTGAGTAATACAATAAAATAAATAAATGAATCCTATTTCACTTTTTATAAAGCTGGAGAAAGACCACTGATAAATTGGTTAGTATTCTTTTATTGACGATGGTAACTGTAAAGAATCAAAAATACTGAAATGGCACAATTATGAATTTATTGTATTTAGCTTCAATCAATCAAGTATATTAAGGTGCTAAGGATCGACTAAACTATTTGATCTCTACAGCTAATTATCCTCTGTAAATGTATGAGGACCACTTAGCTTATGGGACTATAGTTTCCTACATGGCCTCATTGTTGAAATCAATTGTTGCTCTTAAATATTTGGGATTGTGTCATCTGTTTTACACTCTTTTATAAAATTTAGCATATATTTTACAGATTACAGTATTTTGTTTGCCTTTGTTGAATTTGGGGTCCACCTCATCTCGAACACTGTCTATGTAAAGGGACCAACAGCCACGGGAAATCGACTGCACAATCTTGTCCAAACTAATGACCGGTGGGGATATACGGCGATGACGCTCGTTTACTCACACCGCGCAGGAAAATCAATTTGCGACTCAGTTTAAATTCCATCCCTGATGCTTTCTGTCTGTTCCAGAGGCGGAGGTGAACACGCAGGGCATTGACGTGTGTTGAATAGTGTGAATGTGCATTGATAGACGGGTTAACATGGATGATAAATAAAGTGTAAGAAAGTCTCAAAGGAGGAGAGTTATTTCACCATTTCTTAGCTCTTAAATTGCGAACTTTTGTGGCATTGATGTGATGTAGATACAACCACTTCTACTTCAAAGGCTCAGGAATGTTGTATTTTTTTCTATTGAACGCTTCATCCTGCTGTGAGTGAAATGAAGGATAACCTGACCCTCCATTTACAGCACTACTGCCACTGCAAGGGCTCCTGCTGCTAAGAAGAAACAAAAATACTGCTCTCTACAGTGACTCAGTGGTTCATCCCAGCTCTGCATTGTGTTCTTGAGCAGGACACTTCACCACTTTGTCTGTGAATTTGGCGTGGATGTTCAGGGGTTTTCTGAAAGCTGTGGGTTGCTAATTGACCGCTACACTTCCATCAGTCTACCCAATAAAATAATCATTACTAAACTTCCACTGCATCGACAATTAATTAATGGATTATACGACTTTTCCGTTGTTATTGGGTGGAACGGTGGCGCAGCGGTCTGAAAAGAGCTACACAAATAAGCTTCTATTATTGTTTGTTTGATCGACATTTGTATGATTATATATACTATGTCCAGACATGTTAAAGCAGTACTAACTTGTTTACCTTAATAAATCCTTTTCGTAGTCCCTCTGGGGGTAATACAAGTGTCAATGGGATGATTGGGGGGTCTTTCATCTCCTGGTGTCTCTGGCCAGAAAACCACAATTTCGACTTTGCTGCCACTGGGTCGGCGGCGCAATACACACTAATGGAATCACAAAAAAGAAGCTAACAGGCTAATGGGCAAAGCTAACCGCGGGCTAGCGCAACTTAAACAGTATTTACAGCCTAGTTTGAGTGAAAAAAAATAACCTCCATTGGGTAATTGACTGTACAAAATCCCTCTCTTGCTCAGCCTAGTATTTACTCTCTCGGACAATTAATAAGTTAAAAAAAAACGCAACATGTTACAACACCTGCAGTGCTTTAATTATAATAATTTTAAAAAGTATTTGAATGTTATGAACAGCTCTAGTCAGAAATCAGTGTGTCAACTTCCCTGTGTACCTAAAAAAAGTAAAAAAAAAAAAGACTCAAATGTTTTTAGGTGATCTGTGTCAGATACTTTTCTTTAAAGTACAAATGTTGTATATAATGTAGAGTAGTTGCCTAAAAATGATACAGGTCAATTGTCAAATGATTTATGTTATTATTATGTGAATGTTATAGAAGATTAATTAGTGAGTAAACAGCATATTGGTATTGAACCCTGTTTTTAGGATGACTTTTGAAGAATTTCTAAAGTGATGCACTTAAAGTATGTCCTGCTCCACGTAACCAACCCAAAATACTGTCTCTGGAGCTCTGGAACAGATTTCTTTTTTGAAAACCTTTGAAACCAAGGTTTCTGATTAAAAACCTCTATAAGTAACTTTATTGCTGCTGTCATTACCATTTGATTAGTATCCACTCTCTTCTGCCTCTCTCTTCACATCTTCATTGTCTGTGAATATTCAACAGTAATGCTTTCACTCAGACAGACCCTATATACAGATGTTTTATGTATGACTTCTCCCATCTGGCGTCGGCGTCTTCTCACAAACTTTGCATTTCATTTGAATTCAGATCCCATTTACGTGTGGCAGCAGTCAGCGGAGGACCTGACAGTGTGCGTGCGGCTGCCCCAGGGCGTGACCAAAGACGAGGTGCAGTTTGGGCTCAAAGCAGACAGCATCAGCATCGGCGTGCGGGGCTTCTCTCCTCTGCTGCAGGGCACACTGTACGCTGCTGTGGACACCGAGGCCAGCGCCTGGATCATCAAAGACAACAAGAGGTTTGGACCCACTACTGTGGCTCTCAGACACTTTGAAGTCCCTTTTGTTTGAAGCAGTTTTCTCATGCACTGGTTCAAAATGAGGTCTCCAAACAACTGCAGAGACTAGACTGTGTTCATCCAAATCACTCACTGCTCCACGAGCCTAGAAGCCAAGAAGTCCTATTGTTATTTTAACAGGGAATGTCCCATTGAGATTACAAGTCTCATTTTCGAGGGAGTGCGAGCCACATTCAGCCAAGAACAAGCCATCCACTAAACAATCACACAATTTTGGGGAGCATAATGGCCCTCATTTATCAAAATTGCATACAGTAAAATCAGAGCGTATGTGAGATGCATGAAAAATCACCACCTGTTGTTATCAGTCTGGACGTGAATGCCCAGTGTGCTCAAATCCTACGCTGGGTCGTGAGGTGGTGTGCACAATATGTAAATTTTAACTATTTTAACAGCATGAATTGCATTGCCACTTTGCATATAATCCTCATTGTTGATTTAAGCATGAAACAAGGATGCAGCGTTAATATTTATGGACAGACTTTCATTATGCGCTGCATCAACATGCTCCATGCCACGGGCCCGAGCGCAGAGGCTGTACCAGCCCGTACCCGAGACTGGGCTGGTGAGGCTCTGAGGCCACTGTAGCCGTAGTGCAAACATGTGGATGGCTTCCCCGCCTCACACGAGCCCCGCTGCCGTGTATCGGCACTGGGTCTGAGCGAGGCTCTGGTCTGTGTTCAGGCTGTTTTGAGCGCTGAGTGTGTAGACCGTATTCTGCTCTCGCTTGTGGTCCGAGCATCAAACAAATCCTTTGACAGCACCACCGCTTTCTTCTGTCCGGAGGGGTTTGTTACTCCGCTTTGAGTTGTGTGCACAGGGTCTGCTGACCGCACACTCTCCTCTCGTCAGAAGCTCGTCCCGGGGCAGGGCTGTCTTCGGTCCGGATGGGTTCGTTTGGTTCTGGTCGGCTGCCAGCTCTGCGTGCACCTGTTCCCTTCTGGAGGAAAGCTCTGCTCAGGCCGAAAGACGCGTAGTCTTGCCCTGCACTGAGTCTGCGGAGCTGACCACAGCTGCTTTTCGCTGGTTCAGATCAGGGTCCAGACTTGCAGCATTATATCCACACTTTTGTCTTTTTACCCAGCAATTTTCTTCATGTTGTCTATTTGTATATATTTCTACATATAGCCTATATATTTACTGCTTTTTATCAGGTATTTTTATTTATTTATACATTTTCTCCCCTCCTGGAACCGCCACATTAACGTGGTGAAGGGGTTTGAGCACCTGAATGATCCTGGACCTCTATTGTCGAGGGCTTCGTTCCCCTGGTCGGACAAAGAGCGCTTCAGAAGCTCCTTATGAGAGACCAACAGGCCCGGTTAGAACCATGAGGCCGTCCTTCTGTGGACCCACCACCTGCAGGAGGAGCCATTAGGGGCTGGTGCAATGTGATTTGGGCAGCTCCAACAGCTGAACCCACGACCCGGCAACGGACAAGTGGAAGAGGATGGATGGATGGATGGATGGATGGATGGATGGATATACACAAGCTTTCTGCGCAATGTTGATAAATGAGGGCCAATATGAGAATAACAGTGCAGGATTTTGGGTTGTGAGGACATCTTATAATCATAAAACTAGGGATGCATCACATATCGCCAAATTAACATCATCGCCATATTAGGCCACGCTATATCCGTATCACATTTTGAGCTAACACCTTTCACCTTCTTTTTAAATCTGAAATCTTTCTATGTACCTCCTGCTCAGTGGCTGTGTACCCCGAGGGGAAACACTGCTTTCGTGCCGGGTGCCCTACATTGATTGATTGTTTTTGCATCAATAAACATATTCATCTCGATCACAGCAGCGTTCTGGTGGTACATGTTTAAAGTTTTAGCTTACATTTATAGCTATACTGCCTGGAGAAACATTTATAACTATACTGCCTGGAGAAACATTTATAACTATACTGCCTGGAGAAACTGTACAATCAGCAAGCAACAAAATGACACTAGTTATTAAAGCTTTAAGTGCCATGGAAACAGGGAATGGCAACGTCACACTGCCTCAAGTTTCAAAAGCAATATTTGTTTTGAAAATTAGTTTTTGAGTTGTCAAAATAAGGCTTTAAAGAGTAGTCTGTCTAAAGCAGTTCTGACAAGAAGAAAACAGCTTCAATGCACATGCCAAAGCCTTCAAAAAAGTGTGGAAATTAGTTTTTTGAGCTGTCTGAAAAATGCTGGTTGATATATGGTATTTGAAAGGATTAATTTCTGCTTCAAGCCAGAATGTTTTCTCTCATAAGAAAAAGTACAACATTAATTTCCTGCGTGTCACCTCAGGAAAGTATTCGTGTGAACCCATTTCAGAGATTTGTAAAAGAGGAGGGCTCTCAGCTGTGTCCAGGGTCACCACAATCCCTCTAAAATCAAAACAAGAAACTTTTCGAACAAAATGTATCGCCCAAAACCAAATTCTGCCGTCAGACTCGAGCCAGAAAATATAGAACATTATAAACTGGAATTTGAACAAGGAAACTATGTCCTGACTAGTTTGTAAGACATTTCTGGCTGGTCTGTATTTGAAATTTCCCACAATCGTTTCCAACTTTAAAAACTTTGACTTCTTTGCTTCATTGAGTTTGGTAGGATAATGCTTGTAAATATTTGGGTGGTTTTACAGTAATTATATAACGAAAACTTGGAAGAAAGTTGACATTGTGATCCTCTTAAACATAAATGCCATTGGAAAAGGGCAGGTTGATTGATTGTCTAATGCCTGTAGCCACAACAAAAGCTGCAGTAACTCCCACAATCTCTATTCATCTCCAAACGCTCTATTGAATTAGCATTTTCCACATTTTTAATGCAACAATTTATATTCACGCTGTATTCCCTGCACAGGCCCGTTGTTAAGACAAATATATTTTCTGATGCTTGACTGAACCGTAGCGATTTCACAAGATTTAACAACTAAAGCATTATATACAAACAGAGTTAATGACATGAATAAAAGTCATAAATAACTGAGCATTTGGTCGAGAATAGAGCTTACTGGGTAGACACTTCGACTTCCTTGCTTGGGTAGGTGCAGGGCTCATTCTTAAAGGTTGATTGCCTAATGAATGGTAAAAGGTTTCTATAGGTGGCGGGCTGAGGGCCTTTTTCGTTCATTTCATGGATCTCTCTATTTATACTGTGCTTTTTCACCTACATTAGGCTCTCGTACTGTGCATCAAGGAACCTTTTACCCATTCACACACTCATTCACACACCAGTGTACGCAGAAGTGTCTTGCCCATGGACACAATGGCAGCGTGCACCTATGAGGTTTCGAACCTCCAACCTCTGGGTTACAGGACGACCCGCTCTACCGCCTGAGCTAAGGATGTCAGGCTTCACTTTAGTCTCGTTTCGATGCGTATTTCGATATAAAGGTCATGATGTTGAGTCGGTTCAATACATTAAAGCAGTTATAAGTAACTCATGCCCCTAGAGGCCATAAGCACAACTGCAGGTAGCGTAGCATGTTGTGATTATTAAACTTATTAATTGTCCGTGAGAGTAAATACTACGCTGACAGAAACGGCAAAAGGAGAGATGGATATTGTACATGAAATTACATAATGGAAATAGTTTTTTTCACTCAAACTTGGCTGTAAATACTGTTTAAGTGGCGCTAGCCCGCAGTTAGCTTTGCCTGTTAGCCTGTTAGCCTGTTAGCTTCTTCTTCTTCTTGATTCTATTAGTGTGTTTTGGTGGCTCCGGTCCGGTGGCAGTCAAGTTACAATTGTAGTTTTGTCCCTTACATATCAAACATACTGTATTTGAGTATTAAATTGAAAAGGGCGCATTGAATGATTCCATATAATGTAGAGAATTGTTTCTTCCCTAATCTGTCGCTCTATTACATGTGGACGTTTTGCCTTAAAATGCATTTACTATATTTACTTTTTTCTTTTGAAGTGTAGGAACAGTTTTGGTTTACTTTTGTGTGATTTGTTGTTTTTGTAGTATTATGGTAACATTAATATCTGATTCCGCATTGGACAAAATACTGAACATATATGGGTTTGTGACTGTGTGATGAGGCCATAGAATCAGACTGGCGAATCTAGGATCATGACTAATGCAATATTACTATCAGCAGTACTGAGAAATATGTTGACTTTCGGGTTATAAATAGACAAGGTAACACTTTTTTTTTGTCCATGGGGTTTCATTACGTGTTAAACCTTCAAACCATTAAAAGGCTCTGAAAATGTATGTCATTCCAAGAGGCCTCTCATTGTGTTGAAACTGAGTAAAACCATTAGTCTCATAAAAACTGACCAGCTCATTAGGATAACAGGAATATCTCAAGGACAAAGAGACTTTAGTGAGTTGTCTTTGTTTCGCCTTATAGCTTTAGCACGGTTGCTAATAGTAACCAAGATAGTTCTCAAAAGCCCCCGGCTACAGTAACTGTGGCACATTTTTGTAAAGGCTTTGCTCCATTCATTGAAACCTTGAGCAGCTTCTTTATTAAAAAAAAAAGAAAAAAAGTACATTTAAGAAGTAAATAAATAAGTAAATAAGCTACGAAGATGCAAGAGGCTGTAAAAAGTCAAGCCATTACCAGTGACTATTATGCACAGTAGGTCATCAGAGCCGGTTCACCTCAAAACCAAATTTGACTCTTTTAAAACTGACCTCCAAATTTTGAGATCGATTTCTCTAATTATGAAATGATACTATCTGAAATGACTTGAAAATACAAGGCTTTAATTTCATTTTGAGGAATAGAAACGGACGTCATCTCTGTAATCGGCCATAGATACAGACGGCATCTCGTCATAGAAGGGGGCGTGGCCTCGCCAAGGGGGAAAATAGAATCTTTTGGGAAACACAGTTTCCACTCTTTTTAGACATTTTCTGGTGGAATATGAACTTATGTATCACATACAAATAAAGTCAAGTGTAAATCAGGCCCATATGGATATTTTCTCACAGCAGATTGTTCAGTAGAAGCGAAAAAACGGCACTTGTAGCTCGCGCTAGCTAACTGTTAGCATTAGCCCGATGCTAACATGTAGCATCATGTTAGGATTCTCCGTTATTTATGTATTTATGGGCTGTTGAACCACTTTGCTCCTCTCCATGTCTTTGTATCTTTATTTAGTAGAAACTATGTTCATAATTCAGCATTTGTTAAAGTAGTTTTTGAATAATTAGAGAAAGTTTAGATTATTTCAAAATTGTTTTCCCCCTTAACTGTTTTCAGACATGACCATATATGGGCGATTCCAGAGATGCCGTCTGTATCCATATATGGTCATGTTTGAAAGAAGTTAAGGAGGAAAACAATTTGGAGAAAAATCTGAACTTTCTCTAATTATTCAAAAACTACTTTAACAAATGCTGAATTATGAATATAGTTTTCTACTAAATAAAGATACAAAGACATGGGGAGGAGCAAAGAGGTTCAGCAGTATAAATAACGGAGAATGCTAACATGATGCTTCATGTTAGCATCGTGCTAATGCTAATGGTTAGCTAGCGCTAGCTACAACTGCCGTTTTTTTTTCCACCTCTACTAAACAATCTGCTGTGAGAAAATATCCATATGGGCCCCAATGCACTTGACTATATTTATGTGTGATGAATAAGTTCATATTCCACCAGAAAATGGCAAAAAAGAGTGGAAAATGGTGTTTCCCAATAGATTCTATTTTCCCCCTCGCTGAGGCCACGGCCCTTCTCTGACGAGATACCGTCTGTATCTATAGTTGCTGCTGAAGGAGTATAGTTCTCTCAGCCAGACATGAAGGAAACAAAACATGACTCTGTGGGTGTGTTTGTTTTAGTACTTTTTTTACTGCGCCGCAACAGAAAAACTCTAAAAGCTTGATTATGCATATTATTATAAACCCATTTCAACATAGTAATAGTACATTGAAACACAAGTATCTTCATCGCTCATGTTTTGTCCAAAGCCATAAACCTTCACTCATTCTCTGGGCGTGTCTTTGTAGAATCTTGCATTTGGCTCTTTATAGTTTGCAATGGGCATATTTTTCCATCTCATTGCGCTCACAGATGGACAGCTGAGCACCATCTCTCCGTCCTTCGCCTTCAATGAATTAAGCCCCTCTTTTTGTGAGCTTTTCAGCTCTCTCCAAACGTAGCAGTGTTGTAACATCCCGGAGGTCAATGTAATAAGCGTCGCTCTGGCCTTTACTGGAAGTGATGATACACCTTCAGTGCTGTATGCAACAGAATTGGGAACATTTTTAAATCATATAAAATGAGTTTGAGGTTTATGAATAGGGCTGGTTACTTGGTTTTAGATACAGATACCTAAATGATACTTGTTTCAATATCTATACCACAGTATTTGTCGCCTAGAACGAGGAAAACAGGACAATAATGTTAATTATTTCCATAAAATACTTTTTTTTTTGTATCATTTATTTGAGATGAAATAACCAAGTAACTTTGTTTAATGCTGTCCCTGGACCAACAACATCAAAACTTAGTCTAACATTTTTCCAGTACCTGCTTTCTATACTTCTATTTTTCTGATGTCAGTAGTACCTAAACCTTTATTCAATGCCATGCCGGTATCGTTTAAGCACCCAGCCCTATATGATTAACTGTGGCCATTATGTTTTCAAAGACTTATTTTCCCAATTACATGTTACAACAAAATTTATCTCAATCATCCAGGTAGATAAAACACAGAAGGCTAAATTCAACTGGACATTTTTATACATAGTTGCCGACGTTTGGAGAATCATCCATTTCTCTATTTATTTTATTGGTTTATTTGGTCGGGACAGTGCATGTTAATGAACATACATGGGTCTCATGCATGTAAACACGCCACACCGGATTATAGCCCTGGGCTAATTTTCCATTCATCATCCCCCATGCGCACTCTCAAACACACTCTTATTCATCTTTCATGTACTATTGTACATGCTTTCAGTGGTAGGGGAAACCGGAGCACCCAGAAGAACCTATGCAGACACAGGGAGAACATACAAACTCCACACAGAAAGGCAATCGAGCCTGGGACCTTCTAGCTGCGAAGCAAGAGCTCCAACCATTGCGCCACCGTGCTGCCCGGTGTTTAAAAGTCCCATCGGATGTTAGATTGGGTGATGGCATACAACAGCACAACAGGTGTTGTAGATTGCAAGTCACCAGGCAAAACTTGCCAAACTTTGGCAAAAATGTATCTCAATCATCATTGATCTCAATATTTTCTTATGTTTTTGAATAAAAAGATGTGTCTTGTAAAATGTGTACAAACAGTTTCTTCCCCAACACAAACACGAGCTCAATTGACCTAAAGTTGTAGATTCTTACCATGAAGTTGTATCTATAAGTTATTAAAGGCATAATGAGGTTAAGCCCAAACCCACTCAAAGTGTGACCAGCATACAATACCTATATCTTCCTTCCATCGCTCTATGTTCAGACCTTGGCCATTGTGAGAATGTTATAGTGTTTATCCCAAAGCATTGACCAGCATCACAAAAAGAACAGGATTCTATCCATAGATCAATATTATGCATGTTCTGTGTGTGTGCCAGTGCGTTGTATCCCATAAGAAATCAGCTCTGCCCGTGTTACGTGCAACATTCGAAATGGCCATGACACACTGGATTAGTCAAACCGGAACTGCAGAACCCGCATGTCCTTGAAACGGATCAGAAATCAAGAGACAGAATGCACAATGGGAACAATTACTTCAGAAAGATATCGACCCTTTCCTTCAAGCCCATTGTGATCCTTGGCATCTAGCGATAATGTAAAGTGCAGTGCTTTATATCGTCAACAACATAATATTAAAATTGCTTTTTGGAAGATATGCAAATGTCCAATATCGAGTACATCTCCAATGTCTAGAGATGCGGAACAAATGTGGAAGAAAAGGGGCAAAAATTGGGGGGATATTGCACTTTTTTAGAGACAAAGCAATAGAAATGAAGATGTTTGCATGTACATTTTTACATATCTCTGATGGTTTGCATGAATATCGCTTCATCATCGTTAGTGTGAAAGTCCCCCAAAAATATTGAGATATTCATTTTTGCCTATATCACTCAGCCCTAGCCAACAGTGTTTATTAAACCTAGAAAGTGACATATAAGAGGTTAGATGTTCAGTCACAGAATGTTTACCTTTTCTTATGTCGCATTCTAGCCCGGGGAATCAAAAAAACAAAAAAAAACATCAACCCACCAAAACAGGTTTTTTTTTGTTTTTTTTTTAAGTAGCTGCATTATCTTCTATATCATTTTTTTAACAATTTGTTGAACAATGGACTCAAACTTGTGAGTCATTCCAGGATTCATGACTTGACTCTGAGGACTTGGGTCTGGACTTGTCAGTGACTCAACTTGAGGTTTAGACGAGAGACGACTCGGACTTAGATTTGGACTTGACTGATTATGCTCCTTGGCACGACCAAACTCTACATGTACAATTTCTTAAGCGATTAAATGATTTTTTTTAAAGGAACATGGCACTGTTTTTCCATACTGAGATATTTTCTTAACGGAGCTTAGACTAGCTGATTTGTACCTGTCTCCTCCTCTCCTCTAGGAAGTTAGAAGTGACCAAGCTCTTCCACGTTTTCCTTATTTTAATACGGTTACATTGTAATAACACCTTCACCCCTGTTTGGCCCCATAGAGGAGAGGCTAAATGCTAACAACATCTTTGGTCTTTTTGCCTGACTGAGCGCACGCACAAAGACCAGACAGGTACACATCAACTCGTCTAAGCTCAGGAACATATCTCAGTATGTAAAAATGGTGGCCTGTTCCTTTAAGTTCAAAGGTGGAAATCATAATCAGAAATCATAGGAGGAACCATTGAGTGGAAATGATAGGAAGGTGACTTTTATCTATTGGACTGGACCTTGTGGCTTAGATTTGGACAAGGTTTTAGGTGATGCTGACTCGACTTGCACATTCAAACATTTGACTTGGACTTGACTCGGACAAGAGGGTGACTTAAAGGGATATTTCAGTATTTTTGACATAGGGCCTGATTTCCTAGTTATCCAGAGTGTTGCTGATTTCTGGAGATATTTTTTTTGTAATTCATGTAGTTCTTATATTTGAAGAGTTTCGTGGTGCTAGGCTAGTGCAAGGCTAGCGCATTTCTATGGCATCAGCTAGCCTGCATTAAAAACAGTCTGACCCGCTCCACAGTGCACCTGAGGCAAATCACTTATAAAGCCAGACTAACAATATATATCTGTGTCGAATAATTTTAACCATTTTGCATTTAAAACCACTTATAATTGAGCAGCATCAGCTTTGTGGTTGTATAAGCTACGCAGCAGCGGAGTGATCTGCTAGAAAATAGTCCCTCAAAATGTGATCATTCATGTGATGCAAGGTCAGTTATATTCCAAAAGATATTCTATTGACACAGACATTTATATGGTTAGTCTGGCGTTATAAGTGATTTGCCTCAGGTGCACTGTGGAGCGGGTCAGACTGTTTTTAATGCAGGTTAGCTGATACCATAGAAATGTGCTAGCCTTGCACTAGCCTAGCGCCACGAAACTCTTCAAATATAAGAACTGCATGAATTAAAAAAAAAAAAGATGTCTCCAGAAATCAGCAACTCTGGATAACTAGGAAATGAGGCCCTGTGTCAAAAATCCTGAAATATGCCTTTAAATCGTTCCTCGTCTACAACTTGGATATCTCTCATGTACTTTAAATTCCTCTTTTATTTGCCTCCTTTTTTGTATTATAAATCTCTAATACATATGCGTTATCATGTTTATGCCGCAAATGAAAATGGAGTTTCGCGTGGCAGTAATTGATATTGCCTGTAAGATTGAATGTCTCGCCTCAGGCCAGTTGTTCGCTTGAGACAATGTACATGTTTCGTCGTACATTTGAAATGCCTCGGAGATATTGTACTAATGTATGCATGAGCACTATCTGTGCATGTTCCTCAAATGCCTGGGTATTTCGTTCATCAGGATAATTTGTGGAAGCAGCGAGGAAGTAGATGAAGCCGTGTATTGGTTAGACCTCATGTAGTATTGAGAACAGAAAGGGAAAAATGCATTCATATATGACTATGGGCTGATACAGAGGTGGAGCATATTGTACAGATATTTAAATCACAAATTCAAGCAAAAAGAAGGAAAAGAAAGTTCCTAACATGGACGATGATAGATATTTCCATATTCCATTTCTGTGGGCTCTAAAATAGTAAAATCTATTGAATCCATTGAGGATGTTTTTAATTGTTTTCATCATTACAAAGTCCTACTTAGTGCTAATAAACGATTTCTGGATTAGAAGAAAGGACCATGTTTAGTTGTACTTCTTCATTCTGCTTTTGAACACCTTGAGAGTGTTATATTCTGATTTCCACTTGTGTGTGAATATTAATCCCTTTTAAAGTGTTGTTTCATTTTAACCCACAAAACAAGCATCTTTTTCTATTTTTCTTATCCTTTTTTAAAGTTTTCAGCGTGAAGAAAAGAGGTTGCCCTCACTCGCGAGTTCAACTGGTGTTTGATTGGTAGCATTTTAAGCCTCAGATTTCCTTACTTTTGGGCGAGAATACAAAATCAAGACGACTACTTACAAATGCGTGGGAGTCGTGACACTACAGACAAATCTGCACTTGACACAAGAGAAACATTTAGCGGTTGCTTCTCGTAGTATTGTCTCTAATGTATTCCTACCTTTTTTGTGCCTCCAACAAGTTGCATCTGAGTGAAAGGATATGGATCATCATTTTTCCATCCATTTCACATCCTCTGCTGCCAATTGGATGTGTTTGCTGATTGTCTAACCACTTCTGAAGTGGGCGTCAAAGCTCTTTCCATTTTGCATCAAAGAACTTGGAGGTTAAAGATGAAAATATGGATATTTCAGTGGCTGTAATTCAGTAAATTCATGCATTCCTGATTGAATAGAGCTGTCTCCCCATTGCTGGTTTATTTGATAGACAGTGGTTATTTTAAAGACCTCATCGCCCCCATTGTTGTTTTACCTTGGTTCAATACTGCCGGGACAATCAGAAGGTCACAAATTCAGAGGAAGCCTCTGCTAAGATGCTTTATCCCCTTAATATTAATGTGTGCTGTGGATCAACCAGTCAATGCGCCAAGGATCAATGAACTTTATAACAACATGCATGACCATGATATAGGGAATAGTGTTGATATACGGACACAGTATTTTCTGTTTTTGTTTCTCATTCCCACTGCTGCCTGCAAAGGGCACTGACAGCCAATTTGAGAACCACACGCATCCTGACACATACACTGCCTTTTCCATACATTATTTAAATTTACAAAGATTAAAATGTCAATAATGAGGTACCCAAAAGCACGTGTGTGAGCCCAATTATGCAGAATTTGTCCGGTTTAAGACCATGGGCCAGATCTTGTGGTGGTGCACAAGGGACGCAGGCTCTTGGCGAAATATTTTCCAAGTGGCGGAGCTATGCACCATTCACCTCTGCATCACAAGAGGAGGTGACTGCACTGATGGGAACACCGCTGACATTCATTTACATTGCACTGCCTTGCGTTCTTTCTTAAGCCTTAGGGTCTCACAGGTCAAACTAAAATCTTCATTTACCCCATCGTGAGCTAAACAATGTTCAGAGAGAGAAAAAGAGCTACATCCTCCGCTGTTGCGCAGATCGGTCCGCGCTTGGCGTGAATGCGGAACAAAACAAATGCACTTGTTCACCCCTCACTCCCCCATGACCCCTCTCCTGGCCGTGGAGTCGATCCGGTTGGAGGAAAATGTGTGTCTCTACCCACTTGAATGCACTAAGTCTGGAGTGGCAAGATCACAAAGTGCGCTCCTACTGAGCGCAAAATGTCACGCTATCGTCTGCATTCTGAGACAAAAGATCGGGCCCCATGTGTCCCCTGGTTTTCCCCTAAGTCAAAGCCGTCTTTTGCTTTGTGGTTGCAGTCTGGAGGTGACGTTGCAGAAGCGCAGCGAGGGGGCGCTGTGGCCGGAGCTGGTGATGGGCGATCGAAGAGGAGAGTTGGTGATGAGTGACGAACAGATGGCACAGATTCACGAGAGACTCACCCACCTCACATCAGAGGACATGGTGAGACACTGTTTCAAAGTACAGTACCAAACATACTTTAGAGCAGGGGTCTCCAACCTTTTTTACCCGGCGGGCTACTTTTACACAATCAGAATGTCGGAGAGCTACTTATGCTTCAAAAACACTTACACACTGTAAAATGCGACTTAGGTGGACTTCACCCTGGAGAATTAGTAGCCAGGATAGTATTTCTAAGAAAATGACTTGAGTTTAGTGCTTGTACTTTACAATATTGACCCAACTGTTCAGCATGTTCAGAACAAACAGAAAATGCATCTTAAAGTTGAATTTTCATGCGTTTGTAGAAAGTCTTTGGCGAGCTACCTAGAAAAGCCTGGCGAGCCACTGGTAGCTCCCGCGCTACTGGTTGGAGATCCCTGCTTTAGAGCCAGTATCAAGGTGAATAATAGCTGCTCACTACTAGATTGTGGACTGAACGGTTAAGGTAAGCTGACAGGAAAACTTTAGACTCTATAAATTACTTTGAACGCCATACTTAAAGTTACTTACTCCAAAAACATCTGATGACGTTGTACAATAGAAAAAGACATTTCAGACGAGAGGTGTGGCAATATATCGACTTTGCAATGAATCGCGATATTTTCTGAGACGGTATTAATGATCGTCATGCATATTAATGAAAGTTGTTATGTATATTAATGAACGCCATGCATATTAATGAGGCAGCAGTGAGGACAATAATCAAACATTTAGTCCGAACACTAGAGGGCAGCACTTGGACCAAAGACTGTCACACAAATGTATTACTACTAATGAAAAGCAATCATGACAATTATATAGCATGTTCAAAAAAAGGTTAAAAGTGCATTTGTTTCTTTAAATAAATAGTGATTAACCTGAGGTTATTTTTGTGCGATTTATCGTGTTACCGGCGTATTGTGAAGTTATTATTGTGAGCTTGTGATGTACTGTATCGAATCACAAGGTACCCAGACGTTCCCACCCCTATTTTAGACACAAGCGACAGATAATGGTAGCTACTGTCAAACGAACTGGAATTAAACCTGTGACCTTATTACTGTGGGACAGGAATGCCTTTAATGCTATTGCGAGCGAGTTTTTTAATCCTATAGTGAAAATATCAAGCCTTTTTGACCTACAGCTATCATTGTTGAAATGTATTGATGCCAGATTAATCTCACAGTCAAAGCTCTTCTTTAGATGTATTTTTGATCCTGTTCATAAATGTACAATATTGACTTCTGACGAACAGAAAAAAGTCTTTTTTATGGCCAGAGCTTTTTATTCATGTTGAAACACATTGAGAGTAAATATTGATCTGACGTCTTTTTCTTTTAGCTTTAGAAGTGCTCAGTGTTTCATTAACCTGCTAAACTAAATAATTCCGTATTATGTGTGCACTGTCAGACTATGCTTCAGCTCATTGTTTACTCATAAGTTCTCCCTTAGGCCTCCTTTAAAATCTCTCTATTTCGTCACGTCGCTCTTCCTCTGGGCCACAATGGGTTCTCGGCTCCTTAAACCGCCCGTTTGTATTTTTAGCCTCTACCTCGCCAATTAAAATCATCCGCTCCCACTTTAGACAAACAAACCTCTCTCGCATGATAATCTATGCAAATCAAATCGCATGTGGTGTTTTGTTGTCGTCACTTTGGCAGAACGCGACCCCGGACCTCGACAAGCCGGCGTGTAACTCCCAGGAGCTGGAGGACTGCGACGGTTTCCCCGATGACAGCTTCAGTCTGGTTCGATTCGACGGGGAGACGCTGAAGCCCACTCGGGTGGTGAGTAAGACCTCTCTTCTTCACCTGTGGGATCTGGTGTTTAATGGTGGCACTTTATTCATGGAGAATTGCTCAAGTGTGATGTACTCACACTTCACCTGCACGACTACGTTGTGGAGGAATACTGTAACTGTATTTGCTGGTTCAATTTACCTCTATGCAAATGTTTCAAAATAAAATATGCAAAATAAACAATCACCTTATTTAGCAAGCGAGAATCTGTGGCTTTCGAACAATACTTGAGAAATGGCCATGCTCATGCTGAAAATGAAATAAATCACCTTATTAAAGGAACAGGCCATTTTTCTATACTGAGATATCTCCTTACCAGAGTTTAGAGGAGTTGATGCATAACTGTCTGGTCTTTGTGCGTGCCCTCAGTCATATAGTTGGATTTCTCTAGATATTCAAGCAGAAATATTGATTTGTTGATGCTCTATTACAATTAGGTGTAATGAAGTGCTCTGTGACGGTTTTTATCCAAAAGGTTTGTGTGGCTTGACAGACCAAGCTTCTTATCTGAACATTCTGTTAATGTAATCATATATTTTACTAACGACTAGAGATGCTTTTGACATTTAGCCTCTCCCAATGTATTCTTATACACGCATTTCAGTTATGTGACTTCTGTAGTTCTAGCCTTTTGAACACCGCTGGCTAATGCAACAGTATCTATCTGTGTCTAGTTGAATTCAAGATGCTACTTCAAACAATTGCACACTTGACAGCAGATGAGCTGAACAGATACACAATGAAGATCGAAACCTTGCGACTTTATCCTAATCAACAGTCTGGAGATTTTTTTAACGCCACTTGAAACCAATGACAGTTCTGTCTGCATTTATGTGGTCCATAATCCCTCTCCATACACTGGTGAAGCCAGATTATCACTGCTTTATCTCAGAATGGGTTATGGATGCCAAAATACATCAGGTGAAGAAGTGCAAAATATTCTCGGTGACAGGAAGGGTAAGTAATAAACAAATAAACGTGTCTGGTTGCCTTTTGCGAACGTTAGCATGTGTCGGCACTCATCTCTCTCAGTAAAGCTATGAGGGTTGTTATTTTAGGGTTATGGTTAACCAATAGTTTATGGTTTTATCAGCTGTGTATAAGGGCAACGTTAACAAGAGAAGTGTGTTTACGTTGCTCTCCCCAACGGGCAGCTCACACGGGTCAGTCGGCTACATTTCAACCTCTTACCCCCGCCTTAACCCAGCACATTTCCTCCAGTTTGGCATTACCCAAAGCTTTTCGACTGGAGCTTACAGCCTAGGCCAGAGTATACTCACGTAGGTAAACAGATGACCTAGCGTTTGTTTGTAGCCTAGCCTCGTGTGCGGTACAATGTTTCCGTGTTGCTTCACTTACCTGAACCAAACTGCACTGGAGTCGACTGTGTGAGTCCAGTGGTCTCTCCTGATGGCAATTATCCATTTTTGTCGACGAACTGGGTCTTTAGGAAACTTGTAGAAAGCGAGTCCCTTTTTTGAGACAGGGTATTGTACATCCCACAGCGCAACAGGTGGATGGCTAACAGCGGTGTTCGGGACTTCGGTATTCAAAATGGCGGCTACAGCAATGCGTGACGTCACTGGAAACGCATGTATAGCTCCAAACGGGAGTGAAGTTAGAAGCGACCAAGCTCTTCCACGGGCACAAAGACCAGACAGGTACGTATCAACTCGTCTTAGCTCAGGAAAGAACATATCTCAGTATGGTAAATCGGTGGCCTGTTCCTTTAAGGCTGAGAATTAGGCCGCTTTCATAAAAGACCCATTCAACAATGATTGAAAACATTGTGTTTCTTTTCTTTGTTTTCTGTCAGAATCAATAATGTTTTGTGGAGGGAATGAACAGTTTTCTGCTTCAATTTCAATAGTGGTTTTGGAGCCGTCCGAACACGCTGTGTGTCCTTGTAAGCGTTTTATGAAAGTGCACTCTTGTCCTCGTCGTGCATTGACGGAGAAACAGCACATCCAGGTTCTGGGAGCCGCACGTTGGAGGTCTCAGGGTTTCAATTCAATATTTTTTCATTCAGAAAAATTCAGCCCACACTCCCTTCGAAATGTTCTAAAGAACATGAATGCTGTGTTGTTACATGGCTCTGCAGAGAAGTTTGTGCCTCTGACTGTGCATTCTGAACAGCTTTCAGATGCAACAAAGGTTTTCTGAAGAACTAATCCACATTAAAATACAAAGGAGGCGGAGTTCATGACTTTCAACAGTTTGATCACGATTTCTGAATTCCAGGTGGAGGTTGACTCGGTGGACAAAGATCTTTTTAAGGGTCAACATTTGTATTTTGACTTGTACGTCGCCTAAACATTAGCTTTAGTCCCTCTTCATTATGATGTCATGTTTAAGTTACCCCATCATACATTAGGACTAAGACTGGAAACTAAATCAATCTAACCGGAGCCAATCATCTAAAAGCAAAACTATGTCTATATCAAAACCAATACTAATTCTTTAAGTAAGAAGTGCAAAATCAGAAGCAGCGTTGGGTCAGTGTGGACCGGAGAGAGCATAGTCGAAAGGAAGCTTGATCCAAAGTTGGGGCACGACAGCTTTGCAAAATGGTTCAAAACGGTTTCAAAACAGGTTCAGTTCAGATGACCTCGGACCCCGAGCCGAGCTGTAGAGCTTTAACAGGGTTTCCGCGGGACATTAAAAAGTATTTAAAAAGTAATTTAATGTATTATGCCAAAATTAAAGGGAGTAGATGCAAGTTGTTAATATTACACTCACTACTGCCACCTCAGGTCTAACGTGTCACTGAAGTCTCTATATTAAACTCGTGCATGACGGTATTTTGGCCCCAAATTAACAACTTTTTGAGTGACAGTGTAGGATTTTAGAGGCAGTTGTGGTGAATATATCTGGGCTCATTCTACACATTAAGACATTGCTGGAAGATGTAGGGGGAGGAAAATACATAGTTTTAACATTTTTAAACTCTGTATTGTCCCTTTAAATTTGACTTGCTGCCACATGGGGGGGGGTAAGTCAGCGTTGTACTAGGTGCTGTCCATTTAGGGCTGAAAAAGCTACCACCAAGATTTTAAATTGAAACCACAATAAGCAGCAGTGAGAGGTGCAATCTTGCTGTTCATACTGTAAGTGTTTGTTTGCGTTAAAAGTATGGGATGAAAAAGTGGGGATTGCAATGAATATTTAAGTGGTATTTCTATTTCAGAGCATAAATCTTGGTATTCAACCATTTCCGATTACAAAACAAGCATGTATAGATTCCTGTGAAATATCCTGCTTGTGAATGGCACTACGTGAGAGCGGTTCTTATCATGAATATCTGGGGTTGCAAATCGAAATGACCTTGTTCGACGTGTTAACTCCCGGTTGCGGCTGGAATTAACTTTACCGTCTCAGGAAATAGGTCAACGCGGATTTACAAACAACGCCATTCAAGATATGCATCCGGTGCGTGAATAAAATTTCAAACGTTATTGGACAAGCGTTGTTAAAACATTTGTTAAAGGGCAGCTGAGGAGGCCTGACCTTTCTGCGTAATTAGATGAGCTAATTTCAGTCTCTAATCCGTGTTTAACAAAAGGATTGCGTTTAATATGAGAAAATGAGTCACCGCCTTTTTCTTCAAAGCCCCCGGTCGACAAATATTAAAGCCTTTGTTTTACGTGGTTCTTAAATGCTGTTCATTTTAAGTTCAAAGTGCTTCTCTTGGCTTTCCGGGGTCACCTCAGCAATTAGTTTGACATTTATTGACTATTCTTATGTCAAATCCTGTGCGAAGAAAAAGATTTGGGTTGTAGTGGATTATAGGCTCTTTAACCTCTTAACCTCCACTTGAACCGAGGACATTTTCTCCAGTTTGGCTTTACTCAAATCTAAAAGCTTCTTGAAAAAGGTGTCAAAATAACAAGAATGAAAAGGTAGCTAAAATGTGACGAGAACACGACAAAAAAGCAACAAAAGAAGTGATGAAAAAGCAACAAAAGATCGATAAAGTGACAAAAAGACTTTTTTGACATTAATTTTCATTGCATTTTTGTTACATTCCTGTTTCTCTTTTTTATTGCTTTTTTGTGGCTTTATTATTATGTTTTTCTCACATTTTTGCCACTTTTCTTACGCTTTTATGTTGTGTTTTCAGCCTCGTTTTCTCGTTTTTGTCCCTGTTTTGACGCTTTTTCCAAAAGGAAAACCACATTTCCCTCTGGTTTGCATTGGGGTTAATGCATTGTCCTGATACAAATAAACAATAAGTAAATATACGCGACAACGTGACAAAAAAGTTACTATCACTTCACTTGGTCTTTCAAGTGAGGCGTTAGGCCTGTTCATACTCCACAAGAGGCGAGAACCACGTTCTTGTTCTTGAAGCAAAAAGAACGACATTTGTGTGTCCTTGTAATCCTTCCGCGAAGTATTTTACTGCCGCGAGTGGTGCCTCAAAACTATCCATCCAAACATTGGATTCTCGCTTCCTGCTTCCGCCAAATGACCCCACTAAACATATAGCCAATCACAGCGAGAGTTCTCGCAGCCCTGCCGAACAAAGCTCTGCTGGGCCGAGGTGTCAGCAAGAGCTGCCGAACAGGAGCTGCGAGAACAAAATGACGTCATTTTGTTCTCGCAGCTCTGGGTGCGAGAACAAAGATCTCGCGTCTTGTGGATTATGAATAGGCCTTTAGACTGGCCTATAGTCTGTGACCTTTTTGATTTGGGTAAAGCCGTACTGGAGAAAATGCGCTCGGTTCAGGCGGGGGTTTAGAGTACTAAGTAACTCTTGCCCATAAGCACAACTGCAGGTGTTGTAGCAAGTTGCAATTATTTTCAACGTATTAATTGTCCGTGAGAGTAAATACTACACTGATAGAAAAGACAAAGGGAGAGAGAGATATTGTACATCCAATCAAAACTTGGCTGTAAATACTGTTTATGTGGCACTAGCCCGCAGTTAGCTTTGCCCGTTAGCCTGTTAGCTTCTTCTTTGTGATGCTATTAGTGTGTATTGGTGGCTCCGGTCCGGTGGCAGTCAAGTTGCAATTGTGGTTTTCTGGCCAGAGACACCAGGGGGAGATGAAAGACCCTCGAATCATCCCATTAACACTTGTATTACCCCCAGAGGGACTACGAAAATAATTTATTAAGGTAAACAAGTTACTTAGAAGTTACTTAGTTTTGCTTTAAAGTAATGGTGGAGAAAAGGGAGAAAGTTGTTTTTAGTATATGGGCAATTCCAAAGTTGCTTAAGTTGCACTTAAACTCATTTTGGCATATGCTTTGCCCCGTAAAATGAAATCTCTGATCACCCAATTTCTGTTAGCAGTAAACCTTTTAGTCCATATTTACGGATTTTCAAACATCTGCCTTTAGAAATGGCCGGCCTAATTGTTAATGCGCTATGAGAGAGTGCAGGAGCCCATTCATTTGGCGACACACAGTTCAGATCCATTACCGCTGCTTTCCGCCTGTGTCCGTTTCATGTCCGACACTAAACAATCTGTTTCTACGCCCCGGAATTAGTCCTCGTCAATACGCAGTCGCCCTTTGATTTTAATGAAAGGCTATAATGACTGTTCTGTGTAGGAAACCATATTTTTTTCCACTGAATCGCGGTGAAAGGGGCTTTAATGTTTGTCCGTGGATAATGCAAGTCGCTGCTGGACTCGCTGCTCTCCGCGTGTTCGTCCATGTGATATACGTCTATATTGTGTTTCACACGGAGAAGGTTATGTGTACGGTTTTCTGTTCTTGCTATTTGCTCATATACAACTCGACTCCCATTAACATTTATATGGTAATCTTTGCTCCTTTGTATTTTGCTTCCCATCTGCTGGTGTGCACCTAATCGCATATTTATCACCAGATGCCCTACCTGATATGATTTGGGAAAAAGGGTGCAGTTCAGGTTACTGTGCATATTTTTAGGGTTTCCGCGGGCATTAAAGGAGCCATCCTTGATTTTTTAATTTTCTGTTATTGGAATATGATTCGTTTTGTCCTTTAGTATATGGTAAAAGCAGATGTTTATCCAAAAAACACTGGCTTTAAAACCTTTTAAACAGTCATAAAATGTCAGGCTAGTAGGCTTTTTTTTTTTTACAGTGAAGTGACAGTTTTCCTTCCTGAAAGTTGTGAAACCTGGTTTAAACTCAGTCCCTGTGACGGATTTTGATGTTGTAAATTAGGTAAGTTTGAGATGAGTTTGGACCAGAAAATAGCAATTTGAATTTTGAGTGACCCTGTTTCTTGTGCAATCAGGTATAGCTCCTTTAAGAAAGCATTAAAAGCCATTAGATTCATTGTGCCAAAATCAATAATTAAAAAAATAATTACATTGGATTCAAACTGGCATTAAATGTATTTTTTGGGGGGAAATTCTGACATTGCTCAACATTTTTTACTGTTTAAGTTCATCCCAAATACCAAAGTTGTAGTTTTATAACAGTTGTTCCTAACCTTTTTTGTCTTGCGGGTCTTTCAGTGTCGTCCATGTCCTCCCGACCTTAAGGGTGTTGTAGTTTATTTTGAAAGCAATCCCTTAAAAGTGCTATCTGTAAGTAAAATGACAATGTTGCTTTCAAAATAAATCTAAAATTCTCCCACAACTACACATTTTACTGCAAAATATAGCTTTTCCTATCTGAAATAGCTCAAGGTCCTCAAGTGCCCCAGGGTCCCTGTACCCCCGGTTGGGAAACACTGGTCTATAAGACATGCAGTTGCAGTTTTAGCTGAAATTGACCACATTGCTTTTGCTCAAAATTGCCCGTTTTGTCCAATTCTTTCCTCTGTTTCCTCTGTTGTTTGCAAATCTTTAAGCTGGGGTACCTGTCACAGAGTGTGTTGTAAACACAACAAAAACTGATATTGTGGCTTTGTCTCCACCCAAAGGATTATTGAGCAATGGAAGCTTCTCTTTAATTTGCTTGAACAATTCAGGTGTGCAGGAGGGATTTTTACAGCTAGAAATGAGTTTGGGCCAAAACTAAACATTACATTTTTTGAACAGGAAAAATCCAGCAAGAAATAAAATATGCAACTTTTTTCTGTTTTTGTGGCAATAAAATATAGTATTTGGGTAAATTGGCATTAAAAAGCATTATTTTCACTTGCTTTTACATGTGTAAACCCTAATTGTATCCTTATATTTAAGTGTTGTGATTGCGATTTAGATTTCCCTGTTTTCAAATAAACATTTATATTTGAGAGAAGACTGAAGTACTGGATTGTGTTTGGATGGTGTTGGAAAACTCGTGTTGTAGTAACCCAGCTGGAAACGGCTAAATCTGTTGTAAAGCATCTTTTATTTATGTTGCTGCACATGGTCCCTGTTAAATATGAACTAAACTCTATGAACTGGTGAATTCATTCAAGAATCTGACCGAGGTCTGTGCAGGTTTTATACATAAACGATAGAGATGTGTTGTTGTTCTTGTTTCCAGAGGAAATGGCGCGTGCGTGCGCGTACGTGTGCATGTGTATGTGCGTGTGTGTGTGTATGTGCGTGTGTGTGTGTGTGCGTGTGTGTGTGTGTGTGTGTGTGTGTGTGTGTGTGTGTGTATGTGCGTGTGTGTGTGTGTGTGTGTGTGTGTGTGTGTGTGTGTGTGTGTGCGTGTGTGTGTGTGTGTGTGTGTGTGTATGTGCGTGTGCGTGTGTTTGTGCATGTGTGTGGCCCGAGTTCAAAGTGGTACAAAAAGACGACATAACGGAGTCGACAGAAACTAACAAGGCTGTCCTTTCAGGTGAACAAAACAATGTTGTAAACTTTGTGCTGTGCTTTTGAGGAGAGTGTTCTGACCTTTTGTATTATCTGTTGGCACTGGGGGTTCCACTGCACCCGCAGAGCAAAGAACTGACTCAGAAATATAATTTCCACTGCCAGCAAAGCCCAAGGCTTTCCTCTCAACTGCAGGACATTTATGCTCTGGATGAAACAAGAAATACTGGCATGGAGAGAGAGGAGAGTTTGAGCTGGTCAGAGATACTGATGCCCAGCATTTGTACCACAAGTAATAAACTTTAACAATTCTGTGGTTTGGGCTCTTACAATGAAACTTAACGTGACGGGACGGAGGTTCAAAGCGTGACCTTTGGCCAGACCTGCTTTTTTTTACTGTTTGTTTGTGGTGGACATGTTGTTGTGTAGAAGATTCCTCTTTTTGTATATTTTTTTTGCAGGTTTTACTCACCAACAAATTGTCTCACAAAGATAATTCTCTTCTTGCCGACCAGCTGGTAATGCCTTAATAATTACAACCTAATTGTAATTCTGCTAATTCAATTCAATCAGCTTTAACAACATGTAAATGCAGAGAATCTAAATGTTTGTTTCTCTCAGCAATTGATGACAACAGACAATAGTTAACAAAGCATTATGAAATTCATATGCACACAGCAGAGGAGCAGCAGAGGGAGGGAAGGGGAGAGTTCAGCTTCTTGCCAGCCTGGTTGATGAAGCTGTCCGTCAGTCAGTTGCACCTGTCACTGATCGAGACTCCGCAGTGTTCTCCTTACGCAGGACTGAAAAAGCTGTGAGGTCTCTCTGCTCCAACATTATCCTGTTAAATTGCTCTTTATTTAACTTAATCTGTTGTTATTTAATTATGCCGCTCTCGTCTGCGTCTCTTTCATAACAGTGATGTTCACTGAGAGTCTGCGCTGCTCGTCACCGTTGGTCTCTGCTGAAGAGTCGGACAAGAGTTTGTGACTCAGACCCAGGAACTGTGTGTTCTGTTTCACAATGTTCTCTGTGGATCTGCTGTATCTGCCGTTACTGCAGCTCAATATCAGGGCAATGTGAAAATATCTGAGAGTGAAAACGATCTGTCGCAGTAGAACAAAGACACGATAGTTCATTTCAGTGCAAGCTTTGTGTTTGCTGAAGGAGCTGAATCTCTTTCTAACCAACCATTCACTTCTAATGAGGACTATTTCGATTTCTTCATGTAGTGTTGGAGCTCCTCTGTAAGTGGTTTGTAGCGAGAAACAAAGCACTATATTGTTGTTTTTAAGTTGAAGATGTTTCTGTTCTTTGATGGACTGGGTTATATGAACGAGTCCAGCCGAGGGATTTTAGAGCTGAACCCAGAGAGTTTGGACTGAGAGGGTTTGGACAGACGGAGGAGTAGAAAGATGTTGAGGCTATAGTGGGTGTTTATGAAGGTGGTGAATAGAAGAAGCTGACGGCAGATTATTTGCTGAGTTGACCCCTGAAGGAAAATTAAAATGAAACACTGTGACTAATTGGATTGAATACCTTTAATTATGCATCATCAAGGTCAATTATTCAAACACAAAAGACACCAATGAGAGCTGCTGCTTTGCCAAGTGTGTGAGGTCAATACAAACCCTATATTCTCTTAAAAATTAGATTTTCCCCCAGAGGGAAGTGTTCGATTGATGTTTGGCTCATTCTGTGAAGCTTGTTGTTTAGCCTGCAATTTTCAAGGGTGTGTGACTTTTTTGTTCATATACAGTAGTTGCTCTTACAGGTCACAGTATCAATATCCTCGAGTAAGAAACATTTGGCATGTTCGGGCTGCGTTATTACTTGCAATCAAAATGTTTAAAGTCGCATTAAGCAAATTGCAATGACTCTAAGTATTAGGCAAAATCTGTCTTCATTTGGATTTATAAAAGCTGTAGGTTAGATGTCAGCAATGTTCTGAGATCTGCGTATGTATTGGTCAGCAGTTTATATTTACATTTTCTCTCAGGTGTTAATATTTCTAAAGT
The DNA here is from genome assembly GCF_951799975.1 of Gobius niger. NCBI lineage: Eukaryota > Metazoa > Chordata > Actinopteri > Gobiiformes > Gobiidae > Gobius > Gobius niger. Next base: position 22,402,305 of record NC_136865.1, on the reverse strand, counting down.
CTTTTGTAATGCACACTCAGAACTGAAGCTTCGTTTTGAAATTGCAAACCTTAGCACATTTGTATTCAGGTTTTCTTTTTCCTTGAAAAATGAAGAAAAACTCTCATACACTTACTCTTTTTGGCTTTTATTGCAACATTTGGGTGACACTGACCTTCATCAGGCTTCAAGACACCCCCGTCCTCTTGGTCTTTTATAAGCTCACATCTGGAGATGTGTTGCATAATTATATGTGCTGTGAAGGTGGTATTGGGATTTTTTTTTGGGGGGGGGGACACTGATTAGGCATTTATGCCAATAGGAAGGGTCTGTCTTCAAGCCTGATGAAGGTTGCAATGAAAGCCAAAGAAAAGTGAGACAGCGTGCAGGGGGTTTTCTTTATTCTTCAAGTTAAAGGGACTAGACGAAGTTTAAAAATGTTAAAATTATGTATTTTATACCCCCTACTTGCTCCAACAATGTCCTAATGTGTAAAATGAGGCCAGACCTGTTTACCACAACTGCCTCTAAAATCCTGCTCTGTCGCTCAAAAAGTTGTTAATTCGGGTCTGAAGTGCCGTCATGCACGAGCTTAAAGGGATATTTCAGGATTTTTGACATAGGGCCTCATTTCCTAGTTATCCAGAGTGTTGCTGATTTCTGGAGATATTTTTTTGTAATCCATGCAGTTCTTATGTTTGAAGAGTTACGTGGCGCTAGGCTAGTGCTAGGCTAGCGCATTTCTATGGTATCAGCTAGCCTGCATTAAAAACAGTCTGACCCGCTCCACAGTGCACCTGAGGCAAATCACTTATAAAGCCAGACTAACCATATAAATGTCTGTCGATTAATTTTTAACTCTTTTGCATTTAAAATACCCTATATTTGAGCAGCATCAGCAAGGTCAGTTATATTCCAACACTGGTGATTGTACTTTTTAAAATAGGATACTTGCAACTTGTTGTGTTGGGTTCTTCATGAGTTTCATAACCCTCTCATTCTGAAACTGTCATTGGGGCTTTGTATGGAGCGTCTGAATTGTGGCGGAAGAGCGTTGTGTTTCCTCTTTGTGAATGAGACTCGGGAGCTGGAGGAAGCTGTGGGTGACGCAAACAGACAAGGGCGAGCTGGAAATTTCAGCGCAGACATCTGTTACATCTGCTTTTGTGTGGCGAACATCCGGCGGTGCGGCGTCTAAAGGGATGAGTGAGTCCATCTCCGGTGTGAGAAAGGGAGACCGGTGAAAAGTATTGCTAATGGCTCAAAAGAAAAGTATTAATAAACCTGCCATTGTCAACACTTTTATGAAAGGTGGCCTTATCCTGTGAGCGCGGGGAGCTTCACAAAATAAACAGGTAAAATTGGATGTAGTAGAAGCACCTGGACATGTGATATAAATCATGTTTTAAATCTTGAATGACCATAGGAGAGTATTCATGGGTAATTAGAGGGGCATAGAGACCAAGCTTTCACTATTTTTCTAAGGCTCTTACACACTGGCTCTGGTCGATCTGGACTTTTTAAACACTTTCGCTCTTGGGCAAATTATGCAATATTTTTGGTTTTGGTTGTAGGTGTAAAGTTATAAAAACATTACAAATTCAGTCCTTTGTCACTGAGACCATAAAACCTCTGGGGGTAAGAGCCATCTTATATAAACGGTCTGAAAAGTGTCTGACATTAGACATTATGCTGGTTTTAAGTATGTTTGGACGGTTAAGAGGCTTGGATTATGATTAGGGTTAGGAATGACAAATGTGATGTACGTTGTGTTTCACTCACACGGGTCTCACACATAGCTCCATCTTCCATTAGTGTAGCTGCTGCGCTAATGGAAGATGGAGCTATGTGCCTGCGCCACCGACGAGAGAGCATCACTTATAAAAAGAGAAGTGGTCGACTGAGGCGTGTTTATTACAAGCAGCACTGAGAGCGGTCTCTGATGGCAGCCTCTCATTGATTTCCTCGCTTACATCACGCTGCCTTGTGTTCTTTTTTAAGGCTCTCAACAAAAATGTTTATTTATCCCATTGGGAGATAAACAATGCTTTGAGAGAAAGAGATGTAGCCAACAGCTGGTCCCGCTGTGGTGCGGGACGGCACTCACTCGGCCGTAGTAACATGATCAAAACAAAAGAACACTTTCACCCCCCACACCCCTCTCCTTCCTGGCCGCGGAGTCTGGTTGGAGGAAAAAGGCTGTTGCTCAGAACATTGGCCATGAGTGTTTCTCCACCATCCACGTGCATGAAACGACTCTGTTGCAGTACTTTGTAAATTTGTAAATAGTTTGTTAGTATGTAGCTTTATCATAGTTGTTTTGTAATCAGTATTGCTCCCTTTAGGGGAATATATACAGTGCATTAGTTTCAGTCATGTAAAGCCATGATGTAAATACCATCTTGTAAATGGCTCGAGGAGACTGTGAGGTTCCATACAGGCAAACCTCCTTTGGACTGACTGTGCTCTCTATAAAAGGCACCAAGTACTGGAATAGTCTTCCTTTATCAGTAAGAGAGACTCCAACTATGGCCACTTTTAAAGCACGTTTTAAACAGTGGCTAAAGGAAAACCAGGCCTGTGAACACTTTTAGTTGTTACTGCATTTGTAGTGATTTGTCACATTTTGTAAATTGAAAATTGTGTATGTGTTGCCTGCCTAGGGACTACAGATGGAAACTAGCATCCCTGCTATAATCTGGCATATTTACAGTGCTCATGTGCAACTGTTCATTAATATGCTTTGTCCCTATCAAATAAATAAATAAATACACAATTTCTCCATGCTGCGGTTGTGTATGGTCTATTTGCTCTTGTTGTTTGTTCCTTTGTTGTTCCACTATGTTCTTGTGAAATTATAATTTTAATTGTATTGATTTTTGGGGGTGGGCGTTTAGAAGCTCTTGCTTCGGCCTTTTGAGCAGAGTCTTTGATGCCCAAATAAACAAAGAAACAAAGAAACACCCCAAGTACTTCCCACTTAAATAAAGTGTAGGACCTGTGAGATCTCAAAGTGCGCTCTTACTTAGTGCAAAATGTACAGGTACAGTCTGCGTTTATAAACACAAGGTCGGGCCCCAAATGTACTGAATATCAGCACAAATTCTGATAAATCAAGCACTTTTAAGTCAGTTTTGTTTAAGATAAGATGGCCTTTTCTCAGTGTACCATTTCTATATTTATTTTACACAACACTACAGTATATTTCATGCCTTTGTTTTATTATGTTTATTATGTTTAGTCTAACACTCTTGGCAACGGTATGTTTGTACTGAGACTTTGATGATCCAGGTGTCACTGTCAAAATAGTCGTGTTATTCCAGTGTTTGACAATAATGAGGAGAAAATACGACATGCACAGGACACGTATCACAGGATGTTGACATTTGGCTTGATCAGGAAATTAACAAGCTTTCAAACAGACTGAGATCAAGACCCTCCTCAGCCTGGAAAGAGTTTGTGTAGCTTCACACTTTTAGCTTTTAACCTGCGCTCTCTCCAGATTATAAATCCTAATTTGTTGTTTTTTGTTTTTAATCTTTTTTCATGTGTTTGTGCCCAGTGAGATTAGACAGTCTTTGTGTAAATAAGGAGCTTTTGTACAGATTACAAAAGCTTTGATCAGAACAGAAAAACCTTCCATTTTGTTCACTCTTATACGCAGGACTTTTCTTTTTAGGGCTATAAACATCACCTATCCAACAATTTGTTAAAGAAACTGGGCAAAATCACAGCCAGTAATCTCATTTGTCCATGGTATTAACCCTGGCATGAGAATTACAAATTCTCGTTTGTAACACCTTAAAGGGATATTTCAGGATTTTTGACATAGGGCCTCATTTCTAGTTATCCAGAGTGTTGCTGATTTCTGGAGATATTTTTTTTGTAATTCAAGCAGTTCTTATATTTGAAGAGTTACCTGGCGCTAGGCTAGTGCAAGGCTAGTGCATTTCTATGGTATCAGCTAGCCTGCGTTAACAACAGTCTGACCCGCTCCACAGAGCACCTGAGGCAAATCACTTACAACACCAGACTAACCATATAAATATAGATAGATAGAGTAATTTTAACCATTTTGCATTTAAAATAACTTATATTTGAGCAGCATCAGCTTCGTGGTTGCATAAGCTACGCAGCGGCGGAGTGATCTGCTAGAAAATAGTCCCTCAATATGCGATCATTCATGTGATGCAAGGTCAGTTATATTCCAAAAATGATTCTATCGACACAGACATTTATATTGTTAGTCTGGCGTTATAAGTGATTTGCCTCAGGTGCACTGTGGAGCGGGTCAGACTGTTTTAATGCAGGCTAGCTGATACCATAGAAATGCACTAGCCTTGCACTAGCTTAGCGCCACTAAGCTCTTCAAATATAAGAACTGCATGAATTACAAAAAAAGATATCTCCAGAAATCAGCAACACACTGGATAACTAGGAAATGACGCCCTATGTCAAAAATCACTTTAATTACTATATTTCCTTCTTTGCAGACTTCCAGAACATGTTGTGCTGTTGATCTGTTTTGTATATCGAAAGTACAGCCCAGTTTTAACAAACAGTTGAATTTTATTTGACAAAACAACTGTAAATCAGTGCCTCAGACTCCACTCTGGTGTTTCGTGTTTTTTTCTTATGATAAAAGCAGGTTTTTGAAGTTGTATTTTCAAAGCGCTTCTCGTTCTCAAGGACACCGGGGCTTTTATGGAAATTGCGTGACAAACAGTGAAAAGCTATTAAGCACAAAAAATCTCTTGAACGTTTTTTTTTTTTTTTTTTTTTTTTAAGATCTTGAATTAAAGGATTGTACCGCGTGGCATCAGTAAATCGTCAGAGCTTTGCCTCATATTTTGCGTCATAACTTTGATTCATTCTTGTTTCCTTGGTGCAGGGAAACTAATAAACTAGATCAATGGATGCTGGCTTTTAGCTGTAATGAAATACTTCCCGTGTCTCTCGAGACTCTGGAGTCATTTGCAAAGATTAGCCAAAACATTATGAACAGGATCAACACAGATCATGGAACATGTTTTGTTGGTTGGATATATATATTAATAAATGTATAAACCTGAATGATATAAGAAAAAAAATGGTGATATGGTTTAGGGCTGGACAATTTTGTAGAAAAATAATTGCAATCACTTTCTTCATATTGCCGAATCTGGATTTTTTGTTTTAAGTGACAAAAAATCAATAAATGTGCTTTTACCAGTAAGTAAAAAGATAGTGTGGCCAGACTACACAACTCCTGCAAGTCTCACAGTACAAAACATCCCCATCTCTCTCTCACCTGTCCCTGCACCACGTGAACATCTGCAAAGGTTGAAGAATGTCAGAAGCAGGCAGCGGAGTTAGTATGAGCCATAAAGCCATCGGTCCTTCCGGTTCAATTGGACTTGAATTCCTCTTCCCATACGGCATAATAGCAGCAAAAGACCAGGTCATGGTTTGATGTTTAACCTTTGCACTATAGTTCTAGCGCTGCTTCTCTATCCACAGATGGCTTTCTTTGTGTTCAGAGGAGTTATGGCTCTTGAGATGATAAATAAGTTTGTTGTCGGGCATTAACGACTTCAGATTTTTTCAGATCAGCGTATCTGTCAATAAAGACGGATAAGTTGTGGGTGCGGTTAGCGTTCGTGCTTCACAGCAAGAAGGTCCCAGGTTCGATTCCCACCCCTGGACAGAGCCTTTCTGTATAGAGTTTGTCCCCCGTGCAAAAGGTGAATCCTCCAACCAGGTGTTTCTGACCACTAGCCTGACTTCACATCTTTTTTTTTGTTTTTATTGCAATGAAAAGTATATGAATATACAAACATATACAGAGTACAAAGTATGCCAGGGGGTAACAGAATCGTACAATACAATTATTCAGTTACAAATATATTGTATTTTGAGCAAATACTGAGCCTTTTTGTTATCAGAACCTTCCAAAATCTTTACATATGAGAGAGTATCACTATGAAAATGTGTAAAGTTGGGTTTCTGCTTAGAATATTTACATTTATGAATATATCATTTGGACAAAAGGATGAGTAAATTAATAACAAAAAAGACGTCTTCATTCTTTTGCTTTCTGAAGAAACAAAAAATAACGTTTTCTCATTTCAATGTAAAGTCCTTGTGTAGAGCCTGACTCCACATCATGGAGGATGGGTCCCCGGTCCCTACGGGTCGTCCAGTGGCATCGAGGGATGGATTAAATGCAGAGGACAAATTTTGTTGTACAGTTCATGTACAATGACAAATAAAGCAACAAGCAAACAAACAAAGTTCAAGTAGAGTCGACTAGAGATAGAAATAACACAGATACATGGCCGTTTAACAATGTTCTGTAAGCTTGTTTTAAAGTTTGCTGTAACATGAACAATGTATAGTGAAGCGCAGAATAAAAAAATGGCAAGCTACAATTATCAGCACATCAGTATAGAGAGAGAGAGAGACTAGTCGATAATCCAATAATTAAGACTCATCTAAAGTGATGTCGACTAGTGCCAGAGACTTTTCTGTTAATGCCCTAGTGTCTTTTCTGTGACAGGATTGGCCAATAAACTTTGTCGATTAAAACACTCCACGCCATTATCGAGATCGACCTTTATTAAAATTGCTGTTAGATTAAAATTGTATTAACTGTCCAACACTTCGATACAGTGATTCCTTGCGATATTGCAATGACAATATGGCGTAATGTTTTACTAAACCTTTAGGAAATGTCTACTTTAATCTGATGTACAGGGTGTTACAATAGTCAGAATGTGATCTCATGATAGTGTGAAGAGTTTTATCACGGGTATTTCGGCTAAGGGTTTGACTTTGATTAACAGACAAAGCCGAAAGGATCAGCTGGGAAAGACTTTCTGCAGTTTTACTTACAATGACAACAAATTATTGACCATTTTTACGGAAAGATACTGGCATCGGATATCGGCCGACACTCGGAAGCTGTTCTACAAAGTTGTAACCTGAAAGCTAGTTATTTCTGATGCCACTCCGTAGGTTGTGCTTTGCCTCTTTTAAATCATGGACCCATTACCTGTTCGTCTCGCGCTCTGCCTTCTCGCGGCAGTTGTTTTCGAGGCGCGTCTGAATGAAGTCCCAGCTCGAGTGTTCAGTAAATGGGATTTGGAGTAGAGGGGGAGCGATGAGTTGCTAAAAGGCTGTCATCACGAAACCATCAGAAATCAAGGCGAGAGTTTTAAACGGCAGGTTTTCGACAGCACGAAGAGGCTGCTGAGGTTGGTGAGAAAATGGAGAAATGCTTGGCCGTATAATGGCGTCCAACCAGAACCGTACAGAGGAGTGGAGGGGAGGCAGAGGCCCGAGGATGTTGTCTGTCTTGAAGGTATAAGGCTTTCAAGGACAATATTTGAGGGTTTTTAACCTGAGGGTGCGTGTTGTATGTCCTTGAAGGGCAACCGTACGTGCTCTGAAGCTGTAAACGAAAATTGGGTGAAAATGGGATTTGGTTTATCAGTGTTTGATGCCTACTAGGAGAAGGTTAGTGGTACAGTCCCTATCCACACTGCTGTGGTGTCCTTGGCCAAGACTCTTCATTCGCTTTGCTTCCTGATGCTGTTTTTCTCCATATGAGTCCATTTTTACACTACCTTTCCAAAAAAATAAAAAAGGACACAATTGTTTCAAAAAGCGTCTGAAATTAAATTAAATTTTCACCACAATCTTGTATTGATCAAGGTTTATTAATGGGGTTGAGATCTGTTGCAGCCAATCCATCTGTGGTATAAATGTCTCATAAATGTCTCAGGCTGTACGTGTTGGTGGCAAGTCCTCCAGAACCATCACACTGAACACGGGAGCTCCCCAAGGCTGTGTGCTGAGCCCCCTCCTGTTCACTCTGCTGACCCATGACTGCGCTCGCAAAAGTACGACTCAAACCTTTTTCACTGGAGAAAAAGAAGAATCAACTGCCAAGATCTTGGGGAGAGTTGGGGAGAGGTTGGCCTAAAATCTCATAAAATCTCATTAAAACAGCTTCTCGCGCCCAAGTCGCCGCCGTGCAGCGCCCTTTGTCTATGACATATCATATCATGGCTCAGTCCCCGCGGCTCAGGACTAACACCTGAACACAATTTCATTGAACTGTTGTTCAATGACAAGTAAAGCACTTACTTCATCCTGTACGTCTAGCATTCAAACATTAATATTTGAATGTAAATGTTTTCACATAGTGCTGTCTCTCTAAATGGTTCTTTCTCCTGAGAAGCTAAACAACATAAGGATGTTAAGAACAACACAGCTGTGAAGGCGGGGCAGTGTTCACATTGCAATGAGATAATTATTGAGCTGCATCGACTGGATCTCGTCTGTATTTTCCCTCAAAAACAGTCTTGTTTTTTTGTTGCTGATTGGAGAAATATCCCTCCTGTCCACACTTCAAAGCTTTACCTGACTCAAACTTAAAAGAGGCCGTAATATTTTGCAGCAGAATAACAGAGGTGTTTTGTTTGAAGAGAAAATGGCTCGTCTAGAATTGGCTCAAACTGCAGAGTGTTTCGAGGTGTTGTTAGAACTGGAGGGTGATCGATGTGAAGAGGGCGAAATTTGCTAAAAATGTTTTCTTTTTGGTGTGCGGTAAGGTAGCTGCACAAAGAGTTACAATGCACAAAATCCCATTAATCACGTGCTATTGGGAGAGTTGTTTTCAAAGTAATATTTTCCTTCATCTTATGCTTCCCACCACTAAAATCTTCTCTCATTCTCCTTCATTATATGTAGGTCTAGTTTCAGCCCACTTTCCTCTCTGCCTTTAAGTTACCAACTTTAATTGTTTGTTGATCAATTAGCTAATTAAAACTAAACTAAAACACCATCTCATTATTGGGGCTGAAAAGGTGTATCTTTAAATGTCATTTGCTAAAGGGAGGGAAGAGAAGCTGTTCAGGTAAAGCTACAAACAGTTGCCCTCTTTTAGCATGAACTCATTTGTGCTAGAGAGGCCAGTTTTCGAATTGAAGTGATTAAAAAGAGAATTCCTGTCCTGTGTGTTTGATCCAGGTGAACTTGGGCGGTCATCAGTACCTGTTCACGGTGCAGTCCGACCCGGCCCTGATGCCCTGCCTCTGCCTCCGCCACGACGTGGACGCTCTGGTGTGGCAGCCTCGGCCCGAGCAGCCAGACCACATGTGGGAGCACGTGGCCACCTTCAACGCTCTCGGTAACACAACACTAACTCCTACACTCAAAGCTCAAATCAAAAAAGATACAAACATTTGCATTCTTCACAACACAATGAGGCTAGAGAGAAGCACATTTCATGAGATTGTGACTGTGCCTTTTTACCAGTGACATATTTGATAACATCATATAAAAAGAGAAGACCGAAAGTACCCATTCATACCCATTGAATTCTTCTTCTCTTTATTGTTATTCTTCTTATTCTTATTATAGTGAATAAAGCCCAAAGATAAAAGATGACACAGCCTTAATGTTCAATAAGATTTCAATTGAAACAACCCTTCGATAAATATAGAAAATGAACATGTATCCATCTTTTCTGTGAACACTTAGACCGTACTATAAAGGATTTGAGAAATTTCTGGCATTTTCAATTTCAGTAATCGCAAATAATCGTAAAATCACAAGCATCCCCAGCAGGAAGACTGACATAAGAAAAGTATTCTTCTTTCTGATATTTTATCTGCTGTCGTTGTTGATCAAAATTGTTTATTTATTTAGCCATACCACTAAAATCTGGATGGGCGACCGTGTGGGAATACGACCTGTGTGAGTTGGTGCTGGTCTGTTGATGCAGTTGTGTGCAGCCACACTTCTGTCGGTCTGTCCCAGAGCATTTGTGGCTACATACATTGTTCTGTCAGTTCTCAGAGCGGGGACTGAGAAGGGAAAAGGCCTTTCAGCTCCGGGTTTCCTTTGACTGGAATCATCTACAAAATGAGCTGAGTGTTCAGGAGCTGGCCTCTCCAGACTCATTTAAATCTACATTGATTGACTGTGGCGGCTTCATCTCAGATGTGTGCTGCTGTTATGTTATTGTGAATTGCTTATGTGCTGCTGCCTTTTGGCCGGGTCGCTCTTATAAATCTCAACAAGTTTTTAAACCTGGTTAGATAAATGTCAAATAGGAGAAATATGGAGTCAGTAAAAAGTGTCTCATGTGAAGTGCTTTGGGTGACTTGTGTCGTTTGTGAGAGCGGTGACTCTGGCCTCACATCAGCCGCGCTCCTTTCAGCTGAACTGAAATGAACTGAAATGAAGTGTGGCTCAGTGTGGCTCAGTGTGAAGTGGCTGTGTGGAAGAGGGCTGCTTTTTCTTTGGATAGGGAAGAAATAAGTGGCGAACGAACATGGAGTAAACTAGAACAAGAATGAACACTGTAGTGAAGGGTGATAGATGCAGAGACCAGGCTACTGTCAGACAGGCCTTACTAACGTATCGATACTGTGGAAAACCTTGAAACTCTATCATCCCGTGACCTGTGGTACAGTTTTGTATGTTTATAAAGAGCTGCTTGTGTTCAGGATGCTCACACTTTGTTTTGTTTTTTACCAGATGTTCCTCCTGCCATTCCAGTTCTTTTGTTTCTACAGGGTATTTTTACATTACGAAGGCTAACGTATCTCCTGACAGACACTAATCTGCCCAGGCATTAGTGCTGAGCAGATGAGTGTTCATTATAAATGGCTCTGATACAGCTGTACCTCACACAATGTGGATTTCAGTGACACCTTAATGTGATTGAATATCTCAGCTCTAATAGGCTACAGAGTGCAGCGTCAGTTCTATTAAAAGTAACTAGGTTCCAGTCTCCTGTTTGTGACAGCTCTGACGTCTTCATTTATCTGTTTTAACACAATGCTTTCGGCCAATCTGCTCCGGCTCCTCAGACAGTCATCCAATTTGGAGAGCGGCGAATTACCTCAGCTCTGGCTCCGGCTCAACAAAGACATTTATTCAAGCTCTTTTTAGCACTCATTTTCTTCGACCTGTGAATCTGTATTTGGCATTGGCCTGACAAGGTTAAATTATTTCACTTGTTCTGAGATGTTATCGTTTCAATACATCTTGTCTTTGTTTCAGGCTATTTGCTAATGGGCTGCGAAAATTGCACTTGGCCCATTGGCAGTTTTACTTTATTATTTCAAGCGAGATTACCTTAGAACCAGTGAACTGAGCAAAGTGAATGATCTGATCAGTAAAAAAGTGTAAATGAGTGAAAACCGCTCAAAACAAGATTAATATTCTCAATTTAGACTAGGGATGCACCGATCCGATATTGGTATCCGATATCGGAGCCAATACTGTAGAAAACTGAACTGATACCTGTTTTGGCTCTCACCACTTTGAAAACAAAACTTTCACCAACTAAATGAGTTGGTTTTAACCTCCACAAACGTATTTTGATCACAGCCCAAAATGCTGCGGTTAGCAACATGCTAATGCTTGCGGCAACGAATCAAGGCTGGGTCAAAAACGATGATCTAAATACCTAAAGTAGCCTAATAACATAAAATCGGCCACTGCTGGAGCCGCAAGAAGCTTTCTACAAATCAGATATGGCTACGTTTGGAGGGCTACCTGATGATTTTGAAGTGTTTTTTTATGCAGGCTACTAGTTGCCATAGACATGCACTAGCCTAGCACTAGCCTAGCACTAGCCTAGCACCACTAAACTCTTCAAGTAGTACTTTATTGATCTCACAAGGGAGAAAAGAGGACCATTCTTGTTTTACGATACCAAGAAAGACGTATGGTATCGATTCATATCGGATATTGGCAGATACTCAAACCCTCAGTATCAGTATCACTAGCAAAAAAGCTGGATTGGTGCATCTCTAATTTAAATCCATGCTTATTTTTATAGTGTAATCCTAAATGAGGATTTTTGCATGGATATTGCTCAGACATTAGAGATAGTTTTTGAATGTGATCCCTGCGTATTTTTATCACTGAAATACTTTCATTAAAAACGTCTCAAATGCGCCTCGTCTGTACAGCGTGTTCTTTTGGCAAAGTTTACTTCATCAAAACATTAGTTCCCAGTCAAATCTGAAATCCCCGCCTTCATGTCTCTCCTCCAGGCTACGTCCAAGCGTCCAAAAGGGATAAGAAGTTCGCCACGTGTCCTCCCAACTTCTCCTACGCCTCTCTGTGCGAGTGCCTCCGCCGGGCGTTCATCTACAGACAGCCCGCCCCCGTGGAGACCGTGCTCTTCAACAGGCGGCAGGGGCGGCAGGTGGGGCAGGTGGCCAAACAGCAGGTCTCCAGTCTGGACTCGGACCGGCCCATCCTGGGATTCAGAGCCACCAACGAGAGGCTCTACATCCTCACCTCCAGCCACCTGCACATGCTGAAGGTCAACAACTAGTGGTGAAAGCTGATGTTTGAATGATCACTTACAGATGGGAGCAGTATCTTTTTGAGTCCAAGCCCCATCCGGGTGAAAACAGAGGGAGATTTTGTATGACAGCCGGTACAAAATATTGGATCTCATCAGTTCACTGTCAGAAGACGATTGGGAGCCATTTTGTTTTGAATGGAAAATATATGATTGTATTAATTTTTGTACAAACAGCTCTGTGAGTCATAGCCTTTGTGACTTCTTTAATCAGCAAATTTTCAGGCCTATTAAAGGTGCTCAGAATTAGGCCTAATTAATGATACTCTGGGTCTTAAAACAGACATTAACGTTGGCAATAGCAGCAGTAGATTAGCCGCCGAATGAACCATTTATATTTTGCTCTCACAGTCTGGAAAACTACATTGTTGGCTGCAGAAATGTGATTTTTCTGGCGTGTAATGATCACAGTGGGGTTCAGCTGCTCAGTTTAAAAGCACTAACAGTAGTCTTTATGAATTGTTTGACCAATAAATAAAACAAATGAGAAGTTCTGAACTTCTTAACCCCCACCTGAACCAAGCTGGGGGGAAAAAAGCACCAAAATAGCCACGAAAACGACGATGAAAACGAAAACACGACAAAAACACTTCAAGATCGCCGTGACAATGTGATGAAAAAGTTCGGATCACTTTTGTAGGTCTAAGCTTGCAGGAATTACACTGTTACTCTCCAGTTGAGAAGCTTTTAGATTTGGGTAAAGCTGAACAGAAGATAATGAGCTTGGGGGACTAAGAGGTTAACCAATCTCTGCCCATTCATTTCACTGGATGAGAGCTTCTTTTTCACCTGAAGGGGGCGGTAACCTCAGTGTTGCTCCCATTCATCAATGAACGGACCAATGGACAATGAATTTCTTTCTTCTTTCCCAATCCGACCGTGAGCTGTGGCTTTAGTTGCTGTGTTTAAAAATGTCAACATGTTGTGTCTTATTGCGACTGTATGAATATTTTATTAACCTAAAAAACTGTCATGCTGATCATTAAAAGGACCTGAAATGAGCTTTTGTCGGCCTGGGATGCAAAAATACTGGAAAGAAACTTAAGCCATAAGAAAATGTCACCAGTCAAAATCTTGATTGTAAGATGGATGCCCTTCCTAACAGGTTGGAGACTCTAAATTCTGTGATATCTTGTTAATTGTACAGAGAATAATCTGGAAACCTAGTAAATCATATTCAAAACGACTTAAATGTAAGAAGCACACACATGCTCACACGTTTTATGGTCCAGGGTTGCAGGGATGGAGCTTTGAACTTCTAGTTTTGTTTCCTATCGTCACCATTGTGGGACAGCACCAGTATTTGTTATACTATATTGCTTTGGTCTCCGCTTGTAGCAGTGGTTTTCACAATGAGCCATCGAGAATTTCCACAGCTTAATTCTCCTGGAGTCTTGAGCCTCAGAGGTGTCAGGAGGAGGGTAACACTTTAATAAAGAACGTATTGTTTTCCATAAATCTCCATGAAACGTGTTTGGCGCTTCACACCGCGTTCTGTCATTTCCGCTCCTCTGCTGCAGGAGAGAAATAAACAAAAATGGAAAAAATCTGAGCTGAATTGGTAATTTTCGGGCTTTGACTGAAAAAGAAACCTCACAAACTGACCATCTTTAGAGTTTGAGCCAGAGTGTGTCGGGACATTGGACGCTCTTGAGCATGTTTTAGATTGAACCCAGAGGAAAACCCTCCCAGGCCTCCTCACAGAATGACCAGACACTCTGGGAATTGAACTCAGGACCTTTCAGCTAAGAGGCGAAAGTACCAGCCGCTCAGTTACACATGATGAATGAATGCTCAAGTGTATGTAAGGCTGTTTATTATCTATGAATAAATTTAAGAAAAATTGTCCTACAAGTCTTTTATTGTTTTCATATGAAAAATAGGTGCTTCATGAATAAAAAGGCTAAAATTACCAATATTTGTGGCGTCAACATTTGTATATTGGATAAAAGGAGGTTTAAAGCTTATTTTTGTTGACGTTATTAAAATTGGAGAGGATTTTGGACATCTTGTTTAGTCTTTTAATAAAATACAATAAATTGAACTGATACAAATCTACTAATTTCTACTATTTCCACATTTTGGCTTATTTGGAGGGTTTAAAGTGATAGTCTGTAAGTTTAAATGTTTGACAAATTTAACGGATTGCATATGATTGACCGACTGGGTCTGCAAGTCGATGCAGACTCTCAGACTCCTCTCCTGTGAGCCAGGAGAGAAGGGGAGGAGCTTGATCGTGTGCGTTTCCAAGTGTGGGTTTCACTTTAGATTAAGGAGGACGGGGACGGCTGGGTCTCGGTAGGTTTGCCGTGATGTCATGCTCTTCCCATTCCTGGATGGTGTATTTAACTGGACTTGGAGATGTTCAAAGCTTTGGAAATCTTTTTATAACCGAACCCAGCTTTATACTTCATGATGCTTCTGCTCCCCAATAGTCTCTGAACAGACCTCTGAGAGTCCGACTGAGCCCGTTGGACGTCGGACGGGTTGCAGCACTCTAATGCATATCACTGCAATTAATGGCCTACCTGTATGTTGTAGGGACTATACGGAGTTTAAAAATGTTACAATTCAGTATTTTCCTCCCCCTATATGTTCCAGCCATGTCCTTATGTGTAGAATGAGCCCAGACCTGTTCACCACAACTGCCTCAAAAGCCTGCACTTTCACTGAAAAAGTTTTACTTCAGGTCCGAAGTGCTGTCATGCACGAGCTTAATATAGAAGGTGCAGTTACACATATGACCTGAGATGGCAGTAGTGAGCATAAAATGGCCAACTTGCATCTAGCCCCTTTAACAGATGGAAGAAATAAAAAGCAGCTTATTACTATTTTACAAGCATGTTGTTAATGCTCATTAATACCATATTAACACTTAACAAACCCACCTTAATATGAAGCGTTACCAAAGTTTGTTCTCTCTCTCTCCTCACTTTGCAAGCTTCCAGACTTCAGGAAAAAGTTGGTATGTGGGAAAATTACCCTTGAAGTTACAATTTCATATATAAATCTGTGGGGAAACATGGAATTATTGCACTAATTAAACACCTCATTATGAAGCAATGCATTTGCTGGAGAATATAAACACTAAGTTCAGTCTTGCGATGGATCAACTTTTTTCTCACACATTTCCTTTTAAAGCCGTATTCTATTCTTTCACCTGTGACTGCGTTTAATATAAATTCCTATCCAACAATAATATACAGATAAAGGAAATCTCTGCCTGAAACCCACAGGACGCAGCTTCATAAAAAGACTTTTATTCCAATAACTCTGCAGTGAATATTTCTTTGGCATATTGACTTTACTGCTGTTGAATGTATAATGAAATCTGTATCGTTACCCATCTGTTTTATAACACTAGTGTCTATGTCTCCACTGCTGAGACGCCCCTAGTGCTCGTGGGTAATGGTCCGTCTGGCTCGGGACAATCGTTTCTCTGTGATTGGATTTTGGGGTGTGTTAAATTGAATGGGAGCGCGGTGTTTGTTGTTAAACGCAGCAGAGGTTCGGGTTAAATGAGAGAGAGAGGAGGTAATGTCTCCCAGGACCCGATCTGTTCACTGTGACAAACACTGAGAAACGTGGGCACAATCTGCCGCACCAGAGGAGCAGACATGATTAAAGATGGCTTTGTGTTGAAATGCACTCGCTTTGACAGGCAGCACGGCGGCAAAGTGGTTAAGACTTGCACCTTACACCTACACAGGGAAAGTTCAGGCGCCCCGGATTAAATGCTCTATTAATGTGAACAATGAAGCAAGAGGAAGGTGAAATTCTCTCCATACAGTTACTGAGGACACACAAAAACACATACAGCACCGGTCAAACGTTTGGAAACGCTTTTTAGTTTGTTCACTGTTTACATTGTGTAATTTATGTAGGAAACTCAAATCACTCAAAGCATGTTTTATATTTAAAATTCTTCAAAATTGTCACCCATTTAATGAGCTTCATAAGGAAAGTCACCTTAAATGGCTTTCAACTGTCCGTGAAGTCGAAACCTGGTGACGACATTGTGAAGCTCATTGAGAAAATGTCAAAAGTGCAAAGCTGTAATCAAAGCAAAAGGCGGCTTTTTTGAAGAATTCCATATGTGCTCATTCATAAATGGTAAATGGACTCAACTTATACAGCGCTTTTCTACCTTTATCAGGCCCAACGCACTTTACAGAAAGGAACCAGTCACCCATTCCCTCTCTCATTCATACTCCAATGTACGCAGACACTCTTGCCCAAGGACAGTGTGCATTTGCGGGAGCTGGGATTCAAACCCACGACCTTCCGATCACAAGACGACCCGCTCTACCAACTGCACCACCGTCGCCCCGATTCATCAGAAATGAATGCCTTAAGTGAGAATTTACAATATAAATTGTCTTTAGTTAGTTAGTTCGGAACAAAGGAACGAATGCGCAACGAACCTGCCAAATTTCTCCATAAGTAAAACAAAAACCCTGAAACAATGAAACATCTGCATCAAAAAGCACAATCCTCACATCCCTGTGGCAGAGTTCATGTAAAACTATTTTTACCAGATTACGTTCATAATGGTTCGTCTAAGGCACCATAGTTACCAGGGCTGGGACAAAATATCGGATCTGACTTTTTTATCATGCACTCTTTCTTTTTCCAGCAACAGTTACAGCACTTTGCTGCATTTTGTGTTAATGCACTTTTCAATCTAAACACTTCAGTAAAAGTCAGCCGGCATTTGGTTTAAAGACTTTGGACAAATGACTTTTTACACATTTAAAGGTAAACATATCACTTCTTATAATTACGTACTGTATTGCAATACGTATCAGCCCCTGGGTATCGTGATATGTATCGGATCATGACAAAAGTGGATCGTCCAAGCCCTAATAGTTACCCCCAGACTCAAAAGTAAAAAGAATAGTGTACAACACAGAACATGTTTGAACCAGTTTACATCTGAAGGCCTATATTACACAAAATACTACACAAAATAATTACCTCAGAAGTCAAGTTTGTTTCATAGAGTAATGAGACGAGTGTTTATGTGTAAAAGATAAAGCAATGCATAAAAAAGCGTTTCCAATCTTTTGACTATAGTGTATGTAAAGATCAGGTTTTTCATCTTTCTGTTTTCTCTGTTTTGAGAATGATTAATGCAAGACAAAAGTTCAGTTCTGGTATGATAAACAACATGGAGGTGCAGTGCAGCTGTCCTACTCTCTGATGGTGCTCAGCCTTTCCTTCTGGTGATTCCACTAACCTGAAGGTTACGGTTCAATTTCAGCCCATACTGCATACGTGTCCTTGGACAAGACACTTCAAATACAATTCACGTTGAGCGTGTCGGCGTGTGAAAACCACTGACTGACAAAGTAGTTAACATTTATATCCAAATGTAGCCTCAGGTCTGTCGTTAAAATGCTTATTACGTCATTTAAATTCCATCTTCCGCACAAAGGGTAACATTATCTCAGTTTATCATTCCTGAAGCCGCGATAATTCCTCATGTTGCACAGTCCTCTCATATTCAGAGTCATGCAGCTATAATTCTAATTACCGTGATTAAATTAGGTTAGATTAATGATATTTTTTCTGCTCAAGGCGGATTTATTTGTGCACGGCTCTGTGATATAAATGGGCTCTGATGCCGGTGAGGGGGAACGAACAAAAGTCAGACTGAAATGGAAAACTTCAGCACAGGCTTGAAAAATGAATAGAAATAATAAAAATAGTGACACGTTTGAGTTGACCTTTTGTGCCAACGTCTTATACCTTCATGGATTTCTAGATTGAATGAGCTAAAATGTTTATTTCTGCACTAAAAATGGTGGCTGTGACATAAATGGTTTACTTTAAAGTGGGTTAAGGCCGTATGAGCTCCATGTGCTTTCCATCTTTCTTTTGTCTCTAAGAATAAAAACAAATCTATAAATAAATTGTTGCGAACATTATAAGGCCTTTCGTATCGAGCTCTGCAAAAATCCAGTTTAAAAGTGTCGGTCCATTTGGAGAGTGACTCATGTCTGTGAGACTGAAGGTCTTCGTGATGCAGAGCTGCAGCCGCAACTATGGCATGTGAGGACTTAACACTTGCACTTATCACACTGTGCTATAGCAGTTTTATCTGAAGCAAAGAGTTATTTCTTAATATAGGCCTGGCGTAGTGTCTGTAGGTTATGAGTTTACATTCCAGTGTAGCTATAGGGAGGATACTTGTGTGCGTGCTTTTCTCAGGGCAGAAAGATGGATAGAAGGTGCATTTGTGCAGTTGTTGTAATTGTTTGTTTGTGTTGCTGTTGTTGGGTGTCTTTGAGCACTTTTGAGACCTACATATTTCTTCTTCTGACACACTGAAGAGGCACCAAGAGTCCCCCACACCTGCAGTACAATGGAGGCCTCACAAGAGGAGCAACAGGGGAAAAAAGGGACGAAGAGGAAGGAGGAGGTGGAGGAGATGGCCAGTGCAGGACACCACGCTCTGAAATAGGGACAAACCCAGGAGGAGCACTGAAGGCAGCCAGACAGGTTTCCCCTTCCTCCCCGTCTATAGATACAGACGGCATCTTGTCATAGAAGGGGGCGTGGCTTTGCTGAGGGGGAAAATAGAATATTTTGGGAAACACACTCTTTTTAGCCATTTTCTTGTGGAATATGAACTTATTTATCACATAAATAAAGTCAAGTGTAAATTGGGTCCATATGGATATTTTCTCACAACAGATTGTTCTGTAGAAGTGAAAAAACGGCAGTCGTAGCAAGTGCTAGCTAGCGCTAGCATTAGCACAATGCTAACATGTAGCATCATGTTAGCATTCTCCTTTTTTATGTATATTTGGGCTGTTGAACCACTTTGCTCCTCTCCATGTCTTTGTATCTTTATTTAGTAGAAAACTATATTCATAATTCAGCATTTGTGAAATTAACAAATTAGATAAAGTTTAGATATTTCTCCAAATTGTTTTCCCCCTTAACTGTTTTCAAACATGACCATATATGGGCAATTCCAGAGATGCCGTCTTTATCTATGCCTTACACTCATTAGATGATAACATGTAAATTCTTATAATGTTTCTGTTCCTATTATGAAAAATTATGCTTTGTATGTTTTAATTTAATCTCTTTTAAATAAAACCTATTTTCCATAGGGTTTTTTTTAACCTTTGTCCTCACTTTTGAGCTCTCTTCAGTCTTACAGAACTGGTCTCCCTACTTCTGGTGCTCTTCCATTGTCCTCAGTGGTGAACAGAATAATTTATGAAATATCAAAGACGCAATATTTTCAGAACAAGTTTCCTTCATCAGGTAAATACATGAAATTACTTCAACACTTACATGCACGGCAGGCAAAGAAGCGCTGTTCCTTGGGCCGATACACCGATGAAAAATAATCTCCCTATTTTTCACAACCCAATGCCGGCAAGTAAGAGAAAACATTTTACCTTTTACAGAAATCAATTTTAAAAAAAATGTTTTGAGAGAGAAAAAGAAATGCAGTTTTATCTCAAACTTTGATCATTGTTTCGATTCTTTTTCTTGCTCCAAACCTTCAATATTATATTTGTCAAAAGATTTTTCTTCCTTTTCATCCGACTGAAAAAAAACATCTGCACACCTATGGAAGCGACAGGTTAGTGGGGCCAAAAACAAATTCTTTGCATTGTATTAGTTCTCAGACACTTCTTTGTGTGACGCTAACGTCCACAACAAACCTCTTTGCTAAAACAATATGTGTATAATCACTCTGACTCCCGTGGAGAGCGCTCTCCTCAGCAGGTGACACCGAAGCCTTTTACATGATTAAACAATTATAGAAAACTAAGGTACATTTTCTCCTGGTCATGGTAAATTGATGCGGCTTTGATTGCACATTATTTGGTAATGAACTTGGCTCCGCTGCCGAGCGACCGAACCACGGAAGAGTAATTAGATATTGTTGCGTGGAGAGAAGAAAAGGTTAAACACTGCTGTATCGAGACCTTGAGCTGTTTCAGGGAGAAAAACATGACAAAACTTATTTCACTGTGTGGAAGTAAACAAGAAAGTTTTCATTTACTTCAAGGCCAATTGTTCAAAAGTATTATTTGTTTACTGTTAATTATTCAAAACACTTAATGCTGAAAACTTTTCTGCTTCTTGTTTTTTTATAGGCTAGATTAAAATACCCAGAAGGCACGCTTCATTCTGTTATTTAAGAGAAATGAGCGGGTAAACAAACGTCCTCTCGGGGATCCAGTCTCTCTACCTTTCTGAAAGTCTGTGTGTGACGAGTGTGAGCAGCAACTTTCAAATACACTGGTGACCAAAAAGAAAAAAGGTCTCACACGCTGTTATATTTGGTTGGACCTTTAGCTTTGAGCACAGCACACAAGAAGCTTCTGTAATGTTAAAAGATCTTGTATTGATGATGGGAGAGATTGACCACTGCGCAAAGCCTTCTCCAGCACATCCTAAAGATTCTCACTGGGGTTAAGATCTGGAGTCTATGGCTGATCCATGTGTGAAAATAAAGTCTCCCTGAACCACTCTTTCACAATGTGAGCCCGATGAATCAAAGCTTTGTCATCTTGGAATATGCCCGTGCCATCAGGGAAGAAGAAATCCACATATGGAATAACCTGGTCATTCAGGATGTCCAGGTTCAGATGATCTCGTTCTTGAACTTGTTAACTCCCACTTTAACCAAACACATTTTCTCCAGTTCAGCTTTTCCCAAATCTACAAGCCAGTGTAACACAACAAGACCTACAAAACTGAGCAAAGATTTCGACTTCTTTGACGCTTTTTCGTTGCTTTTTTGTCACATTTTGGTAACTTTTTTGTTGCTGATTCTGTAGGTTTTTCATCACTGCTTTGAAGCTTTTTTGTTGCTTTTATGTCACGTTTTTGTTGATTTTTCATCACTCTTTTTGTTGCTTTTTTGTCTTTTTTGTGATGCCTTTTCATCCTTGTTTACGTCTCATTTTCGCCGCTATCTTGACTCTTTCTCTCAAGATGCTTTTTTGATTTGGGTAATGCCGAACAGGAAAAATGTGCTCAGTTAAGGTGGGGGTCATAGTGTTGCTGAACCTAGACCTGACCTTCTGCAGCAGCCCCAGATCATGTCCATCCATCCATCCATCCATCCATCCATCCATCAACCTACCGACCTATCCATCCATCCAGGATCATTCGGGCGCTCAAACCCCTCCACCACGTTAAGGTGGCGGCTCCAGGAGGGGCCCAGATCATGTAAGTTTCTGTAAATCAATGTGAACACTTTTTTTTTTGCTCAGGCATGTGTGTATAAAAACAATTCTCTGCCATTCAAATGTCCTGCCACCACGAGCTCTGAGAGAACCCATCCGTCTATTGATCGAGCTCAAATAAAACTATCCATTCCCTTTTGAGGGGCATGTTTGTGTTTAGAGTTTGGTGCTCTCGCCTTAAAGCAATAAGGTGTTTGCAAGTTCTGTTTCTGCAAATGTTTCCTCCAAGATGCTCCACTAAAGACACTAAAACATGCACAATGGGCTTCTCCCTGGGGCCTGGACTCCCCTGAGAAAGAGATTCTGAAATGTCATATCTAAATAAAAGTTAGATAAACAAATAGAGTAGTTTGTTGCAGCCACAGGATTGTCTGTAGTAACTGACACTGACTGATATTAGCTGCACCTCCTGCTCCCCTGCTTTAAAGGAGGACGACACTGACAGTTCCTAAGCCATAATAAATAATAAACACTCACTAAAGTTAAAAAATGTCAATCACTTCCCTCGTCTCGACCTCCCACTGGGCCGCTCTTAATTACAGCCTGTCGCATCAGCGCATAGACACGCTCACAGAGGCGTTTTGTGTTTTCAATCAGTCATTAAAGATTTATCTCCATGGAAACTGCCCGTCGCTCTCATCAGCTGTCAGTCACCCAACTTTGGCTGACGAGGCTTTGTTGCCCATGGGAGAGTTTGGAAAGTGAAGTTATATTTATCTGTTTGATTTGACACTTTAAACATGTATGTTGAGTGGCCATATTGTTTTAAATACCGCCTTCACTTTTTTTTATAAGCACAGGCTACATTATAAACGGAAACATCGGCAGATGCTTCTTTTAGCTTTAATGTTGAACGGCTTCACTTCACTCTGGGCCTGCCAAGTGTTTCATTGTGCACAGAAATTGGGTCTCAAAAAGTTTAGGTAGTTTTCGTTAATGGCTCATGTGAGTGTGAGAGTAGGCACTTGTGGCTGGATTGCTACGAGTTTGGAGTGAATAACGGAGGCGGGTAATTTTGCTGCTCATGTGAAGAAACTGTACTTATTAGAGTAGTACTTTTTGCTTCTACTTTATGTAATGAAGTATCTTTACTCTTACTTTACAACACATCACAAACAGTCACTTCCTACAGTTCAGACAGTTCATGTGAGCAATCGTCCATAACAATAGAAATAGGACACGTTTCAAAAAGGTCTATGTTACTTAATAAACTCGCTCCCTTCAGAATTTAACAGTTCAGTGGCAGATGGGACAAAAGAGTTGTAGAAACGACTACTTTTCTGAAAAAGTCCATAAAAACAACCCCCGAAGACGTAAGCGAAAACTCTGAGGACAGAGCATGGAGAGGCGGACCCAAGATACATTTATCTTCTTTAGTGTCTGCTCCTCCATAGAGACTGTAGGTCTTTGTGTTAAACTACAATGATTTTAAAGCAGATTTTGACAATGTTTTGCAGTTTAAATGTTACTTGTGCCACTGTGAGTACATTTTAAAGTTACAAAATCTTCATGTCGACCTTGAATATATTAAGTTTGTGTTTCGTGTATAATTGTCTCATGTAAAGCGTTTTGTGACTATGTTTGTGAAAGGCGCTATACAAATAAAGTTCTTCATTTTCTTCAGAAATATATATTTAAAGGGGCTAGATTCAAGTCATTTTATGCTCACTACTGCCACCTCTGGTCTTATATATGCAGTCTCTATATCAATTAACACCTTTTTGAGTGACAGTGCAGGATTGTAAAGGCAGTTGTGGTGAACAGTATAGTCCCTTTAACATATTTTTATCATCATAAAAATATATAATTTCAAGTTTTGCTTCTCATTAATTTTGTCACAGCTGAAACATAAATCTGACTTTTACGCTCAAACTGTTTACTGAGTACTCACAGAACTGAAGCATCATTATTATTATTTTTCAACTTTTACTTGAGTATTTGGCTCACTACTTTTTACTTAAGTCAAATTATTTCACAGCATCATTAAATAATGAGTAGCACTGTGAGAAACTTGTCAACTCAAGGTTGTAAAGCACAATACAAGTGTAGGCCGTTATTATCATCCTCGCCTTGTTAAAAGGGGGTAAAAAAAGGGGGACAAAATCGACTTCTTAGGGCTTTTTATCCTGGTACAATGTTGTTCTTTCATTAAAACATAACTGGAGCTGTGTTTCGACCCACTCACACATCTTTGAGTAATCTTTGAACCTTCACTAGTGTCTGTTCTTGGCTGCGCGGCAACAGCTCCTAAAAAGCTTCTCATCAGGTCCAGGAAATTCTTTTCTTACCTCTCGATCTCTTGCTCAGCTTAATCCTCTCAACGCAGAGTAAAACACTCGCCAAGGCTTCACTACAGCCACACGAGCCGCACGGCCTATTATTTATTTGTTCAGGGGAAATCGCACGAGAATCAATTTTCTAAACCAACAATGAGTGAGACAGTGATAAAGATGTGTTTGAGATTATTACCAAATACATGCAAAAAGCAAAAGTAAAAATTCCTACTCAAGTCATTTTAGCTCCTTACAAGATTTTTAGTGCTGAATCTGAAAAACACCTTCTGTTTAAGTATTTGTTTAACTTTTCCCCACAAGGTTAGTTCATTTATAAAATTCCAAGGCTCAGGTGTTTGTCTTGAGAGCTGCAGAGTGTGGGATCTGGGACTGGACAGGCTGAGCACAGTGATGTTATTTAGACTGGACCCGTTTGTTGGGCAGTTGTTCAGATAAACAGCAGAAGGCTCCTCTGTTTGAACCGGCGATGATTCACTCTGTTTTCTTCATAAACCTCCAACAAACACAGCTCATCTGCTCATTATCCCTCAGCCTGTAAACTATATGTGACATTTTCTGTGAGATTATTTTCTCAAAGGGCTCTACAAGAAT
The DNA here is from genome assembly GCF_951799975.1 of Gobius niger. NCBI lineage: Eukaryota > Metazoa > Chordata > Actinopteri > Gobiiformes > Gobiidae > Gobius > Gobius niger. Next base: position 22,377,841 of record NC_136865.1, on the reverse strand, counting down.
AAGATGATATTTATGAAGCAGACAGGGAGATAATCCTCTCCCGTTGACCCGCTGGTTCGGACGGTAAAATGGATCAAAATTAAATCGAAACCGCAATCTCATCTTTGTTTGTGTAGGCTCTCGGTCTTCCGGGAATATCTGTCAAAGTAGAGATTTAATTGTCAAATGTCAGCAAGAGCGAGAAGAAGCTTCTGAAGCGAAATATCTTCAACTAAGTCAAAGATATTTACTTCTCTGCTACAATCTCAGGAGCAGTAACACGAAAAGCCCTCGCCCTGGTCTAGACCTGTGTCCAAACATTTTCACTGAGGGCCACATTGTGTATATGGTGTGGAGGGCCACAGATGTCAACCTTATTTATGCTTGGAACCTTAAAACCAGCTCTTTCCCAATAAAATCTATGTTTTTTTTAGTTTATAATTGTGTAGAATTATGAAATTTCTTGTAAAATGTACCATCTCTGGCGATGTGTATATTCAGCAAGAAGCCTGAGGGCCACCAAAAATTGATCTGAGGGTGGCTTTCGGCAACCCTGGTTTAGACAGTTACAAACTAAACTGTGCCAAACTGTGCTTTTGTAATAAGGGCTCATGTCTTGGTGTCTCTTCAGTCTCTTTTGTCAACATAATGGAAAGGGCTTTATTTATATAGTGCTTGGTCATACGCTAACGGACAGCCTTGTTACAGGTCGCTCCGTATACGAGATGTTTAATGACCAAAGTGGGAGAAATGATTATAATAATCCAAAGCAGCTAATAACCGATCAGCTCTCCGATGTTTTGAGGATGATATGTTTGGATCATCTCTATCTTTTTGAAACTGAAAGTGGATGATGGCTACTAATCAACAAATATGGTGTTATTGTGTTAAATAGTCTTAATATGCTTTCCTCTGTGTCCAAACCTGTACCACATCTCAAAATAATGTCTATTTACCGGTTTTCCCTAGCCTCTACTCTTGACTCCCTCCAGAGCTGCCTTTTGGACATTAAAATACATCAAAATCTGAGTTTGTTATTTTTGACTCCAGGGATGTCCCTCAGATTCAGTCCAGGGTCAAGGGCCCGGTCCTTGATGCATTCAGGAACCCAGGAGTTGTCTTTGACCAAACAACAAATAAATGCTGTTGTCAAAGCCAGCTTTTTCCAGCTGTGCCTTTTGACCAAGGTGAAGGCCTTTCTCTCGCGCCAAGACCTGGAGAAGGCGACTCATGTGTTTAGTTTTCGGTTGGGCTACTACAACGCTCTCTTCTCTGGCCTCCCACAGCCTTCACTCCACCGGTTACAGTTAGTTCAAGATGTCTTTTCACCTGTTCATCCAGACACATCAGTCCCGTCCTCTCCTCCCTGCACTCGTTTCCAGATTGATTTGGATGTTTTTGAAGCACTTCATGGTCTCGCTCCACTGAGATTTTGACCGTACATCGCCCCAGCCGAGCTCCCCGGTCCTCCAATCAAATGGTTCTGGATGTGCCCAGGTCCCGGTACAAACTGTGTTGTGATTGTTTCTTTAGGGTTTCAGTGCCTAAACTGTGGAATAGCTGCCCCTCAGTCAGACCTGCCCCTTTTTAAATCCAGATTCATCTCTTCAACGCAATGATTTGTGTTTAGGATGTAACAATTTACTCTTTGGTCTTCCCGGTGTTGTTGTAAAGTGCTATATAAATAAACTTTCATTGATTGAGGAAAAAAGTATGTGAACCCTTTGGAATTTCTCACATTTTCTCATAGCTGACACTCTAGGGTTCTTTCTTAACTTAATGTGCCGTCGATTATCTTTACAGGACGGCCACTCCTTGGAAGCAACCGTGAAGGCTGTCTCCATTTATTGACAGTTCTTCTTTTCTTTTTTTTTTTAAATATTTTTATTGAGACCTATTGTAGAAATTACAATGAGGTACATGCTCCTTTATATGCTTGACGACACCGCGAGATGTACTCAGTAAACATATATGCAAACACTACAACAGTGTCAACTTACACTTCAATTATATTACAAGAAGCACAGTCTTGTTTAATCTCTCTTTTTTTTAAACCCTCCAACAACAGTTTTTCTAACCGTGGATGGATTGATGAATATAACCTTTTCCAGCTTTATACAAATCAATAATTCTTGATCGTGGGTCTTCAGAGAGCTCTTTAGAGACAATGCTTCTCAACAACAGACAATTCTTAACTGGTGTGTTTTTTTTGTAGGCAAGGGCAGCTTTTAGCTACACCTCAGTGACTGTACTTCAGGTTGGCTCACACCTGACTCTAAGTGTCAGCATAAATTTGTCTTATTAGTTCTTGGACTATCCTCAGCCAGAAGGTGTACTTACTTATTCCACGCTGTCCTGTGAATGTTTACATGTTATGGCCAATAAAAATAAGAGAACATGTAATTATTTGGGTGGAAGTAGTTTAAGCAGACACATTTAAATAAAGATCAGACCACATTTTGGGACCAATTTATGCAGAAATGTGAGAAATTCCAAAGGGTTCATACTGTTTCCTCCCACTGTAGAACCTGAAAACAACCAATCGATTGTCCATAAAGAGAATCCTTCAGAAAACTTTAGAACATTTTTTTCTCGTCACGACCAAATCCTTCACGTTGACCCTGATCTCGAGCACGTGTGATTACACTCTTCTGAACAGAGGCCGCTCTCAAAGCCTCCATTGAAATAACAAGCACTTGAGGCTTTGGCTATAACATTCCCTCATCAGCCTTGGAGCAGTAATAGATTTTGAAGATGGATGTAATAATATGCGGCACCTGTTCATTCGTGCCTGAGCTGAAACAAGTCGCCGCCTGGATTTAACTGACTGTTATGATCTCGGGGCTACTATAGCACAATGACCATATCCACGAATGACTGAACACCGCAGGGCTATATTAAGGAAACTGTGTCTTGAAACGTAAATACGAAACTATTGATCGTGTTCCGTGTCCGGGCTGCGGAGCCGGAGCAGATGTGGAAATGTGCGTTTAATGATTTTAAATGTACCGTCCCTGGGCTTCATGTTCGTAATGGCACTATTTTACGACGCTGTGTGTGAGCCAGTCAATATTTTTCTGCCTGAGTGAGTTCAAATGTTCTGCAACAACTGGAGCATGTTTGAACTTGAACAACCAATACAAAAAGAAAGTCTAGTAATCAATATGTGTCAGCTTTAATGTTCAGAGAGATTTGTGTCCAGACGAAACCAAAGAGAAAATAAAATGTTATGATTGATACAACTTTGATGTTAAAATTCTCCTATGACTTGCAAACATTCACTCTTGAGTAACTTTTTAAAGTAATTACCGGTGTAACGGAAGTTTACAAGCAGTGATTAATTTGTTCCCCCACCTTTCAGTTTTTCAGGGTTAAGGATCGCGGGAACTATTTAGGAGGATGCGGCAAGTATTTGATCTGATATATTGGCGTTTAATAAGAGTGTTCCGGCAACTGTTTTGGCCTGGTCCTCGAATCCATCACATCAGAACAAAAGTGTTCCTGAAACTACTAATTTACAAATTAAGCACTGTTTCCAAGCCTTTGTTGACTCTCAAAGCTCTACACTAGGGGTCCTCAAACTACGGCCCGCGGGCCAGATCCGGCCCGCGAGGTGATTTAATCCCGACTTGTAGAGCACAAATCCCTGAGTATGCAAAAAAAAAAAAGTAAGTCTCTAGCCCATTCCTGTGCGGAGTTAGGATATTTTAACTAAATAACCAGTTTACTCATTCCAGCCACTAGGGGGCAATTTGAATAGATAAAAAATAATTCCACAGGTGTCCAGCAGAGGGCACTGACATAAGAGATCAGAATATAAACACATTATAGCCATGTGGTAAATGAAGCTTACCACCACAGAGTGTGGAGAGAATGAATAACGACGACAGTACTTTGAGAAACTTGTGACACAGGCTTGTAAAGCACAAGTGTAAGAAGTTATTACTTTTGTCACATTACATAATGATGTTTTATTTGAAAATACAAATAAATGGAAATTAAAACAAAGTGTGAAGACTTGATTACTATTTTTGCAAACCACTACAGTGAAGCAAATATGTGCCTGAATCAAGTGTTGATCTTGTGGATTTAGTCGTGGGGACGACTGTGCAGGCGAGTCATCTCTACTTCACAAAGAGGCATTTTGATCTGAGTCATGCAATCCTATGTTATAGCCAACCCGGTCCGGCCCCCCATCAAAGTCAGGAACAATAATGTGGCTCCCAGAGAAAAAAGTCTGAGGACCCCTGCTCTACACTGTAATCCTTATTCATTCACTCCATACTTGGTGGTGGTAAGTTAGTGATGACCACCACACCCTCATACACAGACAGGTGAGGTCAGTGAAGTGTAATGGACACAACAACCATGTGTTACTTTTTTTCTGTCTGTCTGTCATTGTAACCCACGTAAAGCACCTTTTTCTACGAGATTTTTACGTCTTAAAGGAACAGGCCACCGTTTTTACATTCTGAGATATGTTCTTACCTGAGCTTGAGTTGATACGTACCTGTCTGGTCTTTGTGCCCGTGGAAGAGCGTGGTCGCTTCTAGCTTCACCCCGTTTGGAGCTATAGGAATATACTGGAAGAGGCCAAATGCTATCAACATCTTTGGTCGTTTTGCGTGACTGAGGGCACGCACAAAGACCAGACAGGTACACATCAACTCGTCTAGGCACAGGCAAGAACATATCTCCATAGGTAAAAATGGTGGCCTGTTTCTTTAAAGGGACTATACACAGAGTCACTCAAAAAGGTGTTAATTCGGGTCCGAATTGCTGTCATGCACAAGCTTAATAGAGAAGCTGCAGTTATATGCATGACCTGAGGTGGCAGTAGTGAGTAAAGAAAATGGCTAACTTGCATCTAGCCCCGTTTTTTTAACGGGTTTTTCTATCTATCCCTTTTTGTTTAAACAATGTTTTCACGTGTGTTCAATGTATTAATTCATAAATTAATTCCTTCAGTGAGAATATGATGTGAATAGTCTTGGATTTTTTTTAGAAATGTACTGTACATGTATATTTTATGGCATTTTCTTTGGATTTTCACATAATTTCAATTTCAGTTTCTTATAATTCATGTCACTATTGAACCACAAATCAGACTTTTACATTTGAACAGTTACTCAGTGCTCACACATACTCTAGCAGAATTTATTACAAGTACTTTTGTATCTGTCTTGAGCAATTAATTGGCTCACTACTACTACTACTACTGCTACTACTACTACTACTACTACTACTACTACTACTACTACTGCTACTGCTACTACTACTACTACTACTACTACTACTACTACTCTACTTAAAGGATCTATACTTGACATTTTATTTTCATTTTTGTAGGACAACATTCTTTATACCCCATGAAAGTATATTGTAAAAGTAGTAACTTGTAAAAAGTCGTGATGTTTTCATTGTGTGTGGATGTTGTGTGATCAACCCAGGTAGTCAACATGTGACAAAAGTTTACATTTTTCATCACATAAGATAAGATAAGATAAAATAATCCTTTGGACTCTGAAGAACGGCCATGACGGTAAAAATGTGTCGTCTCTTTAACCAAACATTATTTTGCACCCAGTATGTAAAATAAATAGATAACAAACAAAAAAAAGACAATAATAATAAATTAGTTTTGCAAAACAAGTAGAAGTGAAGTGTGCGAAAGTGAGTTTGTGCCTTTTCATTCTGTTCTATCACTTCTATTGTTCGTCAGGGTTTAATGAGCAGCAATTATCAGAGTTTGCTGAGGGTTTGTTGGTCACTGAGGTCGCAGCAAACAACAGGAGTGGGTGAGCTTCACTTATCAGGTCAGCGATGGCTTACATTTTTAGTTTATTTTAGTTGGTAACAGTTGTCCCGCCTCACAGGATCAGGAGGGTGAAAACACAGCTCAGAAAACAGCTTGAACAGCCAGACACTTCACTCACCTTGAAGTTACAGTCTGCTTTTATTAAACAAACCTTAACATTGCTTTACTTGAAATTTACAGATATATTTTTGGGGGAAATGCTTTAAAAGTGCATCTTGGAGAATAAAGTGAGGCTCAAACTCTGACATGTGGCTTTAATCTCAATGACTCTTGCTTTTAATTGGCACAATAAAACAAACAAACGTCTGAAGAAATAACTTTATTTAAACCAGATTTGCACAGACAACACACAATTAAAAATAGAACCAATGCAAAACAAGCTAATGCACAGTCAAGATCTGTTTAAAAATGATTCCCGAACGAAGGCAATAAATATGAGCTTTTACAACACTTACAAGACGAGCAATTTGTACAACTTTAAACATAGCATTAAATAATCCATTTAGGCTTCATAATGTATAGATACAGACGGCATCTTGTCATAGAAGGGGGCGGGGCTTCGTCAAGGGGGAAAACAGAATCATTGGTAAAGTGTAAATCGGATGGATATTTTTTCACAGCAGATTGTCAGTAGAAGTGAAAAAAAGGCAGTCGTAGCAAGCGCTAGCTAACCATTAGCATTAGCACGATGCTAACATGAAGCATCGTGTTAGCATTCTCCGTTATTCATGTATTTATGGGCTGTTGAACCACTTTGCTCCTCCCCATGTCTTTGTATCTTTATGTAGTAGAAAACTATATTCATAATTCAGCATTTGTTAACATGTTTTTTGAATAATTAGAGAAAGTTTAGTTTTTCTCCGATTTGTTTTCCCCCTTAACTGTTTTCAAACATGACCATATATGGGCGATTCCAGAGACGCCGACTGTATCTATCCTTCGTAAAAATTAACGGATGTGACGGGCTAATCATACGGTCTCCAGTGTAAACAACGTTGTAAACAAACTTTTCCACTAAAGAAGGTAAAGCCACGGCAGGTTACATTTACTCAGCACAGCACGGAGAGAGAGTTGGAAACACCGACCCTGTGGCCCTATGTACAACGAGATCAAAGATACTGTACAGACGAGAGTAACTAATGCTCTATTCATCGTATGTTTCACCATTAGTCATATTCCCTCATTTGGTGGTTGATGTTGATTTACTTCCATAATTCACTGACCTGCATTGTGTGCTTTTATCTGTTTTGACTCTGTGACACTTGTTGCATGTCAATTTTGTTAACTAGATGGCATAAAGCATTGGCTACAACATCAATTCAAAGAGTGCCTCAGTAAATCAACCTCTTTTCCCAAATGGCGCCGTCTGCAGGTCACCCAAACGACCGGCTTTCTTTTACAGGTGCTTTCGCTGTTGCCAAGATGTGTTTCTAATTAATTTTCTTGCTCTGGCCGAGTCCATCTCGCTCTCGCTGGAGGTGTAGTCGTTCAGTAAAAATATAGTTTTTTTTTCTCTTTCATTTATCACTGAAGGTTCAAACGGTGAGTCACTTTAAGACACTCAAAGCCACAGACTGCAGTTCATTTATACATGCAGGCTCCAAAAGCTTAAAGATTGCACCCTTAGATTTAACTATGTACATTCAAGACGTCAGTATATGTAATAGCCCGCGCTATACGGGCAAAGCTGTGAGCACCACTTTGTCATCTGAAGTCATAAACCTGTGATAAAGTATATTTCAAGAAGTCGTATTTCTGGTGCAAGTCTGTTCATCTTTTCTTTTTTCTTTTTTTACAATGGGACGCAATAGTAATCGCTTTGGAATCAACAAAACAGTCCATGTGATATTATAATTCCTGCTGTAAGACTTGTTCTGAAATGCATCTGAATTAGGCTTTCAATCCCAGATCCTTGACTGTATTTTGAGCCACTGCATAAATAGTGAAATGGCAGAACACGCCTCCTCTAGCTGCAGGGGATCAGCGGCTACTAATGTGTGTTTGTGTTGCCAGTTCCAAACTCAGATGGACAAACTGCATTAAAGTGAACTACCTGCTTTTGGGCACTTCAGGAGTGATATTTTAGATCCTATAAGCTAAACTTTATGATCCAAGGCTGTGTTGGTCTCAGAGTTTGGTTGGAGCCCCTCTGCTGGCAGCAAGGGGGAACTAAACATGCTAAAAACAGTGTGTGAGGTTTCATTTTCACTCTGTTGTGTGCAAACAAAACATGGTGCCCATTACTCCATTAGCATTCATTTACTAATGGGTTTTAAAAGAGACATCATGCAAAATCGCCTCTTTTTTTTTAAAAAGCTTTAAACCATGTTCTAACATTGTTCCCTCACACCTGGAGTAGTATTTCACAACATTCACGCAGTTTTGAGTAATCCTCGGGTTAATCCTGTTTCATTTAGCTGTTTCTTCTTCTACGGTGTCGGCACTTAGTTCTGTACTTCACATTTTTAAAGCCCATAATCCAACATTATATCAGTTCTCGGAAGTTCTGCTCAAAGAGATTCATTGTGTGGTTTGCTGAAGCTGTAAACCACACCATAAATCCAAAAAAAAGGTTAATTTGAAATTATTCCAACAGCTGCCAGTAGGAGAAGCCCCAGTCAAAGTCTTCACCAGCTTTACTGCATGTATTTCATTGTTATTACTTCATTCTTACAGCGTTCTTACATAACATACCAATGCTGAGGCACCTGTAATAATGTACTTAAGTCTATTTGAAGCCCCATATGCAGGATGTGTCCACTATGAAAAGGTGGAAAACACTTGGATTCTTTCTATGACTCAACAGGATCAAGCAGCATGAAGTGCAACACTACTCCAGGTAAGCTTTTTATGAGAGAACAATGTTTCAACAGGGGTAAGAGCTCAAAAAGGTCGATCTGTCTTGCATGTCAACTCAAGACAATCCAGTTGGTTTGATTAATTGGACTCTACATGTAGAGCATTTTCCCCTGAACAGGAGGATGAGTTCAGCTCTGGTCGCTCTATGTTTACCGTCGAAAGGTCTGTGCTTCAAATACAATGACTCTTCACACAATGTAATGCAAAGGTTCAGGCGCGTTTGTCAAGTTGACCCCACAAAGCAGCTTATGGCCTGGCTGTTTGCTCCAGCCACTTAAAGCTGTCCATTTCCCCTCTATTTATAAAGGTTAAGCCATCAAATCCAGCCAGTCACATTCCCTCTGATTGCTTGACCAATATTGGCTGAGATCTTTAGGGTTGAGCTCCATGTTTGCCTTTCCACATCGATGACAATAACTGTTTACTTGTGGTTGTCCGGGCAAAATGTCAATCGGCAATCAGTGCGGGCGTATTTCTGTTTAAAACCTCTCTCAAGGCCTCAATCGACTCCTAGGCGTTATCGAAGTCGTCCCTACCGTAAATACAAGTGTCTGGGAACATGATTTTCTGATCGGCGAGCAGTTCGTCGGTCACCGTGATCTCCTCCAGTTCCGTCGTGTAGGGATCCGTGCTCTCCACCATCGACGTGTCCTTGACGGCGCTGTAGGTGAGGGCGACGCTGTAGGCGGCCGGTTTGTCCGAGCCCTTCTGCCCGCAGCCGCAGATCTTCCGGAAAGCGGCGCGAAACTTCTGCGACATGGCGTTGTAGATGACCGGGTTGATGGCGCTGTTGAGGTAGATGCAGATGCGGCAGAAGAGCAGGAACCAGTTGTCCAGATAGGCCTGGTCCAGGAAGGAGTTGACCACCACCAGGGTGCGGTAGGGCATCCAGAGCAACGCGAATAAGATGACCACCACCGCCAGCATCTTGGTCACCTACAGAAGGGGGGTCAGAGAAGATTGTGGTTACATTTTTCCCACTTCCAAACCCAACCAAAAATGAAGCGTGTTGTGATGATTCATGAGCACGTTTCACAGCTTTCAGTGGGCAAAAAGGTCTGATAATGTTTCTATATAAACCTGCACCTTGCTATTTGCTTTTGGTGCTGATTCCGGGTTTACGAGCGCTCATAATATGCTACAGATGCGCCTCTTTCATCCCATAAAATGTAGCACAAACACTGAATACAGCAAAGGAGCCAAATTAAAAGGGACACTCTACTAATTTTTTTCAGCATTCAGGTTTTGGGCCAAATTGGTCTCTGACCCTAAAAGCTTTGACCTGGAAACAAAAAATACTTCATCATCACAATAACATGTTTAAATATTGCACTTATTCAATGTTTAACCATAGATTTATATAAGAAAACGTCATTTCAAGAGCCTTTTCCTCAAAATGCATTTTTCTCTCATTGTGGCGACACTCTCTCCACGTCAGTATAGTCCTAAAGTGTTACACATTTTATATATTATATTATATTTTGAAGATTTTTTCAGAGGGATTTTGTAATATCTAGTTCCTAGCCTGATTTATTGTCAAAAAATGAAGTGAAATTAAAATTTTACAGAGTTTTCCACTAAAAAACAAGATATCCGAAATCCCCTCTGAAAAAGTCTTGGCAACTCATTTATCATTAAAATTAAACCATAAATTTGAATGTAGCTCAATCCGTTATTCAGATTTGGTCGCCGAAAAGATGGTACATTTTGGGCATCTTCAGATATAAAACACCTTGTTTTTATATGAAAATATAATATAATATTTTTTTCCTCACATTTATGCCAGTAATTTACAGAAAAAGTTTGAAATTGATGTCTGTAAATTAAAAAAAATGCAATATTCACCTGCAGTGTCTCGCCTTAATGGGGTAATTTGATTCTCAAATGTGTATAAAGTTCATATATGAATGAGGCCATATTGAGTGGATGGATAGTCTCCTCCTCCTACATCTGTAACCTTTTAAAGTTTTTATAGTTTATTGTTTATCTAAGTGATATGTTTTATGTTTCATGTTCCATCGTTGTTCACCAACAACGGCAACAAAAACAATAATCTGATTCTGATTCTAGACGAGCTGTTTTCAAGTTTGTAGAGCACAAACTTCATTTTTGTGTCTAAAGCAAGAGTAGCCTGATCCATTAATGGCTTATTGTGCTTTGCAAGCCTGTATCGACTAATTTCTTGTAGAACCACTGTTTTATGAAATTGTTTGTATCCATTGATTTGATTTTACTGCTTTTTATTGTATCTCTGGTGTCTTTATTGTATTTTCTGAGTGTCGCTTGAGTTGTTTTGGACATAATGCTGTACAAACACACTTGCCAAGTCCTTACTCATTCACTCTACACTCCGTTGTAGTGAGCTACTATTGTTTTGCTACCCTGGGGCGGACTTTGTGCATAACTTCAAATCATAACAACGCCACCCAAAAAGTGACTTCCTGTTTCGATCCAGCTCGCCAAAATAAAAGCACACAGCTCGTCTCATTGATTAGTTCAGCAGGTACTTGTAACATTACGAGAATATAATTAAATACACACATTTAATTGTTTTGTTAATAGTTAGGGAGAAAGAAAGTTGAACTGATGAACTGCTGAACTAAAGAATAAGATGGTGCTTTTATTTTGGCGTGCTGGACCGAAACAGGAAGTCACTTCTTGGGCGGCGTTGTTATTATTTGAAGTGATGCGCAGAGTCTATTGTGCCCACTCCTTCACTCATATTAGTTTACATAGGGCCGGAGACGTCAAGAGAAAATCAGTTACTACATGAACACAAAGCTGTTTTTAGGCTGCGCAGAGAAACAGTGCAGCGTTGACTTGTTGGTGCAAATGAACATTGGACATTTTACACAAATAAATCCACTTAACTTAATGAATGGACTTCGTGTTCTACCGGAAGTGTCAATACAATGGAAGTGCAAAAAGAGGCAAAAGTGGGCGGGGCAGAATAAGGTGAATAGGTGCCACAGGGTGAACCATGGTGTTGCAAATAGTGAAGTGAAAGCCATGGTCCACCTCTATTCTAACATCATGGTAGTGACTCGATCGGTTACACCTGTGTTTCCCAACCAGGGGTATGGGGACCTCTGGGGGTACACTTACACTCAGCAGGGAGGTAGATACTTTGCAGATAAGTTATTCATTTCAGAGTTTGGGTTACGCAACATGAAAAAGACTGTAAACCACTGATTTACACAGTATTTCACATTTGAACCCTGCCCGAATGGGGTTGTTTTTTCCTCTCTTCAGTGATACTGCTTTGCCGTCATGCACACCCCCAAAGACACAACTCTCTTCTTTGGGATCGGCACGAAGTCTACCATCTCGTTACCCTCTCTGACCCAATTACTTTTTAATGTTAATTCCTCGTGTGTAATATATTGAGGTTTTGACCCCTATTCCAGACGCTGAATGAATTGCTGGTAATAAGCGAGCTAATAAAAAAAGCATAAGACCACCTTGATCTGTTAATGCCAGAGTTTTTTTTTTTCACAAACTGCACCCTTTCAACTCCCGATATCAACATTTAATGATGGGTTTTAATGGCGTGCAAAGAGCTATCAGTCCAGCCAGGCACAGCGTTCAGACGAGGCTTATCTGAGAGAACAATGATGTCTCTTGTCCGGGAACCATCTGAAGTATCTTGTGGCGACCAAAAAATGAAATAAATAAATAAAGAATGAGATGAGGCTGCTCTTGGAAACAGCTGCAACCGAACAACAGAGGGTGGAAGTTACATAAATCAAAGGCGGCCATATTGTCACTGTCAAATCTGGTCTCTGTGGAGATAAGTTTTGTTTCCAATGGTTACGACGAGATGAGTCTATAGGAAGATTTCCACTATAGGCCTGCATAAATATGCTCTTCATTGTGTGATGGCTGTTCATATACACAATCAAGTGTTCACTTTCTGTGAGTCATATCATCTATCTTGTGATCTTATGTGGAGCAGTAATTAGCTCTAAATCCGGCATATTTACAGCAGTATTGTCTGTTCATTAACATGCATTCAAATTCAAATCAATGAATACATGAAACGAATAATCGATACTTTTCCACCACTGCAAAACATTTAGCTTTAGCCAAACTTATGGGCTGAGTTCCTTTGATAATGCCTCTATGGCTTTGATTGTACTTCATTTAAGTGTGAATGAAAGACAGTTTTTGTAGCTGTTACGCATCTTCTACGATCCGTCTTAAAGAGGCATTTACATCATTTTCATTCTAAACAAAACCCTTAAGTTCCGAACTGTGTCAAAAAACAAATGATAGACTTCAATCTTTCATAACTTAGCTGAAGTCCGAGCATGTGTAAAGCAACAAGTTGATGCAAATGGAAAAATCTACTCCTCAAACTGTAAACCACCTACTTTTAGCCTTTGTTTGTTTTCTCATCAAACCGAGCCGTTCCTATTGAATGAAACTACAGCAGCAAAGGGTCACAATGCTACCCTTTGTGCCCAGAGAAGCGCTTTACCGCAGTGGTCCGTTTGGCACAGACCGCAGTGCGCCGCGCAGCTCTGGCCCGGTGCCACCCACCTGTCTGCGGGAGGTTGCGGTGGAGCTGGAGTGGCGCGAGTTCTTGCAGCTCGTGTTGTTTTTGGCCGCGTGGTTGTTGTTGCTGCTGCTGCTGCTGTGGTCGTTCTTCTTTTTCTTCTTCTTCTTGTCTTTGGGGTCCGACGGCAGGGGGTTCAGGAACAGGATCCTGGCGATGAGGCCGTACAGCACCGCGGAGAGCATCAAAGGCAGCACGAAGAAGACGCCGAAGTCGAAGAAGTAAATCGGCAAATAAAACTTCCTGTGCACTCGGTAGCCGCACATTTTAATGATGGTGTTGTCGTAGACCAGCTCCTGCACGTCTGACAGGTAGAACCACATTACGCAGTAGAGGGACGTGAAAACCCACACGGACACAATAATCTTTTTAGCCCGGGAGAGCGTGCACAAAAACTGGGCTTTGATCGGGTGACAGATGGCGATGTATCTCTCTATCGTGAACGCGGTGATGGAGCACGAGGACGCGTTGATGCCAAGGTACTGGAAGTAAGTGATGCACAGGCAGCCGTAGTGTCCGAAGACCCACGAGGTGAAGATGCTGTCGGCGATGGTGGGCAGACCGGCCGCTATGAGCACCATGAGATCGGCCACGGCCAAACTGACCAGGTAACAGTTCGTGGGGGTCCGCATGTGCTTCGTGGTCAACACAACCAGGATCACCATCACGTTCCCGACCATCCCCAGAGCGCAGATGAGGAAGAGGAGAAAAGTGCTGACCACTTTGTACTGAATGCTGTAGTCGGTCCATTTGCCCAAAGTCTGGTTCACTTCTGTGGATGAGTTTTCCATCTTTACGCGCGCGCGGGGGGACTTCTCTACGATCTCAAATCTAGCTTAACAATCACACTGTCCCCATTGAAGAAAAGTGTCCGTGTCCCGGTGATGCGCCTGTTGCTTTGGCCGTGGTGATGCGCGTAAAGAGCGGAGCGCGGTCAGAGTGGCCGATGGACAGATGGCGCGTCGGTTTTGAGCCCCGCTTTTGGCACAGAGCGCTCATTACGCATGCGGACGGATAAAGCCCATCCTGACATTTCCGACCCACAGACCCCCCGTCAGTCCACTCATAAGACCCGTCAATCACCAAATATGAACTGCTACCACGAAGCTTCCTTCTCAGCCGGTGTTTTTATAACTATGTCTCGAGAGGCGTTCTTCTTTTGTGGCTTGATCCCTGCACAAAGGGTTTACGATTATACCGTGCCCTTGGAGACGCTGGTGATGCGTATAGCAGCCCGTGACGCATTTGAATGTAGTTTATTTCCTGTTTTTTGTATGACTAAATCTAAATCCGACAATGGTAATAAGTTGGACTTTCTTCCACATCGAAATGATCATATGACACACACACACTGAAAAAATGTTTAAACCAACAAACATCTTTACGAAACCTCTTTGTCAAGTATCTTAAAAAATATCATATCTTTAGAATCAATCATTTATAGCGATATTTTCCTGCCTTAATATATCAAACTTTAATAAACAAAAGTATAAAGTTGTTGCATCTTCTAATTTAGGGCAGAGTTTGTTTGTTTTTTAAACCAAGTTAATATATAAAAAGTTTGTTTTAAAGGGACTACATGGAGCTTAAACATGTTAAAATCATGTATTTTCCTCCCCCTATGTTCCAGCCATGTCCTAATGTGTAGAATGAGCCCAGATCTGTTCACCACAACTGCCTCTAAAATCCTGCACTGTCACTTAAAAAGTTTCCAATTGCCTCATGTGCGAGCTTAATATAGAAGGTGCAGTTACACGCATGACCTGAGGTGGCAGCAGTGAGTATAAAATGGCCAACTTGCATCTAGCCCCTTTAAGTATTTGTTTTACACTAAAAAAAATGCACTAGTGGGTTTTTAAACATTTTTCGGCTTTCCATTACATTCATTAAAATAAAATTGATTATGCCACAGCTATCGTGACAGGACAGTACATAATAGTAAATAGGCCACATCATGTAAGTGCTACATTAAGCCCTCATAGAGAAACAGAACTGTCATCCTTTGAACTTTGATCTGAGAGACTTTTTGAGCCCACACCTCGAGTAAAATCAATAATTCCTCTTTAATCCTTTGTCATACATAATAGAGCGCAGTGTCTGTACATCTCCGTGCATTGAGACCTTCACAAAAGTCCTTAATGACAAATGAATGGAGCTGTCATACAAGGCCCAGTGGATATCGAGCTGGGAACATCACGGGCACATCATTAACACCATTGACGTGAACACAGAGGCACAGACGCAGCTGCCGCCTTTCAGTATGAGGGTTTCATGAGCTAAACCTGTGCTAATTTACAGCAAAGCTAGAGAATATACTGTACAATCATCAATGGGCAGTTATCTGTTTACTGTCAAGGCGGATGTATCAAAGACGCTGATGTGAAGTTGTGGCAGATCGAGTGAAAACGTGAAATAAAGAGAATCAAAATGTTCTCGGCTCTTGATGATTTGACTTCAAAAGAAAGTGATGAAAGCTACTGCTGGAAGGATAATTGTCTGCAATGAATTAAACTAAAAAGGAAACATTTCTGAAGCAACAGCATCGTAATGTTGGACCTCAGAGTGAGTGATTGTAGCGACTGGGCCAGAATCCCAAACCTTTCCAACAGAGTGGCAAGAAAGCAGACTAAATCAACCCATTAAACATATAATAACTTCTAAATTACATGAAAAGAGAAGAATGCAAATAAAATACTTTCATTACTTAAAAAAAAAGAAAAGAAGAGCCATCTAAGCAGATAACTGTCTATTTTATGGGTAAATTGTCCACACCTGTAATAATAGCGTCAAACATGGGTGATAATAAGGTGGGTCAGCTCTAAAGATAAACCTAATTTCTAATTTTACGAACTGTTAAAGATGGAGGGCCTAACTCATTTCTAACTTTCCTGACTATGCTGCGGCTTGAGGGTGACATTTCATAGAGAATATAGCCAGTGTGTGATCTCATCTGCAGCAGGTAACAAGAAGTGTTTCAGGAGTGATCATTTATCTTGTTCTAGCCTTGCACCCAGAGGAATATGAGAGAAAACATTTCATGCAGTTTATTTTCACTGGGTGCCAATAATTGTGGCATTGTAACATTATTTCCAAAAATAAAAATCTATTTCTCAATTCTTTGTGGTTATATTTCTTGTTTTGAGTTGTTGAGTTGAAAGAGTGAAGACATTTTTCTAATTGACTTTGGTAGACGGGCTCCTTCTCTGAAGCCACTCATCTTCAAAGGCTCTGCCGGGAGAGAACAGAGGGCTCTTGGGTCTATACATCTCCCAGGACCTCAGCTGCACAACAAAAAATGGATTTCAAGAATGGGTTTAGATTTCTTCTGCACAAATGTAGCCTGGAATTCATTGCCTCATCGCCGGCAGCTCTTCACCAATCAACCAATCATCCAATCATAGCCCCATCTCGAGCCGCACCTTTGCGACAGCAAGTCTCCGCAGCTGCACATTCCTGCTTCAGCCATTCATCGCCCAGGATCCCCTTCTTAAGCATCCTCGTCCATCGCTCGGCCGTTTCCCAGCTGTGCTGTGACTCCTCCGCCCCCCCACCACCAGTGTCTAAACTCTGGGAGGAAGACTTTGTCAAGCAATCATCATTACCATATATTTCATATTGTTAATTCAATCTTCTGCCAGGGTCTGAGCCCCAATCATGACTCATGCCCCACAAAACTGCCCTTTCTTTCTTCCTTAATCAACCCCCCCCCCCCCCCCCCCCCCCCCGGATCAAAAACACTTTGGTTGTTTGAGATCATTTCAGACTGGTTTTAGGGTAATCTCGCTTGAAATAAGAAAGTACAACTGAATCGAGTCAAAAACACCTCAGAACAAGAAGTCTAGGTCAATAGCCTGACTAAATCTTAACTTAATTTGAAATATTATGCTCACTTTGAGTCATTTGAACTGGAGTGTGGGCTCGGATCTCCACTGTGTTGGTGCCGTTTGTTCCAGGCCTGTAGGGCACTGGTGTGAAGTGTTCTCAGCAGTGCCATCTCTCTGTGGTACAGCAGCACCGCGCTGGTTGATAGAGATGCACTTCAGCTAATCATCAAGGCAGCCGAGAGGGTCACTATCTCAAGCCTCTCTATGGCAACCCTCTGTGGACTCTACTAACTGCAGCTCGCGGGGGCCAGTCCAAGTGGTGGCACAGGATTAATTAAAGAGGGAAATACGTTATGGCTCACTAAAAATGATAGATAATGAACCATTCAATTATTCAGCAGGCGACACTTTATGCTGCACCTACTGCGCCTTTAGATATGTCATTTATTATACTGTTTAATGTCTTGTTATTTTTTACTCCAGATAAACACACAAGAATTCCAATGTGCTTGTTTTGTACTTGTGCAAATGGCAATAAAATCTGTTTAAATAAAATCTGAATAAAATCTGTTTTGTATATCTACCAGAGGAGCCAATATTTCTTGAGGGCACTGTTGTGGTAAAAGAAAAAGAAAAGAAATTTGTCATACCTACGATGATGCACTCAGGTTTTGTCAGCGTACATGAGACCAACACATTCTTTTTGCATATTCTTACATAATGTCGGGTATGAAGCCAGTCCCCAGTCCAGTTTGAAAAGCGTGAGAAAACCAGTTTGTTTCAGTGTGGAGGTGGGAAGGCTCCTCCACACCAACTGTGCACATCGCGAGGCTCTCACTGCGAGCCAAAGCCACACTATTTCAGTCTTTGTGTTTTCTGCGTCCGTCCGTCCGTCCGTCAGGCGTCAGTAACAGGTGGACAGGGATCCTTACGCAACAATGATCAGTGTGAGCCATTCTGAGTGCACATCACCCAAAACTACAAACATGACTTCATGTTGACGCTCTTAAAAACAAATGAGCCCTTTTGCTTCTTGCATACCCTTCCTATAGTTTACTCTAGAAATCTATTATTTTATCTACAGTAACAACGGTATTATTTCATCGCTTTGGAGCCAAGGCACATTAAAGGCCCTAAACCTTTTTGCCCCATAAGACTATGTTGTAAAAGTTGTGATTTGTGGGGAAAATAACACTGAAGGACGACCAAGAGGGATTGTATTCTAGATTTTATTGTTTTCTATTCTATGTGAAGCACTTTGGGCACCTTTCAATGTGCTATAGAAATAAAGCTGACCTTGATCTTGACCTAGAATCATGAATAAACACACAATCATAAAGTTCAACTCATGTACTTTTTGTCCAAAAACTGTGATAAATCATCTGGACTTTCTGCCATAAAAACATGGCGGGTTTGTGAATCCAGTTACTACCAAATATGGTACAACATTTGTCATCTTTCTTTTTGGAGATAGAGTCAGATGCCCTCCATCTTCTTCTGGCATTTCCTTTGGAAATATGAGAATTTTTACATCATTTCATGTTTTGTTTCTCATAACTTATGTCTCTCCTGAGTCGGAAATAAGACTTTTACGCTCAAGCAGATCAACCAGATCATGTAGAGAAAATATACATATTTTTATTAGCGTTTATTATAATATTTTATTGTCGCAAGTGTGTGCTATTTTACCATTATATGTTCGTATTTTGATTAATTTTATTTTAGCCATTTGTTTTTTTTCTTTGTTTTTTAAGAATTATATAGGCTAATGTTCCCCTTAAACTGTCATAATGGGGGTCGCGGCTCCAAAAGGTTGAGAAACACTGCTCTAGTAAGTAAGAAAGTGCTTTATTTGTCATTGTACAATCGCACAACGAAATAGTGTTCAGGTGTTAGTCCTGAGCCGCTGCGACTGAGCCGTGCTGTCACTGAGGGTCAACCTGACCAGCATGTTTCTGGAGGTCGGGGAAACCGTAGCACCAGGAGGAAACCTGACTAGCTGCCTTCAGTCTCCTCTGATCCTCTGAAACGGACCTGGGTTTGTCCCTATTTCAGAGCGTAGTGTCCTGCACTGGTCAGTCCCACCTCCTCCTTCCTCTTCCTCCTGCGCAGCTTAGCAGTTAATCTGTTTAATTCTCCAGTGAACGTCCATTAGCCAGAACAACAGAAGGCATGTGTGGCTTAGCTGTGAGTCTTGCCCGGATACCTCCTTGTTTGTGCCTTCCTTGTTACCTGTAGCTCCTCTTGTGACGCCTCCACTGAGCTGCAGGTGTGGGGGCTCTTGGTGCCTCTTCAGTGTTTCAGAAGAAGAAATTTGAACTTTGAACTTTTTTACTCTTACTTTAGTAATTCATTTTGACTTTTGACTTCTTTTTGAGTAAAATGATTTCAAAGTAAAGTTACTCTTACTTGAGTAAATATTTCAGCCAATCTGCCCACCTCTGGTCAAACATGATACAAAAAGGGAAGTCATTCTCAGCTGCAGAACCTTTTAAAACCGATCAAAGCACTTTATTGCCATCTACTGGACAAACCCTGCCATTACGCCTCCTGCAGCAACGCCAATATCATCTATTTCAAATCTCCTTTTAATGAGTTTGTCTTCCTAATAGTGATGGTTATTTCCCTGTAGGCTCTGTGATGGGCTGAATAACACACGGGGGTTGTCATAACATGGCGCTGCGGCTGAGACCGGAACAGCGGCGTCCAATTAAAAAGTGAATTTGTGTAAAAACGCCCCAGAGACACTGTCAGTAATTAGAGCAGTTTCGTTTTGAAGAGCTTATTCAGTTCATGGCGTGTTTTTACCACTTTTCTATTCCTGTTTAGTGCAAAACTGAGGAAGCACGAGCCGCTGCAGTAGCTATATTAACCCAAACCAGAATATTAAATTAACATTTCACCAAGTATATAATGTCTTGAAATGCGGGAGTTTTAATGGCTCGCTTGTGAGGCTAAAGATTTACTGTGGCCACAACATGGAGCGGCTGTGAATCCCATTTGTAATAGTGTAGGGGAGACCGGGGCTGATTCTTTCACTTTTTATTGTAGAGTCCACCGCTCATCAACACAACATCCCAGAAGAACCACGTACATTAAATAAAGGCGTCGACTCTTGGCTTGAAGTCGCACCTTTTCCTTTTTCAGTCGTTATGAAATACAGTCTATGTGAAATAGTTATTAACCAACGAAGACAGGAAAAGGTTGTCACAATGAGGGGGGCTGCTTGTACCCCGTTGTTATTGATGGCGTTTTTGTTGTTTTTGTTGTTGGTGTTTTAGAGGAACAGGCCACCGTTTTTTTTCATACTGAGATATGTTCTTACCAGAGCTTAGACGAGTTGATGCGTGCCTGTCTGCAGGGGCGGACTGGCCATATGTTCATTCTGGAAGAGCACAGAAGGGCCACTGGCTCTGGGGCCACCGGTCCCGCCTCAACCAAGCTTTACCCAAATCTAAAAGCTAAAAAGAAAAGCATCAAAATAGCGAGAAAATGAGGATGAAAACAAAACAAAAACGTGAGAAAAACACGGACAAAAAAAACACACCAAAAAATGATGGAAAAAAATAATTAAAAAAACAACAAAAATATGACAAAAATGTGGCGACGTGACAAAAAGTTTCCGTCACTTTTGTAGGTCTTAGCTTTCAAATGAGGCGTTACATTGTTGATCTCCAGTCGAGAAGCTTTTAGATTTGGGTAAAGCCCAGTATAAAAAAAACATGAATCTAAAAGGAATTCCGTGGAGTATGGTGTACCACAAGGTTCAATTTTGGCACCAATATTATTTATTATTTATATGAATGATTTTACTTCTGTTTCTACGACCACCTTTCCCGTTCTTTTTGCTGATGACACCAATCAAAAAAATAATAATAAAAAGCCGAACTGGGGAAAATGCACTCGTTATTGTGTAAAACGTCCGCGCAGTAACTCCTAAAGGTTATTGACGGAAGTGAGCGGGGGAAGTCTTTAGGAGTTACTACGCGGACGCTGTGCTCCTCGTATCATTACGCCTCACAATATAGTCCCCCTTTTTATTTGCTTATACAATCGACATGTTACATTTCTGTGTAAATATACTTCGCATGAAAACACTTCACGTAACTTTATTTAAATAGGGAACACGTGGAAGAGCTTGGTAGCTTCTATCGTGAGCTTTTTCGGAGCTATGTGACATGTGGGAGAGGCTGCGTATGTGCTCCGTTTGCGTGACAGAGCGCACGGACAAAGACCAGACGGGGATATATTAACTCGTCTAAAGTGAGGTAAGAAAATATCTTAGTATGTAAAAACGGTGGCCTATTCCTTTAATGTGAAAACTTGTAAGAGGGAAAAAAAAAGGTCAATAAAACCAGGAAGTGTAGAATACAGGCAATAGGTTTTTTAAGTATTTCTTGAAGTAAATTGGATTCAAAGTCCTCAAAATGAGCTCAAAATGCAATGAACAAGTATTACATTTTACTGTAAAGAAGTTTGCCAGGTATTTCACTGTGGTCATGGCTTCAGCGTCATCCTGGCCATAGATTTGGGGATTTTAACTTCAGGGGACAATTTAGCGCCCCATTACCAACAACGAGACGCTGGTGTATCAAAAACACCTCCAAGCCGACTTCACTAAACCATAAACATGAGGAAATATACGGCGTTCGCAAATCACAAGGGCACTATCTTGGTGACATTTTGCACAATGTTCTCCTATATCACGGTATATGTTGCGTGTGGACCATAAAACAAATCAATTGCTTTGAGCTATGTTGCCATTTCCCGGTGGTTTCTGAAACTGAGCGCAGCGATAGGAGAGTAAATCAATGTTTAGTGCGCACATGGCAGGAATCGTCGGCTTTTCTGTTTGTTTTCAGGTAATTTAGGCCGCTCTGGGCTGTACACGAGAGACGCTGTCAGATACATTATTTTAGTCTCTTTATTGTGAATAGACTGGAGTTTTATACTGACAAATGCCCAGGTTCACACGGCATTGAGAAAGTATCCCATACAGGAGGTTATTGAAGTATCCTGCATTGATTTTCTTTCAACAATATTTTGTAAATGGGAAACTGAGGATGAAATTTTGTCTTATGTCTATTTTCAGACTCAAAGAAGATGAGTAGTATAGTGTTCTGTTTGGAAGCTTTTCTTCAAAATCGAACAGAGTTGGACCAAGACTCAAGTCACAGAAAAATGGCAGAAAATACAGAAAAGCTAATAATTGTAAAGAAAAAGGTGCACATGATGAGCTACATCACGTAAGAGTACTGTAAAAAGTAAAAAGTACTGTGTGGATAAACTGCTCTGAGAGGTACAATGGCTTCTAAAGGTAGCACACATTCATGTACTTGAGTAAATGTAATCGAGTACTACCCGCCTCTGGAATCAAATATTTTCTGAATTCTTATTTTGGATACAGACCGGACTGGGCGGTATCACCAGGAAATGCAAATGTTACTACATAGATTACGGGGGAGGCGTATATAAGCTTTCCAGCCTTTTTTTTTTAGCTTCTATAACTGAATAATGTGAATGCTGTAAAAAGAAAGTAAACTGCTCAAAAAAATAAAACTCAACAAAAGTATTACATTTTACTGTATTCTGGTTCATCTGTTTTAATGAATGCCTATGGTCAGAATCTACAATGTAAAAGGTCTTGAAATCAGAGTCAAACAAATACATGAAAAAGCTTTTTGGCAACACTTTATATTAAAGGGACTATACAGAGTTTAAAAATGTTAAAATTAAGTATTTTCCTCCCCTTACATGTTCCAGTCATGTCCTAATGTGTAGAATGAGCCCAGACCTGTTCACCACAACTGCCTCTAAAATCCTGCACTGTCACTGAAATAGTTGTTACTTCGGGACCGAAGTGCCGTCATGCACAAGCTTAAAGGATCTATATCATGCTATTTTAGCCATTCCAAAGTTAAGTATAGGCATGTATATGATGTATTGTACCTCTACCACTATGGAGCACTCATTTTTGTGATAAATATAAGTGTTTTCTGGAGGTATTTTTCAAACCCGGAAGACAAAACGCTTCGATTCAGTTAACTCCGCCCCCTCTCTCCGCACATACAACTTTACCATAATATAAATAAACAACAATAAGTGAAGTTACTTCACGATGCAGTTATACGGAGGTGACATCTGCAACACAGCTTGATAAATGGCAAACACACATGCTAATATGCTAACACACAAGCTAGCACGCGTTTGGACTGACTCACTACTCTGGTCCATCACTGTTTACATTATGGGACTTGCGTTGGTTATAAAAGTTAATCCACTTTGGTTCTGGCGAAGGTTCCCCAAACATCCATCAGTGACAGTCACAGAAAAACAATATTTTGGTGATAGTCGCTGAATCCAAGAGAAAAAAACAACTTCGATTGGCCTCTTCTTGAAAAAGGTTGAATAAACTCCCGTCCTCGTAGCCAAACGCGCTTCTTTTTCTCCGTGACATTATCGTTAGGTAAGAATAAAGAACAGATGTCCAGAATAGGTAATATCGAGCTCCATCTTCACAGCTGCAGCGCAAACATGACTGATCTGTTCAGACGCTCAGGCGATGTGTTTGTTTTGGCCACAGCTGACCTGGAAGCACCTCGGGCACATCCTTTTTTTTTTTTTTTTTTTTTCCTCTTTTATCTCTCTTACGACAGAAATAATGAAAAAGCTGTTTTACAAATTAAAAAAATCAGGCTGTAAGACATTGCATTACAGACGTCGAGCACTTCCGTTCCGCTGTTACGACACAACTGAACAGGTCAGTCGTTCACCAGGAGAGGGAGGAGCTGCTGCTCAGAGAGCAGGATTCAGGAGGATTGCTGAGAGCTGCGTGAATGAAGCCGCAAACCACTCTGGGGGTGTTTTTGATAAGGAAATAGCATAACATCATGGCTAAAAGCTCTAAAAAGTCGATTTTGCATGATATAGGACCTTTAATATAGAAGGTGCAGTTACACGTATGACCTGAGGTGGCAGTAGTGAGTACAAAATGGCCAACTTGCATCTAGCCCCTTTAAGGTGCGCTTGTTAAGTATTTAAGTATTTATTTAGGTACTAATAAGCATTAATAATATGCTTGTAAAGTATTAACACACTGCTTATTTTACTGTTTTCTGTTAACATATAGTAGGTCATTAATAATATGCTTATTCATAGCCAACCCATCACCTAACCCTAAAATGATTCCTAATGCTTATTACCAGTGTTTCCAAACTTTTGATATTTATTTAGTTTATTGAAGTTATCAAGCCCATTCATTACTTTGCTTCAACAAAGTTCTGACTCTTCGTAAGCCTATATTGTTGAAAGTAAAAATTTCAAGCAAAAAGTCACACAAAAAAAACAACCCAAGAATTACATTTTTATTCTCAGTTAATTTACCTGTGCTGTTTCATCACAGCGTAGTGAGGCGAAATTGTCGACTGGACTGGGTTTAATAGAGTTGAGGACGTTTTGCTTCGACCGGCTCTGTTGAACGGCTCTTTAAAGTGAACGGTTTGAACCAGATCTCAAGAGCCGGCTCGTTTTTTCAGCTTCCCTCCCAAATTAACTCAAGAATCAGCTCAACAATGGAGCAGGCGACAAACTCTTCTTTATGGCAGATAAAACACACACAGGATTAGTCATTAGAACTATTACTTGAATTAAAAACCTTTTGTATTTGCCTTCGTTTTACAGCTGGGGAAGGCGCTGGTGTGATCTGGCTCATTGCCCTGCTTTTATGGCCCCCTCGCTCCTCACTAACGTCAGCCTCTTATATTACTTTGCAGAAGGGAAAATTTGGCCTGGATTCTAAACTGAAGTGCTTCACTCAGCGAAATAAGTCTGAAACTGTGCAGTCCCCGAAATCTCTGTGGCGCTATAAGCTAGTAATGACTCTGATTATGCTCTGGTTTGGAAATGACTCGCCGCGGTGGAACTGCAGAGTCGGTGCTGGAGCTCAGTCGGGTGATGGCTCATTAATGTAAAGCTTTAAAAATCCCCAGATCATTTTAACTTTGACAATAAACAAAACACACTCAATAGAAACAGGAAAACACGGATCATTTATATGAGTAGTTTGTCTGTGGAGTCTATAAAATGATTGGATTCTGCTTCAGCTGCATAGTATTCGATAGACTATAATTTAAAGCCATATTGCGTAGTATTTCACCTTAACATACAAGTATTTATTGAGTTATAAAAGATATCTTCACTGTGAGAGGAAATGACTTCGAAAACGAGTCACCAATGCGAGTCCGAGACTTGAGGACGACTTTCCCCGTCTCCACTGATCTCGTAAAGACAGAGAGAAGTGTTTATCTTTCTAAACTGGGCTTAAGAGCTGCACACACAACTAATAATGCTGCGCCTCGAGTCTGCACATCTTCATCATTCTCCTGCCTCCACCCTCATACTATCTCTTTATCGCTCTCTTTTTATATAAATCTGCATTGTTTTCAACCAGTACATCGCTTTCGTAAAACAGCTCACACAGATTCCTAATTGCAGAACCAGATCTGGCCTCGGGTTTACATCCAAAATGCTTGAATCCTTCTTAGTTTTTGCACCAAACCTCCAAACTCATTCGACACAGCAGGAAAAACTCTGGGGGTCGTTTAGTGTTTGCTCATGTGCAAAACAAGTAGGACGAGTAAAAGTGGATCAGCAGCAGAAACATTTTTCACATTTCTGTTTTTAACTCACATTGCCTTCTCTCCTTTAAATATCAGAAAAGTGGCCCTGATTAGATTAGATTAGAGGCAAATGGTAAATTTGGTGCAACATGTCCACAAAATGCTATAATATATTTTCCAGCTTGCACACCTGTCTATATGGATGATCTCCTCTGAGTCCAGCGCTCAGTGACTCTCTGTGAGCATTAGAGTTCACACTTAACATCTCTGAAGGATGGAGAAAAAAACATTTCAACCTCTAAAAATTCATACCTTACTTTAGGCCCATATTGGAACAGGCATTTCTTTTTTCATTCATTTATTCATTTGAGCAGAAAAGTATTTCATTTTACAGAAAGAAAAACACAAAAACAAGCCTTTGTGCTCAAAAGGAGTAGGAAGAAGTTCAAAGAATTTATAGTAAACCTACCCCTTATCTCTCATTCGGGTAATATAATAATAATAATAATGCATCGGTTTTATATAGTGCTTTTCTGGACACTCAAAGACGCTTTACATTGTATTATTCATTCACTCCATACCCGGTGGTGATAAGCAACTATTCTAGCCACAGCTGCCCTGGGGTAGACTGACGGAAGCGAGGCTACCAGTCTGCGCCATCGGCCCCTCCAACCCCCACCACCCACTCACTCACTCACTCACTACATTCGCTAGACTTCCTGGTGTTACTAAACGGTCTCCCATCCAAGTACCGACCATTCCCTTCCCTGCTTAGCTTCCAAGGTCTGACGGGATTGGGCATCACAAAGGCGATATGACCACAATGTAATCAAGGGTTATCATCACATAAACTTTCCGCTATACTCATACAAGAAACCGATGCATGAGTCTGTGCTTACATATTGATATGAATCATTTATGATCGTACAAAATGTCAAAGGATTTTATCATTTACAGCATAAATTTTAGATTCGGGATATTTGGGAGCCGAGCCAGAATGGATTGAATACGTAATACTGTAAACACACATGCATGTTTGCACTGAATATTGTTATTGCTACTTTTGATTAATGTGTAAAAACAAACAAGAATCAATCCACTGCCACAGCTGCTGGGAGCTCATGGATTTGGGACTTTTGCAGTAATGTTTACTATACTGAAAGTGACAAAGTCAATGTCAAATTCATTTACATAGCACATTTAAACCAGCTACATCTGCCCAAAGTGCTGTACAACAAGCATTATCAAGTGCAATTATTGAGTACAATCAGTAACACAATATTCAACATGAAATTATAATAATATGAAAGACCTGCTCTGCTTGTGTTGAAGGCCAGTGCAAAAACATGGGGTTTCAACAAGCACTGAAAAACATGAATAGACCGGGCCCTTTAAACATGTAAGAGAAGGCCGTTCCAGAGCCTCAGCGCCGCCGTGGCAAAGCCCGGTCTGCTCTGGTTTTCAGACATGATTTCAGCCCCTCCAGAGTCATTTCACTGGATCATAGGTTTGACCTGGATCACGGATCGATCGAGGCTCTGAAAGATCGGGTGAAGCCAAACCATTCAGACATTTGAAAACCATCAAAAGTATTGGCCCAAGTATGTTTGCGTGGTGTTGTCTGAAAGTGCATGTGTCTGAGAGAGGGAGCTGTGTGAGAAAGTGTCTGAAAGTGAAGCAGTTAGAAATGTGTTAAATAATCGGACAACTGAGTGAAGCGTTGAGATAAATATTTGAATCAAAGATATTCCATATTAGTAATGATGGTGAAATGGAATAGTTTTTGATATTTGTTTCAAAGGAGAATGTAAACTGGTATCTTGCAGTGAAATAAATAATGCTGTAAATGTGGCTTCAGTTTGAACACCACTTTCTAAATAATACAGATATATAAATATAAATCAAGAGGTAGTATGTGTTCCAGAAAGGGTTGCACAGCCACCTCCACCAGGCGGATTTTTCCAATTATGCACACCCAAATCTCCAAGCTAATTGACTGGAGAGCTTGGAGCCTGCATGCCAGTGTGACACCTCATTTGAAAGCTAAGATCTTCTAGTTTCTAAAAAATCTGATAGTGAAACACAACTTATATTACACTTGTTCATATTTGCCAAAAAAATAGGGTTTTTTTTGTCTCGAAACGTCGATGCTACTTTACAAAAAGATTCCTAAGACATACTTCATAGTTTTCATTTGAAACGCTGTGTAGTTACTAATTGTATTGACAACACAAACTGTGTACATTTTTATAGCTATGGGAATAATATTTTGGATTCTGGGGCCCTTTTATGCAAAAAAGGACAATTTGGCACATGTGATCCATTTCTGTGCAAAATGGCACCTTTGTTTTCTTTGAATGGCTGTAACTCCATAACCATGGCACTGGAGGGCCTGGGATGGTTTTATTCTGAATGCTTGAAGCATGGGAAGACAAATACATCCCACATCATATATATACAGTATATATACAGTATATATATACAACTGAAGAGAAAGAGATGTTGATGAAGTGATGTGCAATGGCTTATATTTATTTGATGTATGTATTTAGTCCTGAAAACGAACATGGATTTTTTTGATTATTTTTGCAACACATTTTTTTTTATATAGGAATAAAAGGAAACAGATTTGATTTTTCTATTCAAAATATTATAACAAATGGAAAGAGAACAAGCACTTCTGGGTTGTACGAGAATTAGACACACTCCACAACCAGCCTTGAAGGGAACAAAAAAGCTCTTATTAAGACGGTTTTCAGTCTGTTTTTAACACTTTAGAATATTCACATTTTGGGTAAGACATAGGCATAAAATGATCTCAATAGCAGTTTTGTGAAGATGAAGGTGATAATGATATATAACACATCGCGAGTAAGTGTAAATACCAGAAATCCCTCCTGATCAGGGGGGATAAGAAGGCAGTTAAGAACTTGCTCAGATCTTGTAGCCAGTGAGCGAATTGGCGCTTCTGTCACTCTGCTCCAATGGCTCCAAACAGTGGGCTGCATCTTCTCACCACCGACCCTGGAGCGAAAGAAAAATGTTCCCTTGTGAAGCTGTAAGAGTGACTAGTGTCTTGTGAGAAGCACTAAAACAAACAGCGGAGTGTCAGCCCCTCTGCAGGATCTGAAGCGATGTGTCATTTCCTCCAGAGAAAAAATGGGTCCAGTGCGTTTTATTCACCGCTGGCATTTTGCGCTGACACGTTGCTAACACTAGAAAACCGCAGAGGGGGAAGACACTCAAGAACAATGATGCATTCTCCTAAAATCCAACCCCGTCTCACTGTGAGGCAGCAGTGCTTACCACCAGGAGAAGAGTCATTTGTAAATTGTTATAATTCATATAGAGGATTGCATCTCTTGGTGATTTCTCTCCCTGTAGGTTTATGAAAGTTTCGCAGTGAGGGAAAACTTTTTTTTCTCTTCAGTTCCCCTCGGCACCAGCTGACACTGCCTGTTGCCGTGGAAACATGGCAGAAGTTTCGAGTTAACTTTTTGGTTTAGTAGCATATAATACACTTTGGTGGGTTAAAAATATGTAGCCTTTCTCCCACACAGCTCTGCATTTGTCATAAGCCACAAAACAGGAGGTGTAAGTACGATCGTCAGGCTTTAACTTGCAATGTTTGCATTTTTGAGAGTTTTGTAACGTCCCGCACTTATGAACAGACAACGTGTAACTTCACGGTGCTTTGTTGATTAACCGGCTTTTGAAAGTGCAGGCTGCTGCTCCGGCCACGGGTCACGCTCAACACTCAGAACACAGATAGAACATGGAGAACCGACGATCCCACTTTCACTCAATGTCTGACGTGAGCCGAACAAAATGTGTTTTGCCTTCTATTATTATCCTACCACTTCTAACTTGTTTCTCATTGAGCACCTTAGATCAGGGGTAGGAAACCGAACTACAGGCCTATTTTCTGTCAGGTCACAAGACAGGCTTGCTCCTCCATGCTGACCCAAAAAGGAGTAACTTAGTAGGTTTATATTTCTCTAAACAAAAAGAGGGGCCAGAGGATACACGCTGGAGGGCCAGATTTGGCTCTCAGGCCTGACGTTGCCTACCCCTGTCTTGTCCCATCATCATGGAGATCGTCAATTGGAGATGTTTCTCTTCTATCTTCAGAAGCTTCTTCTTCTTGTGGCCACAAATCCTTTGCTCTGCCCGATCCCGTCAGACCTGGGAAGCTAAGCAGGGAAGGGCCTGGTCGGTTCTGGGATGGGAGACCGTTTGGGAAACACCAGGAAGCCTAGCGAATGTAGTGTGTGAGTGAGTGGTTGGTGGTGGTCGGTGACTGGACGAGTCAGTCTACCCCAGGGCAGCTGTGGCTACAATACTAGCTTACCACCACCAAGTATGGAGTGAATGAATAGTGCAATGCAAAGCGTCTTTGAGTGTCCAGAAAAGCGCTGTATAAAACCATTGCATTATTATTATTATTTTTGCCCTTTTAGTCAAAATGAAAGACTGGCTTCGACTCAACCAGCCCAGTATAGTCGACGATATTTTTAAAAAAATGTTCTCTGATGAATAATCCCTGAACAACCGAGAGCCTCATACAGTTTATATATAGGCTAATGAAACAACACCAACTATGATTGTGCCTCACTGATTGTGGCTGGATGTTTGAGTGTTTAGTCAAATCAGAATTTGGGCTTTGTTTACATTTTAAACACCTGTGCACTGTTGAGTGTCACTGCACCTGTAACCCGGTGGGAATCCTGTCACAAACTTTGGCTTTGAAGAAGGGATTTGCCTTTTCTTTTTTTTCTTTTTTAAAGCCCAGGTCATCAAATTCTGATTATGTGGCTGTAGGATTTACCTTGTTTAATTATCTGTTTACTACTTAACGTTCCACCTTAACTGAGCACATTTCCTCCAGTTATTATACAGGTATCAGGCATTACCCAAATCTAAAAGCTTCTTAAAAAGGACATCAAAAGAGCGACAAAAATAAACAAAGATGAAAATGCAGCAAAAAAAAATCATAAACACCAAAAAACACACACACACAAAAGCCAAACTGTAGAAAGTGGGGGTGAAGAGGTTAAATGTAAAAATGTAAATATTTCATTCCTTAAAGGGAGGGGTGGTGGGTATCATGTAAAATAGACTGTTTTGTTCTGTGTACCATGTTACAATGTTCTTTTCTCATCAAAAACAGACCCGGAGCTGGTTTGGTGGCACTCGCACATCTTTGAGTAATCTTTGAATCTTCTCTGTTTCTGCGTTCGCACCAGGAGCCGTTTCCCTCACTCCTCGAGCTCGTGCTAAGCTTAAACCTTTCATCTCACAGAAAAAAGACTTCACGCCGGCAACACTGACTTTATTAGTTTTTCAACAGCTGCTTGGCGACAACGAACAAGAGGAGATGGCACTTAAGGTGAGATTGCTTAGAAATCAGGAAGTGAAGCTGGTTATTGTGTAAGATAGTGATAAGGCAGTGCATAATGAGTATTACCCATTCTTTAATAAACCTGCACTCAGGCTTTTGTAGGTGTTTTATTGGTGTCACACAAATAATTAAAAGGGGTCTGAAAATATTCTGAAGCCACTGTTTACCAAAGTGCGCATTACATTCAGTTTTTCTGCCCGCCTCAGCACATCGCCTCCCTGCTCTGCTGCCCCCTGCACCTCCAAGTCCCACACATGCCCCAAGTAAGACGCGCTCGGACGGAAGATTAATGAGGCCGAGTCCTGTGCTCCACCTGCAGCTGTGGCTCTCTGACCGCAGCGTTACAGCCATGTTCAAGCCTGGACCGGTGCCATCAGAGCCCCACACCCACGGCTCGGGTTTACACACATGACCCACAGTCCCATCGCAGCGTAGACGCCTCAGTGCATGTGAATGTAAAGCCTGAGGAGCAGAGAGAGGGATCTGACGCAGGGTGGGCGTGGGCTGATGCCGGACTCTACATTAAACGGTTTATCTAGTTTATTCAAGTGAAGGAAGTGTGTGCCACATTGTATCATAGACTTATTTTTCAACGGAAGGCGAGACACTGCAGGTGAATAGGGAAAAAATGTATATTTACAGATATTAATTTGAAACTGTTGCTGTAGATCACTGGCATAAATGTGAGGAAAAAATACATTGCAAGTTTTCTGTCATTTTATCTTTTCATATAAGAACCAAGTGTCTTATGCCCAAAAATGCCCCAAATTTCCCATCTTTTCGGCGACGAAATCAAATTTATGGTTTCATTTTATTGATGAATGAGTTGCCAAGACTTTTTCACAGGGGATTTTGGATTTCTTGTTTAGTTCTAAAATAAGCTGTTTTTTAGTGAAAAAATTTGTAAAAAATGTAATTTTTGCCTTATTTTTTGACATTCAAAACTCAATACATGGGGCTAGGGATTAAATAATAAAAAATCCCTCTGAAAAAATCTTCCAAATATTGTTCAGTCCAAGGCTGGAAAATGTGAAGTCTTTAGGTCCGACTGACGTGAACATAGTGTTGCCACAATGACAGAAAAATGTGTTTTGACACTGAATCAGCGCAATATTTAAACATGTTATTGTGAAGATTAGTCATATTTTCTGTTTCCGGGTGAAAGCTTGTACGTTCAGAGACCTATTTGGCCCAAAACCTGGAAAAAATTGAGTTTTGCCTGTAGTGTCTCCCCTTAACTAAGTGTTCTGATCTGGGTTTGCTGCAGGTGGTCAGGTCTTGGAGATGAGAGATCAGCCGACGACCTGAACATCCTTGACCAGGTTATTCCATCAATGACACGGGCAGTTTCCAAGATGACAATGCCAGGATTCATCAGGCTCATGTTGTGAAAGCTCATCATTTTCATA
This sequence comes from Gobius niger, assembly GCF_951799975.1. NCBI lineage: Eukaryota > Metazoa > Chordata > Actinopteri > Gobiiformes > Gobiidae > Gobius > Gobius niger. The sequence goes on along the minus strand of NC_136865.1, from coordinate 22,345,375 downwards.
CACAGAGTCCTGGTCTTTACCCCATTGAGAATCTGTGGGATGTGCTGGAGAAGCCTTTACGCCGTGGTCACACTCTCCCATCATCAATAAAAGATCTTGGTGACAAATGAATGCATGACAGAAATAGAGGTTGTGCAGACTCTACTTCTATTCAAATCTAAATGAACAAAATAAATAATAACAAAAGGTGGAATGTCAACTTGAAGGACAAATCAAAGATTAAATCCATAATAACACTGCAATTTTCTTATGACATTACATCCATAAGCTCTATAACTCTTTAGACATTGCAGGAACGTATAGAAACAATGTGACAAATGCGCCATAATCAAAGCCAAAGGAGGTTCAACCAAATTGTGTAAAACATCATTTGTATTCGAACTGCACAACTTCCCTTCCTCACACCGCCACCTTAACGTGGTGGAGGGGTTTGAGAACCCGAATGATCCTGGGGGCTCTCTTGTGGGGTCTTTGTGCCCCTGGTAGGGTCTCCCAGGTCAAACAGGTCCTAGTTCACGGGTCTGACATAGAGCAGTTCAGAAGTCCCTTATGAGAGATGGGACAGGCCCGGTTAGATTCGTGAGGCCGTCCTTCTGTGGACCCACCACCTGCAGGAGGAGCCGTATGGGGCTGGTGCTCCAACGGCCCCCATGACCCGGCATCGGACAAGTGGAAGAAGATGAATGGTTGGATGGAACTGCTCCACTTTAATTATAATCATGATTTCAATAAAATACTTCAGCTTTCAATTGGCTAAACACGTCTTCACTTAGATTATAAATAGCATCAATTTACTTCCATTCCTGCTGCTCACTGATGTTTTCTTGTTCGGGAGACATTACTCACATAATTAAATCCTTGTCTGTCTCTTTATGTTGTGGGCATTGTTATATTGCCATATATATATAATGTCATATTACTGTCAATGGTTTTGGACACTTACAGGTATGTCCACTGCACATGATCCTATAGACTCTCATGTGCAGTGGACATAAGTCTGTAAATTAGAGGATAACAGATTCAGGTGTATTTGAGTTACATAAGCTGTAGGTCTATACTCTGAGTAATGTGCCTGTGGAAAGGTCACTCGGAGTTCAGACCTTTTAAGTCAATCTAATTTAAAAGCTTAATTTAAAGGCACTTATAGCGTCTGCCTTGTGGTGCTTTTAGATGCAAATTGTCAATAGGAGCTTGGGAAGTATTCACTGGTTTTGAGAGGCATCCGGAAAGCGTTTATGAAGGCCAGAGCTGCACGTTGTTGTCAGTGACTAATGCTATAAGGCGACTGCGGTGTAGGATTTGAGCTTGAGCAGTGTCAGAGGCGACACAGTAAACTGTTGTCTCTGCGTTGCTTCACTAAAGTAAGAAGGGTGTGATTTATTTTCATGTAAGATATTAAGGCGGTGAGTTCTCTCTCTGTGGTGACTTTACGTCAAGGACCAACAAAAATGGATCCTCCTGGAACACAGTTTGGACAGTCAGTCAGGTGCTGTGCCACAGTGTTAATTTTGACAACATATTTTAATTTAGTTTTAGTCTTAGTCTTTTAACTAAAATGTAATGTAATTTTAGTCGAGATTTAGTTGAAAAAATCTTTTAAATTTTAGTCTAGTTTTACTAAAATTGCATGTCAATTTGGTCGACTAAATTTAAGACTAATTTAGTCGACTGTGCATTGATAATATTCATTATAATCATATTTAATCTTGTTCCTCTGCTTCATGGAGCTTCTCCCACATGAACAAAGCTCAGAGCTGATCCTTTGGCAGAGAATTTACATGATCTGAGGCTCTTTCAGATTGTCAATAGAAGTTTGGATGATTTTAGTCTCTCCTTTTCATTTTTATTTAGTCTTATTTTAGTCGACTAAAATATCTGGACATTTTAGTCATAGTTTTAGTCTCATGAAAAACTTTTAATTTAGTTTTAGTCTAATTTTAGTCGACAAAAATATCACTTTGACTAAAATTACGACGAAATATTTTAGTCGACGAAATTAACACTGCTGTGCCATAATAACCCTCTCTGCTCCATTGCAGAACAAGCTGAACCATCTGTTTGGTGGACTAAAATATTTCACCATAACTTTAGTCAAAGCAAGAGTAAAATCATGACTGCAGATAACCAACTAAGGAAATACAATAGAGACTAAATCTACATGGATTTTTTTTGTTGACTGTATGATAATGACTAAAACAAAATTGAAATATGCATCACAACACCAGAGTTTATCCAAAACAAACTGTTTATTTCACCTCACTCTTTGGACACATGTTTATGTCCTTAATTTTGTAAAAAACTCACCAAGTATGAGCAAAAGCCCTTATTAGTGGTAAGCTACATAGCCCGAGCAGATTGGTAAGAGGTCTTATGCCAAACCGGATGTGCGTCAGCGTCAGCCATGATAAGAAGCCTCCGAATTGGGCTGTCAGTTTGGAAGGAGTTAGGAAAAGAAGCCTTAATGCTAACTATCATAGCCCCTTTAGCATAGGGACCTAATCACCGGCTAGTTAGACCCCTGGTTCTTACTAACCGGTGATTAGCTGAGCTATGAGCCATCCCATAAGCCACTGCACCAATCCCCCCACCCCCCTCGGCCCCACCCTCGAGTGATTCATGCGCAACCACTGTTGATTGACAGGAGCACATTTAATAATAAAAAATGAAAAATATATAAATAATATTCTGCACAAGCCAAATTCTATAAAAATGACAAAATACATGTTGTCGTCACCACAGCTCAGGCACATGTGTTAAAGAGCCGCCTCAGTAAACGGCTTAAATGAAGGCAGTTTGTGCTTTTGTTTCATTTAGTAGAAACACATGGATCATTTGCTGCTGTAGCTTTATGAAACAGCTGTTGAGATAAAACAACACTAAAGGGAAATGTGAAGGATCATTTGGATTTTTCTTTCTTCTTTTTCGTCTTAAATGTCTTTGTTTGGACACTATGTTGCTGTTGGACACAATACAGTAGGGGGCGACATGCACTTTTGTTTGGCCTGCACTCCACCAATACCTTTAAAGAAGAAGAAAAACAGCTGTTGGTGATGTCACTTCCCCGGGGTAAGGACGGTCGATTGGGAAAATAGCTCTGAAGCTCTGGTTCACTAACTGCATAGAGATCTAACAGTTGACCCCAGGCGAGGTTAAGGATTAGTTGCTAGTGTTAAATCTTTCATGGTTTCAGACGCAGCCTCAGACTGACCGTGTGTCGGCCATTTACTTTATGATTGAGTTAAATGTTTTGCTTTTACTGCCTTTCCTATACACCATTGTCCTTGAGTCCACAAATAAAAGCCACTTTATGCAATGTCTGAACATAGTTTCTCTTAGTTTGCACAATGAGCACAGCTGCACTTTTAGTTTTCTTCCGTGATTGCATAACCTTCTTGGCCCAAGCGATAATGAGATTCAGAGAAGTCAATCATCGCTGTGGCCTGAAGTACAAAGCCTTGAACACATCGCCCACATTTGGAAAAGCACACACTGTTTAACGTTCATCACAAATTGACAAAGTTATGAAACAAAACCCACTGTTGACGGCTCTGTTTTGGCTGGAGGTTTGCGACGTGTTGTCACTTTAAGTGTTTCCACAGAGCCGTGGGTTTAAAATGCACAGGCGAGAGTTGTATAATGCTGGTTGTAATGACGGCAGATGTCAAGATGCTGCCTTTTCCGTTTCCCCTCTTTATTTGGTTTGAAATGTTACAGCGACCCTGAGGCGTGTCACTGCGCTGTCAAAGAGAGGAAGAAAAACGGCGTGTATATTTTTGAGCAAAGCTGAAACCATGTTTGACAAAATGCAAAAAATGCAGCTGAGTCGACGTCTTGCAATCACATCATGCAACTCAGTGGTAGCAGACATTAGTCAATTTACTAAGAAATGTGTCTTACTTGATTTTATCGTATGCCTAAATCAAATTAGATATGTCACTGTTCTGGAACAAAAATAATGCATTGAATTAAGCCAAATTAAACTAATGTCAGAAAACTCTCTTTTTTTCTGTGTATATTTACACCTCAATGACTTATTGAGTATTATGTGATACTGTATGATATATATTTTTATCTCTTTTTTTTTTTTTTACTTTATTTAACCAGGAAAGTCCCACGGAGATTACGAATCTAATTTCCACGGGAGTTCACCTGGTCCTCCCTCAGTTTCTCATCCAGATACTAACCCATCCCTGCTTAGCTTCTGAGAGCTTAGAGACAAGCAGCTCCTCTGCATGTTGTGAAGAGACCGCAGAGATGACTTTGGTGACTGGTGCCTCTGAGGAGGTGTTTCAGGAAGCATGTCTCGTCAGGAGGAGGCCTTTAAAATTAAAATAAAAAGCTGTGAAAACATTAGATACCTGTTAGAGGATAGCATTAAATCGGTATTTATGGGTCAGGCTGTATAGTCGTACTATCTCTGTCATAGCCTTGACTGTGGTGCTCAGACTCTCAGCTACTGAATGTTTGCGTATCAGTATGACGCTCTCAGAGGGTATTTATCCCTTTTCTGTGGGAGCTTGGACAGACCTGAATGGTTGTTAACTCTCTAACACTGCCCTTACTAACTTTATTAGCATCATTGTCCTCATCTCTCTGTAAATGCATATAGCATATCTGTGTCCATGTGTTTTGATGCGAACAGTGGTTCCAGTTCCTTTGCTCTTTGAGGTCTCCATTGATTCGTGGTTGCTGACTCCGTGATGCTTGCCATTGAGAATCGGATTAAATATGTTTGAACACAATAATCTTAGTATAAAGTTCCATCCATTTTCTTACACTTGTCCGTTGCCAGGTTGGTTCACTGAGAGGTGTAAGTGTTGAGTTCACAAAGTTAATTTTAAATTTTGTCGAAACTAAATTTGCATGAGATGTTTAGCGACTGAAATAGACAAAAACTAAATTACATTTTCATCAAAAAACAAACACTAAAGTAAAATAGGCTTACAAAATGAACACTGCAGGATGATGGGACTTCTTCCTTGGACTGAGCACCAGATAAGCAGAATAAGATGGATAGATTTTTTTATATACTGTATGTTTTTATCCCCTTCCTTATAATAAGATGCCCATGCTCACTAGCACTGATTTGGAAGTGAAATGAACAAGCCAGGACCGCTTTACTCTCATGTGCTGCAAGTTAAACCCAATAAAACATCTCAATCAGTTATATTTCGTGGTTCTTTTACACCACGACGAGCACTCAAACTCTTCGTGCAAACTCTTACATTAGCAGCACAAAAGCCGCTTCCTGTTTGAACTCTTATGGCCCCGACAATGTTGTTAACCCAAAGGAGCAGCAGCATGAATAATGATGTTTACAGTTACACAAGTCCCTCATGTGCACAAGACGCAACCGCAACTCTAAACCCAGTGACAGCGGGAATATTTCAACCTGATTAAAAATGTATGCCTCCAAACATTGTTACGAGCTAATTCCCCTTTTGATTACATTAGTCGCAATAAAAAATAATAGAACTTTTGTGCGGCAGCCACGTTCAAATGATTTAACGCTGGGAACACATTGGCCAGAACATATTCAATTTTATATGGGCAATTTCACATGAAGGCATGGACTGTGCAGTTGTTATCGTCTTTATTTATTCTACATTGCAGTCAAAGGTATCGACAAAACAGACCCCAGAAGGCAAGAGTGGAATGTACTGAATAGTGCATGGCTCCAAAGAGATTTATCTGACCTCCGGAATACAGAAGTCGGCGATCAATACAAGATAAATAACATGTTAGTGTTCAAGCTGGATAGAGTGGGGTGTTTATGAGCCAATACTGAGGAAGAATGATGTGTAATATGCTTTTATTTGTGCAGTTTCACTTTCAGGATTTGAGGTTTTTGATGTAAACACATGGTCTCACCGCAGTTATTATACACATAACGTGAAATACAGAAAAAGTACAAACACTTAGCCACAAACAGCTGGCACATTGGCAGGCGGTGACCCTCCTCCGCAGTGCAAAACTAGGATAAAAAGGAACTGTCAAAGGAGGTCGGGACTTCACTTCTTCTCTCTCTCTCTCTCAGAAGTCACCAACTGGTTATACTTCTTAGTAACTAGTAACAACGGCAAAAAAACATCTTTGAGACGACTTCTATCTCCCGTGTAGGCTTTGGCTACATCCAAATATCTGCCCTTGCGTATTACAAAAGAGCTGGGCTGTAACAATGTGAAATTACCTTGAGTAAATAATAGGACTGCTGTGGCTCCGTTCAACACAGACACACTGGCCTACACCAAAAAACATTTTTAAAAAGAACAAATTAGAGTCTCAACCCTGAAAACACAAAAAACATAGTTTAAAAAGGGCCAAAATAGGCTACAATCTTGTAGATCGGAGCTTATAGGTTGGCTTCTGAAATGTCAATATTATTTTCAGCTTTTGCAGCCTGCCCTATTGTAGCACATTTTATGTAATAAAGCTATATCAATCCACCACTTAAAGGGACAATACAGAGAGTGTTAAAATTTTGTATTTTCCTCCCCCCACATATTCCAGCAATGTCCTAATGTGTAGAATGATCCTGTTCACCAAAACTGCCTCTGTCACTGAAAAAGGTGTTAATTCGGGTCCGAAGTGCCGTCATGTACGAGCTTTATAAAGAAGGTGCAGTTACATGTATGACCTCAGGTGGCAGTAGTGAGTATAAAATGGCTAGCTTGCATCTAACCCCTTTAATGCCCGCCTGAGCCGGGTGCATTTTCTCCGGCTTGCCTTTTCCCGAATCTAAAATGTTCTCAACCGGAGAGAAACAGTCTAATGCCTCATTTAAAAGCTAAGACCCACAAAAGTGATCGTAGCTGTTTTGTCATGTTGTCGCCACGTTTTTGTCACTTTTTTTAAAAACTGTTTTTGTTGTCACTTTTTTGTTGTGTTGTTGTTGCGTTTTCATCCTCATTTTTGTTGCTATTTTGACACTTTTTGTGTTGTTGAAGCTTTTAGATTTGGGTAAAGCCAAGCTTGAGAAAATGTTCTCGGTTCAGGTGGGGATTATGGTTAAGGCACACTGTTACACTGAACAAGCTCCTAATGAACAGTCGGACACAGCAAATACTGTTTTTGCACTGGGTAATCAAAGACTGGACTTGGACGAGGACCCGGCCAATTAAAATCTCATATTTGGCTGCCTTTAGTCAACATCTCCATGGAAACGAGCTGGAGACGTCCTCGCTCCTGGCAAAGTTACAAGCCAGGTCTTATAGGGGAGAAGTAAATGGTTGTATTGTATTGGTCTGTGATGTCAAATAGTAAAGTCCAATATCACAATTCCCCACAGGGCTTCTTAGATATTGCTGGTTTGATCAAACAGAAGGAAAGTTTGGAAATCAGCCCACACTAACATAAAACGCTGAAAAAGGAAAACAAATGCAATGTCAAGCGTCCTCCCTCCTCCAGAGAAGAAGCTATAGCGAAACAATGACTCAAAGACCAGACGCGACCCCTTTTTAATCAACCTTGCCATAGAGGCCTGTTTGTTCCCCATTCATAAATCCTAGTCACAGTCGGCTAACAGTTTGTGTGTTGTTCATTTAATAAGGCTGAGTTTCTCTCTCTCTCTCTCTCTCCCTCCCTCTCTTGAGCTGATACTGAGGAGGACCAGACCCTGTCACAGCGCGTAACGAGCGCGTCCAGCCCGGTCTCTGGGCGGGGTCTGGCGAACCTCCCTCTTGTAATTGCCCGCGGAGCAGCAGAGGCAGTCGGGGCGGAGAGAGGCGGCGACTGTGGAGCCACCGCAGACGGGGAAAGCGCGGTGGTGATGATGCGCATCCATCCATTTACGCAGGAAACCACATCTTAAGCTCTTTATTACCGCTTTGTTGATGCTGGATATAAACTCGCTTGGGCACCGCGCGGCTTTACAGAGTCTCCGCTCTCCGGGGCAAGATTTTGAAGAGAGTTTTAACAAGGGAACAGCACGGAGAGTTGGTATCTTTTTGGCACTCCAGGCGAAATTACGCGAGGAAACGGGGCGCTCCTTTCGCTTTTGCCACTTTTAAAGGGGGCCTATTATGCAAAATCGACTTTTTCAAGCTTTACATCATGTTATTAAGTCATTCCCTCATTAAAAACATGCCTGAAGTGTTGCCTTAGCACATTCACGTATTTTCGAGTAATCTGTAAAAACTCCGATGGCAGCCATTTTAGGGATAAAACGCCTGATTCCTTCAGGAAACGCCTCCGACCTCCAGGATACGCCTCCGACCTTTCGTCACCAGCCGAGTAACCAACCACTGCTCCTCAGCAGAACCCCCTCCCCGCAGTGTCTAGCCCTAAGATGTAAACAGAGTCATCATGGAGGATTAGCTTCATGTGTTGTGAACCGGAGCCACAGCAGACTTTTACAAAGACACACATCAGTGTTTCTGTTACCTAAACACCCAGGATTAAAACCGGTGACAAGAACACTTATTTCAGTGTCTGGTTCTGCGCTGGGCCTTGATGATGGACAGAGCCTCCGGAGAAAGCTAATGCTAAGCTAAACCTCGAGTCATCACGTGAAAACGAGAAATATGCACACATAAAGTCAATAAAACCACCACACACATGAAGAACCGTTTAACAATGATCACACACGGAGCCTGGCTTGTTGATTTGGAAGTTTATTGCTCACATTTCATCTACAATGGGTCATAGCCGAGTGGCTTTCTCCCGGAGCTAACAAGCTAGCCGCGACAAGCTAACGGGAAAATTCACTGAATACAAGCAGCATATTATGCATTGAAAACGTCACTAAAACAGGCAACTGCTTGAAGCAGCCTTTATGATGACCACACACGGAGCCTGGCTTGTTGATTTTGTGGTTTATTGCTCACATTTCATCTACAGTGAGTCGTAGCCGAGTGGTTTCTCCCGGAGCTAAGGCACTATTAGCCGCGACAAGCTAACAACCTTCACCTTCACAACATTCATTGAAAACAGGCAGCATATTATGCACAAATAACGTCAATAAAGCAGCAACTACTCGAAGCAGCCTTTACGATGATCACACAATGAGCCTGGCTTTACACATTTGTGGTTTATTACAGACTTTTCATCAACAATGAGCTGTAGTCGATTATAACAAGCTAACGGGTAACCTCGAAAAACCACTGTCCACCTGCACAGATAATGTCCGTCTTTGAATCGTATGGGCTCCTGCAGATCCTGGTGTCGTCCATGGGGGTATAGTTAGAGATCCATAGGGCATGGCAGATGCAAAGAGAGAGCCTCCAAACAGCAGTTATTTTTCAGGCAAGAGCCCCTTCCAAGCGTCCGGTGTGGAAGGTTTGTCTCCAAATAATATCCTGTGTGGCCATTGTTCACAAAGTGATAAACAGTAGGTCCTTTCCAACAATAAAAAGTAAAATGCACCGATCGTAGTTTCAATACAGTTGAGACAACGAGCGTAGTGTTTGTTGTGATGCCACAGACAGCGTGTGGAGGGGGCGTGTCGGAAAAGGTCAGAGGTTCTTAAAGAGACAGAGGCCTATTTCAAGACATTCACTACCACCATTTTGAAAGAGCAATTTTATACAAGGCAGTTATTCTAATTCACTGCATTTACAGACCAACAGACGGTCTCGTCATCATTGTAGTGTGATATAGACTGGTGCTATGTGGCTGAAAAAAGCATAATACCCCCTCTTTAAACGCTTGTTATCCACTGACGGACTTGTGTTGGGATTGAACACTGCGCATCGCTTCAAATGGAACTGTTTTACTATGACCAAATTGAGACGAGAGGAGCGTCGGCTTTGGCTCCCGGCGGCAGCGCGCACCCGGGACCCCAATGCGAGACATGCTTCGTGTGCCACCACCACCACCACCACCACCAGCAGCAGCAGCGAAGGCACGGAGAGGGAGTTGACGATGGACTTCTTGGGACTTGCACGGAGACACGTGGACTGAGCGAAACCACGTCCAGCGAGTGTTACTTTGACGACGAGGACACGACGCAAGACGCCATCCCGGAGCTTTATCAACTCTCCGAGGAAGACTTGGACTCCGATGGGAAATCAGTGGACTACGGCTTCATCATCGCGGTCACGTGCTTATTGACTGGCATCTCCTTAGTGGCTATTTCCTACACTGTGCCCCGGGACGTGAGGGTGGACCCCGACAGCGTTTCGGCCCGCGAGATGGAGCGGCTGGAGCGCGAGAGAGCCCGCGTCGGAGCGCATTTGGACCGGTGCGTAATCGCGGGGCTGTGCCTGCTGACGCTAGGGGGCGTGCTCCTGTCCACGCTGCTCATGATATCGATGTACAAGGGCGAGATGATGAGGCGGAGAGCGTTCGCGTATTCCAAGCACGCCGCCAAGTTGTACGGCTCGATCGGTTTCAAAGCGGACGGCAGCCCCACGCGGGAATCACCGTTTGCGGAGGAGGATTTGGAGATGCTCAGCTGATTCATAATGGACACGGACTGTGAGAGTGAGCTTATGGAGGCTTTTGGTGCTGTTCTTAAAAGCTTTGATGTAGTTTAGGCTGTGTCTCAATCAGAGGTGGGTCGACTGTTTTCCAGAGGCGGTTTCTTTAAAGTAAAATGGAATCAAAATCACTGATGCGCGAGAAGTCACCCAGTTATTTAACCCCGCCTTAATCAAGCACATTTTTCTACAGTTTGACCCAAACCTAAAAGCCTCATACCGAAGCCCCCAGACTATAGGCCAGGGTAACACTCCATTTGAAAGCTAAGACCTGCAAAACTCATCTAAGCTTCTACCTTGTTTTTGTTTATCATGTTTTTTACAGCTTTTTTGTCTCATTGTTATCACATTATTTTTGTCAATTACTTTGCAAGCAACAACGAGGAAGAAGCTTATCAGTCTAGTCGGTCTTAGCTTTCAAATGAGGCGTTATACTCTGGCCCATAGCCTGTAAGCTCCAGTCGAGAAGCTTTTAGATTTGGGTGAAGCCAATGGGCGAGGAACTTTGCTGACATTGAATGGGACCCACTCATCTTTTACTATATTGAAGCTGAGCTGTAGAAAAGGCACTTGGTTAAGGCGGGGACTAAGAGGTTACTGTAGCCATGAAAAGTAGCTTCTTGTGGTTAAAATTGCCAAGCAAGGTGGTGGTTCTCAAGCTGTGGTACTTGGACTTTTTCAGGTGATGCTGGGTCATCATTACGTTGTTTATATGGTCGACATCCAGTGTTTTTACTCCAGTTTTGTCCTGAGTGTCTTGATTTTGGCCTGGTGGTAGATTGAAGATCAAATATTTTATAAAGTGGTGGGAAAGGTTTGAAAGGTTGTTCTTGCTACATTCTGTTTTGAGGGTGCAAGTCAAGTCACTGCGCAACATTTAAAAGATGTTCCCAATAAGAAGCTCAACACAGAAAAGGTTATTTGGCAGTGGGTGATCAAAGACTGGATTTGGAAGGACTTGTTTAAAATTCTGCTGACTTTATTCACCATCTCCATGGAGACGAGCTGGAGACGTACCCACTCCCTGTAAAGTTACAGTCATGTCTTAGCAGAGCTGAGCCGCTCACAGCAAAGGCACATGTTTGTTTGTACATTTATGAGTTATTTTTCAATGATGGAAATATCTGTCATGAAATAAATGCTTGTATTTGAATATTATTTATTGGGTAAAATTCTACACTGTGTGGCTTTAAAGGGACAATACGGAGTTTAAAAATGTTAAAATTTTGTATTTTCCTCCACCTACATGTTCAAACAATGTACTAATGTGTAGAATGAGCTCAGACCTGTTCACCACAACTGCCTCTAAAATCCTGCACTGTCACTCAAAAAGCTGTTACTTCGGGTCTAAAGTGATGTCATGCACAAGCTTAATATAGAAGGTGCAGTTACACGTATGACCTGAGGTGGCAGTAGTGAGTATAAAATGGCAAACTTGCATCTAGCCCCTTTAAGTAACGTAATCCAGACAAAATATAGAGAGAAGCCTGATATTTCACCTTAAAAGAGTTCCAACTCTTAGAATAGGCACAAGAAATTCAACGTTTGATTCGGGCTGGGTTTTATGGTTGTAAAAGTCAAATCGTCCCTGTGATGATTTCCTAGTTTTAGAAGAGAGATCGACATATTGTGCTTCAACAGTGGCTAAAATCGGGCCAGAGTTGTTCCCAAATGTACCTTGTCTCGTTTTATTAATTGCTGTAACCGAAAAGCCCCCAATGGAAAGGTGTTGAAAATGAGCACATATCACTTGATGGCTCGTCCGATGTTATTGCTATGTTCACATTGAATACATGAACAAATACCAATAAAAATGAAGAAATAATGAAGCTCTTTGCTCAGATATAGAAACTTAACCCACTCGTCCTATACTGGTCAGTCTCTTCCTGTAACAAAGTAAATTCACTTCAGTACAGTAGAGGTTTTAAGGATCTGTGCGACTTGAGTTGTCGAAATGTGCATTACGTTTACTCCACTACATTGAAAATAGAAATATAATACTTTCTACTCCACTCAAGTAAAAGGTGAAAGAGGTGGGAGACTCGAGTCAGACTTGAGTCGCAATTGTCGGGACTTGAGACTTACTTGACCAAAGCTCTAAATAGACTTAACTTGGGCTTGAGGCCAATGACTCTCAATGACTTGCTGTGACTTTATAGTTAATATTTATTTGAGTGAAACTGTTGAAAGATCAGGATTCATTGCGTAAATGAATGTTTACATTATGGTAATTCGCCACATGCTTTTTAACATAGACATTATTAAGGACAGGAAAACATTCGAAACAATGACTGAAGCCAGTGCGCAGCCTCAAGAACGACGATGTGTAAGAGCCCGATTAATGAACGAAATCTTGGGGCTTTTCGGTGTTTTAAGGCGTTCTCACGAAAGTTACAGCATTTAGTAGCAAATGTTCTGCAGCCACACAGGCCCAGTGGGCTTTGCTAAATCTACTTTAAGCAGGGGCGAATCCGAGTATGCAGGTGCTGGGGCATTACAGGGGAACCACAAAATGCCAGAAACTAACACAATTAGAAATATTATTTCATATTTATCTTTCAGAGTTTAGGGAAAAGCAACTCATGTTTAAAAGTAGGCCCTTATTGTCAACATTGTTTTTAGTCGTGTTGTTAAGTCCTTTATTGACTTAATGAAAAGTTCAATAAAGGACTTTTTATCAAGTTTTATACCTGATCTCTGAAGAGCACCTGCGCCTACTTTTTTGGACCTACTGATGCACTCACTTTTTTCTGTTTTTCTGGATTTGACATATTTTGAAAAGAAGAATTACCCTGACGTTTGCGACTTCAGATGACTTGCCGGCTAAAGCAGGACTTGACTTGACTTGACAAAAGCTATGGCTCGACTTGACTTGACTCCATGACCAGTCGATTTCATTTCATTTCATTCACAGCACGTATTTGAAATGATTTGTATTTAAATGTGATGTGAATAAGCAAATATGCCCTGAATCATTTCACTAAGCAACTTATACTTTCATTGGAGTAATATTTGACCTGCAGTAACTGTACTTTTAGTAACAAAATCAAATACCGTGCTTGTTCTTGCAGTGTAAACATAAAGTGGCATGATTTATGATGGAATTGAAATCCGGCTCTAAAAAAACAATGACATGAGCTTTGAGGTGATAGCTTTAAATTATCACCTTATATACATTTATCGAGAAACCAAATGTCCTTCCCACCTCTGATAACATTCTTAGGGTCTGCTGTGCATCATTTTGTCTTGATAGGCCAAATTAATGAGGATATAATTTGAAACGTTTCCTCGGCTCTTGTAGCTGTTGCAAAAATGTTTTTCAGTTACCGCTATGAAAGCCAGGTTTGTACTTTGCCAATGTGTTTGTACCCAGTCTCCAGACTCCAATTGCTTCCAACTGGACTGAGGCATTAAAAGAATGTGAAATCCCAATGCCTAGTTTGCCATCTGGCATAGCGTAGTCTTTCCAAATAATTTACCAGAAATATCATGATTTTTAAAAAGTGATCACACCCAGGGAAGGGTTTAGAGAAGTGAAGTGTCTTGCTCAAAGACACAATGACAGTATACAGCGATTGGAGCTGAATTCAAACTGCCAGCCCTTTTTTGGATTCGTGGATGAACCTCAATCCAAAGCTCTTTCATTAAACTCTAGATAGGACATGTACGTGGGAACGGATGGCAATCCTGGCGGCCATCTTGTGACTGGCCCTTCTAACTCAGTGCAATGTGATCAAATGGAAACACCACTTATTCCTTCATTCTCTTTCTATCTCTTTTTTGTTATTTCATGACTCTTTGAGCATTGTGACTGACCTTATGTCACATCAGGAAAGTAGAGCGTTTTTACAGTTTTTCAATATGTTGTTCCAGTTTCACAGTATGCATACACCTACGCTACATGTTCATCTGTCAAACACGTCAAATCATTCACTTCTGTGTACATCAAATAAAGCATTTCTTTCCAACTTTAAAACATATTTCTCTACTTTTTAACACATGACCAATATTTATTCAACATGGAACCGTAATACAATGAATTTAACCACTGAACCCTGGGAATGAATGGAGAAAACAATGCAAATTAGGCTAAAAACACGACTAAAAACATTTCAAAGAAAGACCTGATCCTGACAGAGAAACATAGATCACCAATCACAAACAGTGATCTCACAGTCTGCCGTTGAATCGATGAAAATGTTGCTCCTGTTTTTTGCAAATGGCCGCCATGTTTGGCACGTCAGCGAGTGTCATGTCCGATCTAGAGTTTTTGTGAACCAAGTGGGGATTTTAATAAATGCTATTTCAACCAATATTCTTTTTAAATTAAATATATTGGATTTACCTTCTGACCATTTGCTACAATGAATGCAGTATTTTTTCCAATACAGGATTAAAAAAACAAATACAAATTAAAAATGTGCACTTAATGTAGGGATCTGATGGCAAAGATCGAGCCTTAAAACAACCTAACAAACACTAGATTTGTATTTAAGTTTCACCCTCATAAACAGCTACGGCTAGTTGAGTTAAGTTATAGTACTTTATCTGATTTAAACATAGTTCACATAATCTGGGCCGAGTTCTACCTTGTGTTGTTATAAGTGAATGAATCATTGAATGACTAGAAAAGGTTTGAGAAATACCAACCAGTGAACATGTTAATCCAGCTAAAATAAATTAAAAACGCTTAGACGCTTAAGCATGGATAATACATTTTCCTTCCTTATATGGATAAAAGCAGAGATTCAGACTTCAACTGTGCATGTGTAACTCCCCCTAGGTTTTGATCATCAGAACCTGTGGAAAGATTTGTTTTATTTTTAGAAATGGTAGATGGTAATAAGTAATTAAAATGATATGGGAGGTGCAGGCAGTTCTCTGACGGTTCAACTGTGGTAGTTTATAGGGAGATGAAGGTTCAGTTTGATTTGGGGGTCCAGGCATGGGTCAGCAGGGTCCCCAGCATGCCCCAGTTTTTCCGTGCAGAGGAGCCGACAATTCTTGAGACAGCCTGGACGACTCAGGACAACACCAACGGAGAGAGGGAGCAGGCAAAAATAATACACAATCATCTCTCCATGGGCCAAATGTTTGTCTCTTTACAATTTAGCAATCCCATTTTACCATTTCATTTGTGCTCTTTAAATGTGTATGTATGCATGTGAGCTGCTGCAGCTGGAGACTGACCTGGACAACACCAACGGAGAGAGTGCATGAGAGGGAGAACAAAGGTGCACCGGTGTTTTATAATAGATGTTCCACCCTTATATCTGTCCACTTAACTGAAAAAGTGCACTGCAAATAAAGGAAAACCCAAGAAAACCACATCCAACTTCAAGCAGCAGTATAGAGAGATACGGCATGACCTTCCATCCATCCATCCATCCATCCATCCATCCATCCATCCATCCATCCATCTTCTTCCACTTGTCCGTTGCTGGGTCTCACATTGCACCAGCCCCCAATGGCTCCTCCTGCAGGTGGTGGGTCCACAGGAGGACGGCCTCATGGTTCTGGTCTTTCATAAGGGGCTTCTGAACCGCTCTTTGTCTGACCCGTCACACCTAGGACCAGTTTGACATGGGAGACCCTACCAGGGGCACGAAGCCCCGACAACAGAGCCCCCAGGATTAAACCCCTCCACCACGTTAAAATGGCGGTTCCAGCAGGGTATGGCATGACCTGTTAAAGAAGTCAAAATGAGGACATGGAAAACTATGAGCGATTTGAGTGTCTGAATAACACACATTCTCTTATACTAGACTTTTAATCCGGCGCCCACATAAAGCACATGTTGTTTTATTGCTTGTACTCACTATTTAGCGCTTTATCGGTAAATGCATCTCAGGGAGCTGTTCATGAAGTTTCTCCCTCTTTTAATCCTGTTTTTAGCTAATGGAGCGAATTCAAACTCTATGTAGGCCCTGCCACACTGTGTTGTTCGAGAGTTATTCTTTGTTGTCGAGGGCACAGACAGTTCACGGCAAATCTAGTGGGGTTTGTTTGTCGACAGATGCGCGGAGAGGATTGCGGGAGCCCATGGGATCCGCTCTCCTGGAGAATTGGTCTGGTTTAATTACTCGTGGGATGGCGCTGAAAACAGTGACACAAACACTCACAGCCTTTTAACAACTGTTTGAGTGAAGAGCCCTTGACGCTCCTTTTCAAACGCGATCAGCAGTCTGACATATTTCAGTGAGGGGCACTTGCAAGAGATGGTCATAGACACAGACGGCATCTCTGGAATCGCCCATATATGGTCATGTTTGAAAACAGTTAAGGGGGAAAACAATTTGGAGAAAAATCTTAACTTTCTCTAATTATTCAAAAACTACTTTAACAAACGCTGAATTATGAATATAGTTTCATACTAAATAAAGATACAAAGACATGGGGAGGAGCAAAGTGGTTCAACAGCCCATAAATATATAAATAACGGAGAATGCTAACTTGATGCTTCATGTTAGCATTGGGCTAATGCTAAAAGGTTAGCTAGCGCTTGCTACAACTGATGTTTTTTTTTTTTCACTTCTACTGAACAATCCGCTGTGAGAAAATATCCATATGGGCCCAATTTACACTTGACTCTATATATGTGTGATAAATAAGTTCATATTTCACCAGAAAATGGCTGAAAAGAGTGAAAAAATAAGATTCTATTTTCCCCCTCGGCGAAGCCACGCCCCCTTCTATGACGAGATGCCGTCTGTATCTATGGTTTTAGGTGATGTCGGACAATTCATCAAACGGGAGGATTTTAAGTTTAAGCAACACCTGAAAGGGCATTCATTTTGAAAATAAATAAATATAGATTATCGTGGCTATATATTAAGCTCCATATTTATTATATCTAACAAACTACAGAACAAGGCGCTGACCTTAACATTGAACCAAGCATTCTACAGCAGACGATTCAAAATTCATTGCCTAAATCCATTCGTATTCAAGTCGAGGCTGTTTCATAAGGTCCAAAAAATACCAACGGCTGAAAAAGTTGGCCCAGCAAACTTTCTAGTTGCTAAGAAACATATGTGGTGGCCTGGAGGTAATTGCTAGTGCTGTTTATAATTTGAAATACTCTGTTCTTCTATGTGTTACTGATGGAGGCGGTAATGTTTTGTATCATCACTTTATGTTCTTATGGGTTCATTAGAACCTATTAGTGAGGGCTGAATGTAGACGTGCATGAGATCAAATTATCTTTTCTTTTATATCGACCATTAACTGTACAATAGAGTCATAGTATTTACATTACACTAGCGGTTCTCGATTACTGGTGGACACAATATTGTATGGTCGCAGGGTTTTCTGACATATTTATCGTGAGTTGTGGGGTCCTGGCAATGCATAGAGAGGCAGAAGGATTGCAGCACTTTTAAATTGTTGTGAGATCAAAAGTTTATTGATCATTGTGTCTAATTTAAGCTAGGCTTCACCAAAGGAATAATCTTCACTCTAAAACAGACAAAAAGATTGATCCTGGAGCGTCCTATAGAAAACACTGTGATGGAAAGTAAAAGTGCCATGCTGACCACTCATACAGCCGATGGGCCACCACCAAGCAAATACACACAAAAAGTTGCATAATGCACCTTTAATGATGACGTTGATTTCTCTGTGTCTCGAATAATGAATAATGAAAAAACAAACAATGTTTTTCTCATGTCCTACTTATTGTGGTTGTTCAGGTGTCTGTTTTTAATAGGGAGGCCCCTTATATAACAATGATACACATTAAAAAGTATTAACTTTAAGTTTCTTTCTCTGTCCCCAGCGGCTACAATGATTGACAGAAGTAGAGGAGACCGGGTATGGTTGTAATATGGGGAGAGTTGTAACACCACCAATTCCACCACTCAGGGGTAAGACAGGAGTCAAGTGAACAGATCAGTGTTTACCCACTTTCTCCCTGATCACACATGGTGGTTGTAAAGGTTGTAAACATGTTCATGCAGATTCTATAGAGAAAACATTGATTTTGAGGTAATAAAGTAATTTTTTTGACCTAGACTATATTTTGTTTAGTGCTTACACACATAAAACCATATGACTTATATTAGATTAAACTCTAGTTTCTCGAATGATGCACATTTCTCCCGCTAATCTCAAACCATTATGCTAATACAGCTTAACAATGGCTGACAGGGGTGGGGGTTGTAACACAACCATCCCCTTACAGACAACTAATGACACTTTCTTGATTTTAATACTTTTACAGAAAGCTGAGGCAGTGGAAAAGAAAGACTGACGGAGGTGCCTTCAAATGGTTTAAAAAAAGCATCTGATGAGGTCACAAATAAGGGCAAGTCAGTCAGACCAGTTGCAGATACTGTGTGTTGCAGTACAGAGGCTGAGAGAACATGGGTCCAGTCAGTGATCATCCCAGTGTAGGTTATTGGAGCATCAACAAATCATCAGGTTTTCTCTGAGGTGCAGGAGGAAGTGTTGGCTGAATATTTGACTTAAGGACTGACTCCACCTGAGGTTAAGCATGACAGGTTAGAGAGAGAGACTGTTCTTTTATTTCACTAAACCTCTTTCTGAAACATATCACATGACGTGGCCTCTGTTTTTGCCTCTTTTGTTTAACTGTTACAATTTACCCCGTCATGTGGCTCAATAATTCAGTGAGTTACAGGTGTTGAAGCAAAAAGTGTTACAACCATACCCGGTCTCCCCTACTACGCAGACACTTGAGCATGCACATTGTCTAAATACTTGAATTTGATAATAATAATAAAAAATCAAAAATCAATTGAGTGGATGAGGTTCAGGGGTAAATGCTCATAGAAATTAAGAATCCTTTGCTGACCTCTATTGGCGGAGCTATTTTTGTCCACGTTTTTTGATGATAAAGTTACACCGGCTGCATATTTCATCACAGGATTTCACTTTGATCTTTACATTTACATTCAGACACTTTCACCCAAGTCGACACTTCACTTTGTGCATTTGCTTTGAAGTCGGTGACAGCATTTTACGAGCTAATATCGTCACTCAGCTCTTTAAACTAGAATAAGAAAATAATAATAAAGAGATAAAAACAGACTACATCAATACAGATTTGAAATGAATATAAACATTATGCTAATTAACCTTTTAACTCCCACCTTAACATAGCCTGTTGGTAATTTTCCACAAAGTGATGTTTTTTTGTTTTGTTTTTGCCATGAAGTGTAGACACAGACAGGTGCCCCGGCCACAGTTGTAGGGCCGGCGTGTTGTTTGGGGATCACTGAGGTCTTGGCGACCTTATTCCTTTGTCTTGTTTAGTTCTGCAGCAGACTTGTTTTAAGATAAGATAATCCTTTATTGATCTCAGAATGGGGAAATTAACTTGTTAAATCAGATCTTAATAACAATGAATGCAAATAATGAAAAACAAAGTTTGGGTTTTTGGCCTGGTTTACATGGTTTAGGCCTGAGTTGGTCTTAGTCCTGACTCCTGGTTTACTTGGCTTGACATGGCTAAATATATACAATAATGGATAGTCCTAAATACCAGTATCAGCTCTTCAAAATACACAATGTAGTATCATGTCCAAGGTAGAATAAGTCAGAGTTATTATTGGTGCGGCCCTCCGACTCAAATCAGTCTTCTTATGTGGCCCCTATAGTGAAAATGTATTGCCCAACCCTGGCCTATAGGCAAGTGCAACGCCACATTTGAAAGCTAAGACCTAAGCTCTTTCCTCGTGTTTGTTGTCATGCGTTTTCATGGCTTCATCACATGTACATTACACTTAAAGGAATAGGCCACCGTTTTTACATTCTGAGATATGTTCTTACCTGAGCTTAGACGAGTTCATTTGTACCTGTCTGGTCTTCACGCGTGCCTTCAGTCACGTAAACACAGCACAGACGGCGTTAGCATTTAGCCTCTCATCCTCTCCTCTATAGCTGAAGAGGTGAACATAGAAGCTACCAAGCTCTTCCATGTTTTCCCTATTTAAATATGGTTACGTGAAGTGTTACACTACAAAGTATAATTACACAAAATTAAACAATGTGGATTTTCTAAGCGGATAAAAAGGGGAACTATATTGTAAGGCGTAATAATACCAGGCGTAGTTCGACATCCGCTCAGTAATATCTTCACTTTACTGTGCAAATGTCCTTTTTATCTGCTTAGAAAATCCACATTGTTTAATTTTGTGTAATTATACTTTGTAGTGTAACACTTCACGTAACCATATTTAAATAGGGAAAACATGGAAGAGCTTGTTAGCTTCTATCTTGACCTCGTTTGGAGCTATAGAGGAGAGGAGGACAGGCTAAATGCTAACGCCGTCTGCGCTGTGTTTAGCCTACGTGACTAAGGGCACGCGTGAAGACCAGACAGGTACAAATGAACTCGTCTAAGCTAAGGTAAGAACATATCTCAGTATGTAAAAATGGTGGTCTATTCCTTTAAAGGAAAATGCGGACAAAAATGCAAAAAAAAAACAGCAATGCGGTTGTAACAAAAATGCAAAACCAAAATGCAACAAGCAACCAAAACATGGCAAAACTCTTACAAAATGCAACGGAAAATTACAACAATGCAACAAAAAACGACCACAACTTGACAACAAAAACAAGAAAGAGGTAAGTTTCGTAGGCCGTAGCTTTCAAATGAGGCGTTATAGGTGTTATGAGCAATGGCCGCTGGCTGCTCTGCTTTATGACCACAACACTGGGGGCCGCCATTGCTGTAGTACCTCCATATCGCTGCTAGTTCCCCATTGAAAAGCATTGGAGTTTAGACACCTTAAAAACAACTTTAACGCCTGGTTTCAATTTTTGCAACACTAGACTATGCTAGATAATCCTCCTGAGATAACGCTGGGCTAGTCACAATTTAAGAAATCAGGCTGGTTTTCGTAAGAAGAATTTTAGAAATCTCGTACTTAATGAGGGTCGGACTGTTAGCATTGAAGCAGCGCGAGCTACACGTCACGCAAGGGCCGAGTCTACAGTGAAGATCCCGCCCTTATGCCCTTTTTAGGAACATGCTTCATCAGAGCTGGGAAGGGGGAGTCTGTGAATCCGCCATGAATTCCCCCACGACCGTGGTCATTATGGTAAACGGGGAGGAGTGAGCAGAAGCTCCATTTATATATACAATCTATGGTTATGAGTCAATAAGCTTTTAGATTTGGGGAAACTGATCTGGAGAAAATATGCTCAGTTACGGTTAAAGGGTTAAAGGAACAGGCCACCGTTTTTACATACTGAGATATGTTCTTACCTGAGCTTAGACGAGTTGATGCGTACCTGTCTGGTCTTTGTGCGTGCCCTCAGAAACGCACAAAGACCAAAGATGTTGTTAGCATTTGGCCTCTCCCAATATATTCCTATAGCTCCAAACGGGGTGGAGTTAGAAGCTACCACACTCTTCTATGGGCACACAACTCGTATCAACTCGTCTAAGCTCAGGTAAGAACATATCTCAGTCTGGAAAAACGGTGCCCGTTCCTTTAATTCCTTCATTTGTCCTTAAGTCACTTTTCGTCACTCTCTCCCTGACTCACAGATGTAAAACGTCCCTCTCCTGCCGTCTGCGCGTTGATAAATCAGACCTCCTCGTGTGAACTATCGCCTTAAGTTAATGACGTCCTCGATAATGATTGTGATGGTCGCGTAGCAACAACACAGAGCCCTCAGCCGCGGGGACACAGCGGACACAGGAAATGAAAGTTGGACCAGAGTCAACCTCACGTCATTTAGCCGACCAACTATTTTTTTTTTTCTTTTTGGATTCAGCAGCGCAGACGTCTTGAAGAAAAGAAAAAAACATCCCCTCAAACTGACAGATCCAGACTCCCCACATGTCGCTCAAATGGTTTTCAGAGCTGAAAAAAATCTCCACGGTACAACTTTACTTTCAGACACATCTCAACCCGACACTTTAGACAAGGAAGAGACAACTTTTCTGAAGGATTTACCCACCAATCCTCGTAATGGCGTCTGTTGGACTTCACTGCCTGTTGCGATAAATGAAACAGTAAACCTTTATTTCGTAACATCAGTCTTCTCGATATCACTGAAACAAATTTAATAACCGTTTTTGTTAAGATTTGCCGTTACTGTTTATAAAGCACAGGGTCAGGGTGTAGCTGTGTAAACAAACATCAGACATCAATTAAAAAGTCCAGTAAGCTGTTATGTTGGGACAGTTCCAAAAAGTGTGAGCCAGTGAAGCCTGTTCCTGTGCCACACGGGTCACAAGCTGTGTTCAGCCCATGGGCATTTTGGAAAGTCGTGCTTTGGAAAGGTGTAGCCTGTGCAGAACTTTGATTATTGGATCAGCCCATGACGAGCACAGATTGAAGATGAGTGGACGTTGAGATGCAGGTGATCAAGTGAAGGCAAATATTCCATGTCCAGTACATTTATTACATATTTTAGAAACTGGACCTTTTTTCAACGGATCTTATAGAAGTATAGTATTCATGTTTGAGCTGGGAGGCTGATGAGGAGAAGATGGGAATCTGCATTACCAATTATATATTTCTGATGTAACTGATCAAAAGATGCAAACATGATGAAAAAGTGACCAAAAAAAAGGAAAAAAAAGAAAAATGTGTGACAAATATGTGACAATAATGTGACAAAGAGTGACAAAAAGTGACACAAATGTGACTATAATGTGGCCAAAAGAAAATACAAATTGTGACAATAATGTGACAAAAATGAGAAAAAAAAGATGCACACAACACATTTTCAATCATGTATCGAATGTGTTCCTTTGACTTTCCACTAAGAAAAAGCAACTTCACGAAGAGTTGGTCTGAACTCATGGTCTTATTTAAAATGTTTTCTAATTTGATGCCAAGTTTTTATAGTATGAGAGACTCAAGACTTTTGGCTTTGGGAGTAGTAGAAAGACAAAGATCGGATATTACACGACCAATAGTAGAATCTGAAGCGAGGCAGTCCCATTCCACCAAGTTCCTTTGGTCTTTGTAAAAAAAAAAGCTTTCTTATAGGCGTCTTTTTGTTCCAAATGAATTGGGAAAGGCAGTAAACCATGGTCGACTTGTTCTGGTTTACTCTCGACTTTATCCTCGTGTGTTGCCATTTGCAGGTGTATGAGTGGTCATCATGGCGCCTTTACTTTCCATCACAGTGGTCTCTATAGCGCTCCAGGACAACTGATCCTGGAGCGCTATAGAGACCACTGTGATGGAAAGAAAAGGCGCCATGATGACCACTCATACAGAAACATGCTCCTCTAACAATCAACGGTGCTGCTGTGGAGAGGGTGACCAGCACTAAGTTCCTGGGTGTGCACATCATAGAGAAGCTCTCCTGGACCATGCACACTACATCACTGGTCAAGAAAAGTCCTCAGTGTCTCTACTTTCTCCATAAGTTGAGAAGAGCCAGAGTCCCAGCGTCCGTTATGTGCAACTTCTACAGAGGGACGATAGAAAGCATCCTGACCAGCTCCATCACTGTGTGGCATGGCACCAGTACTGCCTCCTGTCCAAGGATCCTCCAGCGCATCGTGAGAGCATCGGAGAAGATTTGTACAGACTCTGCTCTATGTGAGATTGTTTTATCGTTCATTCCGTCTACCAGATTCACGGATGGAGTTCGCATTGTGTTTTCAACTGTGATTTTTGGAAATAGAAAGTGAAGCTGTAAAAACGGGGCCTTTCGGTTTTCGTTTCTAGTTTGATTTGGAAGGTCTTTGTGCTCAAAATGCTCCACAAAAAGGCTTCATGGGAGTGAAGTGAATAGTGCCAAAATGAAGGCCTTCAGGTTTCCGGGAGTTACTGCAGTTAATCATAGACATGCTTCATCTTTTTCATTCAGTGCAAATGAAAGCCACAGAAGTCAAGATTTAAAAGGATATTCGAAGCGAGGGGCTGATATTGTACTTGCATTTCTCACAATTCAAATAGAAAAATGTGCCGTCTGCAAACTGTGAAGAGATCAAAAGTGAAAAGGGCTCGCTGACGTCTCCGCGGCAGCTCAGCGGTGTCTCTGTGCTTAGATCTAAGTATCTGTAAACCTGTTCAAAAAAGAGCGCCCGGATTCTCTGTCGCTGTCAGATTTCTGCTGCTGAGGTGGTTTTCGAGGCTTCGTGTTTACAGGAGAAAGCCATGGAGGAACTGCCGACAGTGACGTTTTCAACCAATTATTAGTTTGTGCTGAAGAGGATGAGTGTCACTGAGGCAGAGACCAGTGGGTTTATTAAGGTTTCAGTTCAGTTATAAAACTATCAAGATGTCTCTCCTAATCAGTCTGAATTTATGAAATGATTAAATCATTTCAGAGTGAAATTGTGGTGTTATCAGGATTTCTGGTTGCCCATGGTTTACAACAACAACTTAGATAAACAAGGACAAAAACAAAGACAGTTCACTGTGGCATGTGGAGACCTTTTTGTTTATTCACAAACCCAACCACATATGAGAGTGTCATAACTTCCTTTATTGATTATCTATTATCTATTTGACAGAGTTAAAGAACTTGACACTGAAGAGTAACCTGAACTTGCTCTTGATTTACCATTCCATTAGATCCCCCCCCCCCCCCCCCATTTAAATCAAAATACTGCGAACTGTAAATATATTTCAAATATATATATATATATTTATTGTATTTTATGAAAACCTTTCTCTAACTGAAAAGACACTGAGCAGTGTGCCACAAAGATTGTGTAACATCCAAATTATTTATTCTGTATTTGGATTGAGCTAATAAAACAACAAAAAATCCTGAAGGTGGGCTTTGTTCTTCTTGACACATTTGTGCATCAGGACCTTCTTTCTCTGAGCAGAGGACAGAGAGGTAAAAAAAAACAAAAAAACAAATAAATCGATTTTATGAAAATATGAATCAATTTGACCAACACGACTTTTAAATCAAATCTATTTTTTTTTGCCTTTTTCCCTCCCTCCCTGACATATCCCTCAACTGTTCGACAGGACTCTTTTCCATACTCAAGTGCAATGTATAGCTTCATTCTTAAAGGAACAAGCCACAGTTTTTCCATAGTGAGATATGTTCTTACCTGAGCTTAGACGAATTGATGTGTACCTGTCTGGTCTTTGTGCGTGCGCTCAGTCACGCAAAAAGACCTAACATGTTGTTAGCATTTAGCCTCTCCTCCTCTCCTCTATGGGGCCAAACGGGGGTGAAGTTAGAAGCGACCAAGCTCTACCACATTTTCCAAGTATAGTCACACAAAATTAAACATGTCGATTTCCTAAGCGGATAAAAAGAGTGCTATATTGTAAGCCGTAATAACATCTTCAGAGCACTTCGACTTTACTGCGCGGTCGTCGAAGTGCTCCTATCCTAAGGTGTTTTCAATTATTAATGTTGAAATCTTAAAAAATGATGGTCATCAGAGCCGCTCTTTCTGTGAGAGCGGGAGAAGGATGCAGATGTGGATTATGGGAGAAACGCAGTGATTTTGAAATACTTCCAAAACTATGGCAGGTTTTCAGATGCTCTTGAGTTTTGCTACCGATACCTGGCAACATCGTGGGCAGTCTCAGTGCCGCGCCCAGGGACCCATCTGTCCCGATCTTGCACAAGGTTCATGGTCAGGTGTGTCCAGCTGGATGACAGTCTGTTTTAGGGTGATGTTGAAACCAAGACATGGGGAGAACATGCACAGAAAGCCTGAGGAGCTCTAGCCACTCAGGGACCTGGACGTAAATAATAAACAAAGAAATAATGCTCGATACATGGTGTTTATCAAAGTAAAAAGTTACTGAACAATCAAGAACATTGACTAATCGCACTCCAGTTATTTTCTCTCTACATACAGCCAAAAAGGCGCGGCTCTGTGGGCACGCTGCAGGTTTTTAATCAAAGAGAAATCACTTGAAGGTAAACAGCCAAATGAAATGTTTTGTTTATGGCTGAGGCTGTCATTACTCACAAGTTTGTCAAATCTCCGCAAACAGTTTCAGATGAACAGATCCATCACACTCAGGCTGTTTGAGAGATTTGGACGTGGGACGGGTGTGGGCAGAATTCATCTTACTGCGGGACACTTCTGCTTACCCCGCTCCTGATTTATGCTGCAATTTATGGCTCAAATCTGCAGCCGTCGCACCTGAGCGAGGCCTATTCAGAATACTAATTTGCTCAAAGTACACGCCAAAAGTCCGGTCTTTCATGACTCAAGGGGTGAAAGCAACAGCGCACGGGATTGTTTTGAAGCATTCAGGTAAAAGAGCTATATTCCATTGTATTAAAGCTAAAAAAAAAAAAGTCAGTTCAGACAATAACAAACCACAAAAGCCGCGTGAAGTGGGACCGAATCAATCTTTCTCTGTCTCCAACACAGTCAGACTTTTCATTCTGTGTTTTCATGAAATAATTGCAGTAACATTGATCGCTCCCACGGTCTTTGAGACGCTTTGATCAATAGGCCCTGATGGTTTCTCAACACAAAGCAGTTACAAGCTGCCGGGGCGGGACGTTACCTGGCGCGCTGTTGGAAACGGCGAGGAAGATTATTGAGAGTTGTTTCTTGCAGGCACCTATAGATTCTGGCTGTGTCTTTGAAACCACACGCGGTTTCTATAAAATGGGTTGCATGATTGCTCCGGCGTGGAACGGCGTCCTGCTGTGCAATGACTCAAATGTTCTCCACACGGTTCCCACAGTGCGTCAGGATAACTAGGCAAATATAGTCACACAATCTATTGTTGCAAAGGGAGAGTTTTGTATCAACAGATATTGTCCAGAGTTAGTGTTTCAGACCAATGTAAAGTGTTTAAAAGTGAGATTTTTTTTTACAGTATCTGCCATTTTATATGAACATGATAAAATGTCCCTTCCTGGAACCGCCACCTTAACGTGGTGGAGGGGTTTGAGCACCCGAATGATACTGGGAGCTCTGTTGTCGGGAGCTTCGTGCCGCTGGTAGGGTCTCCCATGGCAACCAGGTCCTAGGTCACGGGCCAGACAAAGAGTGGTTCACAAGCCCCTTATGAGAGACCAACAGGCCCGGTTAAAATCCTGAGGCCGTCCTTCTGTGGACCCACCACCTGCAGGAGGAGCCATAAGGGGCTGGTGCAATGATTTGGGCGGCTCCAACAGCTGAACCCCTCGACCCGGAAACAGACAAGTGGAAGAAAATGGATGGATGGATGGATGGATGGATGGATGGATGGATGGATGGATGGATGGATGGATGGATGGATGGATGGATGGATGGAGTGGCCTAAATAGAAGCAAATACGTGTGTTCAGGCAAATTTAACTTTAACTTTCTTGATTTGATCAGGGACAATGCACAAACAACATTAGTCTAAGAGAGAAGAGATGTTGCGTGTCGGGTTATAGCAAAAATGCTAATTTCCACCCGCAGTCCCTGGACAGGCTTATGTTATACTTACAAAAGTTCATAAAATACTCTCAACTTCAGGAAATCTCTCACTCACTCACTCACTCACTCACTCACTCACTCACTCACTTACAGTTTAGCATTCATATCACCTTCATTCAGTGCATTAAGTTTGCCCTGAAGTCTCCTGTCACCTGCAACACTTACAAAGGAGGAGGAAGAAATAAAATGCACAAAAATTCTAACAATTTATAAAAGATTTTCCAGGAGTCCCAGTATGTCGCTGGATGCGGTTCTTTCATGACACTTGATCTGAACCTCTTAACCCCCACCTGAACCGAGCACATTTTCTCCAGTTTGGCGACATTATCGGAAGATCGGCGGTTCGAATCCCGGCTCCTGCAGGTGCAGACTGATGTTGTGTCCTTGGGCAAGACACTTCACCCAATGCCTATGTGTGAGCAGTTGGTGGTGGTCAGAGGGATCGTTAGCACAGATGTGCGCAGCCTCGCTTCTGTCAGTCTGCCCCAGGAGAAACTGTGGCTTTAAATGTAGCTCACCACCATCAGCACGGAGTGAGTGCACCCCCCTCCCCTTTCATGTGTGAAGCGCTTTGGGTGTGACTTGTGAGAATAAGATTCCCTTTCAGTTTGGCTTTACCCAAATCTAAAAGCTTCTGGGAAAAAGTGTCAGAGGTTAATGTAATTGTCCAGATAAATAAATAGCTCTTTTTTAAAACAAACAAAGTCTCAGCCTTTCACCCCTTTCTCAAAATGTTTCTGTTACTATATTGAGTTAAGTATAGGCTTAGCACTGCATAGTAGACACAATAATCAATAATAATTGTAGTTTCCAAACAATTTACATTTGGAAAATATAAGAATTACAATAATAATTCTAAAGAACACCCTCACATAGAGATCTTGTACTGATACTGACTGATTTAGCTAATCCATCAATGTCACAATTCCCAGAGAAGATTGGACACAAACTCACTGAACATCTTTACTACAAGGTGGCGCATCAGTTAGTGCTTATTCTTCACAGTTAGAAGGCAGTTTCCCCTATCACTAAAAACAAGTACAATAGGCCAGGTTCAGGGAAAATGGCTACAGTCCGGCAGGTGTCCCATGTGACCATTAACATGCTCTGTCACTACCGAATAAAACCATGAATAAATAAAAAACAGCTCAGATATAGCAATGCCACACAAAAAGGTGGTAGCTGCATAATAAAAAGTTAAAACACATAAAAGTTTATGCTCCAAAAGCCAGGCCACAAACGAATGAAATACGGCCTCCTCCTCCATGGGTCCTGTTTTAACCACCTCCAGGTTGACTAGAGTCGTATAAAGCCCTGATATGTGAGGAGTTACAGGTCAGCGGGCTATCCGTCGCTAAATCAAAAGTCTATTATGTTCTGTGCTCCATGTCCACACGTCTCTGTAGGAGCAGCTGTATGTCCCCTATAGGCTCCCTTAGCAAACAGCACGAGAGAAATAAAACTAATAAAGCACCAGGTCGGCTGCAATAACAGGGAGGTCGAAGGGAGCGGACCCACTGTGTGAAGGAATAACGAGGAGATTTCCAATCACAGGCAAAAGACAATATCCTGACAATCTAATTATGAAGTAACGACTAATGCGACAGTCTGTGTTGTTAAAGAAACAGGTCACCGTTTTTCCATAGTTATGTTCTTACCTGAGCTTAGACGAGTTGATGCGTACCTGTCGGATCTTTACGTGTGTGTTCAGTCACGCAAAAAGGCCAAAGATATTGCTAGCATTTAGTCTCATAAGTATTGGAAAATGTACTGTTCAGGCTCCGGTATTGTAAACCAAGTTCCATTGAAATACTGATCTACAGTGCCTCTCGAAAGTACTAATACGCCTTGAACTTTTGCACATTTTGACATGTTTACAACCATAACTGTGAAGTGAAAGCAAAATGATACATGATTCTGTTATTTTTCAAAAATTAGAAAACCTAAAAGTGGGGCGTGCATAAGTATTCATACAATGAATACTTTGTGAACCCCCTTTTGCTGCAATAACAGCAGGAAGTCTTTTGGGGTATGACTCTACAAGATTTGCACATGTAGAGACTGACATTTTAGCCCATTCCTCTTTACAAAACCACTCAAGCTCTGTCACATTAGAAGGAGAGCATTTGTGAACAGCAGTTTTCAGATTATTCCACAGATTTTCAATAGGATTTAGGTCAGGACTTTGACTGGGACATTCTAACACATTAATATGTTTTTATTGAACCATTCCATTGAAGATTTAGCTTTGTGCTCCGGGTCATTGTCCTGCTGGAAGGTGAATCTCCGCCCCAGCCTCAGTTCTCTTGCTGACTCCAGCAGGTTTTCCTCCAAAATGTCCCTGTATTTGGCTCCATCCATCTTCCCAACTATTCTTACAATCTCCCCAGTCCCCGCTGAGGAAAAGCAGCCCCACAGCATGATGCAGGGTTAGGTTTGCTCCATACATAACGTTTTGCATTAGGGCCAAAAAGTTAAATTTTTGTCTCAAAAATATTCTAGCAAACTTCAAGCGGGATTTCTTATGGCCTCCTTTCGATAATGGCTTTCTTCTTGCCACTCGTTCATGAAGGCCAGATTTGTGGAGAGTACGACTTATTGTTGTCCCATGTACAGATTCAGCGGCAGGACTTCACAGCTCCTCTTACCAGCATTTCTTACCAGTGCTCTCCTTGTTCGGTCTGTTACTTTAGATGGACGGCCATGTCTTGGTAAGCTGGCAGTGGTGCTTTACTCTTTCCATTTCTGAATGATGGATTGAACAGTTGCTCCGTGAGATGTTCAAATCTTGGGAAATCTTTGTATAACTTAACGCTGCTTTAAACTTCTCCACAACTTTATCCCTGACCTCTCTGGTGCTCCTTGACATTCATGATGTTGTTTAGTGACCAATACACTCCGACCATAGCTCTGAGGCCCTCACAGAACAGCTTTAATTATACTAATATAATGAGAAATATTATAAAGCATTTATAATCTCTTGTCACCGTGCAGTATTTGATTTTGCATTACATTTCAAAGGTCATAAATCTGAATAACATCTTCTGTCGTGAACACGCCTGTAAAAAGGTCTGAAATGTTCTGAATAATGGAGGGTTTTGATCAAAGTGACAGTTTTTCTCCAAACAACTGTCTCATTTTACTGGAACAGGTGACTCACTGTGTCTGACTCAGTACTTCATCGACCAGACGCCACTTACTTCAAAACACCGCACCTCAGTGTTTGTCCTCCTGACTCCTGGCTATACCTGTGAGCGGAAACACAGTCAATATAAGTGTGAAAATGTGTTAATTAATCCTATAAGAGTTACAGTTTTGCTGCATTTTCCATTAAAGTTTTGATGGTGGATTCTACAGGAGTTGGTTGGAGGTTGGATGCAGAACAGGTAAAGTCAGGGGTTTTCTAGTTTAAGTCACAGAAATATAAAGGGTAATGTGTGTGAGACTGAATAAAGCATAAAACATTCTCGCCTCCTGCAGGAAGCCCACGCTCACTTGGTAATCACTACAATCTTCTATTCTGAAATGGCAGCCAAGTGCTCCTGTTGTTTCTCCTGGTGGTGCTTCAAACGCTCTTCACCTTTCTTTTAAACTTGAACTCCCTCACACGACAAAGCTCTCCTCAAACATTTCCCGTCTCCTCTCTGCACCTGAACACATCCTAAGAGGCAGGTAGTGCATTCAAAGGCCACCGTCTGCTCCCCCACCGCTCCACGCTGAAAAATAATGAGCCGCGGCACGAGAGAAACACTTCAAAAAAATCGCATTCATTCCCACTTTTTTTTTTTTTTCCCCTTCACCATATGAACTGTGTTTATTAAAGCGCATAGTTACATCTCCGACCCAGGGCTGAGCTCTGGACGGCAGCGGCTCATTAGCGCCACTGTCACACGCTGTACATGTAGTATATATTTAAACTTCTGCATCTTCCCACACATGGAATCTGACTCACGTGTAAAGATGTGCCTTTGTGCTGTCATTCATGGTCACGCTTGCCTTCATACATAGAGTATGATAAGAAGCAGCGAGTTACAATAGCCTATGTGCATGTCATGAATCTTCTCTCTGTTTGATTTTAGATGTCTCTACAGAATAACTTCAGGGTGGATGCATTTGTAATTGTGGAGTGCTACACCCTGCACCACTGACAAATGATATGTCGCAATCCCAGAGACAAATAATTGTTTATATATAGCCTAATGCAAAATACTTAGACGGGCTAGATGCAAGTTAGGCATTTTATGCTCACTACTGCCACCTCAGTTCTTTTGTGTAACTGCAGCTTCTATATTAAGCTTGTGCATGATGGCACTTGGGACCCGAATTAACAAATTTTTGAGTGACAGTGCAGGATTTTAGAGGCAGTTGTGGTGAACAGGTCAGAGCTCATTCTACACACGAGGACATGGCTGGAACATGTAGGGGGAGGAAAACACTTAGTTTTAACATTTTTAAACTCCTTATTGTCCCTTTAAGCAAGATAAGCCTTTCAAGGTGATATATGATCAAAGCAGAGTCAGGTTTCTTTTTCAGAATGAAAATATTTAAAGAGGGGGTATTGTGCTTTTTTCAATCACATAGCACCAGTCTATATCACACTACAATGATGACAAAACCTTCTGTTGGTCTGTAAATGCAGTACATTAAAATAACTGCCTTGTATAAAATTGCTCTCTCAAAATGGCTGTAGCGAAATTACTTGAAATAGGCCCCTGTCTTTTTAAGAACCTCTGACCCTTTCCGACACGCCCCCTCCACACTCTGTCTGTGGCATCAGTGGGGAGGGGGTTCTGCTGAGGAGCAGTGGTTGGTGACTTGGCTGGTGACGAAAGCTCGGAGGCGTCTCCAGGAGGTGGGGGCGTTCCTAGGAGGACTCAGGCAAACCTATCCCTAAAATGGCTGCCATCAGAGTTTTTACAGATTACTCAAAAATACGTGAATGTGCCAAGGCAACACTTCAGGCATGTGTTTAATGAGGGAATGACAGAATAACATGATGTAAAGCTTGAAGAAGTCGATTTTGCATAATATCCCCCCTTTAAAGAAATCTTCCCTGGGAAATGCGACTCACTGAAAATGGTTTTGTGTTGTTGAGTCGTCTTCTGTACTCTGTTGTTGAAGTGTCAAACGTTTTGCCTCTCATCCAAAAGGCTTCGTCAGCGCACTAAGGTTCAGCTCAGACCGCAGTCCAGATAAAGACCGTGGGGAGGTGTTTCGCTTGGCTAAGTCCCTCCCCTTTATTAACAGAGCACTCTCACCTGTAGGTAAACATCTTTGTAGTTTAAGAGTCTTTGTGGTTCTAAGCCCTGATGACCTACCCAATGGCTGCTGGCTGCTCTGCTTTGTGACGATTGGTCCGCCATTGCTGTTGTACCTCCATACAGCCACTAGTCTCGCATCGGAAAGCATTGCACTTTAGACACGTTAAAAACAACTTTAAAGCCTGGTTTCTAATTTTCCTAAACTTTCTACAGCTAGATATTCCTCCTGTGATAACGCTGGGTAAGTTACAATTAAAGACATCAGGCTGGTTTTCTCGAGGGCCGAGTCTACAGTGAAGATCTCGCCTTTTTACCGTTTTTAGGAACATGCTCTGTCACAGCTGTGTAGGAGGACTCCGTAAATCCACCATGATTTCCCTTTCGAACGTGGTCATTGTGGCAAACGGGGAGGAGTTGGCTATTCTTTTTAACGGTCTACTGACCTACCTGACACCACCAGAGTTTCAGTCTGAACAGCCCTAATCTCTGCTGATCACCTGCCTATTTATCTGTCCTGGGCTGAGTTTCAGCCTCATTAGCATGACAGAGCCCTGCCGGCTGAGCACGAAGATGATTGTTATAACAGGGACGCAAATGAAATCTAAGCCCACCATTCCTGTTCATGGAGGGGTTCTCCTTCTTCACAAAAATTGCTTCTTTCACTTCTCGTTTTCTTTAAATAAAATCTTGACCTGTCCGTCCTCAAAGGAGTGGTTGGTGACTTTGAGGTGGAGATGAACAACAGACTGAGGGCAGTATAAAAATGTGAAATGCACAGTAGATTTACACTGCTATTTAGATGGAAGAGCTCAAACTGTTGTGGACCAGGAGGCTCTGAAACAAATGCCTGATCCACCTCAGCTGGCTCCTTTCCACATGCAGACACACTCTGTTCCATATTTGTTTGGTGAGTGCACACAAACTCGTTGCCTCTTTTGGTGTTGTTGCATAATGATTTGTTCCTTTATTTCATTTAATTAAAATATACTCTGGTGTATGAAAAAATAAAGGTTCATGAGCACTATTGCTTTGAATGCAGTTGTTGTAGGAAGCTGATGTCTGTTTTGTAAAGACAGAATTGTAAAAAGAGTGGGATTATACATGTACTTCTTCACAGTCCATGACTTCCTCCAGCTGTTCTGTTGTTGGGACTCCATCTCTGCTCAGACTGCTCCGGATAAAGCGGAAGAAAATGGACGGATTCTTCTTCCCACTCCCATTTGGACATGTACTTTCATTTCATGTCTGTTTGTGCATTGGCGTAATGGATGCACAATGATGTTTTTCAAGGTCTGGCTAAATTTATTACTTCATTAACCTCTTACCACCCCCGCCTTAACCAAGCACATTTTCACCAGATTTACTCAAATCAAAAAGCTTCTCCACAAACTATAGGCCAGTGTGACGCTTGATTTGAAAGCTAAGACATTTTTGATGCCTGTTTTTTTTGTGTTTTCATCTCTTTTTTGTGCTTTTTCTTAGTTTTTTGTTGTTGTTTTTGTCTCTTTTTTGTTGTTTTTTGTCCCCTTTTTGTAGTTTTTTGTAGTTTGAGGTTTTTTTGTCACTTTTTTGTCTCTTTCTGTCACTTTTTTGTGTTTTTTTGTTACTTTTTTGTTGTGTTTTTTGTCCTTCTTTTGTCTCTTTTTGTGGGTTTTATGTTCTTTTTTGTCACTTGTTGATGTTTTTTGTCACTTTTTTTATTTAGGTAATGTCATCCTCGGTTCAGGTGGGGGTTAAGAGGTTAAACAAAAAAGAAAAAGAATCTCTTCAGTGTGAGACGAATAAATTGTTTCCAGACACACTAGGAAAATCAGAAAATCCTTTCTCGCGTGCACCTAAGTACCCGCTCTGGTCCAGCCCCTCATGTGTCGACCTGTCAGAGCGTCTGGGTCTGAAGCTCTCAGTTAAGTGGAGCGTCTCTGATCAAAGCCTGTGCCGAGCGCTTGTCTTTCCGCTTCAGAAAATTACAACATCGCCGATCAATTGCTATCGGGCACGACAGCGCCTCACTCCACAGAGCAGCGAGAGTCAAGGAGGCAGTTCATCCGTGCGATCACAAGCTGCTCCAAGGACAATGGTCAGAGCACTTGAGGGGTTTGTGCTCATATAATTCAATCTAGTTCAGAGATTTAATCTTATTTTAACATGTCGCCAGGTTTACAATAGTGATAGAGAACATCATCTTTCCCAGTGTGATAGAATACCGCCGCTGTGAAAGTCCTTGAGCAACTTTTATACAATACTTCAAATATCATGTGTAGTGTCGTATTATCCAAATAGAACAAATCTAGTAAACAAAACAAACTAATTTTTGGAGTTACCCAAAAAGCTGTGATCTATTTTCATCATTCATC
The DNA here is from genome assembly GCF_951799975.1 of Gobius niger. Classification (NCBI taxonomy): domain Eukaryota; kingdom Metazoa; phylum Chordata; class Actinopteri; order Gobiiformes; family Gobiidae; genus Gobius; species Gobius niger. Next base: position 22,309,996 of record NC_136865.1, on the reverse strand, counting down.
ATTGTAAAGCGTCCTTTTTTGTGATTTTGCATGTGAGTCACTTCTTTCTTCTTGCTCGTTTCTGTTCACACCAGAGTCTTGGCGCTGACTGTTTCTTTGAGCGGCTGAGAACATTTACAACGCTGACAGTCACTGCACCGGCCTTTATTGTCCTCATGCACTATTCAGCAGAGTATATTATTCTTACTACAGGCCAGGAGAGAGCTGTCTTTGGAGGAATGGATGGTAAATAATCCTGTTTATTGCTACAAAGAACGATCTGTGTGGACCATTGCATACTTTATGTGGCCAAAGCAACATGATTAATACACACGTTAGACGATAAACAATATATGGGGAGTCTTGTTTGAAAACCAACCTTCTTCCCTCCTAGTGGCGTTTTTCATTACATGCTTTTCAGACATGTGACTTTTGTTGTTATGGCAGCCGTTTTGAACACCAAAATAGAATTATGCAGTACTACAACATGTAACAATATCTCTACTCAGGAAATAAATGAAAGACAACTGATTGAAAGTGGCATTTTTATGTACTTGTAATCATTGCTCAAGAAGATAACAGTAAAAACACGGCCCCAGAGTCGCACGTTTATGTGAAGAAACCAGTGAGCCAGTGATTAAGATACTAGCATGCTACTGGTTAGCATGCTAACAGCTGGAGCAGCTTAAACACTGACTCAGACTGAGAGTCTTTTGACACGACAAACTGTAAAAAATCACACAGAAAGGTTTTCTGTTTCTTCTTTGGTGTGTTAATTTAATCTTCAGAGTGAAGCAGATCTTTAGTAAATCCTGCTGTAGCCTCGACAGACAGCGCTGCCACGTATGTGCCACATTTGCTGGTTAGATCACATAAACGCGTCTCATGTTTTAACTGTTTTCTTCTTGAGCAATGATTACGAGTACATACAAATGCCACTGTCAATCAGTTGTCTTTCATTTTCATCCAGAGAAAAGTAAGGGTCATCATGGGTGTCTATCATGGGTGCATTACACTGGGAAAAGAAGAAGGAACTGAGCACGGCATGCTTTTGGGGCTTGTGCAACTCGGACTGAACATTTCCAGACCGGTTGCGAGAGGGAAAATTTCTTATCCCATTTCCAAAGCCCGGTAAGATCTGCAACAACATGACATAATTGGGAAGAGAATGACAAGCTCTCATATGAGGAGTTATTGAGGAAGCAACAACGATGTAAACAAACGGCCCCATGCTGACAACGTCTCAACCAAACAGCATGCCCACCCAAACAAAGGGCGAAAAAGGCTTTAAACAGATCTAAGCCACGGGGAAAGCTCATCATTACAAGATCCTGCAGTGACAACAAAATCATGAGTCACCGGAATGTAAGTGCACTTGCAGTTTGTCTGTGTAGTTTTGTGACATCATCAGTACAGTTGGCTATTCACTCCTGTTTGTCATCTGTCCAGCCGGGATCCAGGCCAGCCTGAAGGCCAGACGGCCGCTCTCCAGAGTCGGCATGGGGAAAACTGGCCAAAGTACCAAGTGGCTTGGGCCTGGAAGCCTTGAGCAGTGTGGGTCCGACCCACTGGTGAGAGCCAATTTGACCAATGTCGCACATGTCTTCAATTTCCAGAAAACTGAATATGCTCCTAAATCAATAACTCTGCCCTACTTTTAAATGTTGTATAAAATTATTTACACCTTTGATTTTTTCATGGTCTCATTCACAGTTCTTTGGTTATCTTTTCTGTGAATGCAGAATAGACCATTTCGCTGCTTACATCATCAGTGACATCAGCTGGAGGAAGTGATCGTGGGAAACAAGATTAATCTAAAACTAGTGATTTAAAGCGTAAAACAACAACAACAAAATTTGCTGTGCTGTTAGCATTTTTCACCGCTAACGCAGAAGTAGCGATTTTGGTAAATATTACTTTTATAGCAGTAAGTTCAGCATTTTTGTATAATGGGCCTGATAAATAAGTATGTTCAGTAACTCTGTTGAGTTTCAGAAATATTGATTGTGGTATTAAACAGCTTTTTGTAGTTTCCCGCACATCTCGGGACCCGGAAGTAGAGCTGTGACGTCACCACTTAACAAACGTATTGGTATAGTGCATGATTTAATTATTATAATTAAATCATTTTAATTAAATTTTATTTAATGTTATTTCTGCAAAATCTATAACTGGGCTTTTCTGAAGTTTAACATCTTTATCCCTCTTAAGGACTTTACTTGTACAGCAACTTTCATAGACATGACCACAAAGCGCTTTAATTTATATTCCCTCCATAAGCTACCTTTTGTAGCCACAGCTGCCCTGGGGTAGACTGATGGAAAGCAGGGCTGCCAATCTGCGCAAGTGGCCCTCCGACTACTACCAACCACTCACTCTTACGCATATACACCCTAATGTACATGTTTTAAGTGGTAGGGGAAACTACGCAAACCACACAGAAAGGCCTTTCAGGTGGGAATCAAACCCGGGACCGTCTTGGCTACGCTACTGTCACGTTTTTGTTGTGTTTTTGATGCTTTTTTGCTACCTGTTTTGTCATATTTTTATCGCTTTTTTTGTTACATTTTCATCACTTTTTTGTCTCCATTTTGTTTCATTTTCATCACTTTTTCACCTGTTATGTTGCGTTTTTTGTTCTCATTCATGTCTTGTTTTTGTCGCTATTAACACGTTTTATTTCAAAAAGCCTTTAGATTTGGGTAAAGTCGAACTGGAGAAAATGTGCTCAGTTGAGGCGGGGGTTAAGAGGTCAAAACTACTGAGAAATCTTTCCATCTGCCATTTTTATTGTGTCAGCAAACTCGCTCTAGAAAAACACATTGTTCTTTCCCTCTCACAGTATTTCCCCAGCGAAAGCAGGAACGGCAGCGAGTGTTGACAGCCTCGGTATCTTTACGTGTCAGAATAATAACTTCACGGACCTACACTCTCTCTATACACTCTTTTTTTTTTTTTTTTTTGCAGTGTGTGTCAAAGGAGCGCTCTGCCAGTGAGGAGCTTTTTGTTATTTACAGCAGCGGACAGCAACTAAATTAGGAAATGTCAGGGACGTCGCTGCTTCCTGTTTGCAGGACGTCAGTTTGGACTGAATCTTATCTAAATATGGACATCATTTAATACTTAACCGAACTGTAAGGAATGCAGTCATAGCAGGGTGTATTTTTTTATTCCAGCAACGTACACGAGGAACAAGTGAGGAACATTTTAGTTTCCTTTTCCTTTTTTATGTTTGCGATGAAGGATTGGCATGCGGAGATTGAACTATATGAACTTTTGAATTGGTATTACGAGCACAAATGTACAGTTCATGTCAAGGAATGTCTTTAACCTCTTGACCCCCGCCTTTACCGAGTGCATTTTCCTCCAGTTCGGCATTACCCAAATCTAAAAGCTTGAGAACTTGCAGCCTATGATGCCTCAGTTGAAAGCTAAGACCTACAAAACTGATGTAAATGGATATGCTGTGTTGTCGTCACTTTTATTGATTTGATTTTATTGATTGAATTTTTTTTCTTTTTCATCACTTTTTTGTCACTTTTTGTTGTTCTTTTGTGGCTTTTCTGTTGCAATTTCATCACATTTGTAGTTCCTTTTTTTGGGGGTCTGTTTTTCGTCACATTTTTGTCTCTTTTTCGTCACTATTTTGTCTAATATTCATCAATTTTATGCCACTTTTACATCGCTTTTTTGCCGCTTTTTCATCGTATTTTTGTCTCTTTTTCGTCACATTTTTGTTTCTTTCTTTTTTGTAGAAAGTTTCTAGTATAATAATTGGTAACTGGTGTAAATTTAGTGTCACTACATGTAGAAGCTATTTAAGTGTAATATCCATAAATTGGTATTTTGACATAAATTTAAAAAGTCCAGATCCACAAAAAATAAAGGCTGTAGTAAGTTGCTAGTCTAATAAAACTGTAGAAGCTATTGAAGATTATCCATGAATTGTCATATTTGTGCATACATTTCAAAATAAAGGTCCATCCATAAATTGTAGTAAGTTGCTGATATAATCATTAATAACTGGTGCCCATTAAGGGTCATTGCAGTAAAAAATGTAGAAGTAGTCAGGGACCCAAACTCTCAAAAGCTCTTTAAATTGGGTTTAACCTGACACCGTCTGATATATGCTTTATTTGTGTTTTTTCTGTTAACTTTGACCCTAAGGACCAATAAACGGAGGGTCTGCTCTGCTGGAAATATCGCGAAAAAAAATTGTGGCCATTTTAGTGTATGTACCCTGTATTTTTTATCAGAAAAATGTGAAAAACGACTTTTTTCCCTCAAATCCTCAGTGGGTTGACTAGGCTGTCAATAAATGCATTCCAGATACACAGAACACATGTGCTGAGAACATCCACTGAAAAAATCGCTCTTAAAACACATTTCTACACATTTTTGCATCAATTTAATACAAAAAAATGTGTTGTTTTCTCACTTTTTTCCAATATTTGTATCTTTACTTCATTGGCAATCAACTATTCCACCCAGTTATGGCATCAATCAATATGCCATTATTTTAAACAGACTGTAGACACATTCCACAGAAAAAATGATCAAAATCCAACCAACATTATTGGATCTGTGATGATTTAAAGACCAATAAGTGACCGACAGACTCAGAACCTCGGAAGTGTCAAAAGTCACTTTTGACACTGGTCCATATTTTGATTTAGGCCATTTCCAGCCCATTAGATAATAATTTACACCAATGTATTTGGTATCATTGGAAAGAAGACATTGTCATGTTTCATTTGAGCCCAAAGGTACTACTCTGTAACAATTGCCGTGGTAACCATAGCTCCTCAGACTCAAATGTGAGTACATTCTTTCACAATTTTCACAAAAAAATGTTTTACTACGTTTAACGCTGTTTCTTCCAGGAACATCACAGACACAAATCTCTGATACTGGGAAACTCTCTAGACTCTGAGGATTCAGGAAATGTATAACATGTCAGAACTTTCTCAGCTTAAGGCCTCACTGTGAGCCATGAAGTAAAAGAATGTCCACCTCATATGAGCCTCTCCCATAGAAATAAGCCTATATCTGCCAGGTTGGAACAGCTGGTGAGACTTTCTGTTCAGGACAGGCCCAACGTAACTTGAAATTACATTTATAAAAATTAAAATTATTCTGTATCATATAAGCTGTATCTTAAATTGTAAAAGAAAAAATATATATCCGTATTCTGTAGCCTTTAACAGTACAGGTGAAACTCGGAAAATTAGAATATCGTTCAAAAGTTCATTTATTTCTGTAATTCAAGTTAAAATGTGAAACTAATATATGATATAGACTCATGACAAAGTTGCATATGTCAAGCTTTTGTTTGTTATCATGATTATGGCATTTTCAAAATATTCTAATTTTAGGATTTTTAATTTGTGTTTTTTACGAGCTGGGCCATAATCATCCAAAGTATAATGAATAAAGGCCATACATGTCTCACTTTGCATGTAATGAGTCTATCATATATTAGTTTCACAGTTTACCGTGTGTTTCGCCCCATTAGGCGCACCTGATTATAAGGCGCGTTATCACTGATAATGTTTATTTTCATAAATAAGGCGCACTAATTAATGCTGGTTTACCTGTAAACCTGTAGGTGTGTAAACACAGCCAGAAGTTGATACAAAGAGCGCACCAGGACATAAGGCGCACTGTTAAAATTAAAGGCTTTCATGTGCGCCTTATAGTGCGAAAAATACAGTTGAATAGCAGAAATGAATGCACTTTTTAACGTTGTTCTAAAAGAAGCTACACTCCACAGGACGTATAAGTAAGTGCTTTGTCAGTGTATAATTGTACACTGACATTGTGTTCAGGTGTTGGGTTAGCAGAGCAGGTGCTGGCCCTTCTGGGGCCCTAAGCAAAAATCCACATGGGGGCCCTACAGTAGCATCCCATGGTTATTCGGCAAAGGGCGGACCTATTTACGGCCAAAAACAGTTCCACTGTACAGTAAAGCAGGGCAGAAGTGGAAAATAATGACCGCAATTCAATCAATCAGAATCACTAACCACTAAGCCATTGTCCAACTGGGATTTAGGACGACTACTGGTCTACAGGTCCTTCTAAAAAAATTAGCATATTGTGATAAAGTTCATTCTTTTCCATAATGTAATGATAAAAGTTAAACTTTCATATATTTTAGATTCATTGCACACCAACTGAAATATTTCAGGTCTTTTATTGTTTTAAAACTGATGATTTTGGCATACAGCTCATGAAAACCCAAAAATACCTATCTCAAAAAATTAGCATAATTCATCCGACCAATAAAAGAAAAGTGTTTTTATACAAAAAAAGTCAACCTTCAAATAATTATGTTCAGTTATGCACTCAATACTTGGTCGGGAATCCTTTTGCAGAAATAACTGCTTCAATGCGGCGTGGCATGGAGGCAATCAGCCTGTGGCACTGCTGAGGTGTTATGGAGCCGCCTTAAGCTCATCCAGAGTGTTGGGTCTTGCGTCTCTCAACTTTCTCTTCACAAAATCCCACAGATTCTCTATGGGGTTCAGGTCAGGAGAGTTGGCAGGCCAATTGAGCACAGTAATACAATGGTCAGTAAACCATTTACCAGTGGTTTTGGCACTGTGAGCAGGTGCCAGGTCATGCTGAAAAATGAAATCTTCATCTCCATAAAGCTTTTCAGCAGATGGAAGCATGGAGTGCTCCAAAATCTCCTGATAGTTAGCTGCATTGATAAAACATAGTGGACCAACACCAGCAGCTGACATGGCACCCCAGACCATCACTGACTGTGGGTACTTGACACTGGACTTCAGGCATTTTGGCATTTCCTTCTCCCCAGTCTTCCTCCAGACTCTGGCACCTTGATTTCCGAATGACATGCAAAATTTGCTTTCATCCGAAAAAAGTAGCAGGCCTTATAGACTGTGCACATTCAGAGAACCGGAGTTACTGTAAGTTACTGTGCTCGTGAGAACCGTGTGGATTCAACTCCTCTTTGAGACAAAAAGGCCACAGACACGGCTTTACTCTCGTCTATCCATCAAACTACTGTCCTGACTGTCCTGAAAAGAGTTTAAATGAGTGTTTTAGCCGATGCCCCGAGTCTGCGCAGAGAAAACATGAGAGCAGCGCCCGGGACACGGGGACATGATGCAGCCGCGGAGGAGCCGCGCATGAGGCGAAACGAGAACCGGGAGACAGACGGCCGAGCGGGACACGACGAGCGGAGAAGCACTCGCGCTTTGGAAGAGACCGGGGGAAGGCGGTCGGTCTCTCCTGCTCATTCACTTGCAGACTGCTCCGTTTTGATGTTATATGTGGCGAAGTAGGCGGAGAGTGAGTGCGCGCTGTCAGAGCCTGTCCCTGTAACAACGCGTTGATTAATCAGTGAAACAACACGGTAGTTTGACTGAGATGCGGGGCCCTTGCAGCCGCGGGGGCCCTACGCACCTTGCGTATTCTGCGTATAGGAAGAACCGGCTCTGTGGGTTAGCCCTGAGTCGCTGCGACTGAGCGTGCTGCCTGACCAGCATGTTTTTGGAGATCAGGAGTACCCAGAGGAAACCTGGCTGCCTGCTCTCAGTGCTGTTCTGAAAACAGTGCAGCGCCTGCTGGGTTTGTCCCTGTTTCAGAGCATGGTGTCCTGCACTGGTCAGCTCCTCTTCCTCCTGTATTAATATATTCAGGCCAGTGCTAACAAACTTGGTGCAACTCAGAAACATCCATAGTGGCCTTCCTGGGGGTACTTTGGGTCTTTCTACATCATACTCTCATATCCAGACGACCCAGTCGAGGTGATCAAGTCCTGCCTTGTGTGGTTCAATTTTTCAGCCTCACTTGATCCACAAATTTTTACAATGTCTGAAATGTTCTTGATGGCATTTGTCTTTATATTAATAATATTTAATAATAATATTTTCAATGCTCTTTGGAGTCCAGTATAGTATTTAATGTATTCATAGACTCCCAAATTTACCCTCTGCATTTGACTCATCCTTTAAGCTTCAGAGAAACCTGTCAGGAGCAGAGCCATCACGCTGCCTGGGGAAATATCTCTAGATTTTGAGCCAGAAGCTAGGTTAGAAGTACTGAGGTGTTTTAGAGTACTGGAACTGGATTCTACTGGATTCTCGTCTGTGCAAAACCCTTTGACCCAGGTCTGCATCCATCTATCCATTTTCTTACAATTTACCCACGGTCTGGTCATGGATGCAGCAGTCAAAGCAGAGATTCACAGATATCACTCTTCACAAACACTAACTCCAGCCCTTCTGAAGGAATCTCGAGGCATTCGCTGGCCACAGAGAGATATAATCCATCCAATGTGTCCCCAAGCCACCTCATCTGGCTGCTCCTGACAGGAAGGAGCAGTGGTTCTACTCCAAGCTCCTCCCATGTAACTGCCTTACCCCAAGCCATCTTGTGAAGGTAACTAATTTCGTCCGCTTCACACTCGGCTGCAAACCAGAGCAGCTGAGGGTCTAAGAACAACATCATCTGCAAACAGCAGAGATGAGATCCTGAGGTGCCCAAACCAGCAACCGTCCGGTCCCTGGCTACGCCTAGAAACTCTGGTCATAAAAGTTACTTTTTATTTAATCATTCATAAAGCACATTTCTTGTGGGTAGTACAGATTCAATGTGCCAGCGAATAAAATAAATAAATTACACAACATTAAAGGGGCTATATCATGCAAAATCGACTTTGTTGTGCTATTTCCTAATCAAAAACACCCCCAGAGTGTTTTTTGGTTCTCAGCAATCCTCCTGAATCCTGCTCTGAGCAGCTCCGCCCTCTGCTGGAAAACCCGATTTTAATTTGTAAAAAAAAGTTAATTAATTTTAAAAAAAGAAAGAAAAGGAAGTGCCTGACACGTCGGCGCTGCCCCTGCGGATAAAACAAACGCATCCCCTGAGCGTCTGAACAGACGTCATGCTTGCACTGAAGGATGTGAAAAAGGAACTCTTTCTAACCTACTCTGGACACACCTGTTCTTTTTTCTTACCTAACGATAATGTCAGGCAGATGTCAACTCCTTATAACTGCATTATGAAGTAACTTCACTTATTGCTGTGATATTTATATTTATTTTACTGCTAATGTTGCATGAGCGCAGAGAGGGGGCGGAGTTAATTGAGTCCAAGTGTCTTGTCTTCCGGGTTGGAAATATAACCCCAGAAAATACTTATATTTCTCACAAATGGAGATACAATATATCATATAAATGTTTATAGTTTACTTTGGAATGAGTAAAATAGCATGATGCAGGTCCTTTATAATCAAAACTGAAATACATGAATATATATATATTTTTTAAAAGTGTGACAATTTTAACATGTACAAAGAACTTAAACAACTTCAGAAAAGCGAAGAGAAATGGTTTAATCCAGTATGGACTGTTTTGTTCAGACGACTGCCTCTGTGATTTAGTCCTGGACGAGCCCTAAGCTTTAGTTTTGTGCCGTGCATTAGTAATGTAGTAAACCAACTTTAGTGAACGGACTACATCAAATTATTTACTTTATTAATTTACTAAACAGTAAAAAGGCTGTTGTTCATTGTAAACATGTGGTTTATGGAAAATCCAGCTTCAGAGCAGTTTTCCTCAGCAAATACATTACCAACCACATTACTATCTAATGTATAACAAATGTGTAGAATTTTAGGCATAACCATGTGGTGTCTACAAAGACACACTGTTGGAATTATCTTGGATTCTTGAGGATTTCTTTTTACAGATTTAACGGGATGTATATTGGAGTGAAATCAACAGATGTATATTGTGTATATGGCATAGTAAAGGATAGATTAAGAGTTGCATAATATAAAAAATAGATGAACAACTTTATGTAAAAATACAGAACTGTTGTTCTCCATAAATGTAATTTCAAGTTACGTTGGGCCTGTCCTGAACAGAAAGTCTCACCAGCTGTTCCAACCTGGCAGATATAGACTTATTTCTATGGGAGAGGCTCATATGAGGTGGACATTCTTTTACTTCATGGCTCACAGTGAGGCCTTAAGCTGAGAAAGTTCTGACATGTTATACATTTCCTGAATCCTCAGAGTCTAGAGAGTTTCCCAGTATCAGAGATTTGTGTCTGTGATGTTCCTGGAAGAAACAGCGTTAAACGTAGTAAAACATTTTTTTGTGAAAATTGTGAAAGAATGTACTCACATTTGAGTCTGAGGAGCTATGGTTACCACGGCAATTGTTACAGAGTAGTACCTTTGGGCTCAAATGAAACATGACAATGTCTTCTTTCCAATGATACCAAATACATTGGTGTAAATTATTATCTAATGGGCTGGAAATGGCCTAAATCAAAATATGGACCAGTGTCAAAAGTGACTTTTGACACTTCCGAGGTTCTGAGTCTGTCAGTCACTTATTGGTCTTTAAATCATCACAGATCCAATAATGTTGGTTGGATTTTGATCATTTTTTCTGTGGAATGTGTCTACAGTCTGTTTAAAATAATGGCATATTGATTGATGCCATAACTGGGTGGAATAGTTGATTGCCAATGAAGTAAAGATACAAATATTGGAAAAAAGTGAGAAAACAACACATTTTTTTGCATTAAATTGATGCAAAAATGTGTAGAAATGTGTTTTAAGAGCGATTTTTTCAGTGGATGTTCTCAGCACATGTGTTCTGTGTATCTGGAATGCATTTATTGACAGCCTACTCAACCCACTGAGGATTTGAGGGAAAAAAGTCGTTTTTCACATTTTTCTGATAAAAATACAGGGTACATACACTAAAATGGCCACAATTTTTTTTCGCGATATTTCCAGCAGAGCAGACCCTCCGTTTATTGGTCCTTAGGGTCAAAGTTAACAGAAAAAACACAAATAAAGCATATATCAGACGGTGTCAGGTTAAACCCAGTTTTGAGAGTTTGGGTCCCTGACTAAAGGTATTGAAGATGATCCATAAATTGTCATGTTTCAAAATAAAGGTCGAGACCTCAAAAGTAAAGGTTGTAGAAGGTTGCTAGTATAATAATTGGTAACTGGTGTAAATTAAGTGTCACTATACCTGGCTTCTCCCCTCCTCCCTCGTGTGTGCGCCATATCAATCAAATATGGCGACTGTTTTTGGGGGACTGGCTCTATACATAAACCATTTACACCGCAAAAAGTGAATATCAAGCATTGGCTTAAATGACTTGAATTGAGGAAATGTATCTTGTTTTCATTTAGACACTTTTCCTGATCGGACCAAGTTTACTTTGCTTGTTTGAGGACATTTCAGAGCAGTTCTAAGGTAAATCTCGCTTGAAATAAGAAAGTAAAATTGCCAATGAGATAAGACCAATTTTCTTACCCCATTGGCAAAGAAAATGTCCTGAAATAAGGACGAAATGTATTGAAACGAGTCAGAAACATCTCAGAACAAGTGAAATAATCCAAGAACTTCTCATCTAGTCAAAACAGCTAAAATTTGGATTATTGTGCTCAAATTGAGATGTTTATACTGATCTAGTTAATTACTATTTGCAGTGTACCTACTTTCAATCCAAATGTCTTTTCCCACATGATGCTATGCAGGAAAAAACAGGTCACCTCACTCCTCTGGTGGACGTAATTCTGTGTTTGATAAACTCAAATCCATTCGCTTTTGCCCGTTGTCCTTTTTTTCTACACATCAACTTTTGAAGAGAAAGTGAACTCGCTACAAAAATACATCCCACTCACTGCAGGTGCCAAGAAGAGTCTGTGTTACCTCGCCTGTCACTGGTCATAATGCTGTTATGGCTGCCTGGACTTTATCCATTTCAGATTGGATTTCTATGGAAAAGTAGCTACAAGGTGAGAAAGTAATCCTTGACCTAACAATAGCCTTAGCCAGATACTGTGATGCAGAGCCTATATGGTTACCTTGAAATATCATGTTATATAGGTGTATATTATAGAGTGTCAGATTATATACTGAATTTTTAGATAAGGGAAAAGTGCAGTGAGTTCTGAAGCAGTAATTACTGGAGTGTTTGTATTTACTCGGGCTCAGCGCAGTTTGACAGAGGCTCAGAGCGTTGCCCGGTGACAGCAAACCAATAACAGGCCGCAAGTCGAGCGCTCGCTGATCGTTTTAATCTACCGCACTGTGCACTTCTCCTTAACGGTGCACGGTTTTCAGAGAATGTGCTGTTGTCCCGCTCTCTCAGACGGGAGTAGAGGCCAGTGTCCCTGTGTATGGTCACGTGTTGCTGTTTTGTATCTAAAATTGTATCTAAATTTACAATTCTGAAGTGTTGAACTTGTTGAATCAATGGGCAAGACACTTCACTGAATGAGAGTGTGTGTGAGTGCAAAGCTTTGCTGTAATCCAGTATGTTTACATGCACGCATTACATGTTGTTATTATTATATTATTACATGTTTGTTGTTATTTGCACAAACATTTAAAAACATGCTGCTTTATTGTGAGCTAGACCTGTCACAATAACGATTTCTAAAGTTCGATACATCGAGGTAGGAAATTATCACGATAAGCTTTATTATTGAAGTCCTTCTCATGCCACAGAAACTACAAAGCTTTGTTCGAAAAGTACTTCATCTTAAAATATCCCACAATGAACATGAAATATGTTCAATGAGACACAACTTACTTTGGGTTAACATAAGAAAAATTGTAGTCCGGTTCACTATGTAATTTCGTCGGACTTTTGCAGTAAGCAGTAAAAAAAAAAACAATGTTTCCATTTGCTCTGATATGTAAAATAATAATAATAATAATAATAATAATAATAATAATAATAATAATAATAATAATAATAATAATAATAATAATAATAATAATAATAATAATAATAATAATAATAATAATAATAATAACATTCGGGGAGTAAAAAACCTTTTGGTCATTCCAATCAAAAAAGTCAATGAAACCCTTGTCATATGTGTCATGGACTTACCATAGCGATGACCAGAACTCCCCATTTACTTTCATGGAAAAATGGTATAACTGGACAATTTTACCAAATGACAAGGGCAAATGGAGACATTGTTTTTCTCTTTGCTTAGACCACTGGTGTCCAAACCTTTTTCATGGGGGGGGCAATGGCGCATATTGAAGCGTACATGAGGTGAAGGGCCATAGATCGGTGGTCAGTTCCGCAAAACCTTTGAATAGCAGAGGTTTAAATTGTGTCCTCAACCTTTATTTATGCTTAAAATCTTCCAGCCAGCTCAGTCTCACAACTAGTTAGTTAGGTTAGAATTGTGTAGAATTATTACATTTCAAATAAAATGGACCATCTCTGATGATGTGTACCGATTCAGCAAGAAGGCAGAAGGCCATCAAACGTTTGTCTGGGGGCCGCACTTTGGACACCCCTGGCTTAGACCATAAGGTTTCCAGAAATATATGTGTTTCATACATTTATTGAACGATATGTCGATATAGTAGTTATTGTGATAGTCTGTGAGCGACGAACATCGTTGCCTCCCGTCAGACCTGGCCAATTACTTTGCTGTGACATCGGGACATTACCAGATGGGAATATTACTGCTTTGTCTTGTATGACTTGGTCCTCTTCCAAAGGCCTTGTGATAACCCACCGTTTTGTGTCTTAAAGGAACAGGCCACCGTTTTTTCATACTGAGACATGTTCTTACCTGAGCGTAGACGAGTTGATCCTCAGTCACGCACAACGACCCAAAATGTTGTTAGCACTTGGCCTCTCCCAGTATATTCCTATAGCTCCAAACGTGGTGAAGTTAGAAGCTACCACGCTCTTCCACAGGCACAAAGACCAGACAGGTACGTATCAACTCGTCTAAGCTCAGGTAAGAACATATCACAGTATGGAAAAACGGTGGCCTGTTCCTTTAATGCTTCTTCCAGCCACAATCACAGCATCTGCCCAAATCTCAATTACATTCTTCAGGTCCGTATAATGTCCTCATTGTGTCTGAAGCCTATTAATCCCTGTGTGTAGTATGTTATTCCAATGTACAGAGTGCTCACAGGGGGAGGGGGCACAGCAGCAGTGACTGTGGGACTGTCGTAGGGACCGCAGGACATGCCTGTTGTTCCCGCTGCTTCACTGTCAGCAAATGGAGAAAGCTCTCTCCCCGACTCGTCTCTCACGCAGCAGGGACAGGAGCGAGCTCACAGACTGTACGACTGAGAGGAAGCAGCTCACAGCGAGGAACTGAATGTACAAAATAGTTTGGATTACTTTTGTTTTGCTGAACGCTTTGTTTTAGGGAGGCAGAACGTTTTGTGCACATGTTAAGTAATTAATAACGATGAGAAGGACAGTTTGCAAAAATAAGGCAAGGCTTGACTGTCTTTTTTTTTTGTCTCTGTGACCAAAATGTCGTCAGCTGGATTCAAAACTTTTTACAGCAAGTATAAGAAATCAGGACTATGTCAGATCTTAACTACAGCAAGATATATGTATATATTTAAGGAGTAACAGCAATAGTTTGTATATTACTGGGCTGCTGAGGCAAAGGAGAAAGTCACATTGTACTGCAGAATCCAAAATGGGTTTTAAAAATGTATTAAATATCATAAATCAAACAATTCAGTCATAAAATTCAGCTTTTATAACAGCAGAGCCAAGGTTGTTCAATGGTCAGGCAAAATCCTCACTGTTATTGCAATGATGATTTGTTAAAAGCAATCAATTATTAAAGCTCATAATGACTGTTCTTTCCCAATGTCCTGCTATAAATTTGATATGTTTGTAACAGGCCTATTCAGCTGAGGCTTTTGCATTTCTTATCCACTCTCACTGTAACTATATTTCATTTTTATGTCTCAATACTTGGCTGCTTCTTTTACTGTGCCTTGCGTGCAGCTGGTCTCTGTGTTTTAATGGACGGCAGCCAGTTGCTCAGATGGAGACGACTCGCTCTCGCCTCAGGATGGACAGACTGTATAAAGCTATTTCATGGGGATTTCATGTTGGAATATCTGACACAAGTGATGGAAATGTATGTAAACGACCAGTGTGAGACGACAAGATATTTCTGACTTTTTCCCATTCTTCCTATCTGTTTCAACAGCAAAGCTTTGCGTGGATGAATGATACAGATTGAATCAAGAGGCTTAAAGCTCCTGGGTTCAAACAACACTGTTTTTATGCTTTTATGAACGGTGACAATGTAATAAAACATGGTGTAGGAGGGTGCAAAAGTCTTGACATCAGGAAACACAGACAGTTTTCGCTTCACAATGTATTCAAGATTCAAGATTTTTTATTTGTCAAACCATGTGAATGCCCGATGGCTCTGTGTACGAAACTGTTCCTCAGTCGACAGGAGCTGACCCGTGAAGGCATAACCTTGAAGAGACTATGTGATGAGCAGTATATGGCTTTTCTGGGGATTTTTGTGAGCATTTCTAGCTGATCAGGCCAATGTCCTGAAGTAAACAGATGTGAAAATTCCAATTGCACAATACTGTTATGACAACGTTGCCTGCTGCTGCCAACTTGTATTCCCCACTTGTATATTACACAATTGTTGGAATCTCAAAACATAAGAGCACTGGCTAAAAAAAAAAACACATATGAGAATAATTTAGATGTAGAGGTAAAATCTGGCCAACAAAAAGTTGCTAAAACACTTAATCATCATCTTCCACTTTTTCACGGACCATCATGTCATTAAACTAAATAGGAAAAGGTCTCTCAAATTCAAGCAAAGAACTAGAGAGATTTAGACCGTTCTTAATAAAACATAAACAATGAGGATGACGGACTGACCTGGTGATGACGTACGCAGCAGCATCAGTGTTTGTCCGCGTTGTTCATAAAGGTTCATTTTGAATACAGCCAAGATGGCGGACTACGACCTAACAACCAAAATAGCACATTTTCTCGACCGGCATTTGGTTTTTCCTCTCTTGGAGTTCCTGTCCGTTAAAGAAGTAAGCTGTTTTATGTACTTATTTAAGATATGGGTTGAATATTTGGGTTATTACTGTGCTATTACGCTTGATTTCTGTCGCCATGGATGGAGACGCTGAACCGGCTTTTGAGCTAACGCTAACCAGATGCAAAAAAACATCACGCCTTTGTCGCCTTCTAGCAGATAAAGCGTTAGATAGCTCGCTGTACATTGGCATTCAAATAACATTGGTGAAATTGATATACATTGTGTATCTGTGGTCATGTCCCCTTAGCTTCGGGGATTCTGCTGTTTTGCAGACAACACATGGCGGGCTAACTGGGAGCTTACTCATGTACTCACTAGCTGTGTGCTGCTTGTGTTGTTTTATTTCACATGTATTTGTCTTTTCCCTAGATATACAATGAAAAGGAACTGCTCCAGGGGAAGCTGGACCTCCTCAGTGAGACGAACATGGTGGATTTTGCCATGGACGTGTACAAAAACCTGTACCCAGACAAGGATATACCACACTGTAAGAATACAAATACACATACTTTTTATATTTTGTATGAGTCACAGTTTATTTTGAGTTGGATTTAACAGAAATGCATTTGTCAAATACAGGTTCTAATTAAACAAGTTGTGTTTTGCCATTGTTTTTTTTTTTCTAATTCTTTGTTTTTTATGAAGAACCTGCATGCACCCATCTGTTTCATTTCATATTTGCTCATATTTAGAAGTAACTGTTGTTTTGTAATTGGTTTGACATTCTCATTATTGCCTCTCCAGCCCTGAAAGAAAAGAGAACTACTGTTGTGGCGCAGTTGAAGCAGCTCCAGTCAGAGACGGAGCCCATCGTGAAGATGTTTGAGGATCCAGAAACGACGCGGCAGATGCAGTCCACAAGGTCAGAGCAAGACGCTTCACAATGGGTCTTGCTTTTGCGCCAATAAATAAATTAACATCTGTTGATTATTTCCTTGTTTGGCAGAGACGGGAGGATGCTGTTCGACTACCTGTCAGATAAACACAATGTAAGTGTCAGAGAGCTTAATTTTCGCCTTTCTTAGATTGTAACTAAAATTAACCGTTAGTTTCTATGGCAACACCATTTAATTATGAAAACTTCATCCATCTGCGATCTGCTCTGTGATTGTAATCAGTTTAATTTCAGAGTTTGATTATTGTCAGTGTTTTAGTTATGATGCTTTGTTTTGGTCAATTTCTCATCAAATGAGTTGTAAATTTAAGCAGTAACCAAATCAGTTATTCACTATTGACTCAGTAGTATTAGGTTAATGTCTGTTTGCTTTTGTTCTCCTGCTTTAGTTTCGGCAAGAGTACTTGGACACTCTGTACCGATACGCCAAGTTTCAGTACGAGTGCGGTAACTATTCTGGAGCAGCGGAATACCTCTACTTCTTCCGTGTCTTGGTAAGAGCTAGTGAATAAGTTATGTACAAGTGATTAGGAGTGAATGTAGGCTGAGATTTGGTTGTTCCATTTTTATTTTCTTTAGGTGCCCTCCACAGACAGGAACGCTCTAAGCTCTCTTTGGGGAAAACTGGCCTCTGAAATCCTAATGCAAAATTGGGAGGCAGCTATGGAGGACCTGACACGACTCCGAGAGACCATTGACAACAATGTAAGATACTATTATTAAGTTATTTCCTGGACTAGATGTGTACAAATTAGATGCTCACAAACACATTTTATAATATTAAAAATGAAATCATGCCATGCTATTTCATCATGTGCAAATGCCATTGAGGATTCAACATACTTTTTTATCAGTTATGTTTGATATGCTCTTACATATCTTATTCTTTTTTTTTCGCTGAAGATTTGTCTGATCGGAAGCAGACCATTAAATCCCTGTAATTGAATGTGTTTGTGTGCAGTCCGTGAGCTCCCCTCTCCAGTCTCTGCAGCAGAGGACGTGGCTCATTCACTGGTCTCTGTTTGTCTTCTTCAACCACCCCAAAGGCAGAGACAACATCATCGAGCTATTCCTTTACCAACCACAGTAAGTACAGCACTCATTACATCATTCTGATTTTTGATTTCATTGTAATGTCCGGACTGTTGAGGCCACCTGAATACAAGCTGCACGCAAAATAAAACCCCAAAAAAATAAATTCGGCTTCACTTGTCTAGAAGCTGCAGGTGTCGACGTTGTTACAAAGCACAGTAACATCAGAACTGAAAATACAGGACCTTTTCTCCCCGTGCGCGGTCAAATATTCCAAGAGAACAGTGGCCTGCAGGTGCATTTCCCTTTTTTATAAAAGTGTTAAGAACTTAAAAGTTTATGATTTGATTAGATTATTTAAACCTGCGTGTGTTCAGTCAGGCTCTTCCCGGGAGTGGCCGCGTTTAGAGCCACTCTCCTCGACTTGTCTGCCCAGACTTTGAAGCCGCTCTGATTGTGCCAGAACTGAGTTCACGGTGAATCAGTCGAGCTTGACTTTTGATGAATTTAGCCCGTGCTTCGCTTTGTCCCCCCATAATGTTTCGGCGGCAACAGAACTAATCACATTTATTTTGCACCCCAATAAAAATCTATAAATTAGCCGCATCGTTGTAAAAGCAAAATGTTCAAAGTGGTTGAGAAAAGTAGCTGCTCATAGTCCAAAAAATTTGATATTTCTATAAACAAGACCATTTCCAAAGGGCTGCAGTATTTGTGCCATTTTCCATCTGTTTTTTATGCTCGATGTTTTACTGAAGGACATGTCAAAGTGTCATTGGCTTCATCTAATCTCACCGATATGCTTTTTGCTTTATGCTAAGGTTAAATTAAGGTCTTAAAGGAAATGTAAAATCAACTTTTTAGAGCTTTCTACCATGTCCCCATCAAAAACATACATAGAGTTACAGATTGGTAGCTATTCACAGTGCCCATTTACCGGCCTCTGTTTATTAGTGCATAGCCCCCCAGTTCATCTATGGCCCACCCAGCTGCCCTGTGTTACCTGGAAGCGCTGTCTTCACCCCCCGTCCACAGCTTCCTCTACTCTGCAGAGCAACCAGAGGCAAACATATTCACCGGAGCCTTGATACCACAAAACAACACAAACCTCCCCTCTCTCTTTTTCTCTCTGACCTTTGTGTCTTTATAATCAAAACCATGGCAGCTTTAAAAGACATTAAACTAAAAAGCGAAACCGTGTGCTTAGAGGAGAAGGCCGCTGAAATTATGTTTGAAATTACGGCCTAATTTTCAATCCGTCAAAATGGCAGAACGGCCTTGAGAGTTTTCCATCAGAGCTAAGCAATTTGGTTAAATAAATGTTTGCTGTGCTTTTGTGTTTGCAGATACCTCAATGCCATTCAGACAATGTGCCCACACATCCTGAGATACCTCACCACCGCAGTCATCACCAACAAAGACGTGCGGAAGAGGAGACAAGTGCTCAAGGACCTCGTCAAAGTCATTCAACAGGTTTGTATGGAAAACATGCTGTATAGGGTGCTTTAGAGTTGTATTCAAATGTCTTGGTGGTTTTCAAACTGAGGTACTTGGGCCTCTTCATGTGGGGCTTGGGGTCGTCTGCATCCATCCATCCATCCATTTTCTTCCGCTTTATCCGGGGCCGGGTCGCGGGGGCAGCAGTCTCAGCAGAGATGCCCAAACTTCCCGATCCACACACACCTCCTCCAGCTGTTCTGGGGGGACCCCGAGGCGACACCAGGCCAGCTCGGAGACATAGTCCCACCACCGTGTCCTGGGCCTTCCACGAGGCCTTGTCCCACTAGGACATGCCTGGAACACCTCCCGCGGGAGGCGACCAGGAGGCATCCGAAACAGATGCCCGAGCCACCTCAGCTGGCTCCTTTCGACGTGAAGGAGCAGCGACTCTACTCCGAGCTCCTCCCGGGTAACTGAGCTCCTCACCCGATCTCGGAGGGTGCGCCCAGCCACCCTGCGAAGGAAACTCATTTCGGCCGCTTGTATTCGCGATCTTGTCCTTTCGGTCAGGACCCAAATCTCATGACCATAGGTGAGGGTGGGAACGTAGATCGATCGGTAAATCGAGAGCTTTGCCCCCCGACTCAGCTCCCTCTTCACCACGACAGACCGATACAGCGACCGCATCACTGCTGACGCCGCACCGATCCGTCTATCGATCTCACGCTCCATCCGTCCCTCACTCGTGAACAAGACCCCGAGATACTTGAACTCCTCCACTTGAGGCAAGGACTCCCCACCGACCTGAAGAGGGGAAACCACCTTTTTCCGGTGGAGAACCATGGCCTCAGATTTGGAGGTGCTGATCCTCATCCCGGCCGCTACACACTCGGCTGCAAACCGCCCCAGAGCGTGCTGAAGGTCCTGGTTTGTTGAAGCCATCAGAACAACATCGTCCGCAAACAGCAGAGATGAGACTCTGAGGCTCCCAAACCTGACGCCCTCCGGCCCCTGGCTGCGCCTAGAAATTCTGTCCATAAAAGTAATGAACAGAACCGGTGACAAAGGGCAGCCCTGGCGGAGACCAACACGCACCGGGAACAGGTCTGACTTACTGCCGGCAATGCGAACCAAGCTCCTGCTGCAATCATACAGGGAACGGACAGCCCTTAGCAGAGGGCCCCGGACCCCATACTCCCGGAGCACCTCCCACAGGGCACCACGAGGGACGCGGTCGAACGCTTTCTCCAGATCCACAAAACACATGTGGACTGGTTGGGCGAACTCCCACGAACCCTCGAGTACCCGATGAAGGGTATAGAGTTGGTCCAGTGTGCCACGACCAGGACGAAAACCGCATTGTTCCTCCTGGATCCGAGGTTCAACCATCGGCCGGATCCTCCTCTCCAGCACCCCGGAATAGACCTTACCGGGGAGGCTAAGGAGGGTGATTCCTCTGTAATTGGAACACACCCTCCGATCCCCCTTTTTAAAGAGAGGGACCACCACCCCAGTCTGCCAATCCAGGGGCACTGTCCCCGACCGCCACGCGATGTTGCAGAGACGTGTCAGCCAAGACAGTCCTACAACATCCAGAGACTTAAGGTACTCAGGGCGAATCTCATCCACCCCCGGAGCCTTGCCACCAAGGAGCTTTCTCACCACCTTGGTGACTTCAGCCCCGGTGATGGGCGAGCCCACCTCCGAGTCCCCAGCCTCTGCTTCCTCATTGGAAGACGTGACGACGGGATTGAGGAGGTCCTCGAAGTACTCCTTCCACCGCCCGACGACATCCCCAGTCGAGGTCAGCAGCTCCCCACCCGCACTGTAAACAGTGTTGGTGAAGCACTGCTTCCCCCTCCTGAGGCGCCGGATGGTTTGCCAGAATCTCTTCGAGGCCGACCGATAGTCTTCCTCCATGGCCTCCCCGAACTCCTCCCAGACCCGAGTTTTAGCCTCCGCGACCGCACGAGCCGCAGCACGCTTGGCCTGCCGGTACCTCTCAGCTGCCTCAGGAGTCCCACAAGACAACAAGGCCAGGTAGGACTCCTTCTTCAGCTTGACGGCATCCCTTACTTCCGGGCGCCACCACCGGGTTCGGGGATTGCCGCCGCGACAGGCACCAGAGACCTTACGGCCACAACTACGAGCAGCCGCATCGACAATGGAGGAGGAGAACAGAGTCCACTCTGACTCCATGTCCCCCGCCTCCCCCGGAATCTGGGAGAAGCTCTTCCGGAGGTGGGAGTTGAAGACCCCACTGACAGAGGGATCCGCCAGACGTTCCCAGCAGACCCTCACAACACGCTTGGGCCTGCCAGGTCTGACCGGCTTCCTCCCCTGCCAGCGGATCCAGCTCACCACCAGGTGGTGATCAGTTGACAGCTCAGCCCCTCTCTTCACCCGAGTGTCCGAGACACGCGGCCGGAGGTCAGACGACACAACTACAAAGTCGATCATCGACCTCCTGCCGGTCGTCTGCAATTTGAGACTATTCATTTTAAATAGAGGTTATTTCATGTATGCTTTACTAAACAGTTAAGTTTGCTATTTTCTTCTGGACCTAAATTGTACAATCGTGTTGGTCAGTCTGTGTCCCCCCTCACCCACTCTGCAGGGACTGTTTTCATTTACGACAACAGATCAGAACCCAGTGACTTTCTGACGATTCCCTGCTGCTTCACAAAGGCCTCGTGTTGAGTTTTAAGAGATGGCGTTTTCTTCTGCTTAAAGAGTTTGATTTTCCCCAGGTCTGATCTGCTCTGGTCTCATTCTGAGCAGAGACACACTTGCAGCAACTCCGCCCCTTTCCCCTGTAGTATTTCTCACATTTTTAGAGTACTTTAACTCTAAGTATATTATGTGAGAAATACTATCTATTACTTCAAAATGTAGCTTTTCTTTGGGCTAAAATTGGCATCTTCAGCCCTGTATATCTTTGGCCCTTTATTATTATCGGCTTCCAAATAAACTTGCCTACTACTGTCCACTTTCTCTGCATTGGTTCAGTGATGTGGTACTTTTTTTGGAGATGTTTTAAAACCTCGTGTTCACGGTTAAGCCTTGAGTCGCTCTGTTGTGGATCTAGTTTAATTCTGACTTGGTTTACTTTGTTTAGGGATTGTTTTCTGGGTTGATCCATCTTCAGTTGAAGGAATTTAAGTCGTTCCCATTTTCTAAATGATTCCATGATATTAAGGCGAAACACGGCAGAAGAAAATATTGATTTTTCACGCAGTGGTCGAAGTGGGGATTTTGAACTAGTTTCCTCCCTTTAAATCTTAGTTTTCATGTCCGAGTGTAAAATTGACAAAGCTTACCCTGTATGATGCTTTTTTATGATGTTTTATCTGTGAGCGAGGCGGAGATGACCCAGAAGTAACAGCTCTGCCGCTTCGCAAAGCCATTCATTCACAAATATTGACATATTTTACAACCACGTGTCTTGCGAAGGGTGCCCGCGATGACCCAAATCACCCAAATATGGTATTATTCCTTCTGGGAGCCTCCAGATATGGAAGAGCAAAGTAATGTGCCGCGCAATCTGTAATCAGTAATGTTCAACAAAAGTTTCAAATTGATATCTCTACATTTATTCATTTTTTTCAATATTCACCTGCAGTGTCTCGCCTTAACTTGGGTTTCTTAGGCTTTTCAATCTAAAACTCACAAGCTGTAGAAATGAATTTGCTGGGAGTCTCATTGTGAAGTTTATTCAAATGCAAAATTCAGTTCTAAGTGCACAATATGAGGACAATATGTTTGTTGTTTGCAAAGACCTACTTGCAATTGTGTTCGGATCACAATTAAATGAGCCGCTCTAACCTCTAATCTAATAATAATGATTTGGCAGCCTCTCATGTATTGCATTTCCTCGCACTTACAGGAGTCGTACACTTACAAGGACCCCATCACTGAGTTTGTGGAGTGTCTCTACGTGAACTTCGATTTCGACAGTGCCCAGAAGAAGCTGCGAGAGTGCGAGTCGGTGAGTGCCTGCCTGTCACGCTGCATGGAACTAAATCGCCAAAGAAAAGTTGTCTGCCTCCCGGGACCTCGGCCAAATGCGAGTCTCCTCTCAGCCGTGCAGCTCCGATCCTTCCCCACCCACAGCACAGCGTTCAATATTAAACCTATTCAGCTTCTGCAAATCCCGGTCTGGCCTGATTAGCCTCCCCTTACTCCGAGACAGTTTGAAGTGGAACTGCTGTCAGATTTAAGGCTCTTAAGGAACCCCTGGACTGCACTTTTAGACTTCGGGACCGCTTAATTACTCTCTTAAAGACGGTAAATGTCCTCTCATTAGAAAGGAATTAGCTTTGAGAATCATGTTTTAGTTTCTCCAAAGATTTATGCTTTTTAATGGATGTAAAATTCACCAGTTTTCTCATCGTCACACATTTTAATGATAGGTCGTGTCATGCAAAATGTTTGAACTTTTAACAATGTTCCCTCATCAAAAACATATTACATTTTGAGAACTTGTTTAAACTCTTCTCAACAAGGATCAGAAAACGACATCTCCTTTGCTACATCTGGGTAGAATTGGAAGTAAAGTTGGTGCTTATTTAAGTGGAGGTGTTGTCCCAGTAGTATCAGAAAAACACACTTTGCGAAAATGGCCTTTGACTTTACAACTTCCCGTTTAATTATTTCACTAAATCAGCTTTACTCCACAGATTTAAACTGCTCATTGTGTAGAGTAAGGCACGTCTTTGTTTCCAAGTGAAAGCGTACATGAAAAGAAGGCAGCCAACTGGCCTAAAGCTTTTGAAGGAGAGATTTTGAAGGAAAAAAATCCTTTGCGTGCAGTTTATCCCCTTCAAGTTTAGCACGTTTGTATTAATCCACGGTGCGACTCTTAGGAAAGTCTGATTCGTTTTCTTCCAGTTGTCTCAAGTCTCACAGTACACTCAACTCTTACATAGTGAAAAGTATAAAAATAACCTACCGTCAATTCCGGACTATTGAGTGCACCTGAATATAAGCTGCACCAACTAAATTCAGAAAGAAAAAAGAAAAAGTACTATAGGCCGCAGGTGTCTGTCCTGTCACTGCTCCAGGTGAGAGGTGAGCAGGGGCGGGGCGGGACAGGTTACACGCACAGCGTACGAGCAGCAACAAGTGTCCCTCCTCTTTGCCGTTTCATTCTCCTCCTCGCTCGATTTTCCACCAACATCGCGCTGGATTTTTCATACGTTTACACCAGGGGTCTCCAATCTTTTTTACTCGACAAGCTACTTTTACACAATATGAGCATCGGAGAGCTACTTACAGTATGTGAATGCAACTTAGGGGGAGTTCACCCAGAAGAATTACTTGCCAAGATGTGACTCGAGTTTAGTCCTTTTCCTTTTGCTATATTGAACCATCTGCTCACAGATTGTGTTCAGCATGTTCAGAACAAACACAAAATGCATCTAAAATTTGAGTTATCAAGCGTGAAGAGATGTGCGATGAGATGTGTCTTTGGCGAGCTACTGGTTGGAGATACCTGGTTTACAAGCTAAACTGATGCTAACTACTTATTTAGCCCACTGTGAGTTAAAACTGATCATAAAGCATAAGGCGATGGTCTCAGTGTAGCGCTGGTATAAAAGTGCTGGCCTTGTCATGCTTTAGAAACATGACCACGTGCACTCCTCCACAGTCTGGTAGCGGTCGAAGTAGGAATAAGGCTGAACTACGGGACAACTCCTTCATATTATGATATTCTGGACGGGCTCGTGCATAAGATCTAAACTCTACGCGGAAAAATCTTGAAATTAGCCACATCGTTGTGTAGGCAACGTAGTTCTGGGCGTGTGAAAAAAGACGTTAATTCTGTGGTTCTTTGCTTTAGGTTTTGGTGAACGACTTCTTCCTGGTGGCGTGTCTGGAGGATTTCATTGAAAACGCTCGTCTTTTCATCTTCGAGACGTTTTGCCGCATCCATCAGTGCATCAGCATCAGGTAAAAGCAGCGTCTTATTGAAAGTTTTCAGTGGATGTAATGAAGGTGTTTAAAAGTGTTGGTTAAGTCCTGGGTTAGTTCTAGTTTAGACCAGTGAATCTCCCAGTGACGCTGCCCAAAGATTTCATACTTTACATATTTAATGCTTTAGATGTTTTTCGAAGTTGTCTGTGAAGTCTTAAGTGTGGCGCTTTAAAGAGGCTTTGAAGGCTCTGAATGTCCTCCCCTGAGGTTTGTTTACTTAACTGAATGGGCCGCTCTTCCTGTCACTTTTCCCAGCATGCTCGCTGACAAGCTCAACATGACGCCGGAGGAGGCAGAGCGCTGGATCGTCAACCTCATCAGGAACGCCCGACTCGACGCCAAGATCGACTCCAAGCTGGTGAGACGCTGTTGGTCTTTTGCTGCAGTTTTCTCTTTAACTCTCGGTATGTGTGTAGTAGCAGTACTGTGTGTGTAGTAGCAGTACTGTGAGGGAAGACTGCTTAACTACAGCCGCATAAGCTTCAGATTCTGAACATGTTCTTAGAGGTGTAATGTCAGCCCTGGTGCCCACTGCATAAAACTACAACACTCAATACAAAGTCAGGTTTGAGTAGAAAAGATATGGCCACTTTAAAGGGATATGTCAGGATTTTTGACATAGAGCCTCATTTCCTAGTTATCCAGTGTTGTTGATTTCTGATTTTTTTGTTTGTTATTCATGCAGTTCTTTTATTTGAAGAGTTTTGTGGCGCTAGGCTAGTGCAAGGCTAGCACATTTCTATGGTATCAGCTAGCCTGCATTAAAAAACGGTCTGACATGCTCCACAGTGCACCTGAGGTAAATCACTTATAACACCAGACTAACCATATAAATGTCTGTGTCGATAGAATAATTTTAAACATTTTGCAACT
Organism: Gobius niger; assembly: GCF_951799975.1. Taxonomy (NCBI): domain Eukaryota; kingdom Metazoa; phylum Chordata; class Actinopteri; order Gobiiformes; family Gobiidae; genus Gobius; species Gobius niger. The sequence continues at coordinate 22,283,918 of NC_136865.1, read as the reverse complement.
AAAATAACTTATATTTGAGCAGCATCAGCTTCGAGGTTGTGTAAGCTACTCAGCGGCAGAGTGATCTGCTAGAAAATAGTCCCTCAAAATACGATCATTCATGTGATGTGATCAAGGTCAGTTATATTCCAAAAAATATTCTATAGACACAGACATTTATATGGTTAGTCTGGCGTTATAAGTGATTTGCCTCAGGTGCACTGTGGAGCGGGTCAGACTGTTTTTAATGCAGGCTAGCTGATACCATAGAAATGCGCTAGCCTTGCACTAGCCTAGCACCACGAAACTCTTCAAATATAAGAACTGCATGAATTACAAAAAAAATATCTCCAGAAATGAACAACACTCTGGATAACTAGGAAATGAGGCCCTGTGTCGAAAATCCTGAATTATCCCTTTAATCAACAGGTTTGGAAGAATAGTTCTGTAAAAGCACAAATCACCGTATTTGCAACATTCTGCACTTGCTACTCAACAGAAGTTTGACATTTTCTCAAATGTATGATGATGCCTTAAGAGCTTTTGACTACGGTGGAAAACTCCTGTACAACTGAGAGCTTGCACAAACATTTAAAGTGATAGTCTGTAAGTTTAAATGCTTAACTAATTTAATCTGTTAGCCCCCACCTGAACCGAGCACATTTTCTCCAGTTCTGCATTACCTAAAACTAAAGGCTTCTTGAAAAACCAGACAAAAGAGCGACAAGAATGTGCTGGAAGCGACAAACACACGACTTAAAAGGTGATAAAAAAGCCACAAAAGAGCGACAGAAAAACATCACACACGAAGAAAATAAAATACAAAAAGGTGCCAAAAAAGAGGTGAAAACATGGGGGAAAATGTGACAAAAACACTACTACAATGCGCCAAAGAAGTTACGATAAGTTTTATAGGCCTTAGCTTTCAAATGAGGCGTTACACTGGCCTATAGGTGTGATCTCCAGTCAAGAAGCTTTTAGATATGGGTAGAGCCGAACTCGAGAAAATGTGCTTGCAATTTGACATATCACAAGTAATATTAAATAATTTTATTTTTTACAAAGTCCCATCCATTGCTGATTTTAGCGACTAATCACTTTGACCAATGAGACGAGCTTTCCTGTGTGTCTGGTCCAATCAGGAGAGAAGGGGGAGGGAGTTAAATCGTTCACCTTTGATAGTTTGTACTCACTTTCCTCATTTTGCAAAGCAGGAGTTGCTTTCTGGTCCTATCAGGAGGGAGGGTTGGGGGAACTCGATTGTTTACTTTAAAATTTCACTGCCACTCTCGTCACTTTTCAATCTTGCAGTCTATCACTTTAATGGCAAAAACATAACAGAAAATGTATTACTTGGTCATCTTTATTTGACATAGTATTTAGTTGCCATAGAGTTTACTTAATCCCTCCCCTTCAACAAAAATAAAAATAAGAGTTACAGTCATCTTCGTATTGTCGACCGAGATGGCCCCTTATTGTTGTGCTGTAAAAAGTGAAAACGCATCAAAATGTCGTGCTTTCCTCTTCCGTTTTCAGGGCCATGTGGTGATGGGGAACAATGCGGTGTCTCCATACCAACAGGTGATCGAGAAAACCAAGAGCCTGTCGTTCCGCAGTCAGATGTTGGCCATGAACATCGAGAAGAAACTGGCTCACAGCAACAGGAACGAGGTACAGGAGATCACGGCTGATGTTACACAACGGTTTAGGACCTTTTTGTATCTTTGACTAAGGTTACACTAAGGTTATAAGGTGCTGAAACATAAGATATTTTAACGCCTCCTAATATTTCTAAACTTTTCTACCCTCAGACTCCAAACTGGGCGGCTCAGGACAGTGGATTTTACTGATCCGTCGCCATGGAGACCGCAGAGGTGACCCACGAAACTGTCCCGACCAGCTGTTTAATATTTATGCCGAAACCAGACATCGAGCACAATTACCATGTTTTCCCCTCCGTAACCTTTGGACTGTGTAATTATTGTTTAAAAGTCAGAGACCGTTCACCCTCCAAAACTTCAACAATGTCACCGGGTTTCATTAAAATCAAGTTCAAAACCACACGGACCTCGCGTGTTTCATCTCTTCACCACTAGAGAGCAGTGTTGGCCTACTTTTACTTTACTAGTCTTATGTGACATCTAAAGTTTGAACCAAGCCTTAACCAAGCACATTTTCTCCAGTTCTGCTTTAAATCGAAAAGCCTCCAGGACAGAGCAACGCCTCATTTGAAAGCTAAGACCTACAAAAGTGATTGAAGACTTTTTCTCACGTTGCCACTTTTTTGTCACATTTTTGTTGCTTTTTGTCATTTTCTGTTTTTTTTTGTCACTTTTTAATCACTTTTTTTGTTGATTTTTTTGTCACTTATTAGTTTCTTATTAATCACTTTTTTGTTGCTTTTTTGTTTATTTTTTTAATCGCTTTTTTGTTGCTTTTTAATCACTTTTCTGACAATTTTTTTGGCCTTTTTGTCATTTTTTTTGCTTTTTTGTCACCTTTTTATTTTATATTTTTTTTGTCACTTTTTAATGTAGATTTTTTGTCATTTTTTTCTTTTTCATCACTTTTTTGTCGCTGTTTGAGTGTGTTTTGTTGCTTACTTTGACATTTTTTTCAAGAATGTTTTAGATTTGTTTAAAGAAAATGTGCTTGGTTAAGGCGGGGGTTAAGGGGTTAAATGATATAGGAAAGCTTAACATAAGAATTGATCAAATGCTAATTTTTTACTAACAATTTGACCCTTTTTTGCCATCAGAGGTAGCACACACTGTACAGATCAAAGTTAGGAGGATTTACAACGTGTACATTAAACATAAAAACATTCTTTGGTTATAAGAGTCATAAAATCTGAAAATGATACGTGCCGCTTTACGATTTGCCTCAAGACACAAATCATTCTGCTGTTGACACTTTTTGTGCTTTATGTATAAGAAGTGACATGTATTGTGTGCAGCGGCTGTTTCTTGACACGAACAGGCAATGCTTCAAGATTAAAAGATGCCATGTTCCCCTTGTAAACCCTAAGAAACTACAAATTTGGAAAGTTTCTAAAAATAGCCTCCTCCCAAATAACATGGAAAGAGTTCAGTGAGTCACGAGACACGAGGAAGTGTTAGTCACCAGATATTTTAATGGCTGCAACTTTGCACCGGATACAAAATGCTTAATATATTTTTTATTGAGGCAGAGGGATGGTGTTTGAGCTCAGGGTACATACTGTGTTTACAGTGGTTTAGGCCTGGTTTTCTTTCTTTCTTTTGTTATTTTCTTATACTTTATCGGGCAAAATTCAAGACTTCTAACCCCCCCTTAAAACCCAGGTTATACTTTACTGGATCCAATCAAATCTGACACATATATTAATTTAGTTAAAGGGACTATACAAGTGTTTAAAAATGTTACTTAGGGTCAGAAGTGCCATCATGCACGAGCTTAAAGGAATAGGCCACCGTTTTTACATACTAAGATATGTTCTTACCTCACTTTAGACGTGTTAATATATCCCCGTTTGGTCTTTGTCCGTGCGCTCTGCCAGGCAAACGGAGCACATACGCAGCCTCTCCCACATGTCACATAGCTCCAAAAAAGCTCACGATAGAAGCTACCAAGCTCTTCCACGAGTTCCCTATTTAAATAAAGTTACGTGAAGTGTTTTCATGCGAAGTATATTTACACAGAAATGTAACATGTCGATTTTATAAGCAAATAAAAAGGGGGACTATATTGTGAGGCGTAATGATACGAGGAGCACAGCGTCCGCGCAGTAACTCCTAAAGACTTCCCCCGCTCACTTCCGTCAATAACCTTTAGGAGTTACTGCGCGGACGTTTTGCTCCTCGTATCATTACGCCTCACAATATAGTCCCCCTTTTTATTTGCTTATAAAATCGACATGTTACATTTCTGTGTAAATATACTTCGCATGAAAACACTTCACGTAACTTTATTTAAATAGGGAACACGTGGAAGAGCTTGGTAGCTTCTATCGTGAGCTTTTTCGGAGCTATATGACATGTGGGAGAGGCTGTGTATGTGCTCCGTGTGCGTGACAGAGCGCGCGGACAAAGACCAGACGGGGATATATTAACTCGACTAAAGTGAGGTAAGAACATATTTTAGTATGTAAAAACGGTGGCCTATTCCTTTAATATAGAACCTGCAGTTACACGTATGACCTGAGGTGGCAGTAGTGAGCATAAAAATGACCAACTTGCATCCAGTCCCTTTTAAAGGCCCTGTACCTGGTTTTATTTTAATTTTTATTGGGAAAAATGAAAGGGGAAACCACTTACTTAACCCCCACTTTACCTGAGTGTGTTTTCTCCAGTTCGGCTTTACCCAAATCTTAAAGCTCACAGCCTTTAGGCCTGTCTGACACCTTATTTGAAAGCTAAAACCTACAAAACTGATTTAAATGGAATTTTTTTCCTTGCGTTGTTGCCGTGTTATCACTTTTTTTTGTCACACTTTTGCTTTTTTGGGGGGCTTCTTCTTCTGCATTTTGACCCAGATTTTTGTGAGATTTTTTTGTCACATTTTTTGTGTTTTTGTCACTTTTTCCATTGCTTTCTTGTCACCTATTTTTCACTTTTTTTGTTGCTCTTTTGTTGCTTTTTGTCGCTTTATCATATTTGTTGTCCTTTCATTTTTGCCACGATTTTGCCGCTTTTTTCAAGAACCTTTTAAATTTGGGTAAAGCTGAACTGGAGACAATACACTGTTAAAGGGGCTAGATGCAAGTTAGCCATTTTATACTCTCTACTGCCACCTCAGGTCATACGTGTAACTGCACCTTCTATATTAAGCTCGTGCATGACGGCACTTCGGACCCGAAGTAACAACCTTTTGAGTGACAGTGCAGGATTTTAGAGGCAGTTGTAATGAACAGGTCTGGGCTCATTCTACACATTAGGACATTGTTGGAAATACTTAATTTTACCATTAAACATTTAAACTCTGTATAGTCCCTTTAAAGTTAGTTGTGGTACAAAGTCATTCATAACTTTTCTAACATTTGTAGCATTCCGATTTTTCACAGACACATTTCAAAACCTGCAGGGTCACATTTCAGGATTACAGAAATGCTTGAAATGATTCGATACTGTATGCATGGTGTTTTCCCACAAATGTCTGGGTTTATGACAGCAATAAACCCCAACCCCCCCAAAATGTTAGACATATACCTCCTGCTAGGTCCCTGTGACAGAAATAAGTCAACATCCTTAAACATAATTTCTTAATATCAGAATAAACCATTAAAATTCTTCCTCACCTTGAACACTTAAACCCCACCTTGTGTTTTACTACAGCGATTATCTTTACTGTCATTCCTACGCTGCTGTTGACTTTAACAGCGTCCTGTATCTAGATACACGTGTAACGGACCACACCCAGTTCATTCATTCTTCAAACAGCTATACAGATAAATATTGGTTCATTATCTTTCCTCTCAAAACACTCACTGTACAGCACATCTTACAAGCTCCAGCCTTAAGACGCCAAGTGCATTAAAAACCGGTTTGGGTGAATACTTTTCATAGAAACGTCAGAAGCCGCCACCTCGCATTATGTTCATTCTGAAGGATTTGTAGTTTTAATGGAAGGTCTGGTTAACACCTGCTCATCTCAGGGAAGAATGAAAAGGCAGCGGGAATGTTTGGGAATTAGAGAAGAAATTTATATGTGACAACAATTTAACATCAGACTGCCATTTCTTGTGTTTATTAACTTTGTGTGTGAAAATTAGGCAGTACTTGTGAATATATTGTTAGTTAAATAAGCCTGAAAGTCGTTATAAAGTGGCACAATTATGTCTCTGAAGTTCTGCATTTGTATACGATGTGGCTTTTATTTACAGTCCTGGGTCAAATTCCACTATTTTACATTCTGATAATCGGTTACATTTTTTAGACACAAAAAAGTAATTTAAAGGGGCTAGAGGCAAGTTGGTCATTTTATACTCACTACTGCCACCTCAGGTCTTATGCGTAACTGCAGCTTCTATGTTAAATAGGTCTGAGCTCATTTTACATATTAGGACATTGTTGGAATGGAGGAAAATACTTCATTTTAACATTTTTAAACTCCGTATAGTCCCTTTAAAGGAATATCAAAGGTAATTGTAGATATCCCAACAATAATAAATATCAAAAACAGCAGAATCTCATCAATTTATTTTATATGATTTATCTGCTTAGTTTGGACCTCTTTGTCTCTGAAGTTTTGCAGATCAAACCACTGGGAATTGTGGATTTAAAGGCACACTGTGTAACATTTTGGACTATACTGTACCATCAACACAAAACTTACTCTCAATGATCAGCTCGACACAGAAAATGCTATTTTAAAACACAGTGGGTAGTCAAAGAATGAATCTGGATGAGGGCCTAACCTGTTTAACTCTCAATTCTACTGACTTTAGTCGATGTCTCCATGGAAACGAGCTAGAGACGTACCCACTCCCGGTAAAGTTGTAGTCATGTTTTAGCAGAGGTGAGCCGCTCAGAGCGAAAAGACATGTTTGTTTGAGGTATTTTTCAATGGTGAAAGTATCTATCATAAAATAAATGCTTATATTTCAATTTTGTTTATTGGGTCAAATCTCACACGGTGTGGCTTTAATATTTGATGGGAATTAATTCTATTATTCTAATTTATTTTATTTTTTCTCTTTAGAAAATGAAAATTCTTGCTCTTTAAATAATTTTCATTTTTCTCAATTGTCTTCACGATTTAATTAATTCATATGTAAACAAAATGGAAAAATGTATTGGTTTGTAAGTTGCTCGAGAAAAAAATCATCACCTTTCGTATTGTATATTTCAAATTTATTTTCAATATTTCATACTTGAGGAGATTATTTGCAAAAACAAATAGGTGCCTTTGCCCTTGTCTTTATAAGGGGGAAAACAATTTTGAGAAAAATCGAAACTTTTTCCAACTATTCAAAACTAACAAATGCTGAATTATGAAAAAGTTTTTACTAAAGAGGTTCAACAGCCCATAGATACATGAAAAAAACGGAGAATGCTAACATGATGCTACATGTTAGCGTCGTGCTAATGCTAACGCTAGCTAGCGCTTCAGTAGAAGCCGTTGTTTCGCTTCTATGGACCTGAATTAGACTTTATTTGTATGTGATAAATAAGTTTATATTTCACCAGAAAATGGCTAAAAAGAGTGAAAAACCGTGTTTCCGGGTGCGTACCGATGTTCCCCGGGTCCGATGTTCCCCGGGTCCGATGTTCCCCCACTTGTATTGACGGGGGAACATCGGACCCGGGGAACATCGGTACTTCGCATATTAAAAAGTCCCGATGTTCCCCCGTCAATACAAGTGCCAACGCTGCATGCGATCAGGGTAGACTTACGCACAGGCATAATGCAGCGCTCTTCATTCATCAGGCAAAACGTAAAACAATCATCAGCAAATATAAGTAGGCTACTCATGCCCCAACACTACGTTAGCCTGTAGTGAGCCGGTCACAGCGGAGGGTGCAAGCAGGGATGACATGTCGAGGCACAAGGAACTGGTACACGATGCAACATCTGCACAGAGACAGCCAGATGTGCGCGTCCTGCAGACAAAGGTACAGACCGCGCAGATGTCTCTGTCCTGGAGAGGCAGTGAACACTGAATGATCAGGACCGTGGGGTGGGCTTGGACAAAATTGGGTGTTCACAGGTCCACCCGCGGTGCCGCGTAATTGTGCCATAAGCCCCGATCACTTTTCCTTTGCTGCGCTTCCTCAGCGTTCTCATTTAATATAGGCTATGGATCGTTTTCATGTCAAAAAACAGCGGCGCAAATACAGTTCAACCTCATTCAGTGTCAGTGGCCTCAGTGGTGCCTCTCAGAGCGTCTGATGCCAAAGCACAGTGCGTAATGCGCGCATGACAGGCGGCGGCACTGGGAGAGGAGTGAGGACGCAATGCATGTTGCCCCATTCGTAAAAAGATCCCTAATTTAATGTGTATAAGGCTGGAGTGCAGCCATCAGAAAAGACTTGCTGAGAGTTAGGAGCGGCTATGGCATGAGCCGCTGCACTTGGCTCTCCGCGCGCCGCGTAATGGACTACGCTGGGGCTCACGGACAATCACAAGAAAAAACATGGATTTACGCACGATCGAGCTACAACAACGAACCAATCAAGCAGGTTGCGAGGATAAACGGGGGGAGATCTGTTTACAAAAAAGAAAAGCGGCTGTGGGTGAGTTCGGTGTTAATAAGAACGTGTCGCAGTTCAGACAAGAAAAGTAAAATTAGCGCTAATTTTACTTTTCTTGTCTGAACTGCGACACGTTCTTATTCTGAGGTTGTACAAAAATGTTGTAGGCTATTACAATGCGAGATCTACAAGACTTATAGTATGTTATAAAGTAGCCTAATCAGTAGGCTAGTTATGAGCGAAACCAAGCCGCTTGTTGCTCCATTATCCGCGCGTACAGGGCCGCTCTGTGCCAAGCGGTGAAGAGAGAGGCGGGGGGCGTGTTCACTGCTTGCATCGGTCGGGGAACACCGGGCCCTCCGGCGTCCGGAGGGTCCGATGTTCCCCGAGGTACGGGGGAACATCGGACCCGGGGAACATCGGACCCGGGGAACATCGGGCCGACCCCGTGTTTCCTAAAATATTCTTTTTTCCACTTCGGCGAGGCCACGCCCCCAAACAAAATTTATATCATACGTACATATTTTTATATTATATATTAGAATATATATTATATATATTCTTATATTAATTTTCTCTTTCTATAGAAGTGTTTTTTTTAGTGCCATCAAAATACAAAGTCACTATATCCACACAGTGTTTGTTTGAAGTATCAAAAATCCAATACATTTTTCTTTGCATATATATGTTTGTATATGCATGATTCTGCTTAATTCTTAGATTTCAGTCTTTTATTTCTCAGATTACTTTTTGAGCTACTGCAACAACTTTCTTGTGGATCCGTACAGTGTGTCTAATTCAACATACAGTATGGTTTAACGGTTTAAGTAATTGCAGGCTGTCTGATTAGGTTTGTGTGGAAAATGACTACTATCACTGAGGTAGTTGCGGTATGTGTCTTCAATAGGACCTGTCAATGTCTAAATATGGCTCCATAAGTTTAAATGCTGTCTATTGTTGTGCAGGTCTGTGTGAGTGAGTGTGAGAAAAGAGCCCCAGGTGCATTTTTGACTCTCCGCTCTGTTCTTTTACTGCCCTCTGTCCCGTCTGTAAAAAGCTCCTCTTCAGAAGCACATTTCGGGGCGTGACCAGTTCATACTCCTCACCACACCTCCCACTCGGCCTTCAATGTTTTCCTTTTGCGAGTTTTTACTTCTTTTTTTTTTTTTTTCCTCCTTTCCACGGAGCCGGTAACACAGGCTGCGCGCGGAGTCTGAGAGCTGACGTGGGCTTTGAAAAAAAGGATTTCGGGACCCGGCAGCAGCTGGGGAACATCTGGTACCGCTCTAAGTCCTTGCATAGACCATTCGGGCACATGAGACTGGACCTGGTTTGGACCCGGGCTTGCGAGTATGGACGTCCTGACAGCGTGGGCAGAGGTGAACCCGGCAGTGGCGCGGCTCCTCTGGGTTCTAGCCTTGGTTCTGGCCACTCTCACTGTGTGGCTGTTCTTTTTCTGCTGCTATAGATGGAACCAAACTTCATCTTCGTCCATGGAGCGGTACTTGGCAGGTAGGTTACCATGGCGCGCGCGCACACACACACACACACACACACACACACACACACACACACACCCCTTTCTTGCGCGGGATAGGGGTCACGTTGCACTGGGCACGCTTGCAACTTCTATTTTTTACTAGAGTGGCGAAAAGAAACAATTTTCCAACTCCAGTAATTGTAAATGGGAGCCGTTTCCTTTGCAGAAATTGCCAGCTTGCATTGGCTTCTGTGGTTGGCTGCTTTTAACCCGTGCAACAATGCTTCTTTCATTCTCACAGGGGCTGTAAAACTGCAGTATTTGGGATATATTTGTGCATACTTTGCTTTTTAAAACCAAGAACGTGAACAGACAAACTGCACTAAGTGTCAGAGTAATGATATGGTGTATAGAGGACATGCCGCTCAGTCATGGTTTGACGCAAAGTGCAGAGTCATGGAAACTCGTTTAAAGTGACATGTTTTAATGCTTTTGAAAATATGACTTGTTTAGAAGGACATCAGTTGCATAATTATCACTTTTAATGAAGAAATGTTGGGCAGAAAAGTTATTTTAATTTTTAAGCTGCTGACAGTTTTTTCTCACTCACTCTGTCTATAGCCTATGAGCAAATGCCCTGATGTTTTTGTAACAAATGTTTATTTTTTTATGCTGCTTAGATTTTCATGCACAGCAGTCATTTGTATTGCCTATTTTTATTAAGATACATTGTCACTTGACTTTGCAATAAAAAAAATAATTTAATTTAATTAAATTAAAAAAAAGTTTGACTCACTCACTTCCCATTGACTTACCATGGTCGGCACGGCAACAGTTTAAAATCGTTTGTCTTTTTTGAGAAAAATCTAAACTTTTTCTAATTATTCAAAACTAACAAATGCTGAATTATGAATAGTTTTTAATTAATAAAGATAAAAAGACATGGAGAGGAGCAAAGAGGTTCAACAGCCCATAGATACATGAAAAAAACGGAGAATGCTAACATGATGCTACATGTTACCGTCGTGCTAATGGTAGTGCTAGCTAGCACTTGCTATGACTGCCGTTTTTTCGCTTCTACTGAACAATCTGCTGTGAATAAACATCCACATGGACTTGATTTAGACTTGACTTTATTTGTATGTGATAAATAAGTTTATATTTCACCAGAAAATGGCTAAAAAGAGTGAAAAACCGTGTTTCCTAAAAGATTCTTTTTTTCCCCTTCGGCGAGGCCACGCCCCCTTCTATGACGAGATGCCGTCTGTATCTCAGGAAGTAAAATAAACATCGCAAAAATAGCTAAATCAAAGGAAGTCGGGTTCAATCTTTAGTAAAATCTTCAATATATTTGTGTTAACTGTGTTTTAGCAAAAAATTGTCGAATGTGTCATATGCGCTTTAATATGGAATTAATGCGAAGAATTGATCAAATACACGGATGGAATTTTAAAATTTGTTGTGTAACATGTTATTAGCAATGTTATATGTTATGTTAACGTTTTGCCTTCATTTAAGATAATTGGAGCGTAACAATTGCATCACAGCCACCACAATCAAATACAAGTCCTTTTGTCATCACAGAACTTTGATTTTTTAGTAAATACTAGTATGTTGACAGAGGGTTTGTGAAGTGTCAGTGCTCATGAAGTCAAAAATTGGGCGCACATACTTTTTCTTCTGGTCACTGCGGTGCATAAGTAACACATGTATCTAAGGTTGTTTTTTCTCTTATTCATGCAGTGATCACCAAGACGACCAAATCCAAAGCTGCTTCACAGGTGAGACACAGCCGCACTACATTTGATTGAGAAAGATTGTGTGAGAGAGAGAACAGGAACAGCAGTGAGGATTATGAGCTTCCATTACGTCCAACACTGTCATTGTGGAACTCTTTCCCTCTTCTCTCAAAACACACGGGGGTCCTTATAGTCCACGCTAATGTATGTGGGCTCGTAATTCCTACTCATGGCCTTTAGGGGTCCTCAGTCACCAGCTTTTCTGCACTGAAGCAGCTCAGTTTAAATGTTCATTTAAACATCTACAGAGACTAACTTAAGTTAACTAATTGAGACATACATCAATCCCTAAGATGCAAATCCAAGCTTTAAACCTCTAAAACCTCATCTGAACCAAGCACAATTACTCCAGTTTGGCTTTACCCAAATCTAAACGCTTCTTGGGGAAAAAAAGTCAAAATAGTAACAAAAATTAGACAAAAAAGTGATGACAACACGGCAACAATGCAACGAAAAAGATTAATTTAGATAAGTTTTGTAGTTCTTGCTTTCAACTGAGCCGTTACTCTGACCTATAGGCTGTAACCTTTTAGATTTGGGTAAAGCTGAACTGGAGAAAATGCACTTTAACCAAGGTTTCCACAGGGTATTATAAAGCATTTAAATTAAAGTAATTCATGTTGCCAAAAGCAAGGCCTTAAATGTCATTAAAAAGCACTCATTTAGATTCAAACTGGCATTAAATCTACATTTTTTGGAAAATGATGACATTGCTCAACAATTATTACTGTGTAAGTTCATAAAAAATACCAAAATGGTCTAAACTTTTGTGTTGCATTGTCGCCGCATTTTTGTCACATTTTTGTTGTGTTTTCATCGCTTTTTTGTCACATTTTGTTGCTCTTTATTGCGTTATTGTTGCTTTTCCAGCTTGTTTTCGTTGCTCTTTTGATGCTTTTTATCCAGGAAGCTTTTAGATTTGGGGGTGAAGAGGTTATATTTGCTTCTGCCTGTATAAACCCTGTAAACCACTGAGGCATTTCACATCATTACAACTCATTTTAACATTATTGTCAATATTGGTGACATTTTGTTGATACATTGTTTTCAGCTCGACCAAAACATCATCTCATCTCCGGAGTTAATGGAGCCTCAGTTTTCATCTTATGCAAAATGAGAATCCTTGCCACCGCATCTTTCTTTGGTATCACAAAAAGTCTTCAAAATGGTGTCAGTAGTGAGGAAAAAGTCCTAAAACCCATGAATAGGAATTCTGCTCTTCAGCCTTCCGGCCTAAAGTGTAGTATTTATAACCAAGCTGTTTGTGTGTTTGATTCTATGCACGAGTGTAACATTAGCCCAGAGCAGCTGCAGATCATCACTTGATTCCTTTGCTAAATATACTCTTTATATACAGCGCAGAGTTGTGTTGTTGTGAGACCAGTCTGTCGCTATAGCTGATCAGTCTGAGGACGGCTCCATGAGGACGCTCTTCCATCAACACAACACCTTTGCACCTCATCAGGACATACTGAAGCGTTTGACAGACTTTACCCAAATCTAAAAGTTTCTGGACTGGAGCTTACAGCCTATGGGCCAGAGTATTGCTTTTTTTAATGCTTTTTAGTAGCTTTTTCATCACTGTATTGTTATTGTTGATTTTTCCAGCACGTTTCTGTCTCTCTTTTGCCACCGAACTGGAGAAAATGTGCTCGGTTCATCTGGGGGTTAAGAGGTTAAATTCCTTATGTGTATTCATTTTTAAACAAACAATGCGGTCCAAACTCATTCCTCACTTTCCTCATATATTTGTAGCATCCCAGTTCTTCTCAGGGACACATTACTAGGCACATTTCACAACTCACAACGCAACTTTTCAGGGTTACTTTCACAGGAATGCTAAATAAAAAATAGCTTTATAATTAGATTCACGGTGCTTTTTCCCTACAAATGCCAGAGTTTACAGTAAAGGACAAAAAAAGAAAAAGGTACAGTGCCTTTAAGTTGTTAGCCTTGCAAACATCTACACTGTATCTCCATCAAGAACAAGCTCAATGATGTCTAGCACAGCCTTTAAGCTCTTAAGCCCCACCTGAACCCAGTGCATACCCAAAACTAAGAGCTTCTTGAAAAAAAATGTCAAAATAGCAACAAAGATGAGACAAAAACGAGGATGGGAATGCAAGAAAAGAACGACGAAAAAGTGACAAAAAAGAAGTTCAAACACCCCACATTGTTGTAGCATTAAAGGGACTGGATGCAAGTTGGTCATTTTATACTCACTACTGCCACCTCTGGTCATACGTGCAGCTGCACCTTCTATATTAAGCTTATGCATGACGGCACTTCAGACCCGAAGTAACAACTTTTTGAATGACAGTGCAGGATTTTAGAGGCAGTTGTGGTGAACAGGTCTGAGCTCATTCTACACATTAGGACATGACTGGAACATGTAGGGGGAGGAAAATGCATAATTTTAACATTTTTAAACTCTGTATTGTCCCTTTAACTAGTATTACAAACCATGGCAGTTTTCAAATTACATAATACATACAGTAAATATGATAAAATACACTGCTGCAGCTAAATATTGTGGCATCAAGCAGAGCTATACTATGCCGCATGCCACAAAACTACCACAAAACTATCTTTTTTCAACATTACATCAGTGTATCAAATATTACCTTTTTCTCTGAATGACTTTTAATTCTGTGCACATTCTTCCAACCCCATCATTAATTATTCATCTAATTAGTCAACATGCCTGCACAATCTTCTTCCAAAATATCGCATCACAAAGCGCTGTACATTTCCGACATGCCTGCTGCCTACTGCTGGGTCAGAGGTCGCACTGGAGCTATTCGCTCTGCAGGATTTGAGAATGATTTCATTATCATTTCATCCCATTTTCACCAAAAACGATCAAAGAAAAGTCTGTTCCCTTCACAATGTAGAGGCGTGTTTCAGTTTGAAGGGACGCACATAACTGCAGTGGACAGGAACTGCATTCTTCAACCTCTATGCCAAATGTTCAAAATGATCAGCTTTATTGCTAAATGAATAAACTTAAAGAGATTTGTTTGTCTTAGTTTGTGTTCCTATTCTCGGACCAGAAACAGAGGCTCATTTGTTCACCTGACAACAACGATCAGACTGATGGCCTCTGAATGAGCAGCAGCTTTGTCCTGAACATTCTCTGTACAATTCAGCAGCACACTGTCATAATTGCAGCACATTTTTAGGAAGAATCAGTGTCTCATGCATCAAAACTAGACTTCATGCACTGTGACATTTAAGAAAAAACAATGTCTGCATGTTTGGAAGCGTCTGTTAGTCATCAAATTTGAAAGTGGCTCTACAGTACACACTGCCTGACCAAAAAAAAGGTCACCACCAAAAAAAAAGATCACACGCTCTAATGTTTGTGGCATTGTTTCAATAAGTCTGTAATGTCAAAAGATCCAGTGTTGCATTCATTTTTCACCAAGATCTTGTATTAACAATGAAAGATGTGCAAAGCCTTCTCCAGCACATCCCAAAGATTCTCAATGGGGTAAAGATCTGGACTCTGTGGTGGCCAATCCATGTGTGCAAATTATGTCTCATGCCCCCGATCCACTCTCTCTCAATGTGAGCCCGATGAATTCTGGCATTGTCATCTTGGAATATGCCCGTGCCATCAGAGAAGGGGGAAGGGAAGGGAATCTTATTTGTAAAGCGCTTTTCATATGACACTAGTCACACCTAAAGCGCTTCACACATGAAAGGGAGGGGGGTTCATTCACTCCATGCTGATGGTGGTGAGCTACAGTTGTAGCCACAGTTTCCCCTGGGGCAGACTGACTGTAGCGAGGCTGCTCACATCTGCGCCAACGGTCATTCTGACCACCACCAACCACTCACACATAGGCATTGGGTAAAGTGTCTTACCCAAGGACACAACGACAGTCTGCACCTGCAGGAGCCGGGATTCGAACCCCCGACCTTCCGATCATGAGATGACCTGTTGCCCCGAGAAGAGAAATCCATTTTAATTCAGGATGTTCAGGTCGTCAGCTGAGCTCATTCTTTGGGAACATAGTGTTGCTGAACCTAGACCTGAGCAACTGCAGCAACCCTAGATCTAAAGAGTGTGTTCAATCCATGTGGTGACTTTTTCTTGTCAGGCAGTGTAGAACAGTGCCTCGAAACATTACCACCACCAGGCATAGGTCTCACTCACAAACACATGTTTCCTTTATAGAAGAAGAAAAAAGCCAAAGATAAAGCTTGTCCCAGTGTCCATGTTGAGGATGTGGTGGAGAAGGAGGCGGTGGCTCTGGGACAGGAGCCAGCGGCGACAACGACGCGGAAACGGAAGAAGAAATCCCCAAAAACCGTCATGGAAACTGTGACTGAACCCAAGGTGAGGAACATTACATTACAGCAGCTAAAGGCCTGTTTCCTGCCTCTTTCACTCCATGTCATCAACAGTGTAATGCCATGGGACGGAAAATATTAGTACATCTTCAAAACAGATCATTGAACACATGCGAACAGCGGTACTGGCACAGTTTAAATACGCTGTTCCTAATGGGCTAACAGTGGTTTGTTTGTGTTCATTCATTCAGACAGGAGTGTAATAGGGCCATAACTCACACTACACTGATTATGCAAAGCTCAGAGTGACGAGGTTTCATTTAGCTCTGTGCCGGAGCTCTTCACGAGACGGTGGTCACGACCGAAAAGTTTATTACATGATCAGTCAAAAGCTGGGAGGTAGTTGATGGAGCAGGTTTTATACACCAGGGAGGAGGACTTTTCAAATCTTGTCAAGCTTGTAAAGTGCTTAGTGCAGTTTGTTGGTTTCTAATGCTTTATCTTGTGACAAATGGGATGGTCGGCTTGTCTTTTGTTTGTGATTCTGACGCTTTTCATTCTCACAACAGCTGTCAGGTTTGCGAACATAGTGATGTGTGACCAGAGGAAAACTTCCAGACTATCATTTAGACAATGATCCGGCTCTCGATGCCTCATACGTTTTACAACCCCTAAAATGATGCACCACAACGTTTATATTCATCAATTATTTATCTGAGATGGAGGAGGTTCTGCAGGGCTGCTGACAGAATAAAGGGTGAGATGACGACATTGAGTGTAGCCAAATTTGAAAGCATGCAAGTATTTTAGCGACTAATTAGTGATGGGTAGAGTGGCAAAAATATTTACCCATTTATACTTTAAAATACATTTACTTAAAGCTATTCTGCACAACATTTGATAATTTATTTTCATTACAAATGTTTTTAGCTTTGAAAATGATCTAAAACAGGGAAGAAACAAATGTGTGTTAACTGCTCACACTTGACCGTAACTTTACTGGGAGCGGGACGTCCCTGGCTCGTTTCCATGGAGATGTGACTAAAGGCAGCCAAATTTGTCATTTCTCATCAGCCAAATCCATTGATTACCCACTGCAAAAAAAAGGATTTTCTGTGCCTAGCTGGTACAGGGGTCTCCAAGTTATTCCTAAAGTCAACAAAAAGACTCATGGTGAGGCGTCTTTCCAATATTACGGCCCTCGCCTCTGGAACGACCTGAGGAGGAGCTCAGGGCTGCAGAGAACGTTCAAGTTTTAAAGAGCAGCTCAAGACCCACATTTTTAGCTTAGCTTTAACTGACTAATCTATTTATTTAGTCCTAAAATATAAAATATATATATGGGAGGGTGTGCCAGACGTATTGTTTTAAATGTTGTAATCTGTAAAGCACTTTGTGATACCTTTCGGTATGAAAAGCGCTTTATAAATGAAATTTGATTGATTGATTTATGAGCATGTTTTGTACTTGCAACAGTAGAATCCAAAATGTTACGCAGTGTGCCTTTAAGTTGAACTAAAAAGCAGTGACAGGTATTTACTCAAGTCAGTACTAGAAATAATCCAAGTCACAAAGGGCTTGGTAAAAAACAACACGTGAGTCTATGTTTTAGTAATTATGTGATAGGACAGACAAGACATAAGATAACTTGATAAAAATAATTAAAGGCCACATCCTTAAGATAGAATACTGAAACGTGTTAAAAGCTTAATTAACTTCTATTTATTATTTTTATTCCATCTGTTCTGACTGTTTGGCTGGGAAGCTGCAAATGAATTGCTCCTCGGGGAGAAATAAAGTCTTCTGAATCTGATTCCTTTCTATAGAAATGTACAACTATGCATTTTCAGGAAAAAAATGAAAGTGAGTGAATGTGTGAATGTGAATATGTCTGAAGGTATGAGTTGCTAAGAGTTACTTCAGAATACTATTACTCAAGTAGAAGAAGCAGAAAGTACTCCTGTGTGGGAAAACTACTCCAAGAAGCAACCTACTTCAAAAAATAAATGGTTTGTTTATTGTTTATTTGGTTGGGACAGTGCATGTTCGGACTCATGCATGTAAACACACCATGTCGGATTGTAGCCATGTTCTGATTTCCCTCCGTTGTCCCCCTCTCGCACTCTCAAACACACTCTCATTCACCCTGACCTATTGTACATGTTTTCATTAGGCCCAAAGCGCTTTACACCAAGGAACCAGTCACCCACACTCTCATTCATACACCAATGTACGCAGACACTGGAGGCAAGGTGGGGGAAGTGTCTTGCCCAAGGACAACACTGACAGTGGGCACCTTCAGGAGCTGGGATTTGAACCCCTGACCTTCCGATCAAGAGACGACCCGCTCTACCAACTGCACCACTGCCTCTGCTCATTACTATCATTGTGCAAATCTGACTATAGGCCTACTATTACTCAATCAGTCTTAATCTTAATCAGTGCGCCCTTGTATGACTTGCGCGTGCCAAGGTGTGACAGGACAGTTCGCAGATATGGCAGCCTCCAGTAGCCTCTGCAGTCCAAGCATCTGCATTACAGACCGGATCGATGCAATATTACAGTAATTCATGAGAGCAGCCCATCTGTTTCCCTGCGCCTGTAACGCTGCGCTCAGCAGAATCAGCCCTGTAGCGACAACATCCCGGAGGCGCAAACTACAAGACCCCGTACGACTCATGAGTGAATGATTACGCGTTTTCTAATGTAAATCGTTTCAAGAAATGGTCTCAAATAGTATCGCGATAGCTGACACGACTCCAATTAGCCGCAAAACCGTCCTGAGATCAGTTTCCACTTGCGCAGCGACCCGCGCATAGTCTCTCCCCCCCCCCCCCCCCCCCACACACACACACCTACTCTCTCCATCCTCCTGATCCTGAGGCGAGCTGCAGAGAGCGGTCCTCCCCGGGAACATGCGGGCTGCAGCGGGCTGAGGGAGCGCTCCGTCCGGCCACATTTCTCCACAGAGTCTGTACAAGGACGCAGGCGCGGGACTTTTGCTGCAGACTGGAGAAAGACGCCGGATCTCAACACTCGAACGACGGAATCACGCTGCGCTGTTGCGACAATAACTCCAGAGGTTTTTTTTTTTTTTTCCTCGCTGATTTGTTTACCTGGCGCGCGGAGCATCATGGATATTTTGAGCGTGAGTAAAAAAACAACAACAGAAATGTGGAGATTTGTCGCATCAAAGCTAAAAATAGGCGCGAGGAGCCTGTCTGTGGGGCGTGGGTGTGATGTGATTCTTTGAGGCGTCTTTGGAGGGGGGTTACAGCAGGTGGACGCGGTCAGGTGTTGGGACGGTCGGGTCTCAGGTGTGGTCATGCAGCAGAGCAAGGGCACGAGCACATGTGTGTGTGTTGGGGCGTCAGGTTTATCCCTGTATCTGAGCTTCTGTGATTTAAGATCAGAGGTGGATAGAGTAGCGCTGTCCTAAACCAGCCTGGACTGTCATCTGAATGAGTCATAATCCAACTTTTATGTAACTTTAGAGTGAGATTTCTAACGTGTCTTCAGTTTATGATGGAAATGATCAACAGATTAGTTTAGACATGTCCTATTTGGCAGCTGAAGGTGATGGTCCTGGTCCTTGTCAGTCACATTGACCACATACTGCCTTTCATTTTAGCTAAAGTCAGTGTATTGTGAAAGTACCCACTAGATCAGTGGCTCCCGACCTTTTTTGTCCCATGTACCCCTTGAGGCTCCAATTTACACTCAATTTATCCTGTCTAAGTTTTAACAAGGTAAGATAAGCCTTTATTGATCTCACAATGGAGAAATTCACTTCAGAAACACTCAGGGTTTGCAGGATAGACAGGAAATGTGCAAACAACTACATAGTAAATAGAAGTATCTTATACATATGCAATGACTACCAAAAAGGCCGCCGTCTTTCCATACTGAGATATGTTCTTACCCGAG
Organism: Gobius niger; assembly: GCF_951799975.1. Taxonomy (NCBI): domain Eukaryota; kingdom Metazoa; phylum Chordata; class Actinopteri; order Gobiiformes; family Gobiidae; genus Gobius; species Gobius niger. The sequence continues at coordinate 22,264,263 of NC_136865.1, read as the reverse complement.
CTTAGACGAGTTGATGCGTACCTGTCTGGTTTTTGTGTGTGTGCTCAGTCACGCAAAAAGACCAAAGATGTTGTTAGCGTTTGGCCCCTACCCCCATCTACTCACGTTCTTTGTTTAAAGAAATAGGCCACTGTTTTTACATACTGGTATTATTACGCCTTACAACATAGTTCCTCTCTTTATCCGCTTAGAAAATCCACATTGTTTAATTTTGTGTAGCTATACTTTATCGTGTAACACTTCACTTAACCATATTTAAATAGGGAAAACGTGGAAGAGCTTGGTAGCTTCTATCTTCACCTCATTTGGAGCTATAGAGGAGAGGAGGAGAGGTTAATGCTAACGCCGTCTGTGCTGTGTTTACGTGACTGAGGGCACGGGTGAAGACCAGACAGGTACAAATGAACTCGTCTAAGCTCAGGTAAGAACACATCTCAGTATGGAAAAAAGGTGGCCTATTCCTTTAATCTGAGGACATTCCAAGTACCCCCTACCAAGTGCTCAAGTACCCCCAGGGGTCCTTGTACCTTGTTGGCTATTTTATATAGAACATTTAACAAAGAAAATAATCTATTCTTTCAGTGACAAAGTGGAAATGAAGTAGAAGAAGGCAAAAGTGTATCATTTTCTATACTGAGAGCCACATCAGCAATAAACCAGATAAATAGACTCTTTAGATTTGACAGATTCGAGATTCAGTCAATTAAACATCAGCTGTAACATTTGTGTCTCGCCCCGTCAGTCCATTTGTACAACTCACGCCTAACTCTGTGTCTAACTCTTTGGAGCGCGCTCAATAACGCTCCTCGCTGTTGCCTGGAAACTTTAGACTCTTTCACTCACATTTGGACTCGAGCCACAAGAACAAGGGACACTCTGAATGGACAGAAGCATGTGGAAATAAACTACTTGTTTCCACATTTGGACTTCAGCAGTCCAGTCACAGGGGCCCATAAGCACAAACAGACTGTGCTAGTGTATCAACATTTGGGCCAAAACATGAAAACAGAAATGTGTTCACATCAGAGGCAGATAATCCGATATGCTGTCATTGATTTCAAATTTGAAGTACCTTTAGTGGAAGTTGTATTGTGTTTGTTAGGGAAGTGGGGTCCCAAACAGCAGTAGCCTATATAACAATGCAGTAGTACTTCTGCTATTGGAAAAAAGAAGTATTATCCTAACAAAATTGTATCAGTATCATCAGGCATTCGTGACTGTAATTTCCTTATTATGTATGTGTTAACCACAGTTATAGTTATAATGGCAAAACAACACGCAATGATCATCGTAGTCAAGCAGTAGTTTTGCAAACCATAAGAAAAGTGCAATAAGTTTTACATGTGTAACTTTATTTCGTTTCTTGTTGATGATAGCCTACTTTTGGTTCCAATGAAGAATTTTGGCACAAACTTGTAAATGATAAATTGCCTAATCATCTATAGTTGTCAGAGGTGGGTAACGTTACGCACAAGTAAGCAGTAGTGACCAAAACAATTAAGTAAAAGTAAAAAAAAGCACTTGGAGAAAATGTTACTTGAGTACTGTGAGCACTGTGAGTACTGTGAGTACCGGTTAACTGTTTGAGTATAAAAGTCTGATTTATTTTCAATGACGCCATAAATTGTGTGAAACAAAACTAAACAAAACTAAAATCATACGAATCTAACTAATCAAACTAAACTAAAATCCTTTGGAAATTGTGATTACAAAGAAAATTCCCAGAAAATGGCCGAAAATGAAGTACAAGGTGCATGAGACAAACTTCATCTATTTATTCATCCAGGGAGTATCCATCGTAGAAAAGGTTAAATCATCGACTGGACTGGGTTTAGGTAAAGTTGAGGATGTTTTGCTTCTAGTCATTCTACACATTAGGACACGGCTGGAATAGCCTGGCTAACGCCAGACTAAAATCACAAGTGATATTTAGTCTGGGGACCACCAATTCATTTTCTCGTAGGAGAGGTGTGGTTTACGTGGCGCTACGAATGTCTATCATGCGTCTGCACGTAGCACAGCCAATCGTATCATCGTATCCGATTACGTATGACGTACCCGCTGTAAACTTTCGAGCTAAACTATTTAGAACACGGCCTAAAGCTCGATCGAAAATACCATCGTGTCTGCTGCTGTCATGTTTGATCCGTAAATAAACTTTTTTTTTTTTTTTATCCGTAAATAAACTACAAGCTTCCGTATATCGTCCCTCGTCGTTCTGTGATTGGTTCCCAAATCCACGCGAAATTTCGGCCATGGTCCCCAGGCTTCAGTGCAGTTCGAAATGATTCGAGGGCACACAGCAGCATGGCGTTAGCCAGGTTATGGCTGGAACATGTAGGGGGAGGAAAATAGAGAATTTTACAATGTTTAAACCCCGTATAGTCCCTATAAGTAAGAGCATGGATGCTTCATTATAATTTTGCTCAAGTAGAAGTAAAAAGTACCATATGGTCAAACTACTATATGAAGTACAATTTCTTCAAAACGTTACTCAAGTACATGTTGAGTAAATGTAACTGAGTACTACCCACCTCTGATAGTTGCCTCTTACTGTACATAATGTGTATCTGCAGGCTCTGTAGTGAAGCCTATATACCTAAAGTGCTTATTATAGAGTTAAGGTCTTGTGGTCGTCTTGGTCAGGAGCCGTTCAAAGCCTTCCCTCTCTGTTGCCTCTCATGTGTTGTATACATGATCATGCTGAAAACCTCCCTGGGTCCTGGGGTCTCTCTCTCTGCTATGTTCAGGGCTATTTTAAAAGCTAATGAATATTTTACATGTCGCAAGTGCTAATGTTTGGAGCATCCGCAGGAGCACATTCTCACAGATTCATCTTACTCACTTTCTTGACTCTACTTTAGGTTACTGCACCCCGTCGAGATCAGATAAAATGTTGAAAGTCACGCAGCTGGTGGCCGTGGGTTGTGTGTTGTCGTGTGCGGCGCAGAGAGGATGAGACGAGACGGTTTCATCTGGATCAAAGCGAGAGAGGGAGAGTTTGTGACTCAGCAGAAACAGCAGCTCTGCGTCCTGACGTTGTGCTGTCTGGAACGTAACCATCCTCACACGCTTTATAGCAGTGAGTCAGCACATCAAGACAAATAGTATATTACAGGCATTGTAGTGTTTCAGAGTTGTCCCATGCACTACACTTAAACATACACTGTTAGGGGGTCATTAATCAAGTCAGGTGCTAAATAGCGAGTTTAAGCTGGAAAAATAGCTTATTGTTCTTTGTGTTGCACCCAATTTACCATTTGAAATGTCTTGTATTATAGTAATAGGACCCCAAATCTGATAAGTGAGAGGATGCTGCGTGACTCAAACGTGCAAATGACTCTGCAGCTGATCCACTTTAGCACTTGCTACTCATTATGTACATGAGCAAATGCTTGATAAATGCCCCCCTTTAAAGAGACTAGATGCAAGTTGATCATTTTATGCTCACTACTGCCACCTCAGCTTCTATATTAAGCTCGTGCATGGGCACTTGGGACCCGAAGTAACACCTTTTTGGGTGACAGTGCAGGATTTTAGAGGCAGTTGTGGTGAACATGTCTGAGCTCATTCTACACATTAGGACATTGTTGGAACATGTAAGGGGAGGAACATACTTAGTTTTTACATTTTTAAACTTTGTATAGTACCTTTAATGTAAAGTACAGCCAACTTTCAGTAAACTAAGATTGTGTTTATGCCTGGATTAATAGATAGCCTAAATAGAATATAGATTGAAATAGTTATGGCATCACCTAAGCTAGTTTTCTTATGAGCCTTATGTGTCAAATGGCCATATAAATGTTATTTCTCTATACTTTCGCATAGATGTTGACCCACCAATGCCGAGTGTGGGGGATTTTTATTGGCCAATGCTGATATATTCCAAATGTCTATAATCCTGTGTTTTGTGCCTCTAAGCTGTGAAATGTGTCAGTGTTGAGCTGTGACAGCAGGGGGCGCTGCATGAGGGGCAAAGGGGTGATTTTTTCAGGATATTCCTGTTTAGTAGGTACTTTCCCGAGGGAGATAATTAGAAAGACACAAGATTCCAATACTAAAAGTCTCTATATCTCTTATAGTTATGAAGTTAAAAAGAAAAGTCTGCAATGTGAAATATATTAAATATGATCTGAGGTGTACAAACCTTTCGGTGTTGGAAGGGCTCATTTTAAAGCTCTGACTGAGCTCGGTTCCGGAGATGTTGGACTTTATTAGTATTAGATCGACCGATAGCTGGTGTTGTAAAATACTGAAATGCCGACCTCGACTTTCGCATCCATCCAATTTAACTTTATGACTGACGCAACTAACAGGCAAAAACTAGGAAAGACAAAACAAAACACAACATATAACAATGGAAACAACAGAAAAACACAATTACTCAATCCGAATCATCCAATTTTCAATGAGTTGCTAAATATAAAGAATTGTCTCCATTAAGATCATTAACCTCTTAATTAACCAAGCACATTTTCTCCAGTTCGGCTTTACCCAAATTTAAAAGCTTCTTGAACAAATCGTCCAAACAGAGACGAACAAATACAACAAAAAAGAGACAAAAAACGGCAACAATAGAGCGACTAAAGCACAATAAACTAGCGACAAAAACACGATTAAAAAGTGATAAAAAAGCTAAAAAGGAGCCACAAAGAAAGCCACAAAAGAGCAACAAAAACGTGCCGGAAAAGAAACAATAACACAATTAAAAGCAACAAAAACACAACCAAAAGTGATAAAAAATGAGACGGAAACACGGCAAAAAAGCAAAACGACACAAACATGACACACAAAAAAAACAAGGAAAGCATGACGAAAATGCTTCAAATGAGGCTGTAAACTCCAGTCGAGAAGCTTTTAGATTTGGGTAAAGCTGAACTGGATAAAATGCACTGTGTTAAGGCGGGGGTAATAACAGATTTTCCCGCTTTCATATTTGTGTTGTTTTTTTCCCCAGGCCATGGATGAGCTGAAACAGTCCAGCCGGAGGAGGCCTTTAGTCCGGGCGTCTTCAGAGGAGAGCACCTCTGAGCTGTGCTCCATCAGCTCCCTGCCCTCGTCCCGCGGAGACACTCTGCCCTGGAACCTGCAGAAACACCATCGCATCAAACGCTCCAAGTCTGCCTCGGGGGACGTCCTGGACCCGGCCGAGAGAGCAGTCATTCGCATCGCAGGTAAGAGCGGTGATGAGGGGATTCACGAGAGCAGATACACTTAATCTACAAATCAGTTTTTCCTTCAACTGGTCATTTAAGTGTTGCTTCTGTGAATGAATATAACACAGTGTTTTGTTACACGGCAGTAAGTCCTTAGCTCCTCTCAAAAAAGTCTGCATGAAACGGAACGGTTTAGTAAAGTATTGCGATAATATTGTTATTGCAGTATTAGTAATAGTAGATGGGTCGTTGTCCTGGTGAGAAAATGTGTCTGCAGTGAGTAAAAACAATTCTCCACAACAAATCCAGACCGTAGTTTTTTCTCATGTCGTACAGCCCTAGATTTACAGTGTGTTTTATTTTTAAGGCGAGACACGGCAGGTGAAAATGAGATTTTTTTCTATAATTTAACAAAGACGAAACTTACCCTCGTTGCTTATTTTATGACATGTTGACGAGGCGGAGATATGTCAGAAGTAGCTACAACATCGCTTTGCAAAGTTGTATTTCCCTCGCGCTTTCATTCAAATATTTTATATCCGTGTGTCCTGCGAGGGGTCGAGGAGATGACACTATAATCCAAATATGGTTATTTCCTTTCTGGGAGAAACTCGTACGAGAGACTGGAGAAATGTACTCGCGAGTGAACACACATTAAAAAACGTCAGAGACGCTTTTCTCAAAATGAGGTTTTCGTTCCACTCATGCAACGACCTCACCTGTTCAGTAACTCCTACAGACTCCAAACTGTGCGGTCTTAGACTTAACAATATTTTGAAGGTTTTCAATGACTAATTCTTTGCCTGACTTATGGAGCTTTGAACTAAAGAAAAGTGAAAGTGAAATTAGATTTATTTTTTTACGGATTTTTTTTAACTTATGATAAGCTTATTAAAAAAACTAAACAAGATATCCAAAATCCCCTCTGAAATAATCTTAGGAACTAATATATAAACAAAATAATACAATACCATTATTAAGATTAAGAGATTTAGGCGAAAATGTCATATTTTTATATGAAAACCATAAAATTACAGGAAACTTGCCAGTAATCAGTAATCTACAGCAGAAGTTTCAAGTTGATATCTCTACTTTTACTTTTTTTCCCTATTTCCTTAAAACAGAACTAAGTAACTTGATTACCTTAATAAATCCTTTTTGTCGTCCCTCTGGGGGTAATACAAGTGTTGATGGGATGATTGGGGTCTTTCATCTCACCCTGGTGTCTCTGGCGAGAAAACCACAATTGCAACTTCGCTGCCTCCGGGTCAGTGCAACCAATTCACACTAATGGAATCACGAAGAACAAGCTAACGGGCAAAGCTAACTGTGGGCTAGCGCCACTTAAACAGTATTTATAGCCAAGTTTAAGTGAAAAAAAAAAAGTGTAATTGGATGAACAATATCCCTCTCTCCCTTTGTCTTTTCTGTCAGGCTAGTATTTACTCTCACGGACAATTAATGAGTAAAAAACCACAACATGCTACGACACCTGCAATGGCACTTATGGCCTCTAGGGGCATGAGTTACTTAGTAAAGAAAAAGCTTCACGCATGTCTATGCATTTTTTGGCATCTCATGTAACACAGTTTTTATCTAAAGGAACTGTTGAAGCCAGTGGAATATTGCTCAGCCAATACTCATTTTCCAAACCTGCTAAATGGACAAACTCCTCACTCATTGACTTGCATTTTGTCCCTTCTTCCCGGACCGTAATGCCTCTAATATTGATTATTTAGGGCGCGGTCCTGCGGTGGCCTGATGTTTTGCTGTATTTGCAAATAACAGATCATGCAAACGGCGGCAAAAACCGTGTCTGTGTCTGTGGACAGTAAGGGGTATTGTATTACACCAAAGTGGGCTTGTCCCGACACAGTGCGGGCGACACGAGTGAGTGGAAATGCCGTATGAAATACAGCCTGTGCTCTGGGCTGTTGTAACAAAGGAAACTGGAGTTGGACGGCTGCCCTTAGTCCATTTATTGCAAAATCGAGGGCTGCATCTAATGATAGGAGCAATTGGTTTCGAGTTGTAGACAGATCCCAGAAGATGGTTCAGGATAAACACGATTGACAGGACTGAGTCCTGATTACTTTAACATGTGACTTTATTGATTTGGCAAAGCGACTCATTACAGTTTATCGACTTAACCTCTTAACCCCCACCTGAACCGAGCACATTGTCTCCAGTTTGGCTTTACCCAAATCTAAAAGCTGCTTGAAATAAGTGTCAAATATAGCAACAAAAGTGAGATGAAAAAGCGATTAAAGTGCAACAAAAAGGCAATGAAAAAGTGACGAAAAGGGACAAAAATGTAACAAAACAGTGAAAAAAATGTGACAAAAAAGTGATGAAAAACGATGAAAAAGAGACAAAAATGTGGGACGAAAAGCACCAACAAAAAGCCAAAAAAGAGCAACAGAATAGGTACGAAAACAAGGATGAAAGTGCAACAAAAAGGCAATGAAGTGGCAAAAATGTGACGAAAAACGCTTAAAAACTGACGAAAAATGGACAAAAAAGGGACAAAAAAACGATGAAAAAATTATGAAAAAGTGACAAAAATGTGGGACGAACAACAAAGAGCCAAAAAAAGAGCAACAGAAAAGGGTTGAAAAAGTGACAAAAACAAGGATGAAAATGCATCAAAATAGGTGACAAAAAGTTGAGGAAAAAGTGACAAAAATGTGACGAAAAAATGTCAGTGCCTTAGCTTTCAAATGAGGTGTTACACTGGCCTGTAGGCTGTGATTATTTATGATTACTTATGGATTTGGGTAAAGCTGACCTGGAGAAAGTGCACACGGTTAAGGCGGGGGCTAAGAGGTTAAAGACGCCGCCCTACAGTATCTGTGATGGGGGAAATGAAACCACTGGAGACATGCAATACATGGGCATAACTGTATTACATCCCAGTGTCACTAAGCGTTGCCTTAAGGACCCATTATTTGATATGTGACTGTTGTCGTGGCCGTGTCCTCACTGATCCTGGAACAAACTAAACTGCCTTGTGAGTGAGTGAGCTGGCGATGGAAACTCGTTCACTCTCCAAGAAACATGGGAACAAAGGGCGCCGTAAGTCCCTGAGCTGTTTGGACACAGATCAATGCAAAGAGATCATGTTGTGCATATTTAAATAGGCTGCAGATCACAGACAGTATACGTCCCTTTGCATTTCAACATCTGCTTTGCTTGGAATTTGTGTCATGACCCGCACTTACCTTTGCAGAAGGCAGGGTCTGTCCCAACGACGGAGCCAAAAGGAGGACAAATGTGCCAAATGACAGATAAATATGATAAAACATGATGATGAAATACTCAGAAAGATGGATTTATTTTTACATTGCTCTCATTTTGCCAATTTTAATTTAAATTCCATGAGAACAGCTTGACTTTCCACTTATTAAAGGGGCTAGATGCAACTTTTTGAGTGACAGTGCAGGATTTTAGAGGCAGTTGTGGCTCATTCTACACATTAGGACATGGCTGGAACATGTACAGGGAGGAAAATACTTCATTTGAACATTTTTTAACTCTGTATAGTCCCTTTAAGTTTCCTTTCTTTGTCATTTTACAGGTGGATATTTACCCAGAGTAGTTTGCAAAGGGGCAGGATAGTTTCACCTCTTAACCTCTTAAAAGTGCAACACCTCATTTGAAAGCTAAGACCTACAAAACTGATCTGAAGTTGCCGTGTTGTCACAACCTTTTTTGACATTTCCTTTCATTGCATTTTTGTTGCTTTTTCGTCACTTTTCTGTTGCTCTTTTGGGGCTTTTTTGTTGGATATTTGTCTCATTTTTTGCCACTTTTTCATTGCGTTAGTCACTTTTCTGTTGCTCTTTTGATGCGTTTTTGTCACTTTGTCGTCACGTTTTCATCGCTCTTTTGTTGTGTTTTCATCCTCTTTCTCGGCTCATTTTTGTTGCTATTGGACACTATTGGATAAGAGGTTAAGAACCATTAATCGATGCAGCAGTTCCCAGGTTGGACACTAGAGGACAGTGTGTTAAGCCAAAAAATATTTCTGAATGAGACCACTCCTCAGTCTTCATTGTTCATTGACTATTGACTCCATTGACTCAAGCACTTACATTAATCAGAACCACAATGAGGAACATTGTGTGAGTAAAATGTAACCAGATCCACTAAATTCCCCTTTTCTTTCTATTGTCTTTTGGACTTTTGGGGCAGGATTTGACAACCATGACCTGCTCGACTTCTCTTTGTCGCTGTTTTAATCTCTTTTGGCCCAAGTGTTGTAATTACAGTGATGGATCGTTGTGGGACGAGTTCTCCCACACTGTTTGTCTTTTATATCCGCCACAAAAGCAAAACCTTATGCAAGTCTGCCTCCTCAGTGAAAACGTAAATGAAGCCAGTCAATGAAGAGTGAGCTGGACACATGTCCCTCGTCGAGTTTAGTTTGTTGCTTTTTTTTTTTTTTAGCTCAGACATAAATTAGCGGAGGCCGGTGGAGCAGTGGACTGTGGTGATATGTGGGAGGAGAGTTGGGCAATGAAACAACAGACGAGAGCCAGACTGAACTGGACTGACATAAGACAACACTGGACAGGGCTTTTATTCACAAACTAGGAAGTATAACGCAAAATGAATAGCTCTAACTAAGCCATTATGATTGTTCAATTATCCATTATTTTTTGGCTATTTTTACATGTTTTCTGAAGACCAAGTGTTGCAATTTCCTACAGATTCTTTTCAGTGGACAAAGTAACACATCCAGAAGCATTAAAGGAGGGTATTATGCAAAATCAACTTTCTACATCTTTTTGCTTTTTTACAATGTTGTTTTCTCATCAATAACATACTTTGAGTTGTGTTTCACGGTGTCCACTCCCAAAAGGCTCTTTCCTTTTCCCAAACAGCTCCTCCTGAGGTCTTACAGATCCAGGAAATACTTTCCTCACCTCTCGATCTCCTCCTAAGTTTAATCCTTTTATCGAGAAGTCGAAACACTCGCCATATCTTCAATAGAACCGCACGAATAGGGCTGGGTCCCATTAAATGATACCTGTGTGGTATGGAAAAAAAAGTTTAGGTACTACCGGTATTGAAAAAATTAAAGCATCAAAAGCAGGTACCAAAAAAAAATCTTTAGATCCAGTTTTGATGCTATTGTTCCAGGGACGGCATTAAAGGATTAAAGGAAGTGATTGTAATTGTTTCAATTCAAATAAATGTGGGCTTTTTTATATTTTATTCATCAATTTTGCCCTATTTTCTTTTTTTGTTGCCCCCACTTTACTAATGCATTTGCCCCCAGTGTTCCTCGTTTTCCCAATTTTTTCCCCTGCTCATTATTTATTACTAATGTTGTTACAAATTTTCCCATTTCCCCTCATTTCCACCCAATTTATTCCCAATTTTTATCCTATTTTTTTCCCAAATTTCTTTTCCCACCATTTTTTTTTTCCTTTATTGCCTCAACTTCTCCCCATTTTCCCGCACGTTTCTTGAAATTGGAGACGCATTATTGTTATATTTTTGTATTGGTCTCGAAAAAGTATTGTTCATGTATCAGTATCGAAAACCACGTATTGCTAAAGTACCGGTATTGAAAAAAATGAACGGTACACAGACCTACACACGAGCGGCACGGGCTTTTCCCCTTTTTATTAAAACAGCTGAGCAGCGAAGGACAGCAAGAGGAGGGGTGGTGTGGGAGGAGCTTACAGTAAGATTGCTTGAAAATCAGGAAGTGAAGCTACTGGATATTTTGTTTTAGTTGTTTTACATCAATATTTCTAACCAGCAAAGTGTAAGATAGAGATAAAGATGTATTTGAGATACCTGCAAAAAGCATAAAACCCCTTCTAAACAAACAAAACCTGACTGATGAGCCATTTAGTCTGACCCAATGGTTGAGAAACGCTACACACTTTAACTGAGCGATGGTGAGGCTTTGTGTTTTTGTCACATTTCAGTTGTGACAAACATAATTACAGGCTCCAGTGATGATTTTATAGGAACCCACAGCCCTCTGGAGCCCGGCGCGAGTTTGGAAATCTTTGGTTGAGAAACACAAGTTGGAATCTCTGGTGTTAAATACTTTGTTTAGTTTTTTTTATTGTTGTTGTTGAGTATTTATAAGTGTGAATGGTGCAATAACAATATGCGTTCAGCAGATTGTGATTGTGAGTGTGTGTATTTAGGCTAAAGGGAAACAGTCAAAGGATGAGCGTCTTTTTCATGTAATCCTCTGCATTTATCTCTATCGAGGAGCACAGCAATTTCACTGACATCTTTATGAAGTTCTTTAATGTTGTTTCTGGAGCCACTCATTCTTTCTGTTCAAAATGTCTCAAATAAGTCACATGTTTGTTTCATGGACAATGCGGTTCTCTGACTGAGAGGGTCGGTCAGCAGCGACAACATTACAGGAATACTAAAAACAATTGATCTTGTAGCATCAAAGAGGCTTCTGTGATGGAAAGTAAAGCCGCTGGGTCACTAGAGGTCGACAGATATGGGTTTTTCTAAGGCCGATGCCAATTTTTGAGGATTTTGATTGGGCGACACCGATATGGATGATATTTTTGGCAAATTTTGAAGAAAATGTCTTGTCTATTATCCTGTGTTTGAAGCTTCTAAACTGTAAAATGTGTTGAACTGTGACAGCAGGGGCGCTGTATGAGGGGCATGGGGGGATTTATTCAGGACATTCCTGTTTAGTATAGGTTCTTCTGAAGGAGCTTGCTTGAAAGACAAAAATCATCAGATTCCAAAAAAACGTTTATGTCGTTAAAGTGCATACAGTGTGACATCAGTTGCATTATTATTTTATTTCAGTGAAGCAGCAATTTTTATGAGGAAATGTTGGTCAGAAAAAATATTTTTATTTGAATTTTTATACAGCTGACAGGAAGTGACATAGATAAAGGTAAAGTTCCAGAGCAGTTTGACTCATTTCCCATTGACTTCACATGGTTGGCACGGCAACAGTTTAAAACTGTTTGCCTTCATCTATGTCACTTCCTGTCAGTGTCCAATAAGGAAGTGAAACCATAACAAATCTAAAGAAAGCTGGGTACAAATCTTCAATATAATTGTTTTTAGCAAAAAGTGTCTCTAATGTGTCATATGCACTTTAAAGGGACTATACGGAGTCTAAAAATGCTAAAATTATGTATTTTCCTACCCTACATGTCCCAGCCATGTCCTAATGTATAGAATGAGCCCAGACCTGTTCACCACAACTGCCTCTAAAATCCTGCAATGTCACTCAAAAAGGTGTTAATTCGGATCCGAAGTGTCGTCATGCACGAGCTTAATATAGAAGCTGCAGTTACACATTTGACCCGAGGTGGCAGTAATGTGTATAAAATGGCACACTTGCATCTAGCCCCTTTAAGTCTCTTATGGTTCTGAATTATAAGCAAAAGACTGCAACATAAAATTTGTAAAATATGATCTGATACAAATTTGTGACCGATTTTGTGAGGCCTATGAAGTTGTGGGAGGAAAATACCCAAACAGGTCAAATATGCACTAATAAAAAGCCTTCTTTACATAAAAAGTTCCATCATTCACCTTTAAAGTTTGAATCGTACATTGACTAACAACTAACCAGGCCTTATTATGAGGGAGAACCTCATACTAATCCAGAATCATGTGCCCGTCCCGGTCGACTCTGACATATTTGGGCAGTGAGTCAATGGGAGTCAAGCTTCACTGTAGCCTGAGATTTCCTCTTGGCTCCTCATCACACTATTTACTCCACTATACCATTCCTGATCGCCTTCCATTTTACAATCTGATCATGACTTCTAACCCATATGAGCCAACCCACAGCCCACAGTGAGAGGAAACATCTTTTGACTCGAAAGAAGGACATTTTCAGGAAGATTTCTCGTCCTTTTCCATGTTTTTTTTTTTTTGCCTGAAGATGTAACTCTATAATTTAAAACTCCTCCTCGTTTTATGGTCCAAACACAGCCACTGTTTTTCCTGGCTTCCTCTCTCTCCATTGTCGCTCCTCGGCCGCTGCGGCGTGTTTTTCTGAATGAAAGTTTATTTACTTTGGTCCCGGCGCTGACTGTGAACAAAAGCTTTACTGTGCGTTAAGTGTGGTTTTTCCCGTTGCCGCGGTGATTGGATTGGGAATATGTGGCACCGCAATAGGCTTTTGCAACGGCTGAAACAAATCCATATCAATAGTCTGTTTCTATAGTCTGTTAACTGAGCACATTCTCCTCAGTTTGGCTTTACCCAAATCTAAAAGCATTTTGAAAAAAGTGTCAAAATAGCGACAAAAAAAATGAGGCAAAAACGAGGATGAAAACACAACTAAAAGAACAAGAGAAACGTGACAAACAAAGCGCTGAATAAGTGACAAAAATGTGACGAAAATGCAACAAAAAAGTCAAGAAAGAGCAATAGAAATGTGATGGAAAAAATGACAAAAAATGACAATAAAGCGCTAAAAATGTGATGAGGATGAAAATGCAACAGAAGTGCGACAAAAACGTGACTAAAAAAGCAGTGAAAAATTGACAATAAAGTGACAAAAATGCAACAAAAAAGCAAAGAAAGAGCAACAGAAAAGTGACGAAAAAGCCACAAAAGTTATACAAAAATAAGGATGAAAATGCAACAAAAGAACGATAGAAACTTGACAAAAAAGTGACAAAAAAAGTGACAATAAAGTGACAAAAAAGCACTGAAAAAGAAAAAACAAACAAACAAAAAAGCCACAAAAGAGCAACAAAAATGAGGATGAAAATGCAACAAAAGCGCATCAAAAACGTGACAAAAAAGGCGATGAAAAAGTGACAAAAATGCTACAGAAAAAGTTTCTTTAAAAAAGTGACGACAACACGAGGAAAGTGATCCGTTAAGATGAGTTTTGTAGATTTGGGTATAGCTGAACTGGAGAAAATGCACTTGGTTTAGGTGGGTGTTCCACAGCTCTTTCTTCTTTGTATGTTGTTTTACAAATGTGCCATAACAATCAATCCCATTCTCTATATTGTTATCTGCTAATATCCTATTTTTATATTACATTATACTTGTAATTATTACTTCTTATGTAATAAATATGCTGCCATTTCTACTAATTATTCAGTTCTTTCATTTTATCCTGATTAGAGTGGTGTGGCTGATGGAAGATTACACTTTTGTAGTAGAAATGTCAGTCAGTAATGCCTTTGATCATTGAGCTCTTCTAGTGACTTTGACATTATTTACCATCTCAGTAGCTGAGGTTTCTTAGTTATTTCCTGCTCCTCTGTTTTGGTTGTTTTGATCATATCATATTGACTGCTAGCACATGTAGATCAGATTTCTTTTCACTTCTTAAATCCTTTGCTTGTGAAGTAAGAGTTGTTTTGCTGAGGAGGAGGAGGTGTGGTTGTCTTGCATTAAAACTTAACTGTGTGACATCATACAGTTTTGGGAATATGACGTCAGCTGCCCCATTTAAATGTCCCGAGGCTGTGTTTTAAAAAAAGGGGGAATCCAAGTCTTGACGCTGCTGCTTCTGCCCCAGTTTCCCAAATAACCTCATGTGTTTTTTTTTTTTTGCTTTGAGTGTCTACCATCTACTACCCACTGTCCCGGGGTGGAGTTTTGAGATGGGTGCTGTTGGGTTTCGCCTCTGTGCCTTTAAGGGGGAGGGTCCCGGCATGTGTTGGGGTATTTCTCAAGCGCACGAGGGGAGTGGTACGGGACAGGACAGGACTCAAATATACTGCTTTACATGGGAATAGTGGGACTCAGAACGTGGGCACCGGCTCGTACAGGGCAGCAGCAGCAGCAGAAGCTTTTGCAGGAGTGCAGCTACAGGGGCGTTGTTATCAGAGAAGTCTGCAGATAAAGTTGTTAAAAATAAATTTGCAACATTATGAGTCAGCCCGTCTCCATGCCCCTGCTGGACCCGGGACATAGGCTTCAAGAGGAGCAGGACTATGTGCAGGCCTACGAGAACGTCCGGGAGAGATATAAAGGTAGGGCATGCTGATGTGGTCACTGACAGGTGTTTGAATGGGAGGGGGCGGGTTGTGAAAAGCATGGGCCAGTGAGTGTTGTCAATTGCTTCCTTATTGGTTTAGAAAAAGGTTGTTTCTAGGTTTTGCAAGTTTTATTTAATTGTATTTTGCATTTCTGTCAACTTGAAAGTTCTCCTCACTGCCATGTATAATTAACACTGTAATGCCATGTCTATATTTGGGTTTGACTTTTGTGTTGATAATGCAATGATGGATTGTCTAGTCAGGAAGTGCAGCCACAATCCATGGCTACTGGACGCATTTCTCGCACATGTGACAGTTTTGAATGAGAGGTGGGCGTGTTCCTGCGAACATGGTTTCACGTCAGAGTTACACAGCTTTTGAATTCTTCTTCTTGTCCTTTTTCTTCTTCTTCTTCTCCTCATCCTTTTTCTTCTTCTTCTCCTTGTCCTTTTTCTTCTTCTCCTCGTCCATTTTCTTCTTCTTCTCCTTGTCCTTTTTCTTCCTCTCGTCCCTCTTTCTCCTTCTTCTTCATCTTCTTCTTCTCATCCTTTTTCTTCTTCTCATCCTTTTTCTTCTTCTTCCTCTCGTCCTTCTTCTTCTTCTTCTTCTTCTTCTTCTTCTTCTTCTTCTTCTTCTTCTTCTTCTTCTTCTTCTCCTCCTCCACAATATATCACATATCATTCATGCTACCATGCCTCAAACAAAAGTTAAGAGCAAAGTTGCAAATTTAGTTAATTTAGTTCAGTTTTTCCCTTGTTTTTGTCCTGATTTAGTATTTTTGTTCACATATTATATGACACCAATTGGTGAAAAAACACTTTAATGGAACATATACCACGCTGAAAGGTTTTATTAATACATAATATCCTTATTGTAACAGGGAAAACACATATAACATAATAAAAAACATATTCCCCCTTTTTCCCCCTCTCTGACCTGAATTTAGCCTCATTCATGCACGTGTGAAAACCTTTTCTCTGTGCACCTGTTGAGCAGTGGGAAAAATCAAGCTTATTATGTTTTTGTTGCAGGAAAAATGTCTTTTTGTGAACGGGAGTTTGAAGGGGAGGTTGTTGTGGAGCAGAAACGGTTTCCATATTGATCTGTTTTTATTCCCTCATCATTTCCCCGAGTCACTTTGATGCAGCTAAGGTTAAGCTGAATAAGAAATTGTCTAGTCAGAGTAAGGTCATAGTAAGGTCAGAACTGCTGCAGTGATGGGATTACCTCATCACGTCGTCACTTGTCGTTGATTAATCTCTTATCATTGTTTGAAGGTTTCACATCAAACAACCGCAGTCATCATTCTTATGCAGTGGCTCTTTTTCACATTAAGAACCACCTTAGAAACGACCTGGGCCTCTGAGTGCCACCACAGCTAAACCCTGTCCCGAAAAGGACACTGGTGCTTCTTAACAATCATTGACTTGTTTATGTCTGACTCTGCTGCTCTGATTGATTTGCCGCCAACATCAGTTCACAGTTTGACACGTGAAGCTTGACCGGCCTTTGAGCCGCAGCCAGTTTGTTTATTTGATCTTCAATCACAATCCGACCGATGCCACAGCCCGGTTTACTCAACACACAAACTAACTTTCTGTCCAGTCTCGCCACATTGCGGTTTTGTGAATGGAGCAGCTGGTTACAGTCACATCTGGAGGGGGCACAAACAGCTGGACTCGCTCTGCCCACTTATCAGTATCACAGTCAAAGAGGCAGTGTTCGGACTCCTCTTTAGGTTTCGCAACATATAGGGTCCGATCTTATGTTTCTAAGGGTTTAGACTAGACCTTCGCGGTTAAGAGGTGCGCTCTGCGTAATCTTCCTCTCCATACTGCAGTACGTGGGTTGAACGGGGGCTGTACTTGGGCTGGACCGACACCCATGGCCAATGATGATGTTATGCACAAAAGTGGTCCCCCCTCAAGCTCTTTCCTCATACACACCAATGTTCTCCACAGAGCGAGGGTGGTGTTTGACGGGGGATGTGAGGGGTGCACGTGCTGGTGTTTTGATCACGTTTCTGCGGTGTGTAGAGCCCCACGTGGCACTCCTCAAGACCAGAGCCAGCGGTGTGTTCTCTCTCTCTCGGGACACGGCCAATGTTTAAAGCAGTACTAAGTGACGTGTTTACCTTAATAAATCCTTTTCGTAGTCCCTGTGGGGGTAATACCAATGGCCGCTGGCTGCCCTGCTTTTTGACCACAAACGTGGGGCCGCCATTGCTCCGCCGTTGCTGTAGTACCTCCATATCGCCGCTAGGCCCCCATTGAAAAGCATTGGACTTTAGACACGTTAAAAACTACTTTAAAGCCTGGTTTCAATTGTTTCAACACTAGACTAGGCTAGATATTCCTCCTGAGATAACGCTGGGTTAATCACAATATATGAAACCAGGCTGGTTTTCGTAATATGAATTTTTGAAATCTCGTACTTAATGAGGGTCGGACTGTTAGCATTGGAGCAGCGCGAGCTACACGTCACGCAAGGGCCGAGTCTACGGTGAAAATCCCGCCCGTATGTCCTTTTTAGGAACATGCTTCGTCAGAGCTGGGGAGGGGGAGTCTGTAAACGCCATCAATTCCCCCACGGCCGTGGTCATTCTGGTAAACGGGGAGGAGTGAGCATAAGACTACATTTTTTCTACAGTCTATGGGTAATACAAGTGTTTATGGGATTATTGGAGGGTCTTTCATCTCCCCCGGTGTCTCTGGCCAGAAAACCATGTTTGCAACTTGACTGCCACCGGACCGAAGCCACCAATACACACTAATGGAATCACGAAGAAGAAGCTAACAGGCTAACGGGCAAAGCTAGCTGCGGGCTAACGTCACTTTAAACAGTATTTACAGCCAAGTTTGAGTGAAAAAAAAAATTTCCATTGTATAATTGGATGTACAATATCCCTCTCCCCCCACTCTCCAAGACAATAAGTTAAACAATCGTAACTTCCTACGACACCTGCAGTTGCGCTTGTGGCCTCTAGGGGCAAGAGTTACTTAGTACTGCTTTAACTCACAGTGAAATAAAGTTTGCAGTTTGTTCTAAGAGTGCACGTGCGATGTTAGTGTACAGATGAGGAGAGAAAAGGTGTCACAGTCACACCTCAGTCGACCCATTCTTTCTAAGCCACGCCCCCCGCGCCCTGGCCACGCAAGCACTGGTGCGCTGTTTGCTCGCAAGATGTCACATTCTTTGCTAACGCTGTTGTTGCACCAGGCGGAAGATCGGGCCCATAGTGTACATTATAGGATGGTGGTAGTAGCATTGTGTATGTCTATTTTATGGAGAGTTGGAAGGGTACGGTCATTTTACATGGATCAAATTTACTAATAAGCACTTGTAACATATTATGCAGGCTGATACACTACTTTCCACTGTTTGCAGAGAGTATCTACCAAAGCCAGCATGAGTTTTAGGTCACTCACTATGCTGTAATGCACCACAATTCCTCCTCTTCCTTTTGATTGTAACCTTGCACCCCCAAAAAGCTTCTCTTTGGGAGCTGCTTTGTTATAGCCTGGCCAAGGACCTGGCTCACAGCAAATCATTGTCTCCAATAATTGTGTTATTGCTCCAATAACAGAAGACTCTTTCTAACCATTATAACTTCTGTAATTCAGAGTTCAATGGTTCGCCTATTGATTTGGCAGAATATGGCACAGTTTCTCAGTTTTCTGTGTGATATTTATTTGGGTTTTTCATGTCTTTGTATTTGGGTAAACTGCCTCCATCGTTAGTTTCACATGACCATGTGTTTCTCTGATTGGTTCAATTCACACATCAATCATACCGATCAAAACTCGTGGCGACAATGCTACACATTTTTGTAAAGAATAGGAAAACTGTGTGGTCTGGCTGGTCAGGATAGCAGGATCCAATCCAATCCAACTTTATTTCTATAGCACATTTCATAAACAAGAGTGCTGCACAAGAAAACAAAAACAATAAGAATAAAACAATTAAAAACATTAAAACAATAAAACAATAAAAAAATAAAAAATAAAAAAAATTCTAAATTTCAAAACTTTAAAATTTTAAAATTCTAAAATTCCAAAATAGATAAAACCACACAAATAAGAGACACAAAGGACCACACAACTCACATGGTGTTAAAAGCCAGAGAATAAAAGTGGGTTTTAAGACGGGATTTAAAACACTCCACGGTGGGGGCCGTTCGGACGTGAAGGGGCAGAGCGTTCCACAGCTTAGGGCCGACAACGGAGAACGCTCTGTCCCCTCTAGTCTTACAGCTCGTCCTAGGCACCACAAGCTGGAGCTGGCCTTCGGATCTCAGAGCGCGCAACGGTGTGTAAATGTGGATGAGGTCCTTGATGTACTGAGGGGCCAGACCATTCAAAGCTTTAAAAACAAACAATAAAATCTTAAAATCAATCCTAAAATTAACAGGAAGCCAGTGCAACGACGCAAGAATGGGGGAGATGTGCTCATACTTTTTGGTAACTCTGGTTTTATTTCACAGCTTTGACAAACTCACTCCCTCACAAAAAGGTGTAATACTATATATATCATCTGGGCTCATCTACTGACCCTCAGTCGCCTCATGTGTGATCGGTGCAGCCATTGTTTGTCAAAATACACTCAAATTGATACTTGATTTCGATCCTGTTACTCCCACTGTGACTCTGTGCTCCGTCTCTGCCATCATCACACTTCCTGTTCAGTTTTCATACTTGTGACTCAGCTGTCAGTGCAAAAAGATGGTATCCTCCCGATGTGAGTGCATTTGTGAACAGAAATTAAAAGCTTTTTTCTTTAGCAAGTGCAGGATTATTATAAGATATTTTTTAATCTTCAGTGTTATATTTTTCCCAGCTTGTGCTGCAGCTGTTGCCCGCATCGCACTGGCAGTAAAGAAACTCGATCTTTTGTGGATTTTACCGTGGATTAGGGGCTAGTCTTCTTCACAGGAAACATGAATAAGGTTTAATTAGCGAGTGCGTGTGTGTAAACAGCAGGTTATTTCGGTCCGACCTGAGTTAGTTACTGGAGCAGGTGACGGAGCGTTTCCTCTGGGGCTGATGAAGTGTGGTTAAATTCAGACCGAGTTATAAAAGTGACTGGACACATCTATTACAGTAAAAACATGCAGCAGGCTTTAAATACTGCTGACACATACCGAGGGAGTGTCTGGGGTTATGTCAGGTCACGGGTTCTTCATTCCTTCAATTCAATTCAACTTTACCTAACAATACCAGTGCTTTAATGATACTTGGTTTTTCGATACCGATGCCTGAACGAAGCTGTGTCCAATGCCTACGCTTAAATATTTGTCATCTAGAATCAGCAAACAGAACAATAAAGTTTAGAAGATCTGCACATTTACAATATCCGGTTCATCTCCAATGTTAAGAAATGTGCAACAAATGGGGAATAATTTGGACAAAAATGGAGGAAAATTGCGAGAAATTTGGGCAAAAAAATTAGCAAAAACATTTTGGGGAAATTGGGGCTAAACTGGGGGAAAAAATTTGGAGAAAATATTAGTGATAAAATATTGGTGAAAATAAGGGAAAAATTGGGGGGGAAATTCGTCAAAAAAAATGGGGAGAAGAAATCATTTGGCAAAAAATGGGGGAAATTGTGGCAAAAATAAGAAACAAATTTAGTAAGAAAAATTGGGTAAAAAAAAAAGTGGGACAAAAATAAGGAAAATTGTGGGGAAATCTTTCGGAAAAATGGGGCAAATATTTAGAAAAAAATATTTATTTGAACTGATACAACCAAGTCCTTCCTTTAAAGGGGCTAGATGCAACTTAGCCATTTTATACTCACTACTGCCACCTCAGGTCATATGTGTAGCTGCAGCTTCTATATTAAGCTCGTGCATGACGGCACTTCGGACCCGAAGGAACAACTTTTTGAGTGACAGTGCAGGATTTTAGAGGCAGTTGTGGTGAACAGGTCTGGCTTCATTCCACACCTTAGGACATTGTTGAAACAATTAGGGGGAGGAAAATACTTACTTTTAACATTTTTAAACTCTGTATAGTCCCTTTAATGCTGTCCCTGGACCAACAGCATCCAAACTATGTTTTTTTTTTTGTAAGGTACCTGCTGTCAATACCGGTATCGTTTAAAGGAACAGGCCACCCTTTTTCCATACTGAGATATGTTCTTACCTGAGCTTAGACGAGTTGATGTTCACCTGTCTGGTCTTTGTGCTGTCAAGCAAAACGACCAAATATGCTGTTAGCATTTGGCCTCTCCCAATGTATTCCTGTAGCAAAGACCAGACAGGTACACGTCCACTCGTCTAAGCTCAGGTAAGAACATATCTTAGTATGGAAAAACGGTGGCCTGTTCCTTTAAGGTTCCCAGCCCTCGTCCCCTCAAGTCAGACTGATAACGAGTCACACTTCATTTTATATTTGTGAGGGACTTCCGTCTACAGTCTACAAGTGAATCTTTCTATTGTGAGATGAATAAAGTCTTTCTTATCTTATCTTATCTTATCTTATCTTATCTTATCTTATCTTATCTTATCTTATCTTATCTTTCACATGAAGCTACGGCCTGTAAAGTGGTCACTCTGGAGTTGCCACCTGCAGCTTTCTTACTTACTATTAGATTAATTTGTTAGATACGATTCCATTTGGTTATTATTTCTGATTATCTTTGGAGACATTAAGTGTAAATCTTGCCTCGTCTCCGCTGCCTTCACATCCACTGTGCACCAGGTGTGAACCAGGCAAAGGCTTGAACAATGCAGTCCATTTAACGTCCACTGGGTGTCATTCAAAACAAGGGTTTAGAGAGAAATTCCTCGCTTAAAAAACTCACATCACATTGGGTGGTTTGAATTTTGGAAATAATTTTGCTGCTCATCTTTTTCTTTAATGCAAACCAATTTTGTTTTACATGTACTATCATACATTGGCTAAAACAATATGAATAATAGAGAAAAGAGGAACAACTGTATTAAAATGCAAACACTTTATGAGATCTGCCTTAGACCTTCTTCACTGTTAAAACTGCACATGCATCGGCTGCTTATTGACTGTTAGCAAATCCTTGTGTTTGTTTAATGGACTGAACAATCCCGTCCTGTCATATAGATTTATCTTCGCATCTGCGCACTCCCTCTTTTTAAACACGCCAAAACAAACTTCACTTCGCAGGTTCATCGTTGAGGTTCAGAGAAAGCGCTGCTCGCTCCTGTCACGCCTTAGATCAGGTTCATGCAACTCGACCTCATCCTCAAAAATAGACTCTGAGCAGTATTTACATTCACTCTGTGTGTGAACTAAAGCCTACAAAAGTACTAAGTCCAATGTGGTGCTGTTTCTCTAAATGTCATTATTAATTAGTTGGTTGATTGCGAAAATCTTAGAATTGTCTTATAATTGCTCTGGCAGGCCCTGGATTCTTACAAGGATCAGCTGAAGGATGGAAGAAAGGGTATTTTTCTGTGCAGTCATTCCTACTATTTGGTAGGACTGGATTCTTTAAAGAGACTAGATGTAAGTTGGTCATTTTATACTCACTACTGCCACCTCAGGTCATACGCGTAACTGCAGGTTCAATATCAAGCTCGTGCATGACGGCACTTTGGACTGAACTAACAACTTTTTGAGTGACAGTTCAGGATGTTAGAGGCAGTTGTGGTGAACAGGTCTGGGTTCATTCTACACATGAGGACATGGCTGGAACATTTAGGGGGAGTAAAACACATCATTTAAAAAAAAATTCTCTCTCTCTTTAACCTTTTAATGTTACCCCCACAACGATAAAAAAGACATATATTTGAGAATAAAAGTTAATTTGTCTGATTTCAAGTGGAATTCATGCTTGTTCCTTTGGCATTCACATTTTTATTCTTCTATTCTTATTTTAGATCAGTTCATAATAAAGTTATCGACTCAACCTCAACATGAAGTACGTGAGATTTTGATGGTTCTTTTTCTAGTGTAGTACCTAAACTGTTTCTTTGTATACCATGGTATCAGTGTTGGGGTTAATATATTACAAAAGTAACTAGTTACAAAACTAGTTACAACTAGTTACCCTTTTCAGTAACTCAGGAATATAACATATTAGTAAGCCAAAATACAGGAATATATTAGTCATTACATTTCAAGTAACTGAAGTTACAAGTGCATTTTTAATGTATGAATGAAAAAATGCCAAACTCCCACAAATAACATGTACATGCCAAATCAAGTTGGACACTGGTGCATTAGATCTGCATTTACAAAACACTAGAGAATGGGGGAAAGTGAAGGAAAAATAATTTTACTGCACTTTTGCTCGGTGGCATTTTTACTCTTTGCAGTTTACATTTTGCCAAAAGTAACTCAAAAGTAACTCAAAGTATTGTAACTCAACTATTTTTTAAACAGTAATATGTAATACAAACTTATTACATTTTTAAAGCTGTATCGCTAATATAAAATATATTAACATTTTTAAGTAACTTGCCCAACACTGCATGGTATTGTTTAACGGTACCCAGCCCTACTTGTTGGTTAGTTGCCCTAAGATTATCCTGTTTCACGCCTCTGATGGGACGGTCCCAGCTGCAGCGTTGGTCATAAGTCTGTAATAACAAACCGAACATAAGTGTCACTGCTCCGAGAGTTCACAGCAGCTCGACAGTCCGACCTCATGATCCCAGTCTGTTCACATCTGCATCAGAAACATGAGTCAGTGGGTCTGAGTGCAGGGCTGGACACTCGGGGAAAACGGCACAGGTTATAAGTAATGAGGATTTTCAACTGCCAGATCAGCTTGTATTTTACTAAATTAAGCTTTTTACCATGTTGCAATGTGCGTTCTCATTTAAAACATACCTGGAGTTGTGTTTTGACACTATCGCACATCTTTGAGTAATCTCTGGATTTTCACTGGTGACTGCTCCCAAAAAGCTCTTCCTGAAGTCCTACGTATCCAGGAAATGCTTTTCTGTTCTCACTCTCGTGACACTATTATTTTATATTATTTAATAGTATTCAACCTCTTAACCCCCACCTGAACCGAGCATCATTTTCTCCAGTTTGTCTTTACCCAAATCATCTTGAAAAAAGTGTCAAAATAGAAACAAGAGTGAAGAAAACGTGAGGAAAAAAATGGATGAAAAAGTGACCAAAATCTGTGACAAAAGGCCGCAAAGAAGCAACAAATAAGTCACAAAAAAGTGACCCAAAAAAAAAGCCACAAAAGAGTAACAGAAAAATGTGTAATGAAAACACAACAGTAAAGCAGTGAAAAAAAAAACAGTCCAAAAAGTGACAAAACATGGCAACAATGCGAGCAAAAAGATTTGTTTCGATCAGTTTTATAGGTCTTAGCTTTCAAATGATTAAATTAAAGAATAATATAATTTGAGGGGAAAAGGAACGCAGTAAAACACAGTGGGAGAAAAGTACATTTCTCATGCCAGAGTACATGAGTAAAAGTATGTTTAGAACCAAACTTAAAAGCATCAGTCGTTTTGATGTGAGGAGGAACTCCTGAAAAGGCCTGGTCGCCCTGACATTGAGGAGCACTGAGCGTGTGGGAGTGGAGGAGACGTACACAGGTGCCAGTAATGCAAAGTCTAAAAAACAAACAATCAAAGCTAAAGCTGAGGTACATACATTTTTGTTCTAGTAGAGAATGTATTATTGCCACCGCATAGTATGTTGTTAACGCAGCTATAAACAGACCTTGTTGCTTTGTCTTCAACTAAATATTTAATGAGCAATGGGAGATCATTTTCCACCACTCAAAGCTGCACACAGAACAATGGAGGGATTGTGAGAGCTAAAAACAAGTTCGGGCCAAAACTGAAACGTTTTTTGTTGAGTGTTTGACACTTTTTTTGTACGTTTTTTGTACGTTTTTTGGACACTTTTTTGACACTTTTTTGTTGAGTTTTTGACACTTTTTTTTTTTGACACTTTTTTGTTGAGTTTTTGACACTTTTTATTTTGACACTTTTTTGTTGAGTTTTTTTCACTTTTTGTTGAGTTTTCGATGCTTTTTTGTTGAGTTTTTGTCACTTTTTTGTTGAGTTTTTTTGCACTTTTTTGTTGAGTTGCGTTTTTATCACACTTTTTGTGCCTAATTGCTTCACTTTCATCGCTTTTTCATCAGTTTTTCGTTGCATTTTCTTCTCATTTTTGTCCCTATTTTGACGCTTTGTTTGAGAAGCTTAACAAACATGCATGTAGGACAAAAAGACTCTTAAAGTGAAAGAGCATTACATTTGTTATCATATGGTTTTCCTTTCTCATGTCACAGCTCATGTGGCCTCTGGAGTGTCTGAAGTGTCTGTCAGAGGGCGCTGCTGTCACGGCGATGGCAGAGGCGGGACTTCGTAATTGAGGCCTGTTTGAGTGAGCATTAGTGTCAGCTGAATCCTGTCCTCCTGTTGCGTAACCACAGTCATTATGGTTCTCAAATACAGCAGCTGCGTCTCTTTATCAGGCTGTAAATGGCATCAAATCGATACACTTTCCTCTGTTGACCCAGAAGATGAATTTCTTTTTGGTTTGAAGGCGTCAGTTTTGATTGATTCTGGGTCTGGGCAACTTTGTGATGAGACGATGAGGTCACGCAGCGAATCGAGTCGAGTCTCCAGGAAACCGTCAAACAAACTGTCATAGTATCTGCCCTGAGCCGGTCCTATTCTGAGTAATAAAAGACGGAGACTAAATTAGACTAAATATCAGCGCAGGGAGTGGCTCACCCAAACTGTAGACTGCAATATCGGAAAAAAGTGGATTTTTTACATTATATTGGTGAGAATGAGAGGCCAACAAACCGGTCGAATCAGGTTTAGGCCCGATTTAAGCTCCACTGAGGCAGCAAAATGTAAAGTAGCTATTGTTGCCTTTTAAACTGCTTTGTGGCTTCTTGTAAAAAAGCTAAACAAAGCTCCAATGTGTGGCATGGCCTGTTTGTGTCACAAGCGTTTATTTTTAACACTCAAAGTTTCTATGCTGTTTTTATTCAATACAAAGCAAACTTTTCCTGATGATTTGAGTTTGATTTTTTTAGGCATTTAGCATACTGCTGCTCATAAATGGAGGTCAAATAGCAGTGACAGGGTATTTAAACGCATTAAAGTAATTTTTTATTTTTTTATTTTGCCAAAATCAAGGCAATAGATATCATTTAAGAGCATTAAAAATGATTTAAACTGGCATTTTTCAGAAATTATGACATTGCTCATTCTGTATGTGTTCATTGGAAATACCAAAATGATGGTCTAAAACATATTTAGTTGAAAAAGTTTCCCCTTTTGTCCAATTCTCTTTCCTTTGTTTGATTAAATGTTTGCAGAACTTTTAGCAGAACTAAGTAACTCATGCATGTTATGTTTTTTTACTCATGAATTGTCTGTGAGAGTAAATACTACGCTGACAGAAAAGACAAAGGGAGAGAGGGATATTGTACATCCAATCACAAAATGGATGGAAGATTTTTTTTTTTTTACTAAAACGTGGCTGTAAATACTGTGTAAGTGGCACTTGCTAGTTAGCTTTGCCCGTTAGCCTGTTAGCTTCTTCTTCGTGATTCTATTGTGTGTGTATTGGGGAGTCCAACCCGGTGCAGGGAAGTTGCAATTGTGGTTTTCTGGCCAGAGACACCAGGGGGAGATTTAAGATCCCCCAATCATCCACTTGTCTTACCCCCAGAGAGACTACGGAAAAGATTTATTATGGTAAACAAGTTACTTAGTTCTTCTTTAAGAAATGAAATATGCACAGATTTATTTCTGCATTTGTAGAAATATAGTATTTGGGCATTAAAAATGGCACTGAAAAGCATTGAACTTGAGCTGGCAAAAGCCTGTATAAACTGAGTGAGATTTGTAAGCATTATAATGATAAAATAAAATAATGTAAATAATGATATTAGTTTATTTGGGTGCTGAGCAATGTGAAAGTGTGCACAGTGTCATATAAACTGAAGGGCTAAATAATAATTTGCAAGATCTTAAGGAGTAGGAGGAAGACATTACGCCTTGATAAATGATATTGCGTAATTTGCACACTATTGTTTCATTGTTTATCTGCACTATAATGGGAGCAAAGTTGTATTTGTGACTTGAATAATGCTGCACTTGCGTTGGCTCCTGTTTGGACGCCTCTGCTCCGCACCTGTGAGTCCAGTGTTTGTCTGAGTGGAACAATGGCTCAGAGTGGTGCAGTGAACAGGACTAAAGCAGGAATGTGGCTCTGGACCAAAAATCTGGAGTCTAAACAGGCTTATCCACCGCGCTGCGCTTCTGGCACAAGAGCAGTACCACAGAAGAAATGCCCAATGAATATTAGCGCTTGTCCACATGGCACATCTCCTCAAAACGTAGCATTGTCTGTGTCTAGCGGGTCATTAGGAATATGTTTTGTTTTGGCAACAGTATAGTCCAAAATGTTACACAGAAAAGACCCGCTGAGATTTCAGAATTTGTTTTTACAGTTCTAGAGCAAGGCAATAGGCATCTCATCTATCAATACCAGTACTTCAATGATAGCAATATTTTTTTCTAAACCTATTCTAACCTTTGTTCACCTCTAGAACCCTAAATCTGAACAATTACTGTGGCAAGAAAAAGTGAGAACACCGTTTGGAACTTCTTACATTGCTGCCTAAATTGCTCATAAAATTTGGTCTGATCTTTATTAAAATCACAAGAATAAACAGTGTCTGCTTAAACTATAACCACCCAAACATTGACATTTTATAATATTTTTACTGACACAAACATGTAAACAGGACATAGAGGAATAAGTGAGTACACCCCCTGGCTAAGGATGGTCCAAGAGCCGCCCGAGAAGTGACTTCCTGTTTCAATCCAGCACGGCAAAATAAAAGCACCATCTTATTCAATAGTTCAACAGTTCATTAATTCTAACAGAGGGTTAACAGACAAAACCCTTAAAATGTGTGTATTTAATTATATTCTTGTAGTGTTGCAAGTACCTGCTGAAGTAATCAATGAGATGAGCTGTGTGCTTTTATTTTGGCGAGCTGGATCGAAACAAGAAGTCACTTCTCGGGCGGCGTTGTTATGATTTGAAGTTATGCACAATTAGACAAAATTCATGCCGAACCATTACCATAATAATATAATACATTACAACCATCTTCCGCACCCAAAACTAGGAGTCGTTTTTACATTTTTGGTGCATTAGTTCTGAAAGCAGATTTTAGAGTCACTCATGTATATACAAACAGTGACCCAGCTGCAAATACAGAGCTGTTCCAAGGCTCTTTTCTTCTTCTACTTTCTGTTTTTATATTTATTATTTAGTTGATGTTAGTCTATTGTCTATAAGCTATGTTTGTGAGCTCTTCAAAAACTTTTAAATA
Source organism: Gobius niger (assembly GCF_951799975.1). Classification (NCBI taxonomy): domain Eukaryota; kingdom Metazoa; phylum Chordata; class Actinopteri; order Gobiiformes; family Gobiidae; genus Gobius; species Gobius niger. The sequence continues at coordinate 22,235,813 of NC_136865.1, read as the reverse complement.
CAAAACTCAGTGCCTCAGCCAAAAGCCCTGGACAAAACTGTTTCTTCCGGGCACCCAGCAGGACAAACAAGACATCAAATACAGTCATTCGGAGGAAATGTACTGTATGTTCTTGTGGATTATTCGCTTTGTTAGTAGAGGTTGCTTCAAAAGGATGACGCTGGCCTCTTCCCGTTTATCCTGTATGTAATAGAAGAGGGTGTATCGATAGTAAACAGTGTATTTTTAGCCTCTGACCCAGACTGAAGCAGGAGATGTTTCTATTTGAGCGGCTGCACTTTGGAGTTTGATAACAGAGAATGAAAGAGTGACTGAAGGAGACGCAGACCTATTAATACCTATGTTGCGTGATATAAAGTTCTAAAAAGCAGTTCTCAAATACTACAACAATGCTGATTAATAGATATCACGTGAGACACTTTATTGTACTTTGATTTGCAATTGGATTCTGTTTTTATGGTCGTGAAGTAAAGTTGTTTTTGAATCCTGAAGAAGTCACATGAAGCTTATTCAAATTATTAGATTAAATGAATTACAGAAGTTGTTTTCGAGAATACTGTGTTCCAGTGTTTTTGAGGAGCGTGTCATTGCAAACGGCTTATACAATACTGATGAGTGGATGTTATTTAAGCAACAAAAAGGCCTCATTGCAAAGCGATCAAACTCAAAACACACCTTTTTAATTCTTCTAGTTGCTTTTATTGAAGTCATGTAAGTCTGTATTTCTTACTGAAACAATGCAGATTTTAACCTTGAATACAACGCCTGAACCGAGCACATTCTCTCCAGTTTATCTACATCAAAAAGCTTCTTGGATATAGTGTCAAAATTGCGATATAAACAAAAGGACAACGAGGATTAAATAAAGCCACAAAAATGTGACAAAAACCATATGAAAAAGTGACAAAAACACTTTAAAAAAGTGACAAATGTGGGTCAAAAACACAATAAAAATATCCACAAAAAAACACCAAAAAACACTATGAAAAAGTTACAAAAACACTATAAAAAAGTGACAAAAAACACTACAAAAAGTGACAAAAATGTGACAAAAACACAATAAAAAAGTGTCAAAAAACATGACGAAAACGCAAACTAATTGACAAACTATTGACAAAAATGTGACAAAAACTATGAAAAAGTGACAAAAAAATGTGACAAAAACACAATAAAAGCCACAAAAAAACACTATGAACATTTTACAAAAATGTGACAAAAACACAATAAAAAAGCCACAAAAAACACCAAAAAACACTATGAAAAAGTGACAAAAATTTGTCAAAAACGCGATGAAAATAGCAACAAAAGACTGACAAAAAAGTGATGAAACAATCTTATGAAAACACAGCAAGATCCATTGAGATCAGTTTTTGGGTCTTAGCTTTCAAATGAGGCGTTAGACTGGCCCATAGGCTGACTAACTGACTTATGCCCTCGGTTAATGTGTGGGGTAAGACGTTCATGATTTTGTGTGACTCCCCTGTACCGCCTGTGCTGTGCTGTCCATCTCCCTCAGGTTCATTTCTGCTGTATCTGATATCTTCAGCTCAAAGCTCGTATCGATCGAGCTGATATCGATCCAGAGGGGTCGTTAAGTTCTTCCTGAAATAATTACGCATGCAGACAGACCCGCCCAGGATCTTAAAATCCTACTACACACTATCTATGTATATGAGGCTTGTATGTTTCCTGTGTCTGTCTTCCCACACGGTTTAGCAGCTGCAGACGGTTTTTATGCAGCGAGATTGAGAGGGCGATGCTGAATTCTGCGTCCTCGTGTTAAGAGCGAGAGTACATGCAGGTGGATCACGTCATGAGCTCGTATTTGTTTGTCTCACCGTAAATGTGGCTAAAAGAATGATATTGTTAAGAGTTATGGAACATTTTGATTACATTTTTTTGTGAGTTTTTTAGGGTTTTTGTGTGATTTGTAGTCTGGGTGAGGTTGCAAAGTGATTGATGTTTGTTCTCCAGTCTAACAGAAAGCAGCTGGCAAAGCTATGTGATTTTGGACGGGTTTAAGATTCACAAAATAATGATGGATCTGTGGCTGGAATAGGGAGGCAGGCTGCGGTTGGCAAATGTAACAGAAATAAACTAATGTGTCACTTATAGATTGACAGTTTAAATTAAAATGAGACTCAATGCCTGGTTGATAAAACCTGCTAGTGTAAAGTGACAGGGAGGGCTGGGTACTGTAACATTTTTTCCGATATTGGTGCTATAACGATACTTGGTTTTCGATACTGATGCTAAGATATATAGAACCATAAAACAGATTAATAATGTTCATTTCTTCCATTTAATTTCTTTTGCATTTGTATAATTGATTTAAGATGAAACTGCCTAGACACTTCCTTTACCTACAAAAAGGGCTGAAAAAACACTTTCAAATTTTTTCCCCAATTTAAAAAAGACGTTTTTTTTCCCCAAAGTTTTTCTAAAGATTTTCCATATATTTTGCTAAGTTTTTCTATAAATTTTCCATGTTTTTCCACTTCTTTTACATGTTGTTTCACCCAATTTTCCCCAAATGTTCATTTTTCCCCCCAAGAATTTTCCACTTTTTTCTAAATTATTTTTTCAATTTTTCCCCCCCAATTTTCCCCTTTTTTTTCAACTGGTGTTTCACTTTTCTTTTTTTTTCTTCTTAAATTTTGATTACCAACTGCATCAACACTTGAATACAAAGCTTTTATATTTATTTGTCGGTACCTGCTTTCGACTCATGTTTGTTGACGTATCTGCAGCTTTAAATTCTGTCCAGTGACGCCATATTTTTTGCTGACAAAAGTTATTGACTGGTCACAGGCGACAGAAATGCTGAGTCACTTTTTGTCAAAATGCAGAAATACGAAATACAGAAGGTCTTCAGCGTCACTCTAATAATCCCTTAGAGCTCATTTCTTCATCTGTTTGACCTTCAATACATATAATAGTCTCCTTCTCATTGCATTATTGAATATTAATAAGGACCAGATAACAATGGGCTGACGAAGTTAAAGTTGTAAAGTCGTGTTTGTGCATTTACAAATGAATGAATTAATGAAGGGACAGCAGATAACTTGCTTACTCATTGGCGACTATGACGAAGTTAAAGCAGTACTGAGTGAGTGGGATTTGCAATGCAGCTTTTACTATGGAGTTCTTGCCGAGTCACTGCATGTAAAGGTCATCCATTTGCTGAGTCCACAGAATTTATTAAGTGGATTCTAGTCACAGTATTGCTTCTCAGATGCTTAGAAGTCAATTTTTTTCAGTAAAACATGATGAAAACTGCACAATCCATGCATGAGAACCCTCTGCCTCCCTGACGGCGCTGTCCCGTCCTGCGCTGTGCTATTGGGCATCTTTTCACACTGATGCTGCAGCTCCGGTCGCCCGTCATTGGCCGAGTTAAAGCACCACACACGCGGATGAGACGGGACAACGCCGGGCTGGGACAGTTCTAGCGGAAGAGGAGGAGGGGGGGGCGAGGGCAGGGAGGTGCTGCGTGGGTTTGGCTCCCTTCAAAAATACCCCTTTTTTTTTCGCGGGATCGTGTTGGGAGAGAGAAAGAGAGAGAGAGCTTGGGAGCAAAAACACGCCGCTGCCAAGTCCCTGTGGCAAATACGCAGCAGGAGGAAAAAACTACCCTTGACACGTCTCCGCTGTGGACGGTGTGGAGCGAACATCACGGGGCTTTCGGGCATGGATTCACCGCGCTCTATCCAACAGGAGATCTGCTCCCTCAAAGGTACCGCTTTATTCTACGGGACATGTACTTCCTCGTGTCATGACAGTGCAGGACCGCCTTGTTTTGGTCACAACCCCCTCCCTTCTCGGGCACTTCCTCGTCCTGAAGAAACGGCCAAAAAAAATTAAAAATAGTTGAAATTGTAGCCACGCGGGTAATCCCCCCCCCCCCCCTGCTTGCTGCATGCTTTCAGGGATAAGAGTGTTGAGAAAATGCCCCTTTTGTGGTTGGATCCATTGTGTTTGTAGGGAGCGCTGTGGAGTGGACACGGTGGTTCGGGACACGGGGGGGAGGATGCGCTGAGGTGCTGGTTTTATTCGATGGGACGTAGGAGGATGGGGTTGCTGCATGCGGCACGTCGATGCAGAGAAGGGAAAGGGGAGAAGCGAGGAGAGGAGAGGAGCTGCATCAGAAATAACAGTGACAGGTGTTGATGAGAGGATGTGCGCAGAGGGATGAGGGAGCGGAGGGGTACGGGGGCTGCACATGTGGAGTGAACGGGACAGGATGTGTGTCAGGAGGCTGGGCTGTGTAGCGTCATTGAACGTAGGGTGTTTTCCTGCTCATAATAACCTTCAGAGCTGCTGACAGTATTCTCACGTTCAGTGTTTTGCTGTTGTCAGAAACAAACAAAGCAGGAGATGAAGTTGTTTCACGTGAAAAGACATAGACAAGCAGTTAGTGTGGCAGCTGTGGAGATTCTCAATGCTGTTTATGTTTTGGAGAGAAGTTCATTTCACATTTCACCTGCCTTTTTAAGAACTCCTGTAATGTCTGTATAACATGCTCATTTTATGTTTTTCCTCTATAATATTTGATCTATAAAGGCCCATGTCTGAAAGTGCATGTTCCAATAGGGCTGCACGATATATCGCAAAAAATATCGGTCATGCAATATTCGTATCGCAAGAAGCCACAATGTATCGCAACATGACTAAAGCCTCCATATGACTCAGCCAAAAACAATGCATTGAACTTTAAAAATGTGTCAAAGTGCACGTTTAGTTAAAGGGACTATATGGAGTTTAAAAATGTTAAAACTAAGTATTTTCCTCCCCCTACATGTTCCAGCCATGTCCTAATGTGGAGAATGAGCCCAGACCTGTTCATAACTGCCTCTAAAACCCTGCACTGTCACTCAAAACGTTGTTGCTTTGGGTCCCAAGTGCCGTCATGCACGAGCTTAATATAGAAGCTGCAGTTACACGTATGACCTGAGGTGGCAGTAGTGAGTATAAAATGGCTAACTTGGATCTAGTCTCTTTAAACATTTACCAACTTAGTTCATTTTTTTCTTGATTTGGTCTCGATGTCGTTTTATTTTAACCTCTTAACCCCCACTTCAACCAAGCATATTGTCTCCAGTTCGGCTTCACCCAAATCTAAAAGTTTCTCGACTGGACAGCAACAATGCAACGCCTCATTTGAAAGAAAAATGTAGCTTTTTTGTTGCGTTGTTGGGTTGGTTTTGTCACATTTTTTAAAACGTTTTTGTTGTGTTTTTGTCTCTTTTATATTTGGTTATTGTCGCTTATCCGGCATTTTTTCGTTGCTCTTTTGATCCTTTTTTCGAGAAGCCAATTGTTGAAAATGTGCTCGGTTCAGAGGTTAAGTCTTCTTTTGACACAATATGCTGAAAAACCTGTTACCTACTTATCTTATATCCCAAAGTTACTTCAATATCGTTCTGCCCGAGTTTCTTGTGCCATTATGAAAATGTCTTCCGGGCTTAGCTGGAGGCGGGAAGCTAAGAGTCCTATCTATTTCCATTGTAGCTGTTGACATAGTAACGATAAACAAATGTCTGAAACTGTTGTTGGAAATATCAGATAAACCTTATTTTATCGTTTCAAATGTTTTCATTCCTCTTGTTCTTGCACCTTAAGCAACAACAAGACCACATTTTTTAGTTGTAGTTTTACACTTCGCTAGGTTTAGTTTAATCTTATTTATCCTGATCACTTCCTGCCTCCAGCTGATGATGTCACAGATGATGATGTCACAGATGATGATGTCAGCAGCAAAAGGGGTCGATATGACAACAGCAGTCATTTCATTTGTTACTTTTATCGTCATCATAACTACATACATGCATACATGTCCCCGACGTTACCTGGACTTCACTGTAACTTTCTCTGTGGTTTTGGAGGCGGAGTCGTTGCCATGACGATTCAGGCCCTCCTCTGTATCAGGATTATCTTAATGAGCTTGCCCTCCCAAAGCCTCAGTCAGGAGCTGCACTACAGCCGGTATTTTCACAATACAGTTAACATATATAGTAATATTATGTCAGATCATTTTAACATAACTTTATCATTATTAAATCACATAATAATCTTCTAAATGTATTCATGCTGTTGTTCCCTTATGAAAAAACAAACAAACATGGAGTTGGTTTGTACTCCATTTAACAAATATAACAGTGTGCACATGATAATCCGTTCATATTAAATTACTTTAGTTTCAGTCAAATAGAACAAAGTGCTCGTTCCAGACTCTGCGGATCTGGCTCAGACTAAACGAGACTCATTTTAAAAGCAGCTGTAAAGTCTGTCTGGTTGAGGTTTGGCTGTGCTGTTTTTGTCTGGCAAAACGTGGCGACAACTTTGGACTACTTTTTAATTAGACTTAAACTAATCCTGGTGGGGGGGCGGGGCTAAATTGGTGAAGACCGCTCTGATTGGATGAGAGCGTTTCCCCAGAGATGTTTTTTTTGTTCAAAGGCTTCTCCGCTTCACTGGCTGCTCCCAAAGCGCTCAGACCCAGTTCATTTGTAATCACGTCACCACCTCAACAGTGTTTTCAGCATTGTACTGTCCCCCTCTGCTTTCCGTAGTGCCAAGTAGTATGGGCCCTAAAAAGTACTGAAGTACGGCTGCAGTTTACAAATGATCGTTATCACATTATCAATATTGCAACATGCCATAATATATACAGTATATTAGGGCAATTCTGTTAATGGGATGATTGGTGGGTCTTTCATCCCCCTGGAAAACCACAATTGCAACTTGACTGCCAACGGACGGGAGCCACCAATACACACTAAAGAAGAAGCTAGCAGGCTAACGGGCAAAGCTAACTGAGGGCTAGCGCCACTTTAAACAGTTTTTACAGCCAAGTTTGAGTGAAAAAATATATTTCCATTGTGTAATTGGATGTACAATATCCCTCTCTCCCTTTGCCTCTTCTGTCAGCGTTGTATTTACTCTCACTGACAATTAATGAGTTAAAAAATCACAACTTGCTACGACACCTGCAGTTGCGCTTATAGCCTCTAGGGGCATGAGTTATTTAGTACTGCTTTAACTAACTGTTTTGATCTGGAGTTGTTGCTGTTGGTCAGGTCTTCGTTCAGCACCTCTATGTGCTGAACCAATGAGATCATCTGACGACCTGAACATCCTGAATGTCCACGTTATTCCATCAATGGATTTGGCACGGGCATATTCCAAGATGACAATGCCAGGATTCATCTGGTTCACTTTAGCCGTGGTTCCACATAACACACTTCAGTCTATGTACTCGCCTAACAGAACGGCCTGAAAAGTTTTGTAAGCCGTGATGAGAACAATGTGGACAAATACTACCTTTTGGTGGGGTTTATGGAATTAATCAAAGGTGCCAAGGCAAATACTAGAGGAAAGAAGCAGCTAAAGTTGTGCTGTTGTTGAGTGAGGGCTGTCTCTTTCTCTTTCGCCAATCATAGGCCAGTGTCGGTTCACTTCATGTTAGTTTATGTTTTTATGTTTATTGATGGGATCCCCATTAACACAGCAGGGCTGTCGCTATTCTTCCTGGAGTCCACATAAAAAAACAGGAATAAAAATAAAAAAAAAGGTTAAAAATACATTAAGATACAAAAGCCACATAACAATGTATACAATATCACTGTATCACAATTCATAATCACTACTTTCTTGGCATAATTCAAGTCAAGTCATAATTCAGCGCTTTGGCCACAGCCAGAGGTCGATTCCAAAACTTGTGCCTGGTCAGACCGGTTTGGCCCTGGCCTCGGCAGTGGAGCCGCTCCCCAAACTGGGTTGACCAGGCACTGTTTTGATTTAGTGCCATTTTAGTCTGAGTTTGATTGGTTTACTGGTAGTATTTTTCTTATCTTAGTATGACACAATTTGATGAAAAAACAAATATGCTTATATTTCTGTATATTTATGGAACTTACTGTTTTAAAATGGTTCAGTGCAGTGGTTCTCAAAGTACGGCCTCATAAAATATTTGACCTTTCAAGTATCACTCGGCATAGATCAATTCGAAAACAAAAAAGAGTCCATAATAGATCTAAATTGGACTGAAATTATTTCTATAAATTGTGTAAATTGATTGTCAAAACAAATAATAATGAACCTTTCACATACTGCAGTGACGGCACTTTCATCTGGTTGTTTTTGCAATATTAGTTATGTGCATTTGGTGAGGGATTATAATGATGCCTTTTTAAGTGACACTAAACTCTTATGATCATTATTCCTTATCATGTCCACTACCTGTGCACTTAAAGGGATTTTTCAGGATTTTTGACATAGGGCCTCATTTCCTAGTTATCCAGAGTGTTGCTGATTTCTGGGGATATTTTTTTTTGTAATTCATGCAGTTCTTATATTTAAAGAGTTTCGTGGCGCTAGGCTAGTGCCAGGCTAGCGCATTTCTACGGTATCAGCTAGCCTGCATTAAAAACAGTCTGACACACTCCACAGTGCACCTGAGGCAAATCACTTATAAATGTCTGTGTCGATAGAATAATTTGAACCATTTTGCATTTAAAATAACTTTTATTTGAGCAGCATCAGCTTCGAGGTTGTATAAGCTACGCAGCGGCGGAGTGATCTGCTAGAAAATAGTCCCTCAAAATGCAATCATTCATGTGATGCAATTATATTCCAAAAAATATTCTATCGACACAGACATTTATATGGTTAGTCTGGTGTTATAAGTGATTTGCCTCAGGTGCTCTGTGGAGCGGGTCAGACTGTTTTTAATGCAGGCTAGCCTTGCATTAGCCTAGCGCCATGAAACTCTTCAAAATATAAGAACTGCATGAATTACAAAAAAAAATATCTCCAGAAATCAACAACACTCTGGATAACTAGGAAATGAGGCCCTATGTCAAAAATCCTGAAATACCCCTTTAATCTCGACCAGTTTTACAAAATGCAATTGTCACTGAAATCAATACACATGATTATGAATATAGCTTATCACGTTTTCTACTCATACCGTGGATCATTTTTGGAGAATGTCCCACTTGTCTGTCCTCTCTGTAGTTAGCAGATTACTCCTTTGTAAATAATGCTCCGCACAGGCCAAGCAAATGACAGAGATAAGTGGTCTTTTAAGTACAAGTCCAGACCAGCGATATCTGTTTCAAAGGATGAGGGTCAGAGCACTTGACCCCAGAGCGAGACACAGATACAGGCGACTGGACGGAAAGGGAAAGCTGACATTTGGGAAGATCAATGCTGAGGGTTTTTTGTCACAATCTCTCTTTAGACGTGCAATTTCTTTTTAAATCAATGTTTCAATGTTAGAACTTTGTGCAAGATTGTTGCATGATATAGTCTACAGCAGCAGCAGCAGCGTTATTTTCATTCAGAAACAAACGTCGTGGTCAGCTCCATCTCGTCTTTGTCATTATGTGGCTTCCTGAACGGCTCGACTGAGATTGTAATCTGTAATTTCAGATGATTTAGCATCCATGTTGTTTCCTTATTGTATTCCCACAATATCCTGCATATATCTATTAAACTCCATCTCTCTGTAATGACTCGAGATAATATCTGAGCCAGAGGCGAATCAGTGGTTTGGCATTCTCTGTTGTGCTCGTTTTTTAGACGTTTTTTAAAGCAGACAATCAGAAAATATGTCACGAAAATACAGACTTTTTTCTTTGGTTTAAGGAATAGATGGTGTTTGGAATCGTACATTTCGTTGTTGTTGTTGTAAAATGTTTGAAAGCATACATGTATATTCTCCGGGACAAAGTGGCCATAGAATAAGAAGATTCAGTAAATGTGATCATAGTATTAGAAATTAAGCTTAATAGTCATAGTAGTTGCAAGTGTAGTTGAAGTTGGAATAGAAGTATTAGCTGCAGTATGGGTCATATATATTTATATACATATATATATTTGTACGAGTACTAGTCATAGTTTTTCTAGTAGTAGTAGCGAGGTGGGTAGTACTCAGCTACATTTACACAATGAAGTATCTGTTTCTTAGTGTGAGTAAATCTTTAAGTGGCAATTCTTCATTTTGACACGGAAACAGTTTTGTTTACATAATTCTTGATAATGATTTCTTTTTATATGTTTAGAATAGAATAGATTTTATTGTCTAGAAATGTATCTTTGTCTCACGGACACATAAAAACACAAGACGTGGACAAGAAAAATACATAGTAAACTAATAATACAATATAAATATTACAGAACAGTTCAGTTTTTGTGGTATTTTCCTTGAAAATATTGCACGTTACTTCATGTTTTGTTTCTCATAATTATGTCACTATTGAAACATGAATCAGACTTTTACACTCAGTTACATAGTACTCACAGTACTCGAGTAACATTTTCTCCAAGTACTTTTTGTCTCTTACTTGAGTAAATATTCGGGCCACTACTTTTTACTTCTAGTTGAGAAAAAAAAAAATCAAATTTAAGTTACTTATACTGGAGTAATTATTTTGGCTGCCCTCCCACCTCTGAGTACTAGTATACAGTACTACTGAAATAGTATGAAGTACATTTACTTTACATTAAATGTGTTGCTTTTGTTCAGAAACCTTTTCTAAATATTTAGTTAATATGACACAGTGGCAGAGTGGTTTGCCTGGTCCTCACACCAAGAGAGGTCACAGGTCTGATACCTGGACGGTGTGGTCCTTGTGTGTTGTGTGGTCTTTGTGTGTTGTGTGGTCTTTGTGTGTTGTATGGTCTTTGTGTGTTGTGTGGTCTTTGTGTGCTGTGTGGTCCTTGTGTGTTGTATGGTCTTTGTGTGTTGTATGGTCTTTGTGTGTTGTGTGGTCCTTGTGTGTTGTGTGGTCTTTGTGTGTTGTGTGGTCCTTGTGTGTTGTATGGTCTTTGTGTGTTGTGTGGTCTCTGGTTGAGACTCTCCTGGTGTTCCGTGCCGGTTCCTGTGGGAGCAGCTGTAGCTCTGATCTCCTCACATGTTTCAGTGATACTCGATCTGAGGAGAGAACAGGAAGACGATCATGTTTGAAATACCTCACCTCGTTCTGTCAGGCCGTCTCTGATTATTTATTTATATAATATTAAAGACAACAAGACTCAAGTTTCCATTAGTAGTTTCTGGACTATTTTGGAGATTTCCGCTGAGGAATAGATGACACATGTGAGTAGAAAACATCTCCAAATGGCTTCATAACATTTTTTTTCAGAGCATTGTTAGAATATCTGCAATGTTTTAAGAGAAAATATTGTTTCAACTTCTTGTTTTCCTCTGTAAATAATAGTGGTTATAATACTGTACTGCATATCGCCATCTAGTGACAGAGAAGAATATGACAGGATCAATTATGCCTGCTCTTTATGGTAGACCAGTCATTTATTATGCTCACTTGAGTCTATTATTGTCATTATGGTAAAAAGTAAAGACACTCAAAAGACTGAGCATCTTTTGAGTGCTCTATCCAGGGTTTATCCAGGGTTTCTGCAGGTTATTAAAAAGCATTAAAAGTCATTAAATTAATTGTGCCAATATCAAGACCTATTAACTTGGATTCAAACCCCCCACTGGTCTAAAACATTCAGTTAGCTAAATCTTTTTGCAAAAACGTTGCCCGTTTTATCCAATTCTCTTTCCTCTGTTTGATGACATGTTTGCAAATCTTAAGAAATGAAATATGCACTGATTTTATTCTGCGTTTTTGCCATTAAAATATAATATTGGGGGCATTGGAAGTAGCATTAGAAATAGCACTTGTTTCTGCCTGTATAAACCCTGTATCTATCTTTATGTTTATTTTATTATATTGTTATGTTTTCCCCCTTGTATATTGTATATGTCACATTTTTATTTCACATTTTATACTTGAAAGTATCCTTTCTGCTTAATTATTATACAGTGATCCAATATTCTTAAGCTGCTGTGACGATGCAGTTTCCCTTGTGGATCGATAAAGTCTGTCTGAGTCTGAGTCCACCTCGGTGCAGCTCCTGGTCCGCAGTGGCCAGTGCTTTAGTCCCTGTTTAGTCCTGCTCTTGTGTGGGATCGATCAGAAGTGGGACCGAAGCAAGTGGTCCTAATGCAGTTTGCTGAAAGAAAAGGTTTATTGCATCGGATCTGCTGATATTGCTTTATATTTCTCCTTTTTTCCCTCATCCTGTTGTGTTCGTCTGGTTACTTGACAGGTGATTATGTTTTGTCTCATTGGCGCTTGTGTAAATGTACTGAAGCTGCCAAGCCCTGAACTGAATTACCTTCAAAATGACGAGTCCGTGTTGAGCGCATCTTTTAAGTCATTTGTCTCCATTTCACGGTAATCCGACGGTAATCCAGTTAACCCACTCAGTCTCGCCGGTGCGCAGTCTGACCACAGCCCTCCCTGCCCTCTTTAATCTGATTACGTAATCCGATTAACCCCGCGTTTCCTGCAATCCACTCAACATCTCCCTCCGTAATCAGACGCTTCCTTAAAAAAAAATCACCCGTGGTTACCTCAAGTCAAAACAATTACACAATTTACCCTGGATTTGTCATGGTTAGATGATTGGAAACAGGTGAAGAGTGAAGGGGAGTTTAGGACACGGGCGCTGTTCTCGAAGTGTCCAGCAGGTGGTACTGTGACTGCAGGCTGCGGAATTATACTAAATAATGATTTTTGCTGTAATGGGAAACATGTGGGAGAGAAAGAGGCATCTGAAGCATGTCTAAATAAAATCTGTACCAGCTTGTGTGAAAGGGTGGTGTCTGTGGAGTATTATGAGAGATGCATATTGTTGTAATCAGCAACATTTCATTGATGTGTTTCACCCGACACCAACATTGTGACCTTAAAAGAACTTGTGTGACTTATTATGGTCTAAAAATGAGCGTCTGATTATGTTGCACAGTTTCTAACATATTACATAGAATACATTCAATTAAAGGAAAGGATGTTTGTTGGATGATCCAGTAAATACAGCACTTGGCACTGATCTTCTGTTTTGTGGTTTTCTATCCCTAGAGCAGCACATTTATCAAATATGTAATCCTAAAGTATTTATTATCACTAGAAACTTTTCTTACTTTAATTTTTACTTTGCTTGGTATGTCCATAACATTGTCTAAAGAAAGAAAAGTCGACGTTTAAATCTAAATTAGTTTAGGAAAACATTTGCATATGATTTTTCCTACTGCTGTTTAATGTGAAAAGCATAATATAGAATAATTATCTAAGTATTTTGTTTGTAGATGAGCGCTCTGCCCCACCTAATGGCCACATTTTGCATAAAGGTGTTTTGATGCAGGACTAAAGCTCAGTGATATCAGGCTGTTGTTGTTGCCACATGAATATAAATGTCTTTGGCCACTCCCATAGCGACCCAGACCACTTTACCCTAAAGTCACTAAACACAAAACTTCCCTCCTTAGATGAACCGGTCTCAAGTGAATTGGACTGGTCTGGTCCTGTCAAAATCCCCCTTTAGCGTTTATATCCTCTGGGTCCCCCAAGATAATTTTGAGATATATGATTGTTGTGATTGATTGAGATCTAACTACCTGTTTATTCACAATATTCTTCAAAGAATTCTAGGAGGAGGAAGCCCCCAACCTAGGGTACCGTTAAATGATACCAGTGTGGTAACAAGAAAAAAAGTTGAGCTACTACTGGTATCGAAAAAATAAAAGTATCGAAAGCAGGTACTGAAACCCAGACCAAGTTTTGATGCTTGTTCATGACAAATATTTTTTGTATGAAAAAAGTATCGTTCAGGTATCAGTGTCATAAACCAAGTCTAGTTAACGTGCTGATATTAAAAGAAATGTAACGGTACCCAGACCTATTCATACCCCTTCTTATTAGTTATGAAGCCACGGCGTAAATTCAACCTGGGACACTAATTTCAGTCCATCAGCGTAGCAGCCGATCATCGCCCTCGGTCCTGCTTTTAAGCCTCCAGCATTCATGATTCGTTCGCTTCCCAGCTGCCCACCGCCTCTTCTATCCACAGCTTCACCCTATTTCATCCTTCGCTGGTCTCCCATACCACCACCAGTGCCCTGGCTCTGGGGGAAGACATCGCTAACTCCAACCTCAAACCTCCAATAATATACACACATGTCAATAAATCGTTGCTTAGTCTGAGTCTATCCAGGTTGAATTGAGAATATGCTGTAAAACATTGATTTTATTAGAAAAAGGAGCATACATTTGGTCCACGGTGGAGAGGAACAAACTCCCGCCGAGCGAATTTGCCTTCTCCGATGTAAAGTATTAGTAGTAATGTTAATCAGCTCTGTGGCTAGGGATTCAGAGCCCCCTTTCAAATTGACGCTAACTTGTGAGCACAATGTCAAATAAAGCACTTTAGATTTTGCCCTTTTTTAATATCTGTCTCCTAATCATGAATTTTCCCTCTGTTTTCTCTTCCAGGTAAGTGCAGCTCCTCTCCTCATTTGACTCTGACCATGTGACTCTGGGTTGGGCCTCGGGGTAAGATTCTGTTTATCACATGACGCACAACAGTCGTTCAGTTTATTGTATAAATAATATTAAATGAATTAGATGTTGCTTCTTCTTTTAATCAGAGCAACATATTACTGTATATCCTGGTTTGCTCTTTGCTCTGGGCTGAACCGGCTCCACCTGTAGCTTTAGGCCATGCATTTATTTTTCCCATCGACAAAGATTATCCAGGGTTTATGTTTGTTCTTGGATATATTTTTTCATATTTATTCATCATGCTTTAATTTTGAAGTTTGTTGTTATCAGAGATGGGTGGAGAAGCCCATTGGCAAAAACACAACTAGACTGCTGAGTAGCTTTTGGAGCAATATTGGATTTATTATAAGACTCTATGTAATAAGCGATAAAAAACAATAAATAATACACATATTATGGTATTTCTAAATACCATAAACATTAGAGTAACTAAAACTATATGGAAAAGGAAAAAAAAATCTCTACTACAACATTTTTAACCTTTTAATCCCCGCCTTAACCGAGCACATTTACTCCAGTTTGGTTTTTACCCAAATCTAAAAGCTTCTCGACTAGAGTTTACAGATTATAGGCCAAGATGGCTCCTCATTTGAAAGCTAAGACCTACAAATCTCATCTAAGCTTCTTGTTTTTGTTGCTTTTTTTGTGTTTTCATCACGTTTTTGTTGCTTATTTGACATGTTTTGGTCACATTTTTGTGGCGTGATCACAGTAACATTACACTGAGAAAAAAAAAAAAAAAACAGCGAAAAAAGCAATGAAAACATGGTAAAAAGTTTGGCAACAGAAGCAACGAAAACGTGATTAAAAACGCACCAAAACGATTAAAACGTGGTAACAAAAACAGGGAAGAAGCTTAAATGAGTCTTGTAGGTCTTTGCTTTCAAATGAGGCGTTACACTTGCCTATAGGCTGTAAGCTCTACCGTTGAGAAGCTTTTAGATTTGGGTAAAGCTGGAGAAAATGTGCTTGATTGAGGTGGGGTTAAGAGGATAAAAGTACAGT
This sequence comes from Gobius niger, assembly GCF_951799975.1. Lineage (NCBI taxonomy): Eukaryota > Metazoa > Chordata > Actinopteri > Gobiiformes > Gobiidae > Gobius > Gobius niger. The sequence goes on along the minus strand of NC_136865.1, from coordinate 22,220,391 downwards.
TCCGAACTCTAAAATGTGAAAAATACTGTCAATATTTTCACATTTTCGCATTAGGTCATATATTATGTGCAAAACGTATATTTGTTGAAAAAAGGTGCTTTACTTTGAGCTACAATTGTGAGTTTCGGCCCTTGGTGTTCTGGAAATGAAGAAAATCGTCCCTCCATGACACAAACTTGCCTACCCCTGGTCTAAAACGAACTCAGCTGCAGTTCTGACTGAAATCTTACACAATCTTTTGCTCAAAAGTTGCCTGTTTTGTCGGATTTGAATGTCAACATTTCCCCTCACTCTTCTGTTTGATTGAATGTTTACAAATCAAATGAAATATGCTGCGATTTTTTTGCTTTTGTCTGTGTGCATTAGTATTTAGTCATTAAAATGGCATTAAAAAGCATTAACTTTGACCTGTGGAAACCCACCTCTTGCCATGTTGAGTCTTCACAAAGCTATATTCCATTTCATTTCATTGTGAAGAACTTTATGCCCTTTTCGTTTCAAGGCGTTACATCAGATTTTACTATCTTTGCTGCACTCGCTGACCCGCGTTTCTCCGCTAATTGCAAGCGATGAAGGGCTCGATTTTCCAGAAACTGCATTTGGCACGAGGTGATGTTGTAAAATCCTTTGGGGTTAGCCGTCAGCAGCCACAGAGGCGCCCCACCGAGGATTCAAACACTGTCTGCTGAGAATCTATTGAGAATGGGCATCATTGTCTGCGATAAAGACGGGACAAAGTGGTCAGTATTGGAAATGTCGGGATAAGAGGACACTTTGAAAAGACCTACAATCAAGTGCAAGCAAGAATAATGTGACTCTGAGTACAGAAAAGGGGTTTATGACAAGACTCAACACTTTGGCTGAATAGACTATATTGTTTAATGTTATTCCAGCTCAGTTTGGTGTTTCTTTGTAGCAGGGAGCACATAAACATGCTTTAATTTATTACAGTATGGGAATGTTTTTGCTTTATGTGTTGAAAGTCAAACCATGTTGTATATTTCTCGAGTTTTTATGTTGTTCTCCTGGTTCACTCTGTCAAAGGTAAGTTTAAGGACAGGGCACGCTGATATACTGCTCCTGTCAGATGGCCTTTGGTCCGAGCCATTACGGCCCCTCTACGACCCCCCCGTTCACCCTCCTCTGTCAACCAGGACCACCTACAAACACATAAAACCCTATTGTCCCATTAGCAGATATACGGCCTACTCCCTCGGGCCTCTGCAGACCTCTGTCCCGACGTTTCCTCTGTGGTGCGAGTCAGTTAATGTGAGGCGTTCATTCGGCTGATTAGTTCTCGGGGTTGTTTTGTGGGAGTTACTTAGCTGTGAGGTCCAGTAATGAGATAAATGTTTTGCGGTGGAGCACATTGATTGGGGTGTCTCTAAGCTCACTGTTGGACTGTCATATATTGTATTGGTCACAGGACAGGTTTACAATGGTTTTCTTAATTTTAAGCTTTGTTTTGGTCCTGAGTTACGTTTTTTTTAAGTCTTGTTTTGACACAAATTGAGTAAAAGAAAATGAATGAGCTCCACACATTGGGTTGCCAGATCGCATGGCTAAAACCAGTTTGAAATTGAGCATGTAGGACATCTCTTCTGCTTCCACAATCCCACACTCGTCTCCAGTCAAGTCCTAATACGTGCTGGTAAAATAGTTAACGCTCAGTGGCTCAATTCTGGATTACATGAACTTTCAAGTGCTTTTGTCCTTAAATACTGTTTTATTCCACTAAAAGCACATCCTACAGAATGACTTTTGGAATTATTTCATTTATTTATTGGAAAATCCCCATGACATCGGTGGGAGCTTTAAATTTAGAGCTTCTCTGATCAACGGTATCACAATTAATTTGTGAGTGACTTGCAAACCTTTGGCAACCGGTTAATAAATCTATAAACAACAGAGGACCCAGAGATGATCCTTGTGGAGCACCTCTGTCAGTAATGTTATAATCGGAGGTGCAACCCTGATAAGAGACACACATGATGTAAATATGAATTAAACCAACCTAATCTCATGCAACATCAAGGACTACCTCAGTCTTCTGAATCTGCAGTAGCTTGTCTCTCCCTGTCAGGAAATGATTTGTTTGTTTACACTTGAGAGTTGTTTACGCTTTTGTCTTGATGCGTGTGCCCCTGTCCTGTAGAAGTCAAACTTACTGTACTTTATCCCTCATCACAACAAAGACAAGTGTTGGTTTTTGCACAGATTTATTTCACAGTAGAAGAAAACATGTGCAGACCTAAGCTTGATCATCCTTTGTTTATTTTATTTACTCAAGTGAGGCCCCAGTGAAAGGAAACTCCCACATTTTACAGCTTTCTCTCTGCAAACTCATTTTCTTGCTTTCTTTCCCTTTTGCAGCCTTATTATCACATAGACTAGATTGTGAAAACCGTGCTTGACACATAAATTCCCTTTCCCGCTCAGATTCGGGCTCCCGTCACTTAAACTCTTGTCTCACTGTGGGATGTTTTATGGTGTGAAACGGTTGCACATTTACTTTTCTTGGGCCGTCCTGGTGGTTTTCTTTTCCAGGAAGCGTTTGTATATGTTTGCCTGTTGCCCGTGGCGATGGTATCACCTCTGACCACCGTTTTGGACCGCCTCATCTGTGATTTACTCATTTTTCTGTGATGTGTCATCGCGTTGTCATAGCAATGGACATGTCCGGTTGCTATGGGCTGGGTTACATGGGGCAGGTCTATTTTCTATGGCTGTAACATGCAGATTGTAGTTTGTACTTAATTAAGAAAAACAAGTGCATAATATACTTTTTGAGCTATTTTTCATGTGATGTTCCCTCGTCAAAAACTTACCTGGAGTTGTATTTTTCATCATTGATTCAGATTTGAGTGTCCTTGTGTAATTAGGGTGTTTCATCTGCTACTGCTGACCCATTTTTGATATTTTTTTAATCATATTGCATCGTCTTCATTTTTAAAGTCCATAAACCATCACCGGACCAATTCTTAGCAGTTCTGCTCTCCCAAACTTATGCCGTTGACTAAAAGTAAAGCTTTTATTCCCCATGTAGCGTAGACATTTCCCACTTTTGCCTGCAGAGGGTGCTCCAACCCTCTGCAGGCAAACCTCAAGATGAACCAATGCAGTGATGAAAAAGTGACTTTCTTGTGCACGTAAAATATTCATGCTGATACGTCCAAACGCAGGTTAATAAACTCCAGTAATGCAGGATACGTCCTTTTTATTATCCCTGTGTATAAACACACTATTGTTGTCATTTGAAAGAACTAGATTTTATTAATTATTGTGGGACCTGTCGCCTGCAACAATCATGAAGTGCAACATTTGTGAGTTTTCTGCTTAAAAACAGTGAATCACCCGTAGAGTCACTGCACTTACACTCGATATGCAACTTATACTTATACGATTCCTATAATTGATGCTGGATCTAAGAACATTGGACCAAAACAAGCCAATTCCACGGAGACCTCGCCCCGCCGTCAGTGGTTACAATGACTCACTTTGGGACAGTTTCTCTTAATCACAGGACGTCCCATGATGACGCTGGCGGCTGCTCTGGTACCTCTGGCAGAGTTTAGTCACACTGAAGGCACTTCCCCAATCTGACATTTCAGCTCAGACTATTTTAGTCAAACTTTCCCTGTAGTTTCAGGAACCCCCATTTTAAAACTCGACTTCATTTTTTGCCACTGTAGCACTTTTTTTTGTACTGTCTGAAATGTTATGTTGTATGTGAAGTGTTTTATTAATTGTAATATGTTTCCAAATTCACTATTTTCAAATACACAAATTGTTCTGAATTATGCCCTTCCTTATACTTTTCATTTATTTTGCAAGCATTCCTATCTGGCATTTCAAGCATTTTGCATCATATTTGTTACTTGGAGCACCCTCTACTGACAGCAGGGTTAATTCACCATAGTAAACATAAGATACAAGCCATCATTTTTAGCCAATGGCCTGCTGTGGCTCTGTGATGAATGCAGAATGGGTTTATCTATTACGCAGTATAATTCAAAAATCCAGACAGGGCTTTCTGCTTTTGTAATATTTTTGGTCATTTTATGTTTTGTTTACTACCATTCTTGACCATGATATCCAAAACTTCCCTCCTCTGAACCACATTACTTCACACTATGTCCAACACATTCTCACCTCTGGTCTGGTCCCGTCTGCAGCTGCTGTTTGCTTTAGTCCCGTGAGTGTCCCACAAAAAAGCCAAGTCACGATGCGCCTTCTCTCTCTCTCTCTCTCCGGCCTCCATTACTGCCTCGCCCCGTCGGCCATCTTACCCCAGTCGCCTCGAGATGGCTCACATTTCAACGCTTTGAAAGTCTGTGTTTATTGCTGCAGTACGTTTTAATGGGACGATGAGCTCACACAAGCTGAATGCGTTTTTGGAGAAGGGCATGAATCGAAGTCACACAGTAATGTATCCCTGCATCCCCTGAAAACACGATGCCGAAGTTGAATGAAGTCTTGGTTGTTTGTGTCGTCTCAATGGGGCCCATGTTTGATCAAAGCGGCTCAGTATGCGTATTTGAATACTTGAGATTTTACTTAACATTGTGTAAACAGATGTGGGATTAGGCGCTATCTTTGTCACTGGATCGAAGCTCAAATTAAAAGAGCCTGTTTGGAAATAGTTTAAAAAAAACAGGGCATCGTCTTACAAACTTATGCTGTGATTCTGAATTACCTCACTAATAGTGCCCAGCTTTGGACCAAAACTATTGATTATTTTCAAGTTCAAAACTACAATAGGCCTATGTTGTTCCTAATGAACTCCGATCTTTTTGTTAGTTTGTTTACTCACTCTTATTGCTGTTGGAATTGGCACCAAACTGCATGCTTTTCAAAATCAGTTGCAGTAGGCGTGGTCAATATGCCAAAACAAATCACCATTTTCTCATAGCCTAGATCATGTTTTTGATTTTATCACACATGGTTTCCCCCCTGGAAATTTGATTGTTAAGGTGGTGTCTGGTAGATAAAATAAAATAAAAATATTAAAGAAGTTAGTTAAAGGGCCTATACCTGATTTTTTTTTATTGCAAACAATGAAAGGGGAAGCCACTAAATTAATTGTTAGTTGTGGTCCAAACTCATTCGTAACTTTCATAAAATATTTGTAGCATCCAAATTCTTTACAGGGACTAGTTTATCGGCACATTTCACAACTTGCAGGGTCACTTTTCAGGGTCACTTTCACAAAAATGCTAGAAAAAAAGCCTGAAAGTTCATAAAATGTATACAAATGTTTCATAATGTCATTCACAGTGTTTTCGCCACAAATGTTTGAGTTATTTATATATGAAAGGAGGGTAAAATAAATAAAATCATTCCATTTCTAGAAGTAAAATCAGGTATAGCTCCTTCAAGGTGGAAGTGCTGCGGGAAACCCTGTCACGGTCCATGTTTGCCTGGAACCAAAGTTATCTCCATTATCCATCCTCTTCCGCTTAATCCCACTAAACTACTGCCTATAAAGGTTCACACTTCACTGTGATTGGTTGAATCCCTGTGTCACTCTCGCAAAGCTTGGCGAGACTGACTGATAAGAGGAGAAAAATAGTAAATAGTCTCAACTCACAGTATATAGCGTTAGCGTATATAGCAAGGAACCAGTCATCCATTCACACTCTCATTCATACACCAATGTACGCAGACACTGGAGGCAAGGTGGGTGAAGTTTCTTGACCAAGGACACAACAACAGTGTGCATTTTCTGGAGCTGGGATTGGAACCCCTGACCTTTGGATCATGACACGACCCGCTCTACAACCTGCACCACTGCTGCAGAAAAAGTGTCTGACCATAGACAAAAGCCCTAATTGCAAGGTTAGTTCAGAAAGTTTTCACATGAGATGAAGCTTGTCTGCACAATCAGGCACACACTGAGCGTAAAGTAGGAAACTTATGTGAAGTTTCACTAGCAAGGACCACGCCACAACAAATAGCAATTGAATAGCTGGGTGAGACTGTGGGCTTTAATGAACCCAGCTCTTCAGGACTCCCCTCGAAGCAGAAGAATCAGGGCTGAAAGATAAAACAAACGTAGAGGGAGGGTGGGGTCGACAGTTTCGAGCAAACATGAATGAAGGGGCTTGGCCTGGTGTATATATAAGGCTTATGGGTAATTAGAGGTGTGGTAAGGTGAAAGCAGGAGTGGTTGGTCTGCAGAAGGTGATTGGTTGAGGCGAGGTCCTGCTCCCGAACCTAGTCAATAAATATTGACTCCATGTCTTGCCAAACGACACATCAGTAGCTTGTACGGGCCTTTGGGAGAATCCAGCTACCACCCGTTGGATCAGTACATTACCCTTTAAAAAATCTGAGACTGAACTTTCCAGCAACTTGATCTTCCTATCCTGTTATTCTTTTATGAGGGCTGAGCAGCGTCTCGCACAAATCGATAAATATTTCAAGATTATGCGGCAGACAGCGAGGTACAGATGGACAGTCACAGTTTTTAAACATCACGATACTTCTGTGTTTTGCTTGTTGCTGCTGTTTGCTTTTGGTAGGAACATGACCTCCTTCACAGCTGTTGCCTGCATGACATACATATTACATACCATTTAATTTAGACTTGAATCTTGGATCGCACACAGCCACTGCTACATACTTGAATGCACTCATCGCCCATAAAGCCATCCTCCTCTGCAAGTTCCCACCGTTTTTCTCCCAAATGTTTCCCTTGGAGGACTTTCGGTGATGCCTTCTGCATGATAACCCTATAGCTCGCAGTACGGCGTGAAATGTTATGTCCCGAGTGTGTCGGAGGAGTGGGATGTGCTTATCCAAATACACCCCACACACGCCTCTATTCTCCCATGGCACAGAGCTGTCAGCGCGGCTAAACCCGGGCACTATAAAAGCTTTAGAAAGCAAAGGTATTTATACAAGGATAGCATGTTAGCAGTGAAGTTTTGCCTCTCCATGACCTTTGTGCACCAGTGTTATGTTCTTTGCTTACTGTGGTTTGACTCATAATTGCGCTGAAAACGGCAGCTTCCTCGGAGGCCCGGAGCAGATGAGCAACCTCAAGAATGTGATAAAAATGATAGATAGACTGAGTAAACTATGTACGCTGTAAACAAGCAGAGGTTTGACTTGAGAGGACAAACACTGGGCTCAAGTTCAGTGGGAGACAAGTCATTTTCAGCACCAGTTTGTTCTACACTAAACGAAATCAAGCAACAACCTACAGTATGCAGTGAAATGGTTAAAACATAGTGATTGATATGAGTGCGTTTACTTTGTTCTGGTCTTCTCAGGAAAGTTTGAACTAAAGGGAATTGGTTATGAGTCTGCCCTGGTTTGAGAACATCTACTTCAGCAGATGCAGGATAAAGCCCCTAGCATCATGGACCCTATCCATCTTTCACATGGGCCTTTTACTCCCCTCCCATAAGGCAGGAGGCTGCGGCACATCAGAGCCTGGACCTCCAGACTTTGAAACCACTTCTTCCCGGAGACAAACTCTTGTTGAAGCCAGTTGATGCCCTGAAAGACGCCTTATATTTGCATTTTACTTTTGCGCACTTCATAAATGAGAGCTATTTATGTTTCTGTTTTAACTTTTGTAAAGGGGGTCCACATCTTTCACAAAGATCTTGTATTGATGATGGGTGAATGTGACCACTGCGCCTCCCTATTCCAGTCGGCGGGAGCTTTAAATGTAAAGGCGCTCCGACCAACTTGTAATGTGCAACTGGATGAATAAATAACAGTAGTATCGGCGTATAAATTAATTTGTGAGTGACCTGCAAACCTTTGGCCAGCCATTAATAGATCTATTAAACAACAGAGGACCCAGAGAAGATCCTTGCGGGACACCTCTGTCAATAATCTTATAATCTGAGGTGCAACTCTGAAAAGAAACACACTTTTATCTATGATCTGAATATGAAACCAACCTAATCTCATAGAACATCAAGGTCTTCCTCAGTCTTCTGAAACTACAGTAGTTTGTCTCTCCTTGTCTGGATATGATTTGTTTGTATACACTTCAAAATTGTTGACGCTTTTGTCTTGATGCCTGTCCTGCAGAAGTCAAAGTTACTGTACTTTATCCCTCACAATAAAGACAAGTGTTGAGGTTTTGCACAGATTTATCCATAGAAGAAAACATGTGCAGACCTAAGCTTGATCGTCCTTTGTCACAGCCTTCTCCAGCACATCCCAAACTATTCTCAATGAGGTTAAGATCTGGACTCTGTGGCGGCCAATCCATCTCATGCTCTCGAACCACTCTTTTACAATGTGAGACCAATGAATCCTGGCATTCTCATCTCGGATTATGCCTGTGCCATCAGGGAAGGAGAAATTAATCCACTGATGGAATAACCTGGTCATTCAGGATGTTCAGGTCGTCCGCTGATCTCATTCTTTGAGCACATAGAGTTAATAAAATGAAAATCTGGTTCACACACGGCATCATCCTGCTGGTGGAGTATTTATTTTCTGCAACATTGTTTTGCGGAAAAGTGAATGACCCTCTCCTCTCAGTTTATGCATCTATAAGTCAGGTGTTTTTCCTGGTTTAACTTTACCCAGTTTAGTCCAATTGAGACCCATTTGAGACCCTCGGTTCAGTCCTGATTCGATCTTGATTCTCGGCCTGGTGGTGGATCTTTCTTTTCATGTGGCAGTAGTATTTGTGACAAGTTTGGGAACCACTGGTGATGGCCATTTCAGATTTTTCCCATTCCACGTCCAATGGGTAATAGAATATTCAGTGCAGCGATGTTAAGCAGTTTTAAGTGTGGAAATTTAATAGAGTTTTGGCGGCTTAAAGTGGATTCCTGACTGAGTCTTTCCCTCCATCTGTATTTAGTTGTAAACAGGAGTGTGCTGGCTCGGCTGATTCTTTTGATTGAGAGCCACGGTACAGGTAATGGGGAGCACATGGACCAAACCCTTCCTCCGTATCACCCTAGTACCGTCTGCAGATGGCTTCACTCATGCACAAAGGCAGCATCTAAAACTATGCGGATGATTTACGATTTATTCTCACATATTTAGTCAGTCAACGTTTTATTTTGATGACATTAGCAACATGGCGGTGCGTCTAGTGGCTCGTCAAAATAAAAGCGCAGAGTGATGGCTCAGCTGCAGTGGTTTACTGGGAGTGGTTTTGCATTGTTGTCAGTCCAATAAAAACAATTATTATGAATTTTATAGTTAGCCAGTTTAGTTACTATACTTTATTTTAACACAATGGCCACAACCTGTACTTTTATGCCAGTCCTAATTTAAATTTTGATAAGTGGAGATGGATATTCGAAGGAGGGGCTTTATTTGGACAGCTCAGACTGAAAAGTGGGAGAGTGGGGAGAGACATTCAGCAAATAAGCTGACAACAAAACCACAATAGAGCTCAACAGTCCCGCCCACATCGGGATATGTGCTGGGAGCAGGAAGTAAAAATCCTGTTCATTTTATGCATCGAAAAATACAAATATTAGGAGTTCAGAAGCACGACACTGCCTAATTTTAATTACCGACCAATCCATAGATATTTCATTTTATTTTATATTATTTCAGGTGTTAGTCCTGAGCCGCTGCGACTGAGCTGCGCTGCCACGGTGGGCCAACCTGACCAGCATGTTTTTGGAGGTCGGGTAAACCGTAGCACCCGGAGGAAACCTAACTAGCTGCCTTCAGTCTCCTCTGATCCTCTGAAACGGTGCACCGCCTCCTGGGTTTGTCCCTGTTTCAGAGCGTGGTGTCCTGCACTGGTCAGCTCCTTCCTCTTCCTCCTGTGCAGCTCCCTCCGCTCCACAACTGTCTTTCACCACCTTCTCCTTTGTCCCTTCCTTGTTTCCTGTAGCTCCTCTTGTGACGCCTCCACTGTGCTACAGGTGTTGGGGCTCTTGGTGCCTCTTCAGTGTCTCAGATGAAGAAATTTGTAGCTGTTTGTTTACTTTTAAAAAGCGTCTTTCTTCAGGACCATTGTGGACTCTCTGCAGTAAAAAAAAGAATCAACTGAACCCCACAAAAACACAGCAAAGAGGTACAAAAGCATCCAGTAAAACAATGTGGAGCACAGAAGCCACAAATGAAGTTGCAGGAAAAGGCAAAAAAAAAAGCAGCTGTACCGAGAGAGGGAGGTTGCTGCTTATTATTCCTTTAAGTACCTTAAGCCGTCTACAGGGAGTATATTGGATGCAGTGCAGTGAAATAAAAGGAAAAATCTACAATATTCTATCTATTCGGGGCCAAAAAATTGAGATCTTTTGAGGTGAGATCTTGGCTCATCCCTAGTTAGCACAGAGCTGATTAGCCGGCGTCGTGCTTTGAAAACTTCGATAAATCAATGCATAAAATGAATGGGATTTTTACTTCCGGCTCGCGACACGTGACCAGAGGTGGGCGGGACAGTTAATCTCTATTTGGGCGACTTTTGCTGGCCTGATTTGCATGGAGTACGTTTTGTTTACAAACTCCGATTTCAAGTTACATAACAGAAGATTATTGTCTAAACCTGAAAACAGCTGTTCCTAATAAGTGCTAGCTTTGATTTCCAGTACAGTTGCTAAACATGCCATAATTTTGAAATACAACTGTTTATCCCAAGAAACCCTTTTTATCTTTGGCCTCTTCAGCCTACGCACATTACTACACCATGAAAGCTGTTATTCCCCCGTTGGGCCAAGCCTGTTTTGGATTTCTTCATTATTGCTCTCAGTGATGAACAGGCCAGAGGTGATGTTCATTTGGGAAGCGTTTGCAGATGATGAATTTATTACCACCACAACGATTCAGCTGCTAAATGTGTTTTCTCCCTTTTTTACTAAATATGAAGCTTGCTTTTTTCCACACATTAATATGAAGAAGGTCGATGTGCTTGAGACTGTAGCTCATTTAGTCATAGCTTCATCAAAGTGACCAAACTCCTGTATTCTTCGGATCCATTATACCCTGTAGAGATGCACCGATCCAGCTTTTTTGTTTCCGAAACCGATACTGGGGGTTTGAGTGTTGCCGATATTAACCGATACCAAGAGACATTCTTTTTTTTTTATAATTCAAATATTTATTGAGTTTTGTCTTTTATAACAAACAAACAAACAAACAAACAAAAATAAAAATAAAAAAAACAAAAATAAAAAAAACAAAAACAGTGAGGTACATTATTAATGTTGGTAACACTCCATTCCACCCCACCTCCGACACACCGCACCCAACCAAACCCAGCCAGGCGCAATGTATCAAGGTAGTGCAGAACAAAGCGACACCCTAATCTTTGTAAACAGCTGATGTCCAAATTACATTGTAGACATGTAGGTGCAGAAACTGTCCCATTGTTCCTTCATGGTTTCATTCGTACAGTGTAGTCTTCCCAGCATCTTTTCGCACGCAACATTTTCAGTCATTCTTTCTTTCCACATTCTAAGTGTTGGGGCATGAGGGTCCTTCCAAAATTTCAAAATGAGTCGGGAACATGTTACCAAAGCAGTATTTAACACTCTAAATGTATGTTTGTTTAACATTGGCACCTCTCTTTTATCTCCAAGCAGACACAGTCTAGCTGATTTGGGCAGATTACAGGATAACCAACCTTGCATGTAACTTAAAACGCTGCTCCAAAAAGGAGAGATCACCGGACATTCCCAAAGGGCGTGCATCAAAGTACCTTTAGCTGTTTGGCATTTCCAACAAAGATCGTTTCTGCCAATACCCATTTTATAAAGCCTTGAAGGAGTATAATAATATCTATTAAGAATTTTGTATTGAGTAAACTTGCCCCTAGCTTCTCTAATGTGTAACCCACTATTAGACAAAATTGAATCCCATGTATCTTCATCCATTGTACAATCTAAATCTCTTTCCCATATTACTTTTAGACTTTTACTTGTATTGTTTTTAACCCAGGGGCAGATATTATACCATTTTGAGGCCTTACATAATAGTGGAGGTAGTAGCAGAAAGGTCTTTATAGGGTTTTTTCCATTTAATAACTTTACATTTCCTTTTAAACAATCTCTGATTTGCAAATACTTCCAAAAGTGGCCATGACCCTCCAAGTTAAATTTACTTTTGACATCCTCATATGAAATAAATGTGTCCCCCTCCAGTAGATCACCTATAGTTCTAATACCTTTTCTTAGCCATTGTGCCCAGTAAATAGTCTGTTTATTAATTTTAATTTTTGGGTTATGCCACAAGGAGGCGTACTTCTGCACATATGTAACAAGCTTGTATTTTTTATGTACCTCAAACCATACCATTTTAGAGAATTTCAAGATAGGATTTTGCAATTTATTCACTTTATTTGACTTTTGTGATAAAATATCAATTGGTGTGAACGGAGAGGCAAGCTCTCGTTCAATTAAAATCCAGTCTAGGTTGGTTTTCCCCGCCCAATGTTTGGCCAATCTAGCCATTTCAAAAGAAATACTGTAATGTTCTATACTGGGCAGGGCTAACCCCCCTTCTTTTCTTGGTTGGCAGAGCCGATAAATATTAATACGAGGTTTACCACCATTCCAAAGAAAGTGCTTTATCATGTTATTGTAACTTATTAGTATAGGTCGTGGTATGCACATAGGTAACATTCCAGTATAATAATTGATAAGAGGGGCTATGACCATTTTCACTGTGTTTACTTTCCCCCATAATGTTAAATTTAACTTGCTCCATTTATCCAAATTAGTCTTAATCTTGTTGAGCATTTTTCCAATATTGACAGCCATAATATCATCTATATTTGGGTTCAATTCAATTCCAAGATATTTCATTCCTTTATCCAACCACCTAAAATTGAAACCAGTTAACAAATTCTGAGTACAAGCTTGTGAGACAGGCGTCGCCTCAGATTTATGCCAATTAATTTTGTATCCAGAGAACAACGAATAGTTATCAATAACTTCAAGTAAGATTGTGATAGAATTAGTGGGGTCTTGACTCAATACCAAAATGTCATCTGCGTACAAGAACAATTTGTGTTCCCTGCCCCCGGCAAATACGCCTTTAATTCTTGCGTTTTCTCTAATTTGAATTGCCAATGGCTCTAAAAAAATAGTGAACAACAGTGGGCTTAAACTACATCCTTGGCGAGTTGATCTGGAAATATTAAAAAATTGAGATAGTACCCCATTTGTTAATACAGCTGCCGTTGGTCCCGAATACAAGGTTCTAATCCATCTGTTAAATTTCTCACCTAAACCGAATTTCGCCAGGGCAGTGAACAAAAAACTCCACTCTACCCTGTCGAAAGCTTTCTGGGCATCCAAAGATACAGCTAACACAGGATTTACATTGTTTCTATTCATCCATAAGAGATGCAATAATCTTCTCATGTTATCTGACGCAGATCTGTTCTTGATGAAACCAACTTGATCTTTATGAATAATTTGTGGCAATACAGACTCTAATCTTGTTGCCAATACCTTGGATAATATTTTACAGTCGACATTTATTAAACTTATTGGTCTATAATTGACTGGGTCAGTTAAATCTTTATCGCCTTTTGGAATTAAAGATATTACTGCCTGGTTAAAACTTTCAGGAAGTGATCCATATTCAAATGCTTCATGAAATATTTCAGTCAGAAATGGGCAGAGTATATCTATAAATTTTTGGTAGAATTCGGCTGGAAAGCCATCTATCCCAGGTGACTTTCCAGTCTTCATTGCACCAATGGCTTTATTTACTTCAACCTCTGTTAAAGGAGTTTCCAACCTATCCTTATCATTTTGTGAGATCTTTGGTATTGTCATTTTGTCAAAAAATGCATCAGTTTCATTCTTACTAACCCTGTTTTCAGATGTATACAAGTCTTGATAAAACTTTTTGAAAGCCATGTTAATATCTGAGGAAGATGTAACCAATGCATCATCCTTTTTTATTGCAGTAATTACATTCTGATTATTTATTTTTTTAAGTTGTCTTGCCAGTAACCTTCCTGTTTTTTCCCCGTTCTCATAGAAGTTTGTTTTAAGCCGGAAAAGAGCATACTCTGCCTTCTTGTTATAGATTTCATGGAGACTAAATTTAAGCTGACAAATCTTTTTAAATTTATCATTATCAAATTGCCCTGCTATTTGTTTTTCCAAAGTGCCTATTTGTTTCTCCAAAATGTGGATCTTTGCCTTATTTTCTTTAACTTTTTTAGAGCTAAAAGCTAAACATTTCCCACGAACAAACGCTTTCAGAGCATCCCACACTGTAGCCAACCTGTTAGTAGACCCAACATTTATCTCTAGAAAATATTTGATGTCTTCCTTCAATGAAGACACAAATTGTTCATCCTGCAATATGCTTGAATTTAGTCTCCATCTTCCTTTACAATTTTTCTCAACCTTTAAATTTATATGTAGTTCCACAGGTGCATGATCCGTTAAGGCAATAACACCTATTTTGCAGTTCGATACTAAGTCCAGGCATGAATTAGAGATCAGAAAATAGTCTATTCGGGAATACGTTTTGTGACGGTGAGAATAAAAGGTGTACTCCCTTTCCAAAGGATGTACAAGTCTCCAGATGTCCACTAAGCCAACATCTTCTTTTAGAGAACTTAATGCCAATCCTGTTTTAGTGATTGAGGTTATATTATTGGCACTCCTATCAATATATTCATCGGAAACATTATTAAAATCTCCACCTAATAAAACATGTCCCTGCATGCTTCCTAACATCTTATTAATCACATGTATAAAATTGGGATCATCCCCGTTTGGAGCATAAATGTTGCACAAAATGACCATAACACCATTAATAAGTGCCTGGAGGCATAAGTATCGTCCAGTTTTGTCCTTAAATTGCTGTAATAAAACAAAATTGAGCCTTTTATTAATAAGTATCACAACACCACGGCTTTTACTTGATACTGAATTATGAAATACATTTCCAACCCAATCTCTTTTTAGCTTCAAGGCTTCATTTTCGTTCTCAAAGTGTGTTTCTTGAATATATGCAACATCAGTGTTATGAGACTTAAGATAACTAAGTATTTTTTTCCTTTTGATTGGCGTGCTGCATCCATTTATGTTCCATGATACAATATTAACATCTCTATTGCCCATTATTACACCATGGCAAGTTATATATATGCCCTATATCTTCCAGTCTACAACAATTAAACAAATACTGACAGCTGTGTGTAAACCAAAATGTAAACAAGAGTACCTCACTTTGAAAACCATTACTGGAACAAACAGAAAACAAAACTAGCACTGTCCTAAAAACAAACATGACAGTGCAAAAGCCCTTCAGGCAAAGTTAAAGTTATCTCTGGTCCGTGTGGGTCCCGCAGACAGCAAGCTCCGCTCCTCCGGCTGTCCAGGCGGTGCCCCAGCGATCCCGCCCCCGTCTTCTGAAAAAACTTGTTATCAACTCTCCCTTTAAATCTGCTGATCGATCACTCCATTTCGCCTTGGATGTTATCACGTATAAATTTCTCTGCCTCCTCCACGTCGTCGAAGCTCTTCCGCTCATCTTTCCATGTAAATAGTAGCGTTGCTGGGTGTGCAAGTGTGTGCTTCACTTGAAGCTGCCACAGCGTTTTCATTAGCGGGGAGAATAGCTTCCTTTGCGCAGAGCGCTCGGCAGTCATGTCCTCATAGAATGAAATGTGACGATTCTCCCACATTATGCCTTTCTTCTGTTTTGCGGCGGCCAGAACTTTCTGTCGTGCAGAGTAACGGAGGAATCTCACCAGAATAATCCGAGGAGGCTGTCCGGGGTCCGGGCGAGGTCTCAAACTACGGTGGCATCTTTCAATTTCAAACTCGTCACCGCGCAGCCCCAGGCCATCAGCGAGTATCTTCTTCACAAAATCACTCATAGTACCACCTGCTTCTTGGCCTTCTTTCACACCAATAAGCCGAATATTCTTCCTGCGACTTCTATTTTCCTGGTCGTCCACACGAGCCCAGAGTTTTCTGAGTTGTTTCGTATATTTACTGTTGTCTTCAGCCATGCTCTTCACCTTGTCTTCCACGTCCGAGATGCGGCCCTCGGCCTCGCTCATCCGTATTTGGGTCGCAGTCACAGCGTTTTTTAATTCCGTCATGTCTGACTTAATAAATGATACATCTGCTGCAACACCATTCAGAGTAGCTCCCATTTTAGACATTTCGGCAAACAGAACGCTTATGTCCATCTTCGGTGTTTCTTCTTGGTGAGAGTTAGCATTGTTAGCTGTTGCATTAGCATCACCCACCGTGGCTGTAGGCAATCGAGTTTGTACAGTCTTTTTCTTGGACGCCATGGACATGTTCACAGCGATATCAATTGCAGTGATTTAGGGAGTTACCGCCGTCCAGCAACGTGTTGTTTCGGAGAGATAAAGTTGTTTAAAACCAGTATTAGGTTGACGGGGTTCGGAGCTCTGCTACGGCGCAGCCATTCCCTGGTACCTCACCACGTGACTCCCACCAAGAGACATTCTTAAAAATGGCTGATGTGAATGAAAAAAGACCCTCTTTTTGTCCGATGTGCTATCTATTGTCTTATCTTTTCATGCAAATGAGATGTTACCGATAAGTAAGTATGTAATAGAAAATAGAAAATAGAAAAATTAGTGATCATACAACTCTAAAAATAAATGATACAGAAATTGAACGAGTTCATGCAAATACATTTTTAGGAGTGACCATTGATGGTAAACTTGAATGGAAATCGCATATAAGTATATTAAAAACAAAACTAGCAAAAACAAAAAAAAATCTCTTCTATTACTGGAAAAAACTTTCTCATACTTCCTTACCTAAATTATGGCCTGGAAATATGGGGAAACAATTATAAATCCAATACTCATCCTATTTTCCAACTCCAAAAAAAGGCAATAAGAATTATCACTAAAGCAGATTTCTATGCACCGACGAACCCTATCTTTGTAGAGCTAAGCCTACTGAAAATCCATGATCTTGTTGATCTAAATACATTAGTAATAGTGCACAAAGCATTTAACAATCTTCTCCCTCCTCCCATCCAGGAGCTTTTTGAACACAGGAAAAGTCAGTATAACTTCCGAGGAACTGCTATTTTCAAAAAAGCAAAAGCTAAAAAGAATAAAAAGAGTCGATGTGTTTCTGTAAGAGGTGTTAATCTGTGGAACGACCTGGAAGATCAGTTAAAACAGTCCCAAACAGTCAAAGCTTTCAAAAAGTTGTTTAAAGCTACTAAAATTCAAGATTATATAAGCTTAGGAGGAATAAAGTAAGAAAAATAAATAAAAAATAATAATGATGACATGATTTAAATTAACATAAAACAAATGTATGTATACATACTTGTTGGAATATTGAAATTTATGTTACTAACTTCAGATACATGCTTTTTTCTCTTCTGTTTGACACTTGATATTGTTCATTATTAATGTTTGTGTTTTGTTTTTTTTTCTCTCGTGGAAGTCTGTAAACTGGGTTAGGCGTTTTAAGTTTTCACTTCAGCCTAAACCCTTTTGGTCGTCTTGTACACAAAAAATTTGGAAATGTTTTTACGTTTAAAGGAATGAACTGACCGAATAAACTACTACTACTACATGTAAGTAAATGCTTTATTTGTCAGTCTCCTCTGATTGGTGCACCACTTCCTGGGTTCGTCCCTGTTTCAGAGCGTGGTGTCCTGCACTGGTCAGCTCCTCCTCCTTCCTCTTCCTCCTGCGCAGCTCCCTCCGCTCCACAACTGTCTTTCACCATCTTCTGGGAAGAGCTTCGCAGTTGATCTGTTTTATTTTCCAGTGAACGTCCATTAGCCAGAACAATAGTATAGGGACAGAAGTGTGGCTTAGCTGTGAGTCTTGTCCGGATACTTCCTCTTTTGTCCCTTTTTTGCTTCCTGTAGCGCCTCTCGTGACGCCTCAGTGATTAATTATATCTATTAGCAAACTAAAGGGAAAAACATTACACAATGATCACTTGGCATTGCTATACTTGGGGATATGACAATGACTATTAGGTTACACTAACTCACAGTATAAAGTGATCCGATCATTACAACTTGTGCATTACAAATAACATTTCATTCAAATCGGTGCGTCCCGAATACCCTTGCACTGACAATACAAATACATTGTCAGTTCTAAAATTACTATTGTTTATGTTGTCATTTCATCATTTACAATATTTTGTGGCCTTTCTACAATTGTACATCGGTATAATAATGCAATATGTGGACGTGTTTTGAATTGGGACGAGATTACAAAATAGTAAATAAAAATCCAAACAAAAAATTATAGGAAATTAAAAAGGATGACGCTGGGTGAATTGCATTGACCTTTTCTAATGGAAGGAAATATAGCAATTTGATTTATATGAAGCACATCTGGAAGGGATCGGAGATGGCTTTAGGACTCAACATGCGAACAGCAGAACATGGGAACATGACACGAGGTTGAAAGGTGAACTCAAGTGCATGTAATGTTGTGGAAATGCAATTGTTTTGTTAAAGAACGGCCTGTGTGTTATTTGAGCTACTGTACATCCACACAGCTGCTAATGGAAGTTCGTCACCTCCATCTTTGTTTGAATTAAAGTAAACTCTCTCTTCTGATCAAACAAAAGGTGTAATGAAGCTCAGCCTTCTGGTAGAGCATGGATAACAAACCCACAAATGTAACTAACTCGCACTCTCAAACACACTCTCATTCATCCTGGCCTATTGTACATGTTTTTGGTGGTAGGGGAAACCTGAGATATGTTCTTCCCTGAGCTTAGACGAGTTGATACGTACCTGTCTGGTCTGTGTGTGTGCCCCTAGGAAGACTGTGGTAACTTCTAACTTCAGCTACTGGAATATGCAGGGAGAGGCCAAATGCTAACAACATCTTTGGTCGTTGTGTGTGACTGAGGGCACGCACAAAGACCAGATAGTTACCCATCAACTCGTCTAAGCTCAGGTAAAAACATATCTCAGTATGGAAAAAAGGGTGGCCTGTTCCTTTAAACAGTTCTTACACATATTTTCAGAAACGACAAGGTCTTCGCTTTCAAATAAGGCATTGCACCGGCCTGTTGGCTGTAAACAAAAACGAAAACACACCAAGAAAGCGACAAAAAAGGAACAAAAACACGACACAAAAAGTAATGCGACAAAAACAAGGCGACAACAAAAGTTTTGTAGGTCTTAGCTTTCACATGAGGCTTATATCTAGTCAAGAAGCTTTTAGATTTGGGCAAAGCCAAAGAAAATGGGCTCGGTTAAAGTGGAGGTTAAGGGGTTAATCTGAAGTTGTTCCTAGTACCCCCCTGCTAAATCATCGAGCAACCCCAGGTCCCCGCACCCCTGGTTGGGAAGCACTGCTCTACATCATCATCGAAAGTGTTTCTTCGTGTGTCTTCACTTGCTCATTAGCCCATAAACCAATTAAAGCAAGAGTCGATGTTATACGTCCATGATTGTCATCGCGATTGTATTCTGTAATGCAGGGGCAGGCAACGTCAGGCCCGGGGGCCAAATCCGGCCCTCCAGCACAGAACCTCTGGCCCCCAAGATCAGATACCTGTTAAAGTCTTAAAATGCAAGAAATAGTGTCAGTATTTTAAAAACGTCCTGTCAGAACATCCTGCTTGTTCATGTATAATGATAAAAAGTGATTCTCTACTGGTGGGTCGGGACCCAAAAGTGGGTCACGGAACCATTTTCAGTGGGTCGCGAGTCTACAGGGAATTTTTATTCAATATTTTCCATCTCAAACTGGATGGAAACACTAACTGTGTCTGTTAAAATGAATGTTAATAGGTTGTTTTAGTCAGAATTTCAGTCTTAAAGGGGAATCTACTGCGTGGAAAATACAATGTTTTATATGATATATGACAAATGACAGTTTTATTTGGGTCCTCGGCTTGTCATCCGAGGGTAATGGTGGGTCCCAAAGCCCTGCCACCTGAGAACCACTGATGTAAAACATTGGCATTTGCAGAAAGTAGTTCTTTTCTTTAGGCTACAATGTTGAGGTTCGGTGTTTCGGCAATGACGAAAATCGGCCCTCCACGATGCAAACTTGCCTACCCCTGCTGTAATGCATCAAAACGAACTTACTCTTAGAAATATGAACTGGCATGAGTGGGCATGATTGTGCCATCTGCTGGGAACAACAGGATCTGAACTCACTTCCATTCTGCCCATTTATTCGTTTAAAGCCTCACTGTTTAGCGTCACACAGACCACGCTACGCCTCTTTCAGTTAAATTTAGCATCTGTTTTTCCATATTCCATTGTGGTTAATTCTCTGTTTTCAGCGTTTGCCAGTGCACACATCCCGGCTTCACCTCAAAGCGCACAGGAGGATTTTTCCGTCTTCAGACCCGATATATATCGAATGACTAAGCATAGACCGGCAAATGTGACTCCCATTTAACAACACACTCAGCCTTTCCCCTTCTGTGCCCAGAAACAGGAAGCCAATGGCGTCCAAATTCCCTCTTTTCACTGCCCCACGCTGGCTGCAACTCACCCAAACCTGCACATTTTAGAAATCCAACACACCGCTCCATCGGCATAGATATTTTTCCCCGTGTAATGCGAAGAACGGCAGGCAAGATGGATTCAAATTATAGGGACTGCATGGAGATTCTCATCCAGCATGGTCAAGGTAGGAGCTCTCTCTCGTTGTCGGTACCGTCTTCAGCCAAAAGGTGTCAGTATAGATGTAGTTATTGTCCAGATGATGCTGCGGATCAAAGAGGATGGGGCAGGTGAGGGTGTGGCATTTCACATCCTGAAAGTGTTGATGATGATGGGAACAGATGTTGTTATTAGTGGAAAGTCAATCAATCTGTTGAAAGAGGGTTGTGTATTTTTGATTTTGCTCATAGCAGATTCTCTTTTAGTCACAATTTACTTTATTTCTTGTGCTGTCCATGTTTTATCCTGTCAAAGCTTCAGTGTGATCTTGATTTTGTCTTGGCACAGTCTCATATTTTAGTCCTTGTCTTGTCCCGGGAGATTTGCTCTGACTCTTTTCTGATGTAATCCTCATTTAATCCAATTTTGTACCTGCTTTGTCCTCTTAAAAACGTAACAGGGACTTGGATCCTTCACTGACAACATATTTTAATCCGTTAAAATCTGTTCAACCGCATTGAATTAGACTTAAGTGAGGCCATTAGCAGGACACCCAGGCTGCAGGTGAAAGAGCGGCTATTTAAGACACAGGACCCTGTGATGCCCTTTGGCCTGTCCCGGGACGATACTGAGCTGCGTTTAATGTAAAGCAGATCTGCGGGGGTTGAAGCACAGTGCACGTCTGCTCTGCATACCATAGATAATATACCACATCAGACTCGCACGGTAAAACGCTGCTCTCGCCGAATGGAAATACGCCTCGTGGACATTTTTGGTTTGCTTGATTGTCACATAGTTTATAGGACTCCTCAATTGAACATATTGTTGTAAAAAAACATTTCTCAGGACGCTGTTTCATGCCTCTGTCTCTGGTGTTGCTCAGATTGTGCATTTTCAGTTCGTCAATTCCATTTTTGCGGTATTGTAAGTTGGTTTAGTTTAATTTAGGATTACTTCTGTGCTTCCCTCAGTAATAGTGCTTCGTCATCTCGAGTGTCTCTCAAAGTGTTTCTAAAGATATTTAACCTTCCAAGTACCACAAGTCTTAGTCCAAAACATTGCTAATCTTTGACTAGATAGGTCTAAAATTGACCATTTTGAATAATGTGGACACCAGAAAAACACCAAACTTAATCCTGTTTCTAAAGCATGAACAAAAGTATCTGTAATGTAATGTGTTTGTATCTGAAACTACAGATGAGCCTGGAGACATTTTAAAATGATATTACTCTTTACAATACACGTAACAAGAAGGTAATGCAAAATGATCCCTGACATTGAAATATTACAATAGAATAATATTAATAGGAATCTTTATTTGTAAAGCACTTCTGCAGAATCAATAACACAAGAATCAGAATCAGAATAGTTTTTATTGCCATTGTTTGTTCACAGGTTCACAAACTAGGATTTTTTCTTGGTGAGACGTGCAACATTAAACATGAAAACTTTTAACACGGAGTTTAGATTAAAAAAAAGCTATAACCTTTAAACTATACAACAGATTAACAGCATAGAAAAGAATAAACAATCCAAGTAATAGCTCAATCACAGCTGCTTCATGTGGATATTGAGCATCTCCCCCTTGTCCTCTTTTGACCCATTCAAATGTATGTACAGCCTTGACATGTCTTAATCCTACATTTGTGAATAATTCATCAAAGCCTTATTATTATGTAAAATAAATGATATACCCCTCCTCTGCTCATATCCTGCTCGCCAACATGGTCCATTCTCCAAACCTTTTTTTTTTTTCCCTTCTTCCACAGTGCAGCCCTTTGTTAAATAGTGAGCTGGCACTAAACCGCATTTTCCTTTCCTCTCTTTGTCCAAAATCTGAAAACGTGTCTGAGGGAGTCACTGCAAAAGAAATTTCTTCCATTACTACGACTGCAACTGCTCCTGCCAGCGCTTATCCCAGTGAGAGGAAAGGAACTTCGCAAAAATCTCCCCCCCTCCGACTCGCGCGGCTGTCTAAACTTCTAACTTCCCCAAATCGGCAGCTCCCGAGTTGTGTGTGTGTGTGTGTTTTTTTTTTCCTCCCTTTCTTCCTCAAGCTGTTTTTTTTTTTTTTTTTTTTTTTTTGTCGTCAGCACGCCCCCCCGGTTTAGATTCGAAACATAATGTCGCGGGGTCAGGTCTAAGACTCCGTGCAGTTTGGGATTTCTTGGTAAAGTTGAGGAGAGAGTAGGAGGAGATGGATCTGTGCTGTTGCCTCTGCAGCGGAGAGCCTTACGGTAAGCCTCCAGTTATTTGTAATAGACTTCATGTGTCGCTTTCATCGTCTATGTCAACACAGGAAAGGATAGTCGCTTGAAATTTAGCTCATTTTTCTGAATTTCTCGCTCCCTTGCATGTGATCTGTCCCGCTTTTCCAATCTTTCTTGCTGTACCCATTCATTACAGCGCCATACCTTGCCTCCACTATCATCCGAACACTTTCCATTTTTACACTTTTGTACATTTTCACTTCCTTTCTTTGGTTTTGCGCCGGTATTTTATTAGTCATGTGGTCGCCGTGTGGCTATGCAAAGCACGCACATCACAATATGGGAGTCATTGAACAAAACACATGTGAAAAGAGGAGAGAGAGGAGAGAGAGGAGAGAGAGGAGAGGAGAGGGGAGTGGGCGGGCTCCTCCCTCCACAGCAGTAAGGATTTGTGGATTTGAGCCAGCGGTTCGTGCCCCCCCATTTCCACCACGGGACGTCCTGTAACTAATTGTCTGAGCTGGCGGCTCGGGAGACACATGGGAGTTGGTGATATTTTGAAAAGATTGGAATCTGTCACTCGGTTTTGGGCAACAATGGTGGCTTTTGTTGAAGTGTTTATTGTAGGAATGTTGCAGCCGTAATAGTGCAGTGGGGGGTAAGCTGGTCAGAAAGTGTTGTGATGTGGGCAAAAAGTAGTGCAAATCCAAAAATACTGCTTCAGTTGGAGTAGAAATAGTGAGTGGAAACATACACGTGTACTGGATGTGAAAGTTTATTGGTTAAAAATCCCCTGATGACAGTTGCTTTTGTTATTGTGGCCAAAAATACTTCAACAAATCTACTTCTATTGCTGCTCCTGATATGACCAGCATTAGAGCTACTTCGTTCTTATTTTATTTTGTGTACTTCATTTCATCAGGCAAAAAATTAAGAACTACATACTTATAACACTGCTTACTATACTTGGACCATGTTATGATGTTTCCTCGTCGAAAACATACCCTGGAGTTGTATTTCATTTCATTCTTTAGGATTCACTGAGCAAACCTGTTTACTTAGTTTCTTTATGCTGCTGAACTCTAGTCGGTGTTTCCTGGATTTTATTACTTCATTTTTTTTTTATTAATCCAGCTTGATTTAAGCCTAAGGGCTAAGTCGTTCTGTACCCGTTTTCGTTTTGGGCGTTTCAAACTGAGACTGAGAACATTTTAAAAAAGCAGTTCAGCTTGGTCATGTATTGTGGGCCGGAATGAAGGGCTGGGTGGGCCACATTTGGACCCCGGGCTGTAGTTTGCCCACCTCTGTCATTGATGAAACACAAACTGTCCACAACATTTCACAAAAATGTAAATATTAATATTGAAGGTGCAGTTACACGTATGACCTGAGGTGGCAGTAGTGAGTATAAAATGCCTAACTTGAATCTAGCCCATTTAAATGACTTGAATTGATGATATGTATCTTGTTTCAAGTGTTTTAACTCACTCAGACGTTTTTCCTGATCAGACAAAAAACACGTTGCTTGTTTGATGACATTTCAGACTGGTGCTAAGGTAATCTCGCTTTAAATAAGAATTGTCTTACCACCCTGGCAAAGAAATTAACCAGAAATAAAGACGAAATGTATTGAAATGAGTCAGAAACATCTCAGAACAGTCAATGAAGTCAATGAATCTAGTGAAAATGCCCAACTACATCTTACATTGAGACATTTAAGCTCATCTAGTTATTTAGTTTTTGTGTTGTGCTCAGACAAACCTATAAACATGGGGCGAAAATACTTAAGTAAAAGTATCCAGCAGCTTCTCACCTCTCCTTTGAAGTTACCTGGTGTCAAGGTCATTGTTTATTTCTGTTTAATGGTTGGCAGATGCGTGTGCCAGGTCTATTCTGGTGTCGGGTTTCTCTCCTTTAATCCACCTGTATGCCGTCTGTCTGTATCACAAACACTGCTCGTTTCGCCTCCAGTCAAACCGCTCTCAAGTCTCTCTTTTGCATATGGTTTCAGAAATACAGTACCTCACTCTTTTTACTTTGCATTTGGGGCTGGGGCCTGGGCACAAGTCATAACCTGGATGATTTATGTAATAGTTGTATGTGTGTAAAGCTGGCCTTGAAAGTGAAAAGAACATAATAGTTTGTTATGTTTTCAATGCAGAGTCTGGCATTGTGTCTATCGAGAGCTGGGTAAACAATACTTCTAAACTTCCAAAAGAAGACAGCCAAGGTTGAACAATGTGCCAAGTTTTGATGCCTGGTGGGGGCTGATACTGCTCTAAGACCAGGCACTCCCTGCACAAATAAACACGGCTAGTTTTAGGTTAAGAACAATCTTTCACCGAGTTCATGAACATCATTATTCTGTTATTCTAAGGTTCAGATCTACACAGCCCTCGTGATTATACGACATATTTTCCTGGTATTAATAAATAATTAGCCTCAAACTGAACAACGGCCTTCGAGTCTGTTTTCCGCAGATGCCAGACATTCCTTTAATTGTGGAATATTTTAGATAGATAATCTGCAGCAGGGAGGTTTTTGACTCTCCCACATTGAAGAAGCAGATAGAAGTAATAATTACTAGGCCTGCAAGCGTTTATCGTTTTAAACAAAGTTGGTTCAAAGCATATTTCAACCCCGACTATACATTTATTCGATTTAATTGACAGATGATGCCACAATGTTTAGTTGTAACATTAAGGAACATGAAAATAGTTGAAATACATGTTAACATAGTTTGGAAATTTGGAAGTTTATATCACCAAGCAGCTTCCAAGTAATGATAATTTGTTGCACATAGGTCCTATATCATGCAAAAATGATTTTTTTGAGGTTTTATGTTTCATGCTCTGCCCATCTTTAACACTGCCCGCCATTTTGGTTAGCATCTATATCGGGAGCATAGACATAGAAACAGAGTATTAACAGACGTATTATCCTCACCCCTCCCCGTTTACGTAAATAACAGAGTCGAGAGGGAATCCATGATGCTGCTTCATCTCCTCCTACAGAGCATTTGCCAAAAAAGGACAAAAAGGCGGGAAACTCTGTGAGGTGGGCTGAGCTGCAACAAGTCTCCACAGTGCTCCAGGGCCTGTTAATCAAAGTCTAAACTTTTTAATTCTACAACACAAAAACCATTGAGGTTGTAATATTATCCCTTAGTCAGTGTTGTCACATGAGTAATGGCAATTTGAAGAAAAAAATGTCTTTAAGGATTTTAAGCAGTGTTTGTGAGGTGTAAAGACTCTATTGGAATCCATTTTAAAAAGCGTCCTTTGGAGTCGGCCCTGGTCACTAAGGGGGTGGGATTGCAGGAATGTCAGCCATGAGGACCAAAAGAGAAGCACATTCCTCACCCATTGGTCAGGAGCTACTGAAGGTTTCATCTTTGCACTTCTGCTCTGGTGAAGGGAGGAAAAGGAGGAAGAAGTCTGCCCTCTGCTGGTGTTATGGATAACTACATTTAACTGTGTATTTGTGTATTATAGACACATACAGAAATACCAAGGCTAAAGTGTGGAAAGTAGACGTTGTAAAAGCCTGACGGGAATGTGCAGATGTTTTTCAATAGAGTTATGCAAGTCAAGGGTTAACAGTGAGTGAAGTACAGGTTGTCAAAAACTGAAAACCCATTATATCCTGGTGACGAGTGAACAAGCGTTACTTTGTAATTACTGCTGACAGACGAGTCCTGCACGACTTTGTATTGTTCAAAATGTCACTGTTTAAGTTAGTGTAGACTCGAGACATGTTCATCTTAGGCGTCTTGCTAACTTAACTCTTAATTACAGGTTTACTGTGGGAAACATGGCACGGGCGATGTATGATTTTAAAGTTTTATGAGAATCTGCAGTGGAGATTCTGAACCAGACAGTGGTCAGAAGCACGAAGCTTGAGCGGTTTCTGGGAACTGAAATATGCTACCAGCGCCGTCCAAACACAAGGAAGCCATTAGGGGAAAGACTTTGTGAAGTTATATAATGATAATGAACTGAGAGTGAATGAATGCAAAACCAAATGGTACATCTTACTAATAGACATGTAGTATCAAACTTTCACTAGTCACTGTGACTCTTGTAGATTGAATATATGTGTAATTTTATATACAAATGGTTTATGTAAGTGTGGTTTCATTTCTATTTTTATTGTGACACTTATATTTTTGTAAAGTAGAGCAGATAAAAAACAAATATAGGAATAGGAAGAATAGGAAAAAGAGGAAGAAAGAGGAAGAAACAAAGAAACAAGATACTTTTTGTGACCAAAATGTTTAAAAAGCCTTTATTTCAAATGACTGTGTTTTTATAGACCTAAAACCAGTGCATGTTTGGTGTTTATTTTTCTATATTTTGTTCCATTAACTTATATAACTACTTTAGTGGGTAAAACATATTGCATCTGCCTAAAAAGAAATATGTATTTTAGTGCAATAAATACAAGTTTTAGATTAAAAATGGGTAAAATCGTATTACAATCCCATTGCAAATTTTCTGTAATTGAATTCAATATAACAAAGACATGATTTAAGAGTCTGGATTCAACAATATATGAAATATAAATGAATCTATCTATCTATCTATCTATCTATCTATCTATCTATCTATCTATCTATCTATCTATCTATCTATCTATCTATCTATCTATCTATCTATCTATCTATCTATCTATCTATCTATCTATGTATCTATGTATCTATCTATCTATGTATCTATCTATGTATCTATGTATCTATCTATGTATCTATCTATCTATGTATCTATGTATCTATGTATCTATGTATCTATCTATCTATCTATCTATCTATCTATCTATCTATCTATCTATCTATCTATCTATCTATCTATCTATCTATCTATCTATCTATCTATCTATCTATCTATCTATCTATCTCTCTGTGACTCCTCTAGTCTTATGGAGCATGTGGGAGGCTCCAGTTCCGGCATCATTCATAAAAGGGAAAAGTGGGCGGCCCCTGGACTCTTGTAAAATGAATGGAACATATCTGTATAAGGCAAATATATGGGGGGAAACTTTGGCTCCTGAGTTCAAAGTGGATTCGCCGTTATCTCCCTGACCCGATGAAGTGCTGTGTTTGTGCGCCTCAGAGAGAGAGCGGCCTCATTCATTATTAACCAATGCAGATAGAGTGCAGGAAAACCGTCTGCAAAATGACAAAGAAACAGCGCAGCATTGTTGACCACTTTGATTTTGTTGCAGATCATGTTTTCGTTGCTATTTGGGAAGTTTGGGAGTTTATTGCACAGAATCAGATTGTCTTACTGGTTTCCCCCCTAAAACCACTGTTAAAAATTGCTATTTGTACAGGCAACAACATATGAATGAAGTGCACAGACCGGTTGCCATGACACAGGGAAATGTTTGAGCTAAAAATATTGAAGAAGGGGATTACCGCTTCAGGCACAAACTTTAGTAAGAGACTGCGTGTTGCTTTGGGCAGGTCTTGGGAAACTTGTTCATAGTATTGTCGTAATAATTATACAGTAGGTTGTAGTCGGTTATGGGACAGCTGTTGGCTTAAGAAGGGAGGGAGGGGGGTGCCTTTGGACCTACTTAAGTAAATACTTAGTGGAGAGGTAGGTCATTTCAGACATGGAGGTTATTGTCTAGTGTGCGTCTTGCAAGCTTAACAGAGTATAATGTAAATAATTGGTCGCAGATTTGAAGTAGAGCAAAAGACAGAGGCGGTAAAGGACTTTAGGAGAAGGAAATGTGAAAAAGCTGTAGGAGGAAGAGAATAGGAAAAGTCGATTGTGCAAAGCGGCGGCCCGTGTGAGTGGCATTGAAACTGGAGTCGAGTGAGTGGGAGGGTGCTGCGGAGTCCACTAGTGCCACAGTGAGTCAGAGTTTTGGAGAAGAGAGGGCCGGTCTTCGCTCCTCCAAAAAAAAAAGGCCAGTCGGATATAACTTTGGCTTCTGTTTTTAACTCCGCGACGATGACACCACACCCCTAGAAGAAGCCCCCCTCCTTCCCTGCCTCCCTCTCGCGCCTGTCCCGCTACAGGATAACCACCGACACCGCCGCCGCCACACACACACCCCCCCTCCCTTACCCGTCACCTCTCACCCCTCGCCTCCTCCACACCCCCCTCCTTCTCCTACCACCTGGCTCCGATCGCGTGCGCCTGTCCCGGGACTATCCACTTCAGAGCTAGGGACGATGCCGACTAGCCCCCCTGGAAATGTCTTCCCGACCATGGTGGTTGTGGGACATATTCTGACCCTGCTCATCGCGTGGCAGTGGAGAGTCCGGAAAAAGCAAGGTAGGAAAAAAAAGAAAGTTTGTAAGAAGGGAAGTTTTGGTCTTGCATATAGGAGAGTTGGTTGCTGGTTGTCCTCTGCGCTCTTGCCTTGTCCCGTAAGCTTTGCTCCGCCTCGCCCGCCCCTGGGCTCTGTGTCAGTTTCCTGAAGCTGCAGACAGAGTTAACCCCGTGAGTGCCGGAGCAGTTTAGTGACGTCAGAAGTGGAGGTTTCCCATTTACTGGTGAGGAGCATAGAAGAGCTGTAGTAAGCTTTAGCCTTGTTTCGACTGGTGTGATGTTCAGCCTTGTATATCTCTATAACAATACTGTTTCAACTCTGAATATGCTATTTAATCAGAAGCAACTTGTTTTTTCATCAAATTGTGTCACAAAAAGACATAGAAAACACTTAACCCTGACCAAACCAAGGTTAAAATGTAGCTAAATCCAGCAAATCTTGAAATTCTACACATTTTTAGGCTGCCATGCATTGTTATTTAAGGCTGTGTTCAATATATTGCACCTCTTCTAGCAGTTTGTCATATGGTTCGACCAACAATGGATTCTGCTGCCAAGGCAAGTTGTGCCAAGTTTGGAAACAATTACTTAAACGCAATATTGTTCTTGTCATATCAGCGAAAGCAATCTCCAAAACATTAATAGGACCTTGGAATGTGTATAGTCACATAGGATTTAGCCAACTTAAGCAAATTGTGTCTATTTATTCACAAATTATAGCTTTATTACACTTTAATGATATATATATATTTATCGCACATTACTTCTTTCAGCTATTCTGTTATTAACTTTTACTTGAATTGAATTTAATGCAGTAGTGTTATCATCTTGTTGTTTATGGCACGTTTTCCTACACGATCCTTCCTTAATTAGCGATGGTGTAATTCTGTATAACTCATAAACAGCCAAAACCGCAGATAAGAATCACAATTACGATTCATAAACCTGGCCAAATTTCACAATGTTTATATAAGTTGCTCAGGCCTATTGTGTGTTATGTGACGGTTTTGCAAAGAGCCGCCAAACAGCGTTCTTTGCTGGTAGTTCCTGGAGGCATCATTTGGTCGTTCTGGTTTTCTTTTGGTATTTAAAAACGTTACCTGACGTTAAAGCTTGCCCGAAGGTTGCCCCGAGGCATCGTGGGTAGTAATAAGTGACATTTTAGACACACCTGCGGCATCTGTGTTGGTGCCGCTCTCATAATGCCGGCTGTCAAACACGCTTTTGTTGGAGACACGCCCGCAGGCAAATTACAGGGAAATATGTGAGACGACAGAGGAGGCCTGCGTGCAAAACATGAGGTTCAAGTGGAGAGGCGTATTTGACTTAACTTTAATAGATGAGAAAAGTGCTAATTCAGAATCACTCAAGGCTGTGCTGTATTTACACAATGGAATTCAGGTGGACGAATTTGACATCAGAAGTCAAAAGGCAGATAATGGATAAGATCAGTGCAAAAATTATGTGATTGATACAGATTAAAATACAGGACATACAAAGACATAAAAAAAAAGAGTTCCAGTATTTCTCAGACGCTCTGATTATTGTATGGTTCTAATGTAGCGGTAACACCATTAACCTGTTACCTCCCGCCTGAACTGAGCGCGTTTTCTCTAGTTCGGATTTACACAAATCTAAAAGCTACCCGACTGGAGAGCAACAGTGTAATGCGTCTTTTAAAAGCTAAGACCTACAAAAGTGATAGTAACCTTTTTATCACATTGTCGCCACGTTTTTGTCACTTTTTCGTCACTTTTTTTATTGTCAATTTTTTGGGGGATTTTTTTGTCAAATTTTTTTGTCGTTTTTTGACAATTTTTTGTATTTTTATTTTTTGACAATTTTTTTTGTCCAATTTTGTTTTATTTTTTTGTCAATTTATTCTGTTTTTTGTCAGTTTTTGGTCATTTTTTGTTAATTTTTCCCAATTTTTTCTGTCAGTTTTTTGTCATTTTTTGTCCATTTTTTGTCCATGTTTTTTGTCACTTTTTCGTCACTTTTCTTCATCCTCATTTTCGGCGCTATTTTGATGCTTTTTTTTTTCAAGAAGCTTTCAGATTTGGGTAAAGCCAAACTGGGGGAAATGTGCTCGGTTCAGGTGGGTAAAAAGTAACAGTGTGACAGGCCTGCTGTGCAATAATCAAAAACTGGCACTGAATAGAAAAGATTTTAGCTTTAGATACTAAGTTTTGATGTCCTAACGGGTCATGAGACGGCACTGAATATAATGGCTTGTTTGTCCCAAATCAAATGAACGATAAAACTACCAGTTTTAATGTTGAAATGTTTTATATCGATGAATGATGTTGTATAAGTAGTGAGAAATAAATGCACCCAGAGCTAAACGGTAGTTGCATTGTTAAACAAACTTTCTAATAGTTGTAGATCCAATGAATGTGCCCTGGAGTCTAGACACTTTTGTACAAAAATGATCAATTATGTCTATGCCTACTGTATATCGACCAAGTTCTAGTCTAGTCTAATTGTTATGGCCACATCTTAAAGCCATCCCTTACAGCTTTACAGCGTAGAGCTTCATGTTTGTCAGCGCAGTGGTTTCCTCAAAGACACATCACAGACACGCCTTGAGTAAATAAACATCTTCAGAACAGGAATGAGGCCAGAGCAGAGCGCAGATAATATAATAAGGACGGCTTATCGGGAGAAATACCTGAGGAGGGAATGGCTTTTTTTATTTTATTTTTTATTTCATTGATAAAGAAAATTTGGGCTAAACCAAGACAGTCAAGTTTAGCTTTAAAGCTTTGTTTAACTTGGCTTCTGTTTCCCTGAGCAATCTTTCTCACGTGTGCCTAATGCGTCGTAAGCTCTTCCTCAAACACACGTGACACGGCAGAGTAGTTGTAAAGGTGAACGCCGCAGGTAAACATCGAAAAACCAGACTGTGCACTGTCTCTGCCTTCTGTCAATAAGAGACACACTTGCATTGAGTTCACTCTCTCTTCACGACACTGCAGCAAAGTCAACGGCCAATCGAAAAACACCAATGGGTTCAACTATCAGAGGCGGTGTAATGTTTAATTCATGCATTTTTAATAACGGACCAGGACCAGCTGCGAATGCTCTTGTTGTTTGCATTGTCAGTCGACGGTGCGCACTATGTTGACTCTCTGTTGGACGTGGGACAGTGTAGATCGAAAACGAGACCGGTCCAGATCAGGTGTGTGGTGAGTGTTTCAAAGAGGAAACAGATCAAAAACAAAAGAGTAAGACGACAAACTGGCACCAAAACGTGACAAAACCAAGACTATACCAGAGATCCAAATGAGTGAGCCAACACTGGGGAAAATAAGTTTAAAATTACTAAAATTCAGAATGTTTTACCTTGAATTGAGTGATTTGGAATTGCAGAGAAATGATAGAAATCTGTCAGGGGAAAACGCATCTTATTTCAAGTGATTTGAGATTTATTACCTCATTTTAAGTGCAAGGAGAAGTTTGAAGTGCTAAAATACTTGTTCCAATGGCAGATATTTCTCTTTACCTATACTTACATTATGGCCTATTCAGAACAAGGGCAAATTAACTTAGTAGTTGTTGTTATTAAGAAAATGTTCCTTATTTCTACATTACTTTTGCAATCGGGTTTGAGGTAAGAGTAAAGAAAAGTGTGAGCTCTAAAAAGGATTTCATCTCTAACCCCCACTGAGCACATTTTCTCCAGTTTGGCTTTACCCAAATCTAAAAGCAACAAAGGAGCAAGCAAGGCAGTGACAAAAATGTGATGAAAACTCAGCAATAAAAGCAACCAGAGCAACAAAAAAGTGATCAAAACTCAAAACAAAAATGGGTATCACTTTATTTTACACTGCCTTGATAATGAGATTTGTAACAATGTGTAATAACTTGTACCTATTGGTTAGATAAATATGTATTTGTAGTTTGTAGGTACATAATGTAGTAAGACAAAACTGTCACCCTAACCTTAAGCCCTAACCCTGAGGGTCTCGTGTCCTAATACATTATGAACCTACAAAGTACTAATACAAGTTAATCCATTGTGTATCTAGCCCATAGGTACAAGTTATTACACATTGTTACAGAGCACATTACATTGTACTGAATTTTGTTAAGTACAATGTATCAAGGTACTGTAATATAAAGTGATAACCATAAATGCAATGAAAAAAAAACCCTAAAGGTGTCAACACAGCATCAACGCAAGGAAAAAGATCAGTTTAGATCAGTTTGTTGGTCTTCACCTTCAAAGGAGACACGACGCTGGCCTAGAGGTTGTGAGCTCCATTGTAAACCTTTCGATTTGGGTGAAGCCGAAATGGAGAAAACGTGAGGCTTAAGAGGTCAAATCAAGCCTAAACAGATCTAAAGTTGGACCAAAAGTCTTAAATATGATGGGCCAGACCTTGTTTTTGAAACTGTACTTGAGATTCTGACTAAAAGAGTGCGTATAAACAAGACACACAGTTTGAATAAGTTGAAAAATATTGGTCTGAGCGTCTGAAGGAGCTTTATCTCCAAGGTGCCTTTGAGTGGCTGCTGAAAGTGGGTAAAAGGGATTTCTTCCGGTGCCTTGGTTTATAAAAAGCTCTTGTGGCGTCGCTGCTGCGGGGTTAATGACGGCGAATGTGACACTGGGGGCGTGGCCTGTGTTTCCATAGAGACATAACAAACTCCGGGGAAGTCGAGGGTCCCGGGACGGTCTGGGCGATAGATCAGCCTCCGCTCTGTTTACATTGAGTCATTCGTTTGGACACGTGTCTCCGGAGCTCAGGGGGGTTACGTCCACCTCATAGTGTTCATGCAGAGTGTGGCCCGGAGTGAAAATCACACCATATTTCACATTCTGGGGATGAATAAAGTAAATCTCTATCTATTATTGCAATATTTTACTAAACCACTTAGTAAACAGCACGTACTTTTGAATTTAGACAGATTTTTTTCCTGATCAAATTCTAAATCTGGACCAAAACAAGATGCATCTGAAATTAGAATATTATGTCTAAAACTAAACCTTTGCACATTTTAAAGCTACCATAGATGTCATGTATCAAGTCAGGTGCTAAACAACGAGTGCAAGCTGAACAATAGCTTATATTTGTGGACATGCACCTAATTTACTAATTCAGATTGCCTGTATTTAAGTTTAAGGGCCCTAAATTCGATATGTGAATGACAGATTTCTGCGTGAGCAAAAACTGGGCAAATGGCTTGGCCTGTTGCAAGAATAAAATCAAAAGTTCGATATATTTAGGCAGGAAACTAACGTGATAAACGATATTATTGAAGACCTTTTAATGCCACAGACACAAACTCTAAAGCTTAAAAATTGACGCTTTTCGAAAAGTACCTTGTTAAAATATTCCACAATGACCAGGAAATACAATGAGACATAACTGACTTTGGGTAAAAAATAAAGAGCCCGATCTTGTGTTTCTAAACAGACTTTAGAGTTACATTTAGGGCTTTGTAGGAACGCACTTTGAGATCTTGCCACTCAAGACTTAGCGCATTCAAGCGGATAGTACCCATGGCCAATGGCGATGTTATGTACAACAGCCTTTTTCCTCCAACCAGACTAGAGGCAAGGGGCGAGGGGGAGGGAGAGCAGTTGTGGGGGAGTGGGAGGTGAACATGTGCTTTTGTTTTGGTCGTGTTAATGCAATTACGGCCGCGCGAGTGCCGACCTGCGCCACAGCGGGACCAGCTTCACATCTCTTTCTCGCGGGACACGAACATTGTTTAACTCATGATGGAGTTAATAACGTTTTTAGTTTGACCTGTGAGAGCCTATAATGCACCGTTGTTCCATGCTGAGATATGTTCTTACCTGAGCTTAGACGAGTTGATATGTACCTGTCTGGTCTTTGTGCCCGTGGAAGAGCTTGGTCATTTCTAACTTCACCCAGTTTGCAGCTATAGGAAGATACTGGGAGAGGCCAAATGCTAACAACATCTTTGGTCGTTGTGCGTGACTGAGCGCACACACAAAGACCAGACAGGTACACATCAACTCGTCTAGGCTCAGGTAAAAACATATCTCAGTAAAAACGGTGGCCTGTTCCTTTAAAGATAAACACAAGGCAGCGCGATGTAAATAAGGAAATGAATGTGAGGCTGCTCTCAGTGCTGACCCCCTCTCGGCACATGGCACAACAGCTGCGCCCATGGAAGATAACCATCATGTTTGGAGCTTGCACTGTCCTTGCGCCGGGCATAAGATCTGGCCCATAGCCCTACAAATGGCTCTGCTGCTTTTTTTTTGGGTTGTTTTCAAAGGGCAAATCTGCGTCATATTGTCTCACTTAATATTACCATAATAATGATATAATTTGTTGATGTATTGCAGATTTTGTTTTTTAGTACGGAATAATAGCGGCTTACAATTTATGACTAACTAAATGTTTCCACATTTCCTTCATGTCTTGCCCCCACATTGTGCAACATCTGGTTGGATCCGTCGCCAAAATCATTTCAGGGTGGTAGGCGCCTGACATGCTCATCATGGGTGTATTATTTCTCTGCTCCTGTCCTTGAACACAATAGGCCTTTTTAGTTACAGGTCCCCACAGACAGTTTAGAGCGCAGCTGCCGGGGAACTTTAAAGAACCGGATTCGCAGCGCGGACTTAACGCCGGCGTAGATTTGATCCAAGTCGGAAGCCACACCCAAATCTGGCTATAGCCCTGGTCTCGTGGAGGGCCCCATAGACAGCGATGGTGGCAACAAAACCGCTTTTAATAAAGGGGTAGATTCAGACTCTGGGCTCGTCATGTGCAACCATGAGTCACTTTTCCTGTGTTCACTGCAGAAATAGCAGATGTTCGGCCAAGAGAAGAAGTGGTAAAAACGTACAATGCCTATATGAAGTCCATATCAACGAGAGTGAGTCATTTCCCCCTGTAATTATCTCACGCACTTTTGCGAGGGAAGACTTTGTCAAAACATTTGCAAAAGGTGCCAAGGGTGCAGAACAATCCACGCCCGCTGCGTCCCCACATGCCCCGTGGTAAAACTGCATTCGAAGAGCATTAGTGGTAAACCTCAGTAGTATTTTGACTTGTCATGTGTTGTACAGTACACAGTGTGACTTTCGGAGAAGCTTGACGTCTGGCACAGGTTTTTGGAGAGGCATCGAAGTGTGGCAACTCAGATGGAAAGATCTGGTCGAAGGTTTTTCTTTCTTTCGTTTTTTTGCAATGGTGGAAAGTCGGTGGTACCAGCAGCAGCGGTACTATAGAAGTTGTAAAGCAGAAAAGTAGCCATTATGAGCAGAAGATGACCACAACAATATAGTATTAGTCTAGCATTCAAATAATTGTTGATGAGCTAAAGCCATGTGAGAGGTTTGCACATTCTGGATTTGTTTCCCAGAGTCGTCTCGTTTCATTCTTCCCACATATTGACTGCATTAAGTTCAAGTTGGCATCGGAAAGAACTTTTTTACAAACATGAGACCCCAGAGTACTGTCTATCCTTTTCTATATCACCACATGGAAGGTTATGTGAGGAGACGGCATTTGCCAG
Source organism: Gobius niger (assembly GCF_951799975.1). Classification (NCBI taxonomy): domain Eukaryota; kingdom Metazoa; phylum Chordata; class Actinopteri; order Gobiiformes; family Gobiidae; genus Gobius; species Gobius niger. The sequence goes on along the minus strand of NC_136865.1, from coordinate 22,183,874 downwards.
TGGGATTGCAACACATTGCGTTGGACTCGGCATAAGGGGAAGAACGTGGGCCAGGGACAAACCCAAGAAATCATGAATCCGCAGGGACTGACACTGAAAAGGAGCTTTATTTGTTTATATTATAACGACTTTGGTTGCGACATGTGCTTAGAAAGTGAGGCGCGTTTGAGGACGTGAAAGTGCGTATGAGGACGTGAAAGTGAACGGTGCTGGAGGATTTCTGGTGCACCTGCAGGTTTCTCACGGGCCTGTCGAGTCTAGATTTAACATTAAAGGGAAAAAAAAAGCTTTGACTAGACGAATGAGGTTGCGGGTGTTGAAATAGTTAGTGTTGAAGTTATTATTGTAAATGATAAGTTACAGAGATAAGTTGTTCTTCAGCCAATGATCTAATTATGTTGGGGAATAAAATCTAATTTTGCTAATTACATACATAATTGAACATAAATGATTGTCCTTTGCATCACCATTTACAAAAGTGTGAATATTTGTCGGAAAATGGCAGGTAGAGTAGACAAAATATCAAGTAAGCGTAACATTACTTTTAAATAATTTTACTAGAAGTAATAAGAAGTGGCCCAGATAATTACTCAAGTAAGAGTAACAAAGTACTTGGAGAAAATGTTAGTTGAGTTTGTGTAGTGTTAGAAATGAGCATAAAAGTTTGATTCAAGTTTCAGTACTGACATAAAATATCGTAAACAGCATATTAGGGGTGGGCCATATCGTATCGCATATCGTTATCGCGATATATCGTAATGTTTGATATCAGAGCAGCATAAACACTGACTGTAGAACACGGGGACAGGTGCTGAAAAAGTAAAATGAAATGAAGGATGTAAACTGCTTTATTTGCGAGGAAATGTGTATGCCGTAAAAAATAAATAAAATAAAATAATATCACTGAATTAATCTTTCCAATAGGCATATGGGTGGGATTTTGAAGTAATTTGTCCATTGACAATTGTATCATCAAACATATCGTTATCGTGATATTTTCTATATCGTAATATAGATTTTAGGCCATATCGCCGTGCCTTACACAACACATTAAATAATGTGAAAATTAAAATATTTAAAAACATTTCTTCAAAAAGTTACTGCATGTACTTGGGTAAATATATCTCTGTAGTACTTACCTCTGGGAAAAGGAAACATTTTACTCTGGGCCCTATAGGATTTCTTTATTTCTTTATTTAAGGATCCCCATTAGTCTTTACCAACGCAAAGACTACTCTTCCTGGGGTCCATTCTCATTCAAAAGACCTTATACAGTCAAAGGGTAATTTATACAACACACATCGACAATACAGATTTCCTCATTCAAATAATTGAGGTAAGAGAAAAACAAAACAAGGTGTATTACAATACCCAAAGCAACTTTAAGTCAGGTTATTTATTTGTATTTGACTGATTACATGTTTCTTTAGATTTATTTTAAAAGAAAGATGATTTTTTAGTCTCTTAATTTCCTGAGGTAGCATATTCCAGTGCGAGGTGGCTCGGTATATAAATGTACTTTTTAGTGCATTAGATTTTGGCCGAGGCAAAGTAAAATTAGTAATAGAGGCTTGTCTTGTGCTAAAGCCATGTCTGTTACAAGTGGGCTGCAGTTTACAGAACAGGGTAAAGGGTTTGTGTAAGGTCCAGATTTTATGCAAAGACAACACAGAGCTACAGTCCAATCTGTCCTTGACTTTCATCCATGACAGTTTTTGATGCATAGCAATTGTATTTGTTCGAAAAGGACAACCCAGGGCAAGTCTAGCAGCCCGATTCTGAGCTATCTGGAGTCTGTCAAGGTGTTTTTTTGCAGCACTGGACCACACAGCGGGACAATAGTCCAAGTGACATAAAACTAAAGACTGTAATACAAGTTTTCTTGTTTCTAATGACATAAAAGGGGCACTGCTTCTTATTAACGAGATGTTCCTACTCATTTTAGTCACAATGTTATTTATATGTGTCGTCCATGACAGAGTTTGATCTAAAGTTACTCCCAACAGTTTAATCTCTGTCACTTGTTCTACTGATCTGCTATTTATGGAGAGTTTTAACTTTGGAGTTTCTCTCATTGCATGTTGTGAACCTAAAATCATACACTTTGTTTTTAATACATTCAATTTTAACCTGTTCTCAATCACCCATTCATAAGTAGACATTAGCTCCTGTTGTAGCATGTTATTGACCTGGTCGACGGTAGAGGCAGAAACATACATTGTTGTATCGTCTGCATATACAGTCATACAGGCCTTTCGTAAAACATATGACATATCATTTACATAAACACTGTAAAGAAGAGGACCTAGGCAACTGCCCTGTGGAATTCCACAGGTTAGGGCTATTGTGTCTGAAAGGGAACCATTGAAGGCAACACATTGTGTTCTGTCAACCAAATAACTACTTAAGAGACTGACAGCTGTGTTTGAAAAACCATATGCTTGTAGTTTCTCAAGTAGAAGTTGATGATCAACCAAGTCAAATGCTGCACTGAAGTCCAGAAACACAATTCCTACCAATTGCTTGTTATCGATTTGTCCCAGCCAGTCATCAGTCAGAGTTGTTAGTGCTGTGCTGGTTGAGTAGCCTGCTTTGTATGCATGTTGAACGTCAGAATTAAGGTGATTCACTTCAAAATAGTTCTGAATTTGTTTATATATCACCTGCTCCATTAGTTTGCTCAGGACAGGTAAGATGCTTATGGGTCTGCTGTTTTGACCGCTCAGTGGCTGTTTTGAATTTTTTGTCATAGGAACAACTTTTGATATTTTCCACAGATTTGGATAGGTACATTCATCAAAACATACTTTAAAAATGTAAGATATAGGTTTGACTACTGATTTGGCTGCAAGCTTTAGAAGTTTTCCATCCATATTATCAATTCCACATGGTTTATCACAATTTATATTTTCCAATAATTTTTTTATTTCATCAGTTTTAACGGGTTCAAAGACAAATGAACAATACTTATCACTAACAATTTGTTCTCGAATAATTTTTTCTGACAGTTTCCTACTACCTGGGGGCATCTCATTCCTGATTGTTTTCACTTTATCCTGGTAGTAACTGTTAAAGTAGTTTGCAATTTCACAAGGTTTAGTAATAAATGTACCATTCATCTCAATGAAAGAAGACATTTTGCTACTTTTGCCTCGACACAGAAGTTCATTTATCATTCTCCATGTTTGTTTACTATTTTTTCCACAGTCTTTAAATTTGGTAAAATAGTACTGTTTTTTCTTTTGCCTATTCATTTTTGTTACTTTGTTCCTCAGTAACCGATAAGCTTGCCAGTCTTCAAAATCACCAGACTTCACAGCTGCCTTTTTCATTCGGTCCCTTTCTCCCATAGATTGCCTCAGATCCCCATCTAGCCAAGGAGACCTTGTCGATCTAACAGAGAGTTTCCTAATTGGGGCATGTTTATCACATACTGCTGAAAATAATTTACAAAAATTGTTCAATGCAATCTCAGCGTGTGTGCTTTGTAACACAGTGTCCCATTGTACCTTTTCCACATCATTGATAAAATCAAATTCTGAAAAAGATTTATACATTCTTTTATAAATTACTTTAGGTCCAGCTCGTGGTATTTTTGTCTTGTAAACCAGAGCAACAACATTATGGTCACTGAAGCCGACTGGTACTGAGATAATGCTTGAGCACTTTTCCATGCAGTTTGTATAGACATGATCAATACATGTCGATGTAGTTAACCCATCTCTGTTCGTTCTTATCCTTGTAGGTGAATTCACTAGTTGGACAAGATTACATACCATAATTGTATTACCAAGATTTTTTTTCATGCAACAATGATCCGAGAACCAATCAATGTTCATATCTCCAAGAATAAACATTTCATAGTTTGTATCAGTAGCTTTTTGGATCATTGTACATACATTATTCAAGTAATCAGCATTAGCACTTGGTGGCCTGTAAATACAGCACATCAGAATGGGCTTGCGATGTGGAAGATGTACTTGAAGCCAAAGCGCTTCTATGCCTAACGCACCAAGATCCTTTCTTATTTTTATTGGGATATGACTTTGAATATAAAATGCAGTTCCTCCACCATGTTTATTCCTGTCATGTCGGAAAATATTATATCCTTCTATTGCTAAAGCTGTATCTTCTACAGTTTCATCTAGGTGTGTCTCTGTAAGAGCCATTATGTGAATATTTGATTCTAATAAAATAGAAGATAATTCAAAAATTTTGTTTTTTAAACTACAGATGTTCAATAGAGCAATTTTTATTCCTTTTATTCCTTTTAACATCATTTTAATGAGAACAATAGTTACAAGACGTATTTACACCTCATGAATGCATGCCTGCATGTGACCACACCAATACTGAGTCAATAAACTTCAATTATTGCTTCTCAGTTTTTCTAACTGCTCGGGACTTCTAATGCAAATGACTCGTGCCTCTTCTGGTGAGCCATTTGTCTTAATAAATACCTTGCAATTAGAGGTCCATGTAGCCTGGATTTGCCCTTGTTTTTTGAAAAACCGTGCCCTTTTAGCCAGCTCTGCATTTACTTTAGTGAGGTGCTCATTAACATATACATGTGTTCCTTTTAATTTTTTACCCTGCCTCAATAAATCCATCTTGATTCCTTTGTGTTGTAACCGCCTCGCACCTTGTAAAGTCTAACCTGTGAAAACGACTTTCCTCCTTTATTGTTTGCACAGTGTTTGCGCACGTTCACTGCCCTATATTTCTGTTGTACTTCTGGAAAAGCCTGTGGCAGTCTGTGTGTGCCGTCACATTAAACCTTTATAATCAGGTTGTGATATTTAAGCGTCTTCTCCTTTTTGAAAATAGGCCAATACCTGCTCGTAAATGTGAAGCAGGTATTTCTCAACTCGCTGCAAACGGAGAAAGACAGACGGCTCTGTTCGAGTTATTTATGACCCACAGCTGTTGTGGATGTGGAGGGAACATGATTTACTTCGGCGCGGGGTAAACGTCGCGTGAAGGCGCAGTCGGACTCGCTCCTGTGAAAAGTTACACCCAAAAGTTTCTAAAGGAAACAAGCGCAGGTCCCTCCGTGCGTCGCAGCAGAATTAATTTTCAAGTCACTCCAGTTCTGCTCCTGGGCTCGCACAGTTATGTAATATTGCTCTGTGCTATAACAGTGAGCGCGTCTGAAGTTTCCTGGGACAAAATAAGCGCGTCGTGATGGCCTTCATTTAGGATTTGCGCACGAGGGAGAGCGGACAAACGAGTCTCTATAGGATGGAGCACTTTCTGCCACACAAAACAAAAGTGGGCCGGGCTTGCTGTGGCACAGTGCCTGCAATCTGAGACGACCCTGTGTTTTTTTTTTTTTTTTTGCTGCTGCTCCTCTCCATGCGCCGCTGAGAGGGAGAGAAGAGCGGGGCTGGGTTGACTCGCGAGGAGAGAGAGGGGGGGACAAGTAGAGGAAAGTTTTGGGGGGCGTTTCGGAGACTGTCCAAGCGCGGTTTCGCTTTTTTTTTGTTTGGTTTTACGCGCCGCCAAAGCACAGCCAGCGCGGAGGGGACCATGGCCGAAGTGCAGGAGGCTCCGCGGGCGTCCGAGCCGGCGTGGCGCGGGTTCATGTACCGAAGGACCGACTACATCCACGAAATGAGCTGCGGCGAAGTGGGCGCTCATCTTTACGGCCGAATGTGCTGCGCAGGTAAGCGCCGACGTCAACTACGGTCCGTGCGTCTGTTTGCAGTGCGTTTGCAGTGGGAGGTCCGGCAAAAGGAGGGGCGGTCAGGAGGGGGCTGTAGGCTGATGTTAACCTCACAAGTGCCGCCGCCCACAACACGAGGGCAATGTACACATGTTTAGTATTTCTGTGTAGTTATTTCACGCGCAGAGGCAAATAGGACAATATCCATACGCGACTTTCATTATATTTATTGCATCCTTATATTATTTTTATAGACTTCTTATCTGCTCAGCTAGTCCAAAGTGCAGCTTATTAAATCCACATGTGTCCAGCGTCTCGTGCACAACACATACAAAGAAGCTCTTAACAGTTGTTTCTCGGATTTTGTTTCAGTCCGTGTCATATTTTCATGTTCATTGATCTTGTGTGACGGCTCAATTCGTTTGTTGAACCTTGAGCGACACAAAAAACATTAATGATGAGTGATTGGAGAATGGCTGGGGGCTGAAAACATGTTTTGGCAGTAGTCTCAAAACCACAAACGTGTCTGAGATTAAACGGCATGTGTTTCCCACATTTCGTCTACTTCAAATGTAAATTAGATAAGTGGTCCTGCAACTTCTAAAGCACCTATAGCCTACTATACAGCACTATATCCTATATCCTACTATATATATTAGCACCTGTATCTTGGCACGTCTGTAGGATGAGTCACCCATTTGTTACTATGTTTGAGATTCCCCTCTTTCTTCAAATATTACCAACTTTTTGACTTTGCTGTAGCTTTGGGTCACATTTTTCCATAATTTCTCTCAACTTCTGGGTCTCGCGTGACTTGTGTGTTTCCCACGTTGCCATAGCTACCTTCACCAAACGTCAACACCGTCCGCCATCTTGAATTTGGACTTAGCTTTTTTCTTCCCTTTGGCTTCGTGTTACAATAAGCTCCTAACCCTCAACTCTACACCTGTCACGCAAATGCACCTGGCCTTTGTCCCCGGGTGCAGTGCGCTTGTTTGGACAGATGGGGGAGACATTGTAAACATAGAAGCTCTGCCTTTTGGCCACAGGAGAAGATGGTAAAGACAGTAATTATCCGGGCGTCCTAACTGTGTAACCACGCCATTGAAAACACCACACGAAGCTAAGCACGTGTGATTAAAGGCTCGTAAACCTCCATGTTTAGTGGGTTTGAAAGGAGACTTTGACTAATTGTTATCATTAGCCTGAGGAATTAGTGTTAGTGGCTTATAATAATGATAATTTATTAATCTTTCAGAGGATTACATGCTATTTACTGGGTTCAGATCTAAACATGTGCATGGTTTTCATCTTTTTTGGGAGGAATTGCACCAGTGTTCATTTTGACAACATATTTTAATTAAGTTTTAGTCTTAGTCTTTTGACTAAAATGTAATTTAATTTTAGTCGAGATTTAGTCGAAAAAATCTTTTCAATTTTAGTCTAGTTTTAGTCGACTAAAATTGCACGTCAATTTAGTCGACTAAATTTAAGACTTATTTAGTCGACTTTGCATTGATAATATTCATTATAATCATTTTTAATCCAGGTCCTCGACTTCATGGAGCTGCTCCACATGAACAAAGCTCAGAGTTGATCCTTTGGTAGAGAATTTACATGATCTGAGGTCTTATTTTAGTCGACTAAAATATCTGGACATTTTAGTCATAGTTTTAGTCTCATGAAAAACTTTTAATTTCATTTTAGTCCAATTTTAGTCGTCAAAAATATCACTTTGACTAAAATTAAGACTAAATATTTTAATCGACGAAATTAACACTGACTTGCACCACTTTTTGGACATTTTTTACTCAGTGATACAGGGTTAGTGTTTCTCAGAGCAATATGCTTTTGTTAAGTGGTGACGTGAGAGAAACAACCACAATCAATATTTCTGAAACTGATTTACTTACTTACTTATTTATCAGGCCCATTTGCCAAAAATGCCGTCCCTACTGCTATAAAAGTAATTATTTACCAAAATCAGTACATCCGGTTAACTTGTGATATGCCGTATCAAGTTAATATCATTCAGCCCTAGTACGAAGGCATCACAATTTACATTTTATTCTTTTTTCACAGTGACTTTTTCTCATTTTTATATGGACATTTAAGAAGCCAAACAGAAAACTCATATATTCTGACAGCAGGATTCCTTTTATTAAGACGTGACGTGCAAATTAGCAACGGACATAGTGTATAAAAACTTAACATAACAATCAGCTCTTTCAAAAATGACATTTGGTTCAAACCGTTAACTACTTAAAGCTAATTCGACACCTGTTATTATGAAAAGTAATCCTCTTCCTCTCTCTCTCTCTCTCCCTCTCATTGTTGTGGCAGAGGAGGCTTTCATGCTCTGTTGACTATTGGCTGTTTCTGCTCATATCCCGAGGCGTCCTGTACTCACTCCTCTTTCACTAAACCCTTGTATCAACAACACACCTGCAGCAGAAATGGCTGAGTGAGAAAAAAATCTCTCAGAATGTTGTTATTAAACAGAAGTAAAGTTTTCTATAAAGGTTTTAGCGGGTGTATTCTAATACCAGTAACATGTTCCAATGCAGTGCTATTACCTTAACCATCCATACTGCCTTCATGTCTTACTTTTAGTTGTACTTGTAGTGCATCTTATTGTTATTTGTACATGTGTTTAAACTACAATTACAGGTTTTCCACGCATTAAATGAGACTCAAACTTAAATCTAAAGTTTTTGGAAAATTATGACATCAGTTGCAGATTCGGCTGAAATTGACCAAATTTTTTGCTCCAAAGTTTCCCTTTTTGTCCTATTGTCTTTCCTCTGTTTGATGAAATGTTTGCAAATCTTAAGAAATGAAACATGAGCAGATTTTATTCTGCATTTGTGGCATTAAAATATTATATTTGGGTTTTTAAAAAGCATTCAATTTGACTTGTTTCTGCCTGTATAAACCCTGAATTAGACCTACAATGAAACTGTAAATTGCTCTTGTTCATTGAACCATAAAATATAAAATTACTGGAAGCAGATATAAAATGGTCACCAACGCAAAATGCCAAAACATCCTTCATGTACTACCTAAGTTTACTGCACGACTATCTATGAATACGATCACCGCTTGGCATATACATTATCACTGCTATTCTTATCAGCGCCCCTTACAACTACAACACTAGGCTTACTTCTACTATTAGGATGTATCTTTCAGCCACTAAATTAAAAATATGAGCAAATTTTTCTTCCAAAAGTTTTTCTTGTGTAAATATATAATGTTAAATAGAAACCAGATCAAATGCGTATATGGCAAACGTACTGTATGTACCTGTATCACCTGTAAACCTGATCCAGCTGTAATCTTAAATTCCTGTTTGGGATCGCATGTTGTCACTCGCTCGGAGGCACGGGGGCAGGATCATAGCCTGTAAATATTGAGGGCAGGACGGGTGGCGGTGGGACGGGGCGAGAGGCGGCTCCCCCTGCTGCAGAGGAGGGTGGGCGCGCCCTGAACTGGAATGTCCCTCAGCGAAGTGCTTCTCACGGCAGAAATGTCATCGTAAAATACAGAGCTCGCAGCACTAACCATCACAAACAACTATGAGGGAGGAGTAACTAAAGCCTGTGCTAGAGTTAAAGTCGGGTTACTCTTTTGAAGTCTGGTTACTTGCCCACTTTTAGTAAATCATCTCATGTATCTTGTCATTGCCGTTGTTTGCATTTTTCCTCATTTAGATCACTGCTGGTGCTAAGAAAGGACAAAACTACTCATTGTCACTGAGAGGAATTTGTATTTGAGCACAGTTTGCACAAAAATAATGTTTGTACGATGTTCTTAGTTTGTGAACTTGGATTTGCATTTGAAGACATAAGCACAAGTTACTCTATATTTAAGTAAAACATTCACTTTATGTTAAACAAACTCATTTGAAAGCTTAGAACCTTCAGAGTTCAGTCACTAAGTGTGTTAGCTACTAGAGTTTAGATTTCGACTTTGGAGACTGAGTTGTGGAGGTCTGTGAGAGAGTCTTTAGGTTCATTTCCAAACTGGTTTAGCCATAGGATCTGCCAATTTAATACTTCTGATTGGAGAGATGTTAAACAACTTAAACATCATGTGAAAGTGTGACTAAATCATTACAATTGTTAACTCTTGATTTGAACATGTTACCTCATATCTGCGGACACTGATAAATAACTTACATTCTCTAAGTTCTCCTTTGTTTTTTGACTGTAGAGTTGCTCTGCCATCTGTATTGACCCACCAGGTGTCACCAAAAACCAAAAATGTTCCAACTAATTTCATGATACAGATTACTATGAGTTTATATACATGATCTATACCAGTGTTAGGCAACCACCACCTCAAGAGCCACACGCAGCTCTTTAAAGCCTGTGGTGCGGCTCTTTTGAGCTTTTATGAATAACGTAAACCCTAAACCCATGTGTATCATATGCATTAGATGAGTGACAATCAGAAATAGTGTGAGAACGAAGGCTGTGATAAATGAATTTCGCAAGGAACGTCCAGATACAATGATATTCCAGAAATTCAGTTCAGTTTTATTTCATTTCATTCATCGTTTTACCATCGATTTAAAATGTGTTTGCTTTATGTTAGCGGCTAAAAATACTATTGCGGCTCTTTTTGTTTTGTTTAATACTGACCAAAGTGGCTCTTTTGATGTTGAAGGTTGCAGAACCCTGATCTATACGAGAGACGATGTGTGGTTTTTCATGCATTACGATGAAATGTCCAAGGGCATGCATTTCATACATTTTTATAATTACGTTCCATGCGATTTTATGAGCAAAGAACTTTAGTAGCTTCAATTCTGCAAGGCTTTCTTTACAGTTACAGTATTCATGCGCAAAAGCCATAATTTAGTGGATTAAGCAAGAATGTAGCGTTACATCATCCCTCAACATTAGAAAGTGTGAGATTGTTTTAAAAGTGCATTCATACAGGCTTTAGATCGTCTTCAGTCTCAATGGCGCTTGTTGAAACAGGACTCAAAGGCTCTGGTCTGCTCCACAGTGGATTAATATCTGAATTAGTCGTGTCGTGGCAGGTCTCCTCCCTCCACAGGCATCTGAAACATCCTTTATGTTTATGGACGTCTGTCAGAGAGTGGCCCGCAAAGTGCATGTTCCGACACCTGAGGTTTAATGACAGCGGAGAACATTTACAGTCAGTGAGTTGTGAGGACCGGCTTTGTTTAAAAGTCCAGAAACTATTTGGACAGCAGGACGCCTCGGACACATCAGTAGCAGTTTGTTTCAGCGATTCAAAGGCTCGAATGCAACAATCACTCTTTTATTTCCTGCCCGTGTTCATAGATGGACACTTGTCTAGATCGAGCCACAATAGTTGCTTTGTGTTTGGGCCATGAGCACCAGACGTAGAGTGGCCTGGCTGTCTGTTTATTCGAGTGAGGGAGTGCGGGGTTTTCTGCTACTTTGCTTTGGTGCTTATTGTGTAAAACCAATATTACATAAATACTTTTTTAAATTGAACAACTTACATACATTTTAGGATGATCTAAAAAATGTTCGGGAACTCATGTTTTAGTGAAATTGACTCTTTAAAAACACTATTCCCCATTAGTGATGAGTCCAATACCCTTTCTTTCTTTCTTTCTTTCTTTCTTTCTTTCTTTCTTTCTTACTTCCTTCCTTCCATCCATCCATCCATCCATCCATCCTTCCTTACTTCCTTCCTTCCTTCCATCCTTCCTTCCACCCTTCCTTCCTTCCATCCACCCATCCATCCATCCTTCCTTCCCTCCTTCCTCCCATCCACCCTTCCATCCACCTTCCATCCATCCTTCTTTCCATCTTCCTTCCATCCATCCTGCCTTCCTTCCATCCATCCATCCATCCATCCATCCATCCATCCGTCTTTCCTTCTTTCCTTCCTTCCTTCCTTCCTTCCTTCCTGCCTTCCATCCATCCATCCATCCATCCGTCTTTCCTTCCTTCCTTCCTTCCTTCCTTCCTTCCTTTCATCCATCCTTCCTTCCATCCTTCCTTCCACCCTTCTTTCCACCCTTCCTTCCTTCCATCCACCCATCCATCCATCCTTCCTTCCCTCCTTCCTCCCATTCACCCTTCCACCCATCCACCCTTCCATCCACCTTCCATCCACCTTCCATCCATCCTATCTTCCATCCATCCATCCATCCATTCATCCATCCGTCTTTCCTTCCATCCTTCCTTCCTTCCTTCCTTCCTTCCATCAATCCATCCATCCTTCCTGCCTTCCTTCCATCCATCCTTCCTTCCATCCACCCATCCTTCCTTCCATCCATCCACCCACCCACCCACCCACCCATCCATCCACCTTCCATCCACCTTCCATCCATCCTATCTTCCATCCATCCATCCATCCATCCATTCATCCATCCGTCTTTCCTTCCATCCTTCCTTCCTTCCTTCCTTCCATCAATCCATCCATCCTTCCTGCCTTCCTTCCATCCATCCTTCCTTCCATCCACCCATCCTTCCTTCCTTCCTTCCTTCCTTAATAATCTGTCAATACTGTATCGTGCAGATGAACAGACACACTTGGATTAGTTAGAAGGTCTTCTTTTCATCTCGCTCAGTTTGAGGACCTTGAACTGAACAAGTTGCACTATTGTTCTTAATCAGTTGTGACACTGGATTTCTCTTCCCACAAAATAAAAATGTTGATTTTGGTCTTGGAAATGCGGCACCAAACATTTCCCATGGGTTGTTTTTAGTACAAGTTATTTTTAAAGGTATAAGTTAGAAAATAATTCTTCAAACTAGAGCCACGTGTTTTTTTTTTATCCCATTTCCCGCTCATTATTTTTATTCCATCTTTGAATGAGTGTCCTCTGTCCTCGGCTGCACTTTTCTCTCCTTCCTCGGAGAAGCTTTGGCGAGTGTGCCAGCTCTAATTGTGTCCGGATGGCGCTCGGTGGTGGGCCTTGATTGTAGCATGAAGAGACATGGCAGAAGAGAAGGTTTTTTTCCCGTCAGTCTGTGAACAGAAGTCCCATTGACTGCGCGGCTCTGTGGTTGTAGTGGATTGTCATGTGGCATCGTCTCCAGCCGTCCCACACTGACCACACTCCCCTAAATCCTGCAGTGGGTTTATGTCAAGTTCCAGTGGGCGCTTCTTACAGAGCAGCACAATAAAGAGACAGCATTGTGTCAAATTAGTGGTCACATGTAGCTGTTCTTTTCAGCGTTTGCGTCAGTTCTGTTAGACACTGTATATTATTGAAGCTCATTATTCAGCTATAGTTTGTATAAAGTTGAGCCCTTCTTGTGGGTGTGTTCTGAGCAAATAGCAGAATGATATGGAGAAACAATTCAAGGCATTTTTATCTGAATAATACACTGCCTCCAGCAACACGATGTGCCCAAAGAATGAGATCAACTGACGACCTGAACATCCTGAATGAACAGGTTTCATCATGAAAGACACGTGGATTGTCCAAAGAGTGCAGATCTGAACCCCAGTGAGAATCTTTGGGATGTGTGAGAAGGCTTTGCACAGTGGTCGCATTCTCCCATCATCAATAAGAGATGAAGAAATGAATGCAACATTGGATCTTTTGATATTGCAGTAGCTTTTTGAAACAATGCTACAGAGAATGTGTGCTGTAATCAAAGCTAAAGGCACTCCAATGAAATATTAGTGCAGATTTTTTTTTTTTTGGTCAGGCAGTGTAGTTATTGCTAACAATACTCCATAAGTACTGCTGCCCCCGCGACCCGGCCCCGGATAAAGCGGAAGAAAATGGATGGATGGATGGCTCCATAAGTATTATCGGAAATAATATATCAATCACTTTATCCTCCACATCCCAAAAGCATTCATCAAAAGTATCTCATTTGGACAGAACTGAAGAAAATAATTGTCCACAGATGGAGTTTAAAGGTCTAAACTTTATGCTTAACCTCTTAACCGAGCAGATTTTCTCCAGTCTGGCTTTACCCAAATCTCAACGCTTCTTGAAAAAAGGGTCAAGAAAGCGAGAAAAGCAAGGATGAAAATTCAAAAATAAAGTGACGAAGACTCAGTGAAAAAGTGAAGAAAACTCAACAAAAAAGTGATGAAAAGGCAGCAAAAGAGCAAAGAAAAAAGTGTCAAGATAGCAACAAAAGCAATGCTGAAAATTCAACAAAAATGCCTCAAAAGAGCGACAATAAAGTGATGAAAACTCAGCAGAAAATGTAAGAAAATAAGTGGAAAAAAAACCGATGAAAACATGACGAAATGCTTCAAAAAACACCGTGGCGACGCAACAATAAAGTTACTATCAGTTTTGTCGGTCTTAGCTTTCAAATGAGGCTTTGCACTGGCGTATAGGCTGTGAAGAAGGTTTTAGATTTGGGTAAAACCAACGTTTGCTCAGTTAAGGCAGACTCTCTCAGGTTTACAGTCGATACATTCCCACTCAACAGCCTAGAACCAAATTGCACTTGGTTTTCCTGCTTTCTTTCATTTCTTTAACTTCTTGGTATTTGTCTCTTTATTCTGTTCTATCTGTGAATTCCTTCCTCTGATAGTATTTCATGTCAATATATTCTGTGTCTTTGCATGTCTCACTGTGATCACACCTGGCACTCTTCACTCTTTGCTTCATCGTGAGTGAATGTGCGAATGAAATTATATCCTTAGGCAGCCAGTGTGGACTCAACCTGCCAAAAGTAGTTAACCATTTGAAAACACGACTAATTTCACCGTCATTACTGAATAAATTGGTACTTTGCGCTTTGATCGACTAGGACGGGTAACTAATTTGTTTCGTTTTTGTTAATCCCTTAGGAGGCTTTCAATATTTGCTTGTGTCTTACTCTTAAAACATGCCCGACAGGCTGTGACCTGCGCCATACCAGAGCCTCACATCTCTGACATTTTATTGCATATTCTGAGTTTTCTCTGCTATTCCTGCATAGGTGTGTGTCCCCTTCTTTAGTGCGGGGGTCCTCCTGTGCTATAGGTGTGGCTTCGGTGGGTGGGTCGAGGCACATCCCTGTATTTTTTCACTTCTCCTGAGTGATTGATGACAGCTCAGACACCGTTGCCCCGGGGCAGGAATTTTGCAAGAGCAGCAGAAGAGGGAGGAAAAAAAAGGAAAAGAAATCATAGCCCGTGAATGTTGCAAAGGAGGAAAGCTGCGTGGAGTGATCTGAACACTCCCACCAAACAACAGGAACCGCTTTGTGGAGATTTAGTCACACAGTAGCTGCCGTTTCTGCTTAGGAGTTGAGTTTATGTTCAGTTTCTGGGGCTGAAACTTTGCCAAAATGGACCCGCGGTTTAGGAACTACTCGACCGACAGCATGGGCAGCGATGTGGTCTTCATAGATGAGGTCAATTACCAAGCCATGCTGCGGGCGTCTGCGCACAGAAAAGGTAATTCTTAAAAAATATTCAAAAAAATCGCTGCAATTTTTTAAATAATTCTCAGTATTTGCACAGGTGAGAGCGCTGTTATAGTTTAATTTAGTTACAGAATATAGTGGTGGTGGGATTTCTTTCAAACAAGCCACTCCCCTCAATGTCGTGAAATTTAAGATTTTTATTGGTCACGGCGGCTGACACCCATTTTGGGGAGAAATGCCTTTATCTGTAAAAAAAAAATAACGTGATTTTTCTTGTTCAAGTTTTGCAACTTGTAACCAAGTTTCTCAAACTGCTCTTTCAGGTGTTACTCGAGGTCATCTGCAGCTTAAGCCTTTGTCTGTAATTAGAGATAGTTTCATTTATGCTTCAGCTTTAGTCATTCATTTATGTTCTGGTTTAGACACAGTTTACACCAGAGATTTTCAACTGGTGGGTCGGGACCCAAAAGTGGGTCGCGAAGCATTAGTGTTAAAGGGTTGCGAGCCTAATCCGGGGAACTTTGTTTTTTTCAATTTTTTCCATCTGAAAAGGCATGGAAATATTAACATTATTGGGTTGTTTTGATCATAATTTCAGTCTTAAAGGCATAATAAAAACGTTATAACTTGAACTACAATAACTGTTTACTCTACCCTTAATACATTGTACCTAACAAAATTTCATGCAATGTAATGTGCTTTGTAACAATGTGTAGTAAGTTGTACCTATGGGTTAGATAGACAATGGAATAGTATGTATTTGTAGTTTGTACATAATTTAATAAGACATTTCGAACTCTAACCTTAAGCCCTCACCTATTATGTACTTACAAAGTACTAATGCAAGTTATTCCATTGTGTATGTACTACATAGGTACAAGTTATTACAGATTGTTACAGAGCACATTACATTGTATTACATTAAGTTGGGTACAATGTATCAAGGTAGTGTAAAATAAAGTGATACCTTTTGCCTTAATAAATGATGAGTAAACACTTAATCCATCGTGAACAATTCATTAGTTAAGTTTGACTAACACTTAACAATGAATGTTATGAGTTAGGCATTAAGTGTTAGTCACAATCAACTAATTCATTGTTCATGCACCATATTATTATAAAGTGTTAAAGGGGCTATAAGGAGTTTAAAAATGTTGAAATTAAGTATTTTCCTCCCCCTACATGTTCCAGCCATGTCCTAATGTGTAGAATGAGCTCAGACCTGTTCACCACAACTGCCTCTAAAATCCTGCACTGTCACTCAAAAAGTTAATTGAAGTCCAAAGTGCCGTCATGCACGAGCTTAATATAGAAGGTGCAGTTACGCCTAAGACCTGAGGTGGCAGCAGTGAGTATAAAATGGCCAACTTGCAATAGCCCCTTTTATAAAACTTGTGGCTTTTAAAATACTTTATACAATATGTGACAAATTACATTGTGATTTGGGTAATGGTGGGTCCCACACAGCTTAGCCATCATTTAGTCCAGTTTAGGCAACAACAAAAAAACATTTTATACCCAGTTTTGTAGTTTTGATCTTTGCCTCAGCCTGGTGGTGCAGAGGGGCAGATAGTTTATGACGTGATACTGAGTGTGAAAAGTTTCGGAGCTGCTGCTGTCATTTCAACGGGATAATTCAGCCATTGTGAACTTAAGCTTGCGTAAACTTGATCAGATATAATTTTACACACACTTGACGAATGCTCTCCTCAAACTGATCCCTTTCTTCACTCAGTATCTCAACATCACAAAGTAATATTTTTGTTTTATCTCAAAGCACAATGCGCGCCTTTGAGCAGATCAAATATCTCCCGTCTCATCTTAACAGCGCCTCGGCTTCAGCGATGAAAGCAGGAATCCAGTGTGTTCGAGTTTCCTTTCTCAGCTCTAGGCTACACACACACAAAAAAAAGAGTTTGCAAACATATTATTTCAAAGAAGGTGCTCGCCGCTCCCGTTTACTTTTCCGAAGCACATTTTTCGCAGGTTGGAGCGGAGGAATGTTAAGTGCGGCACTGTCTGACCCCGACGCCTCTTAAGGAACAGACTTTCTTGTGTGAGCAGAAAAACATTAAAATTTATCATGTCAAACCAGCAACGTTCAAGCATTTTACATTGTTTTCCTGCAAAAAAAATCTCTTAAATTGAGATCAGGCTGCACAGTATCTCCAGATTATTTTTGTTATCGCAAAGTGTGAAAACGCAACAAAAAAGCAACTCAAACATGACAAAAAAGCAATAAAAACGGGACAAAAACTGGACCATAAGCAACAAAAACAAACAAAAATGTTACAATTAAAGGGACAAGGCGTTAACAAGGCAGTCTTCGCTTCCAAATGAGGCGAAAATGTGTTTGGTTAAGGCGGGGGTTAAGAGGTGAAAGTCTGTTTAAAGAGACTAGATGCAAGTTGGTCATTTTTATACTCACTACTGCCACCTCAGGTTTTACGTGTAACTGCAGGTTCTATATAAGCTCGTGCATGACGGCACTTCGGACCCGAATTACAGTGCAGGATTTTAGAGGCAGTTGTAGTGAACAGGTCTGGGCTCCTTCTACACATTAGCACATGGCTGGAACATGTAGGGGGATGAAAATACTTCTCTATTGCCCCTTTAAATTTAATACACTGCAAAAAGAAATCTCGAAATTAGTACATTTTTCCTGAAATAAATACTTTTGCGCTTGATTTGAGAGTGTAATTTCAACACATCTGTCCGTGGGGCAAGATATTTACTATTAAATTAAGATAAATATAAATCACCATTCTCAAAACTAGTCCGACAACAGTTAAACAGCAGCCGTTTCCATAGTAACGCAAGTAAACAATTGAGCTGGAACTAGCTTAAAGCTTAAAAGTGAAATATCTCCTGCCCAGGACTTAAAAAAAAAAAAAAAAAGCAAACAGGCCCAAATGAACAGTTTCAGCTTGTGTGTTTGTGGTGTTCTTGACTCCGCGTCGTGCATTAAAACTGTATAACGCACGGCTCCTCGTTATTTCATCATTATCTTAGTCTCAAATCAAAGACAGATTTACTTATTTCAAGAAAAGTACTGCGTTGAAATGTTGCTGCTAGAATATTGGCGAGTTTTCAAATATTGCAATTATTTCTCTTTGTGTGTAACTTAAGAGTTATAGGCTACCCGTTTTTTGGGCTGACTGCATAAATGCACACTGGCAGGTGAGGGATTAGCTCTTTGAAGGATGGGTCAGGTGCAGATGATGGACTTCCTTCTGGGATTATTACGTAAACTCGGCGTTACCTTGGCTTAGTTTTGTCACAGACTTGAATTTTACTTGGCTCTTCTATTCTGCATTCTGTTCCAAAGTAAAAAAAAATAATAAAGTAATTTGACCCAATAATAGAAGAGTCCTCTGTGCACTTGTGAAATGCTCTGAGTCACAAGGACGTGTGACTCACTGGTGAAACGTTATAATGCCGTGAATCGGGCGTTGGCGCCACAGGACCCACTTCTGCTTTTAATCTGGTCACATTTTCTGTTTGATCCGACCGAGTCTGAGAAATCAAGCCTCTTTATGGACAGAGTGGTTTCACTGTCTGTTATTAATTCATCTTTCTGCGTACGCAACCATCATGTGGAGAGATAATGTGAATCTGCACAGACGAGCTTGTTTTTGGAGTTGGTGAAGTTGCAGATATAGGAAAGAAAGATTTATTTCTGTCCTTTTCAAGTCATGCATTTAACACAATATTTAAGAAATAGCTGAGATGTTATCATAATTAATCATTTCATTCTCTCCTGATTTTTTAGTTTTCCACAAAAGTTCTCTAACCTTTTTAACCCTGTGAGCTACTTTTACGTAACAAAAATGAGAGTTACTTACGCTTTGGCGACTCTTATGTAACTAAGCTCCTGAGGTGGAGTTTACTCTGGAGGATATTTCAAGTGTGTTCAGAACAAAAATACAACGCTCAAATGTGAGTTGTAACTAGGGCTGGGCACCGTTACATTTGTTTTGATTCCAGTACTTTAACAATACTGGGTTTTCGATACTGATACCTGAACGATACCACTACTAAAATATTTGTATTCTAGAGGCAGGAAACAGAAAAGTAAAGTGTGGAAGAGATTCATCTCGAATGTCAAGAAACTGGGAAATAATTTTGGAAAAAATGTGTAAAAAATGGTGGAATAATAGGGAAAAATTGGGAAAAACAGGGAAAATATTAGCAGTGCTTAATTTGATCCCCGGTTAGGGGGAACGCATTCCCCCAATTAAATTTTTTTCAGGGTAAAGGATCCGGGAAATATTTTGGAGGATCCGGCAAAAAAGTGTCTGATACAATGGTGTCTGATGAGAGTGTTCCGGCAAATGTTTTGGCCTGTTCCCCCAATCCATCACATCAGACCAAAAGTTTTCCTGAAAATACTAATTTACAAATTAAGCACTGAATATTAGTAATAAAAAATTGGCAAAAAATTAGGAAAAAAATAGAAAAAAATGTGGAAAAAAATAAGACACAATTGGGGGGAAATGGGGCAAACACTGGGCAAAAAATATATATATATATATTATTTGAGCAGAAACAACCTTTCAAAATCATTTAACGGTACCCAGGCCTACTTATAACGTATGTAGAAATGTAGAAAATCTTGAAATAGTGGAGAGCTAGCTCCCTATAGCTTCTATCAAGATGTTGTACTGTTTGTGCCAGACCTAAGCCTGGATAAATACAGAGAGGAGGCACATCTGAAACACATGCCTGAAAATAGCGGGTATGGAGCCCATGTACGAGTTGTAAAAAATGTTATTTTGACTCTCAATGTCGAGGGTTCTGTTTGAAAATAGGATTATGTAAATGCCTTCTATATTATATCCTTGCTGTGATACACAAAACATGCTATTGACCGGCTGCTGAAAGGGAAGGGTTTTTTTATTACTAAGAATAACATTTCTACTAAACATCTCCATTCATTTCCACTGTCACTCGCCCAGTCTTTACGTGCAGCCTAGTTATGTAATCATGTCTTTGCTTTGACTGACTCTATATCGCCCTGAACCATAAAACAGGGAAAGTCTGTCCTGATCATTTTCTGTTCACGGCGCGTTGACTCCACACAGCCCTCGTCCCTCATGTGTCCGCTGTGGTATGCGACCCGCTTTGTTGAACCAAGCCCAGAACAAAACATCAAAAACAAAAGTACAAGGTGGGACACGTCAGGAGCAGCTGAGAGTTCCCTCCTGGCGCATGTCAATGTTGAGTAAATCTTGGGAAGTTTACGCCTCAGGGTTGTGTGTTTTTATGGCAGGGTTATATGAGGCAGTTTACTGTGGCTCGTACGCAAACACAGTAAATATAGTTTCTTATTGAAGATGTGCAGCGTCTTCTCAAAGCAGAGGCTCCTAAGAGGTCGGTAAAGCCTGGAGGTCATGGATTAAACCGTCAGGGGTTGAGAGAAATTCATTTGTTTTAGCTCCAAATGCTGTTCACAATCACTGCAGTACAAAACAGAGGTGTAACCGGGGCTGGGCACCGTTAAAATGTTTTTGATACCGATACCTGAACGATACTTTTTTCGATACCTATGCTAAACTGAACATGAACAAAGTTCAGAGCTTTTCATTTGGCAGTGGATTTAAATGATATGAAGCTCTTTCAAACTGTCATTTGGATGATTTTAGCCTCTTATTTTCATTTTTATTATTTTAGTTGATGAAAATACATGGACATTTTAGTCTCATAAACAACTTTTTAGTCAGAAAAAATATGACTTTGACTAAATTTATGACGAAATATTTAAGTCGACGAAATTAACAGTTTGCCACCCAAGAAATTTAACTTGGACAAGACGATATTCAGGACAAAAACATTTGAACACATTACGATGGATGCATATGAATATAGTTTTCTACTAAATAAAGATATAAAGACATGGAGAGGAGCAAAGTGGTTCAACAGCCCATAAATACATAAACAACAGACATCGAGGTATTGCTAGCGCTAGTTAGCGCTACCTACGACTGCCGTTTTTTCGCTTCTACTGAACAATCTGCTGTGAATAAACATCCATATGGACCCGATTTAGACTTTACTTTACTTGTATGTGTTAAATAAGTTTATATTTCACCAGAAAAGCGCTAAAAACTGCGAAAAACGGTGTTTCCTAGAAGATTCTATTTTCCCCCTCGGCGAAGCCACGCCCCCTTCTATGACACAATGCCGTCTGTATCTATGGTCTGCGTGAATACTTGGCTAACTAGCATGTGTAAAACTGTATAACGCACAGTTAGTCCGGCAAAGTTAAATCATGTTCTATATCACTCCACGTCGTGCATTAAAACAACAGTATATAATGCACGGCTCCTCGTTGTTTAATCCTCTCTGTAATGGTCAAGTCATTGTACATTTTTGTTACTAAAACTATGCATGTTGTGTTTGTGTCTTTGCAGATGAGCGGGACAAAGTTCAGAAAAAGACCTTCACAAAATGGGTCAACAAACACCTGATAAAGGTAAGGACGAAAAGATTAGCAGCATTTATTCATAATCCGTTACCAAGGCAACATGGTGCAAAAGTACTAATTGAGACAAGACCAAGACCTTTTGTGTCGACTACAGCTTCAGTCTGGTCCATATTAACTGCGCTGAACAGCCGGAGTCCAGATGTTTCACAGGTTTCTTGACTCTGCTTTTATTTCTCTCCTAGCTACCAATGTTTCTGAAGTTTCTTTGCTCTTACCTGGAAAAACCTGCCCCTCTTTTTTTTATGTAAAACTATTTGGAAATTTTGAAAAAGTCTGAAGAAACGTTATAGAAACCAGAGCTGCTGTGAGTCAGAATCACCTGGAGATGGTTTAAATAGTTCAAAACATGAGAAAAAAGAAAAAAAAGGTTAGGGTCTGATCAGGTTTCACATCTGCTTCCCAGACATGAGAGGAAAATGAACTTTGTAACTTTAGGATCACACTAAATACCGTCTGTGCTAAAGAGGTTATAGGCTCCTGCGGGACACAAGGAAATTGCATTTAATATTACGGCTGAGATGAGACTGTTTTGTTCAATTTATTCATATTATTAACAATATGCAGCTGGTTATTTCATATCTTTGAACACATTTTGATCCTTTAGTTCGATATGAGCCTAGTTTTTGTCCTGATTTAGTATTTTAGAAGAAAATACTTTTGGATTTTCAACAAACTTATCCAAGCATAATAGTGGAGCAATGCCATTATTTCCTCCCCCCATAAAATGCATTTGGTTTTCGTTGAAGTGAATCCTTTTAAACGACTTTCAAGGCCTTCATTTTGGCACAATCTGTAAAATGACTGAATGCCCTGAAGAAACCCTGGATTAGGAAAACAAAGTCTTTAGTATCTTGAGTACTTGAGGAGCAGTAGTAGCCGATAGCCTTTTGCAGAGCTTTCCTCTGAGTCAGATATGGCCTCTGGTCTGTTCCCAAGTCTTATGATCCTCCTGTTGTGGGACTTTGGTTCAAAAACACAGAGGTCGTCCAAAACTCTGACCCAGACAAGGATTTTTTTTGGAGCAGAATCTGAGGAAAGTCCGACCAAAGAAACCAATAACAAAGTCTGAGAGAAGCTAACTTTAGATTGTATTATTTCAGTTATCAGAAAAAGCAAGATAGATTCTCCAAGGAACATAATAGAAGATTAAATTGACTGTATCTTCAAAGCTATAATGAGTCACAAGGACACTGTCCCACTGAAAAATGTGGCGTAACTTACTGATGTTATTATTTCTGAGTTTATTACCCGAGTCAGATGTTTGAAACCTCATGTGAACAGTTTCCAATTCCATTAATAATCGGACACGGTTTAGCTCTTTTAGTTTAACCTCTTAACCCCCATCTAGACCGAGCACATTTTCTCCAGTTTGGCTTTTCCCAAATCTAAAAGATTAAAATAAAATAAAAAACACCAAAATATTGACGAAAATGAGGACGAAAACGCAGCGAAACGTGACAAAAAAGTTATGAAAAAAAAAAAGTTATGAAAAAGCAACGAAAAGTGACAAAAACACGACAAATATGTGAGAAAAATGTGACAAAAAATCACTTTTATAGGTCTTAGCTTTCAAATGAGGCATTACACACTGTTGCTCTCCAGTCGACAAGCTTTTAGATTTGGGTAGAGCCGAACTGGATGAAATGTGCTCGGTTCAAAGAGGGTGAATTATGCTTTTTGCAAGTACTTGGTAATAATTTCAAACACATCTTTATCACTAACATTCTGTAACATTGTTCTGAAACAGCTGAAGCAAAAGATCCACTCGTTTAACCCCCACCTGAACCGAGAACATTTTCTTCAGTTCAGCCTTACCCAAATCTAAAAGCTTCTCAAATGGAGCCTGTGTAACACCTCATTTGAAAGCTAAGACCTAAAAAACTGATCAAAACGGATCTTTTTCCTCATTTTTGCCATTACTTTTTTAAAGGGAATTTTGTCACTTTTTTCCTCGCATTTTTCGTCGCATCCTTGTCCATTTTTTGTTGCACTATTGTCACCTTTTCATCATTTAAATTGGCTAGATGCAAGTTGGCCTTTTTATACTCGCTACTGCCACCTCAGGTCATACGTGTAACTGCACCTTCTATATTAAGCTCGTGCATGACGGCAATTCGGCCCCGAAGTAACAACCTTTTGAGTGACAGTGCAGGATTTTAGAGGCAGTTATGGTGAACAGGTCTGGGCTCATTCTACACATTAGGACATTACTGGAACATATAGGGGGAGGAAAATACATACATTTAACATTTTTAAACTCCATATAGTCCCTTTAAGTCCCATTCTTGTCGCTATTTACATGCTTGTTTTTCAAGAACCTTTAAAGCCAAACTGGATAAAACGTGCTCAGTTCAGGTGGGGGTTAAGAGGTTAAGTCAGCTCATTATAAACAAGAAAATTGATTCACATTTGTCAAAAACCAGAGCCGCTGCACAACCAACAAAGGAAACCATCTATGGCCAATGTCATTTTAAGTGTTAACTGTATTCGCCTCATTATCACGTATCTGTTTATGCATCTCCACAGTAGCAGGACTAGTTTGGAAAAGATACATTTCTCCAACAGCCAGCAGATGTGCTTTAGACCTGGTTAAGTCCTGGTTAAGATTACACTGGTGACACAACAAAAAATAAACCCGGACACTTCAGCTCTCACTACATGTTCTCCAAGTACATTACATTTGTCAAGAAGTCAAACATCTCATGCCTTTCTATTCTATTTACTCCGTTTTTTTGTCTCTCTCATAAAACCTTTCTCTTTTTCCATCTTTTCCTGTCTCTTCCCTCCATCTCTCATCCTCATCTCTGCGTCAGCACTGGAAAGCGGAGGTAGGTGCAGCGTGAAGCAGAGTGCTGAGTGGTTTTTGCACGTCCCTCAATTTCCAAATGATCACACCTGATTTGTCTCTGGAAACTTTCACCGCCATTTTCTCCATTGCTCCCCTTTCTTTGTCTATAGCCCGGTTCTCTTTCTAAGCAATCTGAGTTTTTCATTGTGCATTTGTGATCTTTCAGGCACTGAAGTTTAAGTTGAAACATCTTGGTCTTTGTATCATGCTGTTGAAGTTCTTGATTGTTCTTGATATATTGTTCTTAACCCTCTCAAAAATACTACAAGGATTACTAGTCCTGAAGCTAATGAAGCTAATTGTTGATTTCAAATTGTCTTTCCATAAGCTAATAGTGTTTTTTTTTTTTTTACAACAGCCCACTTTAACCAAATATCCCTCAAATGGTTCCCCTAAGCAACTTGATTTTGAGTTTTATTTCTGTGCTTGATGTTTAGATAATCTGAGGAGCCTCACATTTCTGTCTAAACTATACCCTGATAATGACGTTAACATGTTTCCTCTTTGTTTGTGCCCAGTCCCAGAGACACATCACAGACCTGTACGAGGACCTCAGAGATGGACACAACCTCATCTCGCTGCTGGAGGTGCTCTCCGGAGAGACTCTGGTGAGGAAATACATGTGTCTCTATCACCCTTTAGACACAAATTGGTTGTAGTGTAGGGTTTTATGGAGGCCTAGCTCAAGTTATCAAGTGGTCAGACTTATATATATACTTATAAAGTCGCTACATTGGCATTGTTTTAATAATTGTCTGCAATGTCAAAATATCCAGTGTTGCATTCATTTTTCTCCACAATCTTGTATTGATGATGAGAGAGTGTGACCACTGCGCAAAGCCTTCTCCAGCACATCCCACAGATTCTCAAAGGGGTTAAGATCTGGACTCGGCGGTCAAACCACTCTTTCACAACGTAGCCCGATGAATCCTGGCATTGTCATCGTAGAATATGCCCGTGCCATCAGGGAAGAAGAAATCCACTGATGGAACTTTTTTTTTGGTCAGGCCGTGTATTACTTGATTTGGGATTTTAAAAAACAGTCGACGCCCTGATTAATTTCTTACAAAAGAGAGTGGCTTTGTCCGAATGTCCACCCTAGTCTCTAACCCCTCATTCACTACATAAGCCCGCGCTCTATAACAGACTATATAGTAGACTCTATAGTAGACTCTGTAGTCCACTGATTCTGTTTCGGACAAGAAGCCTACAAACGTTTATTTTATGAAACAGACAAACAGTTTAGGCACCTTTACAGATGTTCTATTTGACCTTTTAATTTAAAACTATCATCACAAAAGGATCGGGAGCAGCTGAAACGCCAGCGTTAGTTACAAAGGCATGCAGAACGTAGGTCAGCCCGGTGTCCGAATTCCAGCAGAATGAGTGCACTACATCTGCTAAAAGTAGTATTTCTGTGATAAAGACCAACCAAACTCAAGAGACTGGATAGATATGAATCAGATACGTTTTATTTCACATCAAATTTTACATGAATGAAGAAAATGGCTTGGATTATTTGCCTTTTTGTTTGAGAGAGGAAGCTATTGATCATTTAACAGCTCGAGCTAAAGGTAAGCAGCTAACGTTTGCAACTTTTCACCATAGCCGTTTATATTCAAGTAGTTTATTTTCAGAGTGCATTGTGGGAAATGTTGAGTGCACTACTTTTTCCTCTCTGGACATTCAGACACCCCTAGAAAATGGCGCGACCACTGTATAGTGCACTATACAGGGAATAGTGAGGACATTCAGACACAGCCAGTATCTTACTTTTGCCACACCCGCTCATCTTGATCTAATATTTCAAATTAGCTTATTCCGTGTGCATGCGATTTACATTAATACCGTTGCATTCTTTTGATTTGAACCCTTATCGTGTGTTGTCTAACTTTTACACTAATTTGCATCCTCTCCCTCCATCGTAACCTCTGGCACTGACCTGTTTGAGCGCTGCTGCGTTTTTTCCTTTCTTTCTCTTACTTCCTGTACTTCCTGTTGGCTGACCCCTCTCACGTTTGACCCCCTTGTGCGCTCGCTGCTGCGGTAGCCCCGGGAGCGTGACGTGGTGAGGAGCTTGCGGTTGGTGAGTGGCGACCCGGGCGGTGGAGGGCGTGGCATGTGTGGCGTCCCCCTAATGATGGCTGATGATGATGCTGGGGAAGTGCATGAAACTCACACTGACTCGCCGAATGTCCCGCTGTGTCTTCATGTCATCCATTTTATTTTCATGCGTCTGAATCGAGACTGCATTTCGCTTTGATTGTACATACCACCTCGTGAATGCGGATTGTCGCTACCCGAAAAGGACCGCTGTTGCTGTGTATGTGCCAACTGTGTATGGAATTGGCCCTTGTAGGATTCCCTTATCCTCTCTTTCCTTTTGGCTATATCAGCTGTATGCAATGGGAAGGAAAATCAATTTGGAGGAGCAGTGGGCGATGGCAGCGCAGCGTCCAGGGACCGGTCTCCAGATCATGAGCTAAGATCTTTGTCAGGAGCGCCAAGCTGAGGGATTAGTCAATTTTAACATATTTTTGCTCGTTATGGGAAACTAGGCACCTGGAAACTCATCCAGGCCTTGCGTGACGTGTAGTTCACGCAATGCTAACAGGCCGGCCTTCATTAGTATGAGATTTTCTGCATTTTTGTTTTTTGGGGGGTTAGCGGCTATATGGAGGTACTACAGCAATGGCGGCCCCTATTGTTGTCGACACAAAGCAGAGCAGCCAGCGGCCATTTGTTTTCGCTCTTTGTATGGTTTGCCTCTTGGTCAGGTTGGGATTGTAAATTCAATTTGGCTCAATACAGAGTAAATAAAAAATAAATACAGGAGATGAAAAATAGTAAATCTAGATACAGAAAGACCAAGAAATTGGCCCTCTAAGCCAGTGGTTCCCAACCTGTTTTGTCTTGCGGACCCCTTGGACTCTTCAGTGGTGCTCTGTGTTTGCCTGGACACCGTGTCAAAGTGACCGTGGTGACCATGGTAACCGTGGCATCAACTACATTTCCACAGTGGTACATCCGCGAGCAAACAGGAGTAAACCAATCAGCGAAGTTATTCGTTTGTTTGTTTGTTTGTTTGTTTGTTTGTTTGTTTGTATGCTTTATTGTCCCCGTAGGGCAAGGGGTCTCCAACCTTTTTTTCCTGGCGAGCTACTTTTTTACAACAGAAAAAACCTCTCTCTCCTTGCAATCCTAGTTTGTTGCCACAATTTATTTAGAAAGCAGTCACTTAAAGCACTGTCTGAAAGTGAATAGACAATGTTGTGTTGAAAATGAACTGAAACACCCCCAAACCTATACATTCTATTGTAAAAATATAAGTATAATATAAGTTCTGGAGTTCTGCATTAGAAAGTAAAACTACTACTAGAATAGACCAAAGATGT
This sequence comes from Gobius niger, assembly GCF_951799975.1. NCBI lineage: Eukaryota > Metazoa > Chordata > Actinopteri > Gobiiformes > Gobiidae > Gobius > Gobius niger. The sequence continues at coordinate 22,156,138 of NC_136865.1, read as the reverse complement.
TGATAAGGTCCATGACACTTGTATGAATCCAGTGCATGCCACATCCATCACTGACTGCACATCTATAGATCATAATATGAATGTCTGCCTGGATGGTCATGACGTTGAACAACGCTGATTTCTCATATGATCTCGGGGTCTGCGTTCGCCACTTGCTGCATAATTTGAACCATTGCTTGTCAAATGTGCTCCTTTTTTCACTGTCAGATCATTTACTTTTGATCCATGACTGCTCACGTTCACTGTTTGCAGTAGGTAGTAGTTTATAAAGTAGGTGTTGTGGGCATTAAGACACCTGCTGCTCGGTCATGGGACTGTGCCGTTCTCTCTAACTTGTGTCAAAGAGATCCCTGTCACTAATGTCTCTTTCTTTTGTCTTCTTCAGCCCAGAGAGAAAGGCCGGATGCGCTTCCACAAACTACAAAATGTGCAGATCGCCTTGGACTTTCTCAAGCACAGACAGGTTTGTACAGCTTTATTACATAACAGGGACTCTGACTTGTGTTCTGTTGTACTATGGGATTAGAGAACTTGCCAAAGACCAGCTAGACTTACTGATAAGAGATGAAAACTATGAGCAATGTGGGACAACCTTGATCACATTCAACTTGAAACAGCAATATGAGCTCTATAACCATGTTCAGAAACACACGTGGTTCTTGTGTTACTTTATATTTGGTTTCTTTTTTCAGGTGAAGCTCGTGAACATCAGAAATGACGATATCGCCGATGGAAACCCAAAGCTGACCCTCGGCCTAATATGGACCATCATCCTTCACTTCCAGGTAACTTAAAACCTGTCATCCATCAGTTCTTGGTGATTGGTGATCTTCTTTCAAAAGTGACTGAAATAGATGCCTTTAGTGAGTTAGGTAAAAGTCCTTCACTTCTTCTCTACTACATACTAAAATTTAAATGCTAAAAACGCTATTTGGAAACATGACAGTGGCGCAGTTGGTAGAGCAGGTTGCAAGGTCTGAGGTTCGAATCCCATCTCTCATTGTGTCCTTGGGCAAGACACCTCACCTGCCTTGCCTCCAGTGTCTGTGTACATTGGTGTATGAATGAGAGTGACTGGTTCGTTGATGTAAAGTGCTTTGGGGTAAAAGCGCCATTTAAGTTGAGGCCATTCACCATGTAGAGTGATTTAGCAAAGGTCTACATTTATATTCAAAAGACAAATTAAATCAGACAAATTAAATCAATAAAACATAATTAATCATTAACTGTTTAAAAACAAGTTTTACAAAAAGGCTTTAATAATTTTTCAGTTGCCATAAGCACGGCTAAACAAACCATTTTCTGCCTGTTCTTCAATTTTGTTACACTGGGCGCTTGTCTCGCATCTTCAGGAAAACTGTTTTAACCAGATTTTAACCACGTCAAACTGGAATGCAGCCTCGCCATATTTAGTTCTGTCTCTGGGACCAGCTGAAGACCACTCCTTGACTGTATATGACTGTAAAATGTTGGAGATGTCCTTGGAATGAAGAGACATTAAAGTTTAGTCTCTTTTGCTACAGGAAGCCAGAGCAGAGACCTTAGCACTGGACTAATATGGTCATGTAACCGTGTAACCACATCTACCCCAGCTTCAAACCTTATAGTCAGATTGTTCTCTCAGTAAAATCATGGTTATTGAGGTTCTAAGCATGTGCATAGAATAATCAAACTTGCTGTATAAAAAAGTACCATCTCCATTGATGTGTGTCAACTCAGGAAGAAACCTGCACTACAAAAAGTAAATATTAAGCACTGGCTTGAATGACTTAAATTGAGGAAATGTATCTTGTTATTATGAGTGGTTTTCACTCATTCAGACTTTTTTCCCAATCGGACCAAGAATACTTTGCTTGTTTGATGACATTTCAAACTGATTCTACTATTATCTAGCTTGAAGTAAGAAAGTAAAACTACGAATGGGACAAGCCAAATTGTCTTAACCTATTGGCAAAGAAAATTACCTGAAATAAGGGTGAAATGTATTGAAATGAGTCAGAAACGTCTCGGTAAAATAATCCAGGTCAAATAAAGACCAACTAAATCTTAACGAGTCAAAACAACTCGATTTTGGAATATTTTGCTCAAATTAAGACATTTAAACTAATTTAGTTTATTAGTTTTTGCAATTTGAGGGGCAACAAAAAATTCTCCTAGGGCCTCTTTTGGCCCGCGGACCGTGCATTGGACACCGCTGTTCTTATCCATTGTTTTCTTTGCTAATAAATCCACCAGTCCCACACAACACTTCCTTTGTTCAACTTAATTGTTCTTTTTGGCAGCCAGTTTTAACTATTCCCCGCTCTCACAATCACCTTCAATTTAATGATCCCCTAGAGCAAACAAACTTTTTTTTGTGATTATTTTTACTGCTGGCGCTCACATTTTACATGCATCCAAGCACGCTGAGTCACATTTCCTTAGCCCTCCCTATGCCATGTTTAGTTTAGCAGCCGAGCGTTGACCGCTGTTACATAACACTCACATATTGTTCAACAGCCGTTTTGAGCACTTTCATTACATTCTAATTGGCTCGTGTCCGGGCAGAGAGTAGGAAAATTGGAGTGTTTCAAGGCTCACTCACCAGATTTGATTTAGTTTTGTTGACACAGCGGTTACTGTAGTGGCAGGGAGTTCCTGTTTGACGGTACTGGACATTTGGAAATGCTTAGACCCCTGCGTACAAGCGCAGCTGCAGCTCTGGACACACGGATTTTGAGACTAAACAATGAAAGCTACTGATGGACGTTTAATTTGGTAGATCCTCCTCGTGTGCTCAAGTTTAAAGCGTTTCGTATTGTTTGATGTGGCTCTGTGACGCTGCATTGGTTTACTATGAAGGGAAGAGGCCCTTGATTTCAGCATAAACAGATAAAATCGCAGAAGGGCTCCCAGATGTGCTCCTAAAGGCTGCTGGGATGCGCTCTATGGCTGGTTCAAAAACTGCACTCCAATTACAATTTCACACATTATTTGTCTGTCATCATCTAATCATGCTGCTAAACAATCAGGAAAGGCCCATTATAGTTAGTTTGCAACTTAAAAAAAGTTTAAAAATGTTAAAATTAAGTATTTTCCCCCCCTACATGTTCCAACAATATCCTAATGTGTAGAATGAGCCTCTAATGCCTCTAAAATCCTGCACTGTCACTAAAAACGGTGTTGCTTCGGGTCCGAATTGCCGTCATGCACGAGCTTAATATAGAAGGTGCAGTTACACGTATGACCTGAGGTAGCACTAGTGAGTATAAAATGGCTAACTTGCGTCTAGCCCCTTTAAAATGTTAAAAAATCCTTCTTTTTTTTGCTTTCCAGAATTTAGTCCCTTTTTAGCTTAGAGTTGCCGCCCTAATGCGGATGTCTATGGAAAGTCAGTGGAGCCCTCCTGGGTTTGAGGGTTGAGTCGGGATCCGGCTGCTCGTCCCGTGTGACTCACTCGTCCCATGTGAAGTTGGCGGGACTGAGGCGTAACTCCAGAAATGTGGAAAATATCAAACCAACTGCAGCAGCGTACAGGGTTTCCCACAGAAAGTGACTCAGAGGTGGTTTTCCTCTTGGACATGTGAATTTATGTCCTCTGAGAATTTACTACACAAACATGTCCTTTACAGGAGAAGAAGAGCCAGATGAAATTGAATGCATTGGCAGGATATAAGTAACGCTAGTGATCATTTACAGTACGTTTAAAGGGTTTACCAATATCCTACTGACTAATAATCATGCCAGTAGTTTTCAAAATGTCTTGGCACTGTCTCTTAAACTTAAGGACCTATTGATAGAGCGTCACGGATATTCCTGTGCATAGGTTAACAAATACAATCAATCAGGTGCTCATTGGATTTGTTGGGTGATTATTTGTAATATTCAAGTAGCTAAAGGTATTCCATTTATGCACTAAAATAGACCAACCTTTAAATGGGGCTCAACCATTTCACGCTCTGTCTGTTTTAGCCTCTATAGAGTTCGGGAAATTCCACAGTTACCGTGGAGTTACGCCATCTTTGCAGCTGTTAGCATACATTTCCACAGCTAACATTAGCTAAAAAACTGTATAAAAAGTGGAGAAAAAAGCTGTGGACCAACTCCATCAGCTGCTGAGTTACTGCTGGTAAATACATCTACCACACTGTGGTGTCCAAGTGTTTTAATGTGGACATCTCCATTAGTTTACAATTGCTGATAATCCCATAATTCTTAGCGACATGACATCACATTCCCGAACTCTATTAAAGCCTGCACAAAATGCTTTATCAATTATGGTTATTCTGTGACTTGTGCCAGTTAGCTATGATACGATAGAGGAAAAGATAGATCTTTATTGATCTCACACTGGAGAAATTCACTTGTTAATCAGCTCTCAAAAACACGGCGTGCAAATAGTCAGGAAGATGCAATCAGAAACGAACAGGTCATCGTAAATATGGGTATTTTATTTACAATGAATAATCAAAATTCTAAAGTAAAATAAAAAGGTGGTGGTGGGGTGGGAGGGCAAATAATATATAGTAGTAAAACATTTTAACAGAATTTAAGATACTAAAAGTATAAAAATATCAACAAATAGTAATGATGAAGTGACACTGATATAGAGATTCTTGCACGTGGTTTTGCATCGAAATTATTGCACATGCAACCCGTGGGAACCCACGGTGCTGGGGGCGCTACAGCACCCCCTGGTGGATCGTTTATGCATTGCAGGCAATATTAAATAAATAGAAAATAAGCAAAGAAATAGCGTTTTGGGGGGCAATCTTGTCTCACAGCCCCCCATAGCCAGAATATCTTCCCACGGCCCTGTGCACATGAGTTACTTTACAGTAGTGTTGTTGTTGAACAGTCTCAACTCATTTATACAAAAGAGAAAAGAGGCTTTACAGCCACATGAAAGATCTATGAAACAATTGTATTTTTGTTTCCTTTTGTGTTCTTTCCCCCTCAACATTAATGCTGAACCACCCTTAGTCACGCAGCACCTATTACTTTATAAAACAAGGCCATAACTTTTATTTCAGCTTGTATTAGTCACCGTCAACAATAGCGACTTCCTCTGCTCTCCCAAATGAAGCAGTTTGTGAACATGAAGAATCGCTTTGGTTGAAGAGAGTTTACAGAAGGAGCAGCGGCTTGGGCTGAAGGCGGAGGTGCCACGCGCTGCTCTGGGGTTTCCCATCAGAAAATAACAGGAGGGAGAAATGACATTTTTTCCATCCTCCGCCCTTTTCCTTCAAAAAAAAAAAAAGAACAAGCCATGGTGAAATTATAACTTCTTATGTGAGTCATGCGTACGTACGAAATGAAACAGGCAAATCATCAACCTGTTTTTTCCAGAGAATGATGTGCATCGGTCGTCATGACAACCTATCGTGTCCTCCCAGATTTTATTTACTGCCAAAAGTTTCGTATTTAACATTTAGACAGATGGCTTCTGCTAAAGACCATGACCATCTTCTTAACTCTAATATCTAAGTATTAACATCTTTGCAAATGAGTGTCCACTGTAGATGCCAGTTTCAGTATCGATTAGTTTATTTATCATCTAATATTTTACCAAACCTAGGATGATTTGAATGATGATTTACTGATATTACTCCCAACATGCTTTGCTTCCTCACTTTTCTACCACATGTTTTAAAAGTGTTTCCAAGTTCTTGCAGCTTTAAAAGTGGGAGTCCAACCCTCCCCATGTTCCATTTTTAAACTTTGTCTCTGAGGCATTTTCTGTTTGTCGTCATTAAGTCCAATAAATAAACATTTGTGGTTCTCAGACTAAAGGGCTTTATGTTCTCTTAAAGTGGGAATGCTGTGGGTTTGAATGCGTGACTCATTTCAATCTGGAAGAAATCAACTTTTAGGAAAAAACTCACTTTCCTACGCTTCATCCAACATGCCAACCACTCTTAATATGGAGGGGAAAGTTATGCCACTGAGAAGAACTTCTGACCGTGAAAACCCAGAAAGACTGTGGCCTTTGCTCTGTTCAAAATGTTAATGATAAGCTTAAATATATATCCTAATGTGATTTTGTATTGCGCCGTCTCTGACTCCTGACTCGATGTTTCCCCTCTCAGATCTCGGACATCCAGGTGAACGGTCAGTCCGACGACATGACGGCCAAAGAGCGGCTGCTGCTCTGGGCCCAGCGCATGGTGGAGGGGACTCAGGGCCTGCGCTGCGAGAACTTCACCTCGTCCTGGAGAGACGGGAAACTCTTCAACGCCATCATACACAAGCACAGGTGAGACACTGGAATTCCGGGAAATATCTATGGGATTGGTTTTATCATTCATGTTGTATACAAAAATCTCATGCATTTAATGAAAGTCTACATTTTTGGGCTGAATCCTCCATGGTGTTTGTAAGCAGGTAGCATTGTCCATAGAAAGACTTTTGCCAAAAACCCAATAAAAAAAGTTACAGTAAAGAAATCCCAAACAACTCTGCCAGGCCACTGATGGTAAATACGTCCACACACACTGTAATATCCGATTAAAGCACTTCATGGTCTCGCTCCTTTACATATAATTGAGATTTTGAGCATAAATCGCCCCAGCAGAGCTCTCCGGTCCTCAAATAAAATGGTTGTACCTGTAGAGGTCCCTGTGTCCCCAACTGTGGAGTGATCGTTCCTTTGCTGTTTCCGCGTCTAAACTGTGGAACAGCCGCCCCTCAGACTGTCCCATTTTAAGTCCATATTAAAGACTCATCTCTTCAAACTGGCTTATAATACCTAGACCTCTTAACCCCCACCTTAACTGAGCACATTTTCTCCAGCTCACCATCAAGCATAAAAACAACCAAAAAGTTAAAAAAAACATGACAAAAAAGTGACCAAACAAGCAACAAAAAAGCTTGATTGATTGACTATGTGAGCGCTGGAGTTGTCACATCTTTAAAGCAGTACTAAGTAACTTGTTTACCTTAATAAATCCTTTTCGTCCCTCTGGGGGTAATACAAGTGTTAATGGGAGGGTTGGAGGGTCTTTCATCTCCCCCTGGTGTCTCTGGCCAGAAAACCACAATTGCAACTTCGCTGCCTACGGGTCGGAGGCACCAATACACACTAATGGAATCACAAAGAAGACACTAACAGGCTAACGGGCAAAGCTAACTGCGGGCTAGCGCCACTTAAACAGTATTAACAGCCAAGTTTGAGTGAAAAAAAATTATCTCCATTGTGTAATTGGATGCACAATATCCCTCTTTGTCTTTTCTGTCAGCGTAGTATTTACTCTCACCTGCAGTGGCACTTATGGCCTGTCGGGGCATGAGTTACTATGTACTGCTTTAAAACGTTTATTGGTTGCAAAAATATGCAGTTATGACAAAGCAATCCCGATCACTTTACCGGCGATTATCCGCAAACACAGTTGAGATGCCGCAGGGGTCCAACCGGGGGCTCGGGGCCCACAGGTGAAGGAGTGAATGTTGAGTTCTCACTGATACACTGTTTACACCTACAACTATGTTCTTGGACCTTTTTTCATGGAGTTTGACCTCTGCAGACTGGGAACTTTGAAGGGGCGGCAGTGTTTCTACTCTGAAATCTGAAATCTCAGTAAGGCTTGAGTGTTAAAATAAGGGTAAAACATGTATAAATGAAGCTGGATTGTGGTATAGTTGTAGTGAATGTCCCGTTATCTGTGACAAGATAAAACAATTTGACCATTTTCATTCATTTTAAAACAGTCTGCTGCAGCGAGGGCCGGTCTGAACCTGCAGCATGTCACACCGCAGGGCACTGTTTTTCTGTAGAAGGTTGAATATTATTTCACTTGACCTTTTAGTTTGGGCCCTGTTACATAACCTCCATCTTTTCTGACTGTCAGGGCTCAGACAGAGCGGCACAGAATCGGTTTATTCATTCTTCATTTCAGGTGCCATAAAATTCTCCATAGGTTGCCTCCTTCGAAAAGTTAGGCATATTGGAGATATTTTTTAAATCCCGTGCACCATTTATTATGAGCAACTCTATTGACTCACATTCAAAGTTCAAAATGACAGCACAACTTAATTAATCATTAATGTCATCTTTAGATATGAACATCAATTGCATTACAGGTTAAGACAGTTTTCTACATTTAAAACTATTTCCTGCCGGTGGTCAAATACAGGAATGTGAGATATTTCAAGGTTATTCCCCGTGACATGAAGGACACTGTCATGATAACTCATAAATCATGTCTCTGTCACTGCTTCAGTCCGTACTCAATAACTTGCAGTGTTACTCATGAAAACAAGAGCTTATGCAGTGTGAGTGCTGTCATTACTGCAGAAAATATGGCAAAGTCCCACAGTGGAAAATACAAAAACGATACAAATTTGGCACTAAATGCAGAGTGTAGGGGAAATAGCCACCCTCTAGCATTGAGAGATTTATATGCAAAGAAAGATAAACATGCTCAGTTTTAAAGCATCAAGCTGTAAAGGTCAGTTCAGTCATACATTTGGTTCTTCAATTTTTATACCGTTTCAGGACAAATTTTCATTGAAATTAGGGCTGCAACTAACGATTATTTTGTAATCGGTTAATCTATCGATTATTTTTACGATTAATCGATTAATCGCTTGGCTGTGAATGGTGAAGGAAAATTTTATTTTTTCATTTTTTTTTATCACATCATAGCTTAAGTGGCGCTGTTTGAAGAACGGAAATGTTTTTTTAAGGCTCTATTAATGAAATGTACAATGTACATAACACTACAGACCCTAAATATAAAATCAAAGTAGGTTTTCATCAAAAATACTAAAAAATGTTATGTAATTTTTGCTCCATTTTAGTCTGTGTGAGCCAGAAAACGATTAATCGATTACTAAAATACACTATTTCAATAACCGATTAGTCGTCGATTAATCGATTAGTCGTTTCAGCCCTAGTTGAAATAGCATAATTAGACAAGCCTGCAGAAGTAACCCTCTGTTGCTTTTGTTACATAAAAGTACCTCATCATAAAAAGGTTCGGGACCCATGGCTTACAATATGTAGATAATACAAGTGCTTTGTCTTTCAGGTAATGTGTGTGTGGTCAGAAACAGGAGTGTGTTTGGTCAAAACATCTGATTAATTCATGATTAATCACTTTTTTTTAAACACTTTTTTTTTTTTTGATTGATTGATTGTTCATTAAAACTTTAACTCTTTAACTTTAACAAAACCTTAACCAAGCGTAAACCAGGGCTGAACCAAGAAAAGTCAGACCTCGACAAAGATGAGGTAAGATTACTGCCTGTGCTAAATTAAGACTAGATTACAGTATTCCAACTAAAACCTCTCCCAAAAAATAAACTCTGCTGAACTCGAAAAGCCTCTCAAAGAAACTACCGCATGTAGTTTCATACAGACGCTTGCAAACCTCTGTCCTCTCCAGTGTGGGTGTAGCATGTCGACTTAAAAAAGGGATGCCCCAGAGGGATAATTTTTGACAGACAGGTTTCGGCAAATCACTGGCTCCAGCTCTACACCACAGTAGATTCTTTTGAGCAGAGACGGAGCGGGATGTGCAAAAGAGCAGAGCTGCCGGAGAAAGAAGACGGCTGGATTATTCGCAAACTCATTTTCAGATACATTTTGAGAACTTTCTGATCATCGCCAAAATGTTCAAGCTGAAGAGGAGGAACAGCTCAAAGAGGCGGCTGAACAGCACGTCCAGCAGCACCGCGGGCTCCGTCAGCGATTTGGACGATCGCGTCATTATGCTCTGCGAGGACATCCCGGCGGAGAACTCGTTTGACTCGGGACGGGGGGGATCCCAGAGTCCAGGAGCCCGGTCCAGTCGAGGGTCCCAGAGCGAAGACCAGAACGGATCGGCGAGAACAGAAGCGGATCCGCAGATTATCCACCTGAGCCGAGACAGGACGTCCTACAGGAGAGCGTGCTACATAGACGGATACAAAGGGAGCTACACGCAGAGAATCGTGCACGTGTATGCAATCATGATTTCGTTTTTCATGCACCACGATTCATATGCTCGCAATCAGAATATTAAGAAAGCAATATTTGAGAACTATGTGAAGATGCCTGTGAATGCATTTTTTTGTGATCATATTAGAGTCAGTTCATGCTCCGACAGGTCGAGGCTCTAGTTTCTTGGCACCGAAAGGGTTTGGCGTCTGAATATAATGTTTGGGGAACAGTGCAGTTTGGAAGGCGATAACGATGCCAGCATGTGCTTGACTTTTTTATCATGCAAATTTATTTTAGGCCCTAAGCTACATAAAAGTGGAGTGAATGAATGTTATCTCTCCTGCCAGTCATCGCGCAGGAATGACGGCTCACGGGCATTGACCGACAAAATATAATTTAGGGCTATCAATCTCAAGTCACCGTAGGAAAAAAATAGAACTTGTCGACTTTTTAGGCCTGTCATGATCATTACTATATCGACTAAAAGTTTTTCATTGAGTTTCATGTTAATTACAACTTGTGTGTTACTGCCTGGCCTGTCAGACACTCCTCCTTTCTGTTCAAAAGAAGAACCGTCTGGGCAGCTCCTCGAAGCCTATCATTTCACGATTTTACCCACATCGGTCCAATCACGCACCAAGAGGCGGGGGATATAATGTTTTCTTCTGCTCTTTCGTCTGTTTTAAATAATAATTTAAAAAAATGTAATCCCTAAAACAAGAGCAAGAAACAGCGTTCAAAGCGTTCCTCGTAAATAAGCTCGTTTTTGGAAAGGTTTCCTGCCGCTTGTTGCTGCGACGTATCTAGCGTTGCTCTGATTGGTTGATGCCGTCTGTCAACCACGCCCACCGGGAACTCGTTGAGATCATGCTTGCTCCCAGACAATATGTCTTTGAAATATCTATGAAAAAGCATGTAGTTTGGCAGGCCAGGCAATGTGCGTTACTGAAGACAGATTTGTCGCTCAATAATCAAAGCTAGAGATGGTACTTTTTACTGCAGGTTTAATCATTCCACACGATTTAAAACCTCAAAAAGTAACATTGTGTTGGTTCCTTCCTTAAATAAAGCTGTGGGGAACAGTTTAAAGGGATATTTCTGGATTTTTGACATAGGCCCTCATTTCCTAGTTATCTAGAGTGTTGCTGATTTCTGGAGAAATGTTTTTGTAATTCATGCAGTTCTTATATTTGAAGAGTTTCGTAGTGCAAGGCTAGCGCATTTCTACGGTACCAGCTAGCCTGCATTAAAAACAGTCTGACCGGCTCCACAGAGCACCTGAGGCAAATCTCTTATAACACCAGACTAACAATATAAATGTCTGTGTCGATAGAGTAATTTGAACCATTTTGCATTTAAAAGAACTTGAGCAGCATCAGCTTCATGGTTGTATAAGCTACGCAGCAGCGGAGTGATCTGCTAGAAAATAGGCCCTCAAAATGTGATCGTTCATGTGATGCAAGGTCAGTTATATTCCAAAAATTATCTTATCGACCCAGACCCAGACCCAGGTTTGTCTGGTGTTATAAGTGATTTGCCTCAGGTGCACTGTGGAGCGGGTCAGACTGTTTTTAATGCAGGCTTACAAAAAAATATCTCCAGAAATCAGCAACACTCTGGATAACTCGGAAATGAGGCCCTATGTCAAAAATCCTGAAATATCCCTTTAATGTTTGAATGTTCGAGTGCATGGACGACTGATCCATGCTGTTTATACGTCTCTATGTGGCCCTCAATGAAAAAGGTTTGGGGGTTTGATATAAACTGCACCTCACTGATGGATCTTCAAGAGAAATGGTACAGCTAAGTAAGAAAAACATGCTGATGAATGTTTTTTGTGTGTTTTAGGCCGAACCTGATCGACATGAGCAAAGTATACAGACAGACGAACCAGGAGAATCTGGAGCAGGCCTTCACCGTCGCAGACAGAGAGCTGGGAGTCACACGGCTGCTCGACCCCGAAGGTGAGAGCTCAGCACTCTTTATGTTTCAGTCCAAATGTTTTCTGTTTCCTTGTCTCAAAGCCTAAATATAGAAATCTTGAGGCTTGATGATTGAGATAAAGAATGGAATTAAAGAGACTAGATGCAAGTTGGTCATTTTATACTCACTACTGCCACCTCAGGTCTTACATGTAACTGCAGCTTCTATATTAAGCTCGTGCATGACGACACTTCGGACTCGAATTAACACCTTTTTCAGTGCAAGTGCAGGATTTTAGAGGCAGTTGTGGGGAATAGGTCTGAGCTCATTCTACACATTAGGACATGGCTGGAACATTTAGGGGGAGGAAAATACTTAATTTTAACATTTTTAAACTCTGTATAGTCTCTTTAACAATGACCCCATCGAAGTACAAACGTCCATGTTTTGCTCTGTTATGGCGTCACACACAGATCCTCAGTTTGTATAGTACTTTTCACAAGACCCTCCACACACCCAAAGACCTTAACACAGGGAAGGGGATTTTTTCTTCATTCACTCCAGACTGGTCAGATGTTTGGAAACAATTTTTATGTATCGGCTTTTCTTTATTTTCAACATTATTTACATAGTGTGATTCTCATGGAAGGCATCAAGCAATGAATGAACCAACCCAGTCTTTTCAGAAAAACGTAATTTTGCTAAATTACATATTACTGGTACGTAATTCCATATTGTAAAAACGTTCCTGGGGTACGCTTTTCTGAAGAGACTGGGTTGGAATGAACACATGGAATTATGTAGGAAACAAAAAAGAGTGAATCATCCAAAAAATCTTCAAAATGTCCACCTTTTATTCTTGCCATTTTCTCATCATCTCAATTAGCTTCATACGGCCGTCACCTGATTTTATTTTCAACAGTCCTGTGAAAATAACTTCTGTGACGACATCATGAAGCTCATCGAGAAAATGCCAGAAGTACAAAGCGGTAATCAAAGCAAAAGGCGGCAATTTTGAAGAATCTATTTCAACTTTTTTCCCAAAGTTTTGACCAGTACACGATTCAACAAAGTAAAAACGGCTAAACCAATCCAACTCTCGATTTGATTCTGATCAATTGTGCTGCCTCTTGGTGTTAGAGTCGAGCATATGAAGGATAAAGTGGATGGAAGAAGCTTGCGATAAACCTGAAGGACAGCAGACGTTAACTGTTGTGATCTTTCCCCTTCTCAGATGTGGACGTGCCTCATCCCGATGAGAAGTCGATCATCACCTACGTGTCCTCCCTGTACGACGCCATGCCCCGAGTCCCAGGCGCTCAGGACGGAGTCAGGGCCAACGTGAGCGCGAATTTATCTGTAAAGGACCAAACATTCAGCACATTCACCTCATCAGTGCTTTTATACTTTAGTAACACGCGCAGATATACATGTAACGACACTCTGTCTGTGCCTGTAGGAGCTGGAGCTGCGCTGGCAGGAATACTACGAGCTGGTGACGATGCTGCAGCAGTGGATGAGACATCACATCCTGGTGTTTGAGGAGAAGAAGTTCCCCACCAGCTACGAGGAGATCGAGGTCAGGGAAAAGACAGAAAAATGGGCAGGGGTCTCTAATATATTTGAGCTACTTTTATTCAAATGGCAGAAAGCCCCACTCTATATTTCAACACTAAGAAAGAACGTTTATTTACTTTCCTGTAGATACTTTCCAAATACATTTACCTAAATGTCTGCAGTTGGGCTGAACGATATTGAAGTAGCGTGCGATATGCTGTACGGCTGTGCAATATTGCGATAACGATATTATTGCGATATTTTACCAAACCATTTCAATACGATATGTTCCATTCTAATTAAACACAATTTGTAAGTAACAAATTTCTCAGCAAATTGTGTCAAAACAAGAATTAAAATGTGTTGATCTCAGTCAGATGAAGGCTTGAGTGATGTTGCGCGATATTGTGGCTGCTCGCGATACGGATATTGCATCACCTAATATCGCGATACTATATGTTTTGCGGTGTATTGTGCAGCCAGAGTCTGCAGAGTGTGTTTAATGTGTGATAAAGGTAGAGCCAGTTGGAGACATCTTGAGCCTTAAGAAAACTTTTGCTCAAATATTTAGGTAAAAGTTCATCAGAGGTTATTGGAGTAGCTAAACAATGCGCTTAAGTGCTTTTAAAGATGTTATAATACATATTGCAAGTGTAATAATCGTAATAATGTAAAATGAAAACAAATGAATTCTTTGATTACTACTGAAATAAGTGAGTAACTTACATAACACCTGAGATACGTTTTTCAGCACAGAAAAATTATAAATAAATTTAGAGATTAAATCCTGAGATACTCCTGAAAAAGAGAAATCTAAATCATTTCAAGTAAAAAAGAAATATTTTTAAATGTAAAAGTGAATTTGTCTGATTTCAAGTGGGATTTACGTCCATTGGCATTAGCTTTTTTATCTCAGATTAGATCAGTTCAAACCAACTCAAATTAAACATAAAGAACATTTAATCAAGCAACAAGTCATTGATCTCATTTAAGACGGTCATTTTTCCTGTGAATAGTCCGTGACCAGAACTCTTGTACTGAATTACTTAATAATATTAGTTGGTAGAAAATTGTACACAAGTTTGATCTCACAATACTATTTGGTTAAAATGTACTTAAAGGGACTATATGGAGAATGAGCTTAAACCTGTTCACCATAACTGCCTCTAAAATCCTGCACAGTCACTTAAAAAGTTGTTCATTCGAGTCTGAAGTGCCGTCATGCATAAGCTTAATATAGAGACTGCAGTTGCGCGTAAGACCTGAGGTGGCAGTAGTGAGTATAAAAATAACCAACCTGCATCTAGTCCCTTTAAAGTAAATGTTGATATTTCTACACACGTCTGAATGCCTCTCTTTTATCATTTCTTGCAGGTTTTGTGGCGTCAATTCCTGAAGTTCAAAGAGACCGAGCTCCCGGCGAAAGAAGCCGACAAGAACCGCTCCAAGCACATCTTCAAGTCGTTCGAAGTGAGTTTTACGGACACGGTTCATGTGTTCGTCAGGGTAAAAGCTGAAATGTTAGGGACGAGATTGTGAAAATGCGGTTTCTGTCTCGCAGCTTGATAACTGTGTATATTATTTTCACTGACACTGAAAGTAATGTCTGAATACACCGGATACAAAGTAAAGCTCTTTGTTGCTGTAGGGGGCAGTGCAGGCGGGACAGGTGAAGGTGCCCCCCAGTTATCACCCGTTCGACGTGGAAAAAGAGTGGGGCCGCCTGCACGTGGCCATCCTGGAGAGAGAGCGCCTCCTCCGCACAGAGTTTGAAAGGTAACTATAGAAATAACTTACAGTACAATTAAATTAGAATATAAAACATGCAATTTTCATATCATAGAGGCCACCATTAATGTACTGGTTAGTTTTGCCACATATGGAAAGAGCCTGGTTAAAGATTCTGAGTTTATTTTGTAAACTAGCTTAAATCTCCAGCTCGTCTCCATGAAGATGTTGATTAACCTCTAACACCCCGCCTTCACAGAGCGCATTTCCTACAGTTCGGCTTGACCCAAATCTAAAAACTTCTTGACTGGAGCTCACAGCGTATAGGCCAATGTGACTCCTTAGAAACTACATAATTGATCTAAACGGAACTCTTTCATCACTTTTTAATCGCTTTTAATTGCTTTGTCCGGTTTCTGTCGCTCTTATGTTGTGTTTTTGTTGATCTTTTCTGACTTTATTGATGCATTTCTGTCACTTTTTTGACAATATTTGATCACCTTTTTTGTCACTTTATAGTTGATGTTTTGTTGCTTTTTTGATGCTTTTTTGTCACTTTTTCACCATTTTTTTTATCATGTTTTTTTGACACTTTTTTCTCACCTTTTCATCGCTTATTTTGTCACTTTTTTGTCTCGATTTTGTCGCTTACTTTATTGATGTGTTTCTGTCAATATTTTATTACCTTTTTTGTCACTTTATTGTTGATCTTTTGTCGTTTTTTTAGCTCTATTGTTGCGTTTCTGTCACTATTTTTTATGCTTTTTTGTCACTTTTTTGTTATGTTTTTTTCATCACGTTATTGTCTCGATTTTATCTCTGTTTTGACAACACTTTTTTCAATAAGCTTTTAGATTTGGGCAATGCCAAACTGGTGAAAATGTGCTCGGTAAGAGGATAAAATGCTGCCAAATAGGAGATTAGATAAATGTCCTCATCCAAATCCATTCTCTGATTACCCACAGCAAAAATAGCCTTTTCTGTCTAGTCACTCATTAGCATGTTTGTATTGCTGGCAAAATCTAAAATGTTGTGAAGCATGCCTTTTAATTAAACGTTATATTATTTTAGCATAAGGCGATATCAACAAATACGACGCACCAAAGAATAAATAGATGAAATAGCCTCTTGAATCCTGTCACATGCTTTTAGTGTTACCAAAACAACCTTGAGATTTATTCAAACAAACCCACTATGAAAACCGAGAGAAAGTGACTCATTCCCGAGTGATGATGAAGCGGTTACAAAATGCAGCTTTGTCAAACGGAAAGTAAAAAAAAGAAAAAAGAAATCGCATTAGTCCAGCCACATGACAGCCGTGCCATCGTCATAGCAACAAAAAGCCACAATCATAACTTTGTGAAATTCTCATAAAATGGTCGTTTAATCACAAGGCTGGCAGCAGGGCGTAGCTTCTCCTTCCATTTGTCCGAGTCTTGCAAAAAAAGCCACAGTGTTGTTAAATTTCAGTGAGTAGACAAAGAATTACGGGGAAAGTGCAACATGGCTTTCATGCAGCAGGGATACGTGATGAAATATCTGTTTCGGACCAAAGGAGAGTAAGTTTCCTTGCACTTGTTGATAGAAATTTCCCTTTGAGAGCCGTCCATTGTCCTGGCACTGCATTGTTTTTTGACTGACTTTGATTTCTTGCTTTTCAGATTGGAGAGACTACAGAGGGTTGTCAGCAAAGTCCAGATGGAGTCAGGAGTCTGTGAGGAGCAGCTGAACCAGGTGGAAACTCTCCTACAGCAGGTGAGCCGCAGAAAAATGTCAAATGAAATACATTTTCTTGCGTTTATTAGTGGATGTGGAGTTTTTGATGGATGCTTTGTTTCAGGACGTGAGGTCGATGAGCGCAGGCAGAGCTCCTCAGCACTCTGGAGAAGTGGAGGCCGATCTGGAGAAGGCGGAGGGCATGATTCGCCTCCTCTTCAACGACGTGCAGCTGCTCAAAGACGGGCGACACCTGCAGGCCGAGCAGATGTATCGCAGGTAATGCCACAGTAAAAAAAAAAAGCTGAACCCACAGGCTGAATGATGGGTTAGATTTACTAATGTTTTGAGGTCAGTCTGTGCAGTTTTGACATGATAAAAAAAATTGTTAAAAGTTACATGTTTCAAATATTGGCCTGCCACCTGGACCAGTCTTAGTTTATTGTCAGTAAATGTATTTAACCTAAAATTTAGCAGTATGGTGAGTTCCAAGCAATTGTTATTGTTATATCTTGTTAAAGGGACTATACCTGATTTTATTTATACACTTTAGAAAATGGCTGGAACATGTAGGGGGAGGAAAATACATCATTTTAACATTTTTAAACCCCGTATAGTCCCATTAAGGCTATTTTTCTAGCATTTTTGTGAAAGTGACCATGCAAGTTGGGAAATGCGCCCATAAACTGTGACGAATTTAGATGCTACAAATATAGTAAATTTAGGATTGAGTTTAGGCCACGACTAACATTTTAATTTAGTAGCTTCCTCTTAAATTTGTTTGCAATCCGAGCCATAGGGCCTTTAAGTTCTAAAATGTGTTCTAAATATCTCAATCTATAATATAATGACAGTGGAATAAGTATTTTTGCACTTAAAATAATAAGGAAAAACATAACATTTTAAGTATATCAAGCTTTTTTGTGTAATTTTAATTTAGTGATATGTTTTTCATTAATTTACTTTTTCAGAAAGAACTTAGTCCACTTGCAGATTTTCTTACTTACCTGCTGAAATCAAAGGAAGTTATACTATATTTTTGGTATATAGTTTAGTATTGGGGCAATTTGGGGCAACGGTGGCGCAGTGAGTAGAACGGGTCGGCTTGTGATCGGAGGATCGGTGGTTCGAATCCCGCAGGTGCACACTGTCGTTGTGTCCTTGGGCAAGACACTTCACCCGCTTTGGCTCCAGTGTCTGTGTACACTGAGAGAGTGAAAGCCCCGCCTCAACCGAGTGCATTTTCTCCAGTTCGGCTTTATCCAAATCTAAAAGCTTCTTGATTGGAGCTGACAGCCTACAGGCTTTTTTCCATCACCTTTTTTGTCGTTATTTTGTTACTTTTTGGTCACTTTTCTGTTGCTCTTTTTTGGCTTTTTTGTTGCTTTTTCATCCTTGTTCATCATTGTTGTCGCTTTGTTCAGGAAGCTTTTAGATTAAATTTCTAAAAAGCCAAACTGGAGAAAAATGTGTTCAGGTGGGGGTTAAGAGGTTTGATTACTCTGTGCTGTGTGATCCTTTCTAAATCCAACCTCTTTGTGTTTTCCAGAGTCTACCGTCTCCACGAGCGTCTGGTGAACCTCCGCAGCGAGTACAACCTGCGCCTCAAGTCCGGAGTCACCGCGTCCCAGATCCCCATGACCCAGGTCCACATGAGCCAGGTCCAGATGAGCCAGGCCCAGATGAGCCAGGCCCAGATGCAGCAGGCGTCGAGCGGCAGGGTGCGCCCCGAGCTGGATGAGGTGACCATGCGCTACATCCAGGACCTGCTGGGATGGGTGGAGGAGAACCAGCGGCGCGTGGAGGAGGGCGAGTGGGGGTCGGACCTGCCCACAGTGGAGTCTCAGCTGGGCAGCCACCGCGGCCTGCACCAGTCCATCGAGGAGTTCAGGGCCAAGATCGAGAGGGCCAAGGCGGATGAGGTAAGGACATGCAACATGGTGCAACATCGGGGCAACATCGGGGCAACGGGCTTGTGTAATGTTACATGATGTCGTTGAAAATTAGAGCTGCAAACTGGGCAGTCCCGTACTTTTGCACTCTTTTACAGCCATGACATCCACCTCACAAAAGTGCTTTACTGTGCTTCACAACAGAGATATACTTATACACAGCTATTTTTCTAGTGTTGTGTGTTTTTGTATCCTTATTTTTTGATTAATCTGAACTGAGCACATTTTCTCCAGTTCAATTTTAACCAAATCTAAAAGCTTCTCGACTAGAGCAGGGGTCTCCGACAGGCGGCCCGCGGGCCAAATCCGGCCCAGAGTATGTAAAAAAAAAAGTCTCTAACCCATTCTTGTCCGGGGTTATGAATTTTTATACAAATAACCAGAATGCTCACTCCAGCCACTAGGGGGCAGCTTAAATAAAGAAAGGAAAGAATTCCACACGTGTCCAGCAGAGGTCACTGACGTAATTGGAGATCAGGATTTAAACAACACATTATAGCCACGTGGTAAATGGACCGTCTGCCCCAGTTAAGTGCAATACAAGGGTAAGCTGAGGTTACAGTCCTGTCAGGCTCATTATTATTCATTTATTTAAAAAAGTTTCCTCAATAGTACTTTCCCAATCAGAACATATTTTACTGGAGCTTTTGTTTTTGGACCCCGGCAATACACTCTCGATATATTTTGGCCCCCAGCTAAATTTACTTGGAGGCCCTTGGACTAGAGCTTACAGCCTAAAGGCAAGGGTAATGCCTAATTTGAAAGCTAAGACCTACAAAACTCCCCCTGGGGACAAGAAAGTCTAAGTCTACAACTGATTGTAGCATTTTTTTGTCATGTTTTGTCTCTTTTTTTTGCGTTTTCATCCTCGTTTACATTTTTCTTCAAGAAGCTTTTAGATTTGGGTATCGTCAAACAGGACAAAATATGCTCGGTTCCGGTGGGAGTTAAGAGATTTAATATAAATCTAATTTCATGTTTTATTTTTCATTTCAGAGTCAGATCTCTCCTGTGAGCAAAGCTGCCTATCGCGACTACCTGAGCAAACTGGAACAACATTACGGAAAACTCCTGGTAAGCTTGGAAAACTAGGAAAATAAATACATTTTGATAGTTCTTGATTGTCAGCCATATTGATCAGCACTTAGAACGAAATTAATTGCTTTTATTAGAAGTTTAAATTAATATATGTTAAGGCTACGGCGGGGCCTGAAGCGTTTCTGTCGTTAAACCTCGCTGTCTGTCTTTCGCAGGCTGCCTCCAAGTCCCGGCTGCGTTACCTGACGGAGCTGCACGCCTTCGTCACCGCGGCGACCAAAGAGCTGATGTGGCTGAACGAGAAAGAGGAGGAGGAGGTCAACTACGACTGGAGCGAACGCAACACCAACATGACGGCCAAGAAGGATAACTACTCCGTAAGAAATTAAGCATTGGGTTACTTTGATTTAAATTGTAAAGGTTTCATTTAGATATAGGTGAGTGAAGTTACAACCGATGTATGGCAGCTGATCTCCATGGTAACGCAGGACAGTCAGCGCTTTAGCTCTGAGCCTGTTCCTACAAATTCGCACATACATTTTTGTTGGTCATCGAATCGCGGACCCGATTTAAATTGAACATACTAACCCCATACAAATGAATAGGGAAGACAGGACCCAGATTTATTTAGTTGGGCCATTTTTGTGATGTTTATGGTTTCACTTCCTTATTGGACACTGACAGGAAGTGACGTAGATGAAGGCAAACAACGGGAACAACAATGGGAAATTAGTCAAACTGCTATGGAACTTTACCTCTACCTATGTCACTTCCTGTCAGCAGCTCAAAAATTCAAAAATGCCCAACATTTCTTCATGAAAATTGTTGCTTCACTGAAAATGATAATTATGCAACTGATGTTATCCTTCTAAATAAGTCAAAGCATCAAAACCTGTCATGCACACTTTGACAACTTATTAGATGAAGTTTAGCGGCCACTGAATGTGTATCTGACCTCACAAAAAAGCAAAAACTACTGAATTTGAGTTAGCATTGAGCTCAGAGGACACTTTTAGACACAATTTTATCTAAAGTAGGATCTCAAAAGATCTATACATTCATTAATGATTTCTAACTAGGCTTTGACCAGCTGAAACTTCCAGATCGTTCATAATTTGCTATAATTGGTGGCTAATGCTAATGCCGACTTGGTTACTGTCCTCTTCGAATCGAATGCGTCATACTGGAGGATAACAGACAGCTTTAAGTATCTTTTTCGAAAGGTTTAACATTATATAATTTAATTTAATTGCCTTTTTGGCCGGCAGCACACTGAAATGTTTACACAGCACCTTTCAGTCACCAGTCGAAGCTAATCACAGTTGCTAATCATTCGTTAGCATTTTAGGCGAAATACTTCATATTATAGCTATTTTTAAGCTTAAAGATGTCGCCAAATTTAGTACAGTGCCTCGTGGTTGTAGTTATTCCTGTTGCCTCTGTGACAGTGGAAACGTTAGCAGGATGGATGAACAGTTAGTAGCTTTGTGATTTCAATTCAGGTTCAGTTTGACATGTGATTTGCATTAGAAACATTATCAAATATGACAGCCGGTGGCGTTATTTTGTCACGTGACTCACAAAAAACATTCATTATGGTAGAACCCATGCTTTGATGTTTTTACCTATGTATATTTTTATTGCTTTGTGCCAGGGTTTGATGAGAGACTTGGAGCACAGGGAGAAGAAGGTGAACAATGTCCAAGCGTCTGGAGACAAACTGCTCAGAGACGGACATCCAGCCAGAAAAACCATTGAGGTAAAACCATAAAAGCTAACTAATTATTACTGTATTTAATTTATGGTAAACGCTAATGCTAAATGTTCTGTAAACTTTTCTTCTCATCTCGTTTCTGTGTTTTTGTCCCAGGCCTTTACCGCTGCTCTCCAGACTCAGTGGAGCTGGATCCTTCAGTTGTGCTGCTGCATCGAGACTCACCTCAAAGAAAACACCGCCTACTTCCAGGTTTGTACAAAAACCTCTAATCCGATATATTCTCCATCAGAGGGTTAAACTGTTTGACTGACTTTCAACCCTGTTTGTTTTTGTTGTAGTTTTTCTCTGACGTGAAGGATGCAGAGGACAGGATGAAAAAGATGCAGGACACGATGAAGAAGAAATACAGCTGTGACCGGTCCATCACAGCGACCCGACTGGAAGACCTGCTCCAGGACGCCGCGGTGGGTTCAACTAAATGTTACTTTTATCCATAACTGATAGAGCTTCAGGTCTCATAGATTCCTATTGTTTTCATGTTGAGTTTTGATCATCAGTGTAGATCTGATTTTGTAGGCCTGTAAAATGACCTTTTCCAGGCCCAGAAATACTACACTGCAAGAAGTCACATCTTAGTTTAAATTTCTGGAATTAATTAATTAATATTTTACCGTAAATTAGTCATTTTCACTTGTGACATAGAAAAATCTGTCAACAACTTTCTTGTTTTATATGCAAAAATACTTATACTTACAGATTATCCTACTTACCTACTCAACTCTTATATCAAGCCAAATATATCTATTTGTAAATGACTTTTTGTAGTGTACCTTTTTGACTCACATGAACTGCATTGACTCACGTTTTTAATCCATGCGGTTTAATCTGACGATGGTCTTCCCTCCCTCAGGCTGTCCACAAGGTTTAGGAGTATGTTTTTTGACCCGTCTTTCAGAAGCTCATTTGTGAGGTCACACAGTGATGTTGGTCGAGAAGACCTGGCTCGTTCTAATTCATCCCAAAGGTGGCTGAATGCAATAGGGAATATAGTGTAGGAATTTATGTAAAAAACAAGAAAGCAGAAGTGTAATAACTTCGGCTGACCGTCCTTTTCGATGTTGACTTGCTTGGCTTAAGGATGAACTGCAGCTTAAAGACCTGGTGTCTGGTATTTTAAAGGACACCGTGAAGCGTTGTTGTTTTGTCCAGTGTTAATTTCGTCGACTAAAATATTTAGTCTTGATTTTAGTCAAAGTGATATTTTTGTTGACTAAAATTGGACTAAAACTAAATTAAAAGTTTTTCATGAGACTAAAACTATGACTAAAATGTCCAGATATTTTAGTCGACTAAAATAAGACTAAATAAAAATCAAAAGGAATTAAATCATCCAAACATCTATTGACAGTCTGAAAGAGCCTCATATCATTTAAATTCTCTGCCAAATGGACAGCTTTGTTCATGTGGAAGCAGCCCCATGAAGTCGAGGACCTTGATTTAATATGATTATAATGAATATTATAAATACAAGTCGACTAAATTAGTCTTAATTCTAGTCGACTAAATTGACATGCAATTTTAGTCGACTAAAACTAGACTCGTTTTTTTTTTACTAAATCTTGACTAAAATTAAATTACATTTTAGTCAAAAGACTAAAACTAAAATAAAATATGTTGTCAAAATTAACACTGGTTTTGTCACTGTTTTAACTGAAACGGACAAATGAATCGGATTGTACAAATTATGAAATATTTGATATCCCAATTTTGCATATTGTCTAGACAA
Organism: Gobius niger; assembly: GCF_951799975.1. Taxonomy (NCBI): domain Eukaryota; kingdom Metazoa; phylum Chordata; class Actinopteri; order Gobiiformes; family Gobiidae; genus Gobius; species Gobius niger. The sequence continues at coordinate 22,132,820 of NC_136865.1, read as the reverse complement.
CAATTTGGATATTATTGTCTAAACGATATATCTCCCAGCTCTAATCTCAATGAGATTTTTTTCCTGGTTAGATAAAGGTTTAAATGAATGAAGAGTATTGCAGACTCTGGTGTGAGCATCAAGGCCTGCTCTCAATCTGCATCAGCGATGACATTTCACACAAAGTCTATTGTAGTAATAGAAATGTGCAACACCTTTTCGTACTTTATTTTAATAGCAGCAAATGTAACAAGCTAATAGTAACATTTGAAAAAGACATGTCTGCCAATGAGCTATAAAGTTAATGTCAATCTTTGTTCTCATCTAAACTTTTCTTATAACTCTTTTTATCACTTAAGATATGAACCTTTGAAGACAGACAGGCAGTTTTTGAGGATGGACAAGTCCAGTTTTCTTGCCCCCACAGATTGGCCCAACAGGCTTCCTTATGTATCCCATCATCCAACAAGTGCCACGAGGAATTGATGGTCGATGTTACCCAAACTCTCTGTGGTTGAGATGTTTCTGCCGATTATTTGACGTCTCGTTGTATCTTGTGTGCAGGATGAGAAAGAGCAGCTGGCTGAGTTCCAGACCCACCTCGAGGGCCTCAAACGCAGAGCCAAGACCGTGGTGCAGCTCAAGCCTCGTAATCCCGCCTCCCCGATCAAAGGCAAACAACCCGTGCAGGCCGTGTGCGACTTCAAACAGATGGAGGTACGTGATATTCAGAGATTATCTTGTCAGAATAAGAACTGAAACTATGAGTAAATGTAGTACGTGCGTTTTCATTGACGGATACAAACAGTATGAAAATTAACACGAATGTCTCAATGTATGTGTGAATGTCGCCCCTCTCAGATCACGGTGCACAAAGGAGACGAGTGCGCCCTGTTGAACAACTCGCAGCCGTATCAGTGGAGGGTCCTGAACAACAAAGGCAGCGAGTCCTCCGTCCCCTCCATCTGCTTCCTGGTTCCTCCGACCAATAAGGACGCAGTGAACTCCGTCGCCGGGTAAATGTGCAGGCAGATAAAATATGTGTGGTTCAGGTCCAATTGATGGTGCTATAAGTGCTATTTTAGACCAGGTTTTGTAAATTTGTGCTGATTTAGGTTTGCTCTTGGTCCTGATCTGGTTTTGTATGGACTTAAACTTAGACAAAGCTTATTGGAAATTGCATTGTCACTGTTGCTCAATATGGATAATCCTACCAACTGATTAACACAGTAGCACTAATAATAAGGATGGGAATATTTGCCAAGTAAATCCCTTGACTAATACGAGCTTAATCCTGATTTAGTCCTGTTTTAGTCGAGTGTGTGTTTATTTTGCGTCCTCATGAGAGCTGCTGAATGAACTAAAATTTTTAATCTTGTTTTCATCCCTCCTCAGTTTGGATGGAAACCTCCAGCGGCTGCAGTCGCTGTGGCAGACTCTGTTTGTGAACATGAAGAGCCTTCTGTCCTGGCAGTACCTCATGAGGGACATTCACATCATCAAGACCTGGAACATCTCCATGGTAAAGAGCGTTTATAGTTTTCACTGGCACAATGCTGAGCCAGAGAACTTTTGTTTTATAAATGACCTGGCCCTTCTTGTCTAGGTTTTTGAATATTCTTAACAGAAGTCAATGGATAGTATTTTTTTTTTTACCCCCAGGGATTGGAAATATAGAGCTCAGGATTGTGTTGTAAACCTCTTAATCCCCACTTTAACCACGTGCATTTTCTCCTGTTCAGCCACAAAATTCATCTAAACGGATCACTTTCCTCACATTGTCGTCACTTCTTTAAAACTTTTTTCATTGCTTTTTTGTCACATTTTTCTCATTTTTTTTCATCACTTTTTCATCGCTTTTTTGTCACGTTTTTGTCACATTTTTGTCACTTTTTAGTCACTTTTTTGACACTCTTTTGTTGCATTTTCATCCTATTTTTTACACATTTTTGTTGTTATTTTGACACTTTTTTCAAGAAAATGTGCTCAGTTCAGGTCGGGGTTAAGAGGTTAGAAATGCTAAGATTTCTTTGATTCCTGGCGTGGCATCAAATAGAGTTGGTCTCATTTCTCAACTTTTTCCTATTGATTTTAGCTAATGTTTTGACCCTGTTGTTTGCCAGTACCCAAGTAAAGCATTGTTTCTGACACCAAATAAACTCAGCGCTCTTCTCTCTCTCCTCAGTTCAAGACGCTGCGTGTGGAGGAGTACCGCCTGGCCCTCAGAAACCTGGAGCAGCACTATCAGGACTTCCTGCGCGACAGCCAGGACTCAAACATGTTCGGGGCCGAGGACCGGATGCAGGTGGAGGGCAACTACAACAAGGCCAACCAGCACTACAACACGCTGGTCACCTCCGCGGAGCAGGGTACGCACCGCTCTCTGACACTACAGCTGTTTGGTTACAGGGAAACACAGCTCAACCCTAAACATCAGTACAAAGCCTTTAAGAAGACTTTAGTCAGTGTTTTTACATATTATAGGCTTAACTACATATTCTGATTAATTTCCACTCCACTTGTGCACACTAAAAGTAGGTCAAGTAGATGTAAAGTTCATGTAAATGTAGTAAAGAATCCCCCTAAAAGGTTTTCTATATCAGTACATGGGGGAAGCATTTGTTGGATATTTCAAGGTGAACGCCGTATCATTTCCATGCCATGTTCTCATCAGACTTTTATTTTGAAATCCGCCCATGTGTGAGTGCGTATGTGACTGTTGGGTTCATGTTTCAGGGATCGAGCCTCCAAAAGCAGGTAAGATTCAGACCTATGAGTGCACTGCGGCTGTGTACCGGCACATTTCAAATCATTTAATCATCCTTTAATCATCTCTGTGTATATACCTCTTCTAATGGTCACTGCACTATCTTCTGTGGGCATGTTCACACTTTGAAAATTAACAAAAGAACTAATGAATGATTGACTGTCGATGACTGAATAAAGTGATCTAACTCTGATATGTAAAAGCTTTGCGGGCATGATTTGATTATTAAACAACAGGCTAATTAGCACGGTAGCACAACATAACCAGGAGCACCCTGATTTTTAATGTGACCAACTGTAATAGATTGTACTGTGATTTATATCCTACTTCGTACATAAAGGCACTTATTAATAAACTACATTGTCAGCTTGTTTCAGTGATTCTTTTATTTCGAATATGACACAATTATTTAATCAAAAGGACTGAAAAGCTGATAATTTGGTGCCTTTATAATCTTTTTAACCCCTTAACCCCGCCTTAACCAAGTGCATTTTCTCCAGTTCAGCTTTACCCAAATCTAAAAGGTTACAGACATTTTGTTTCATAGCTTTTTTGTTGCATTTTTCATGAGATTTTTATCACTTTTCCTCACATTTTTGTCACTTTTTGAGATCACTTTTTTGTCACATTTTTGTTGATTTTTATCAGTTTTTGTCACTTTTTTAAACAACTTTTTGTCAGGTTTTTTTTTTTTAATCACTTTTTTGTCACAATTTAGTTGATTTTTTTATAACTTTTTGTCACTTGTTATCACTTTTTGAAATCACTGTTTTTCACATTTTTGTTGATTTTATCACTTTTTTGTCACTTTTTATCACTTTTTGTCGCTTTTCTAAAGAAGCTTTTAGATTTGGTTAAAGTTGAACTGGAGAAGATGCGCTCGGTTCAGGTGGGGGTTAAGAGGTTAACTTAAACTTAAAATTAGGTTTCAAGACATTTTACTCTTCAAACCTTTAATGATGTCTTGATACCTACTTTTCCCTTGTCTTCCATGTCCCTTGTCCTCAGTGATTGAAAACCTTAAATCAGAGCTCTGTTATTATGATGTTGTATTTGTCACTGTGCAGGGGAGCAGGATGAGTCGGCCTGCAGGACGTACCTGTCAAAGCTGCAGGACCTGCGGCTGCGGCTGGAGGGCTGTGAAAACCGCACAGTGACGCGACTGCGGCAGCCAGTGGAGAAGGAGCCGCTCAAGGCCTGCGCTCTGAAGACCGCGGAGCAGATGGTACTGACTGAGAAAACACTATCAATAATCAATAACTGCGGACTATATGTGGTTAGAGATGTTACTGTTTTGGCACACATTCTTACATTGGCATCCTCACAGCATTTGAAAAAACATGTTCCTGTCACAGTAGATACACAAAAATTCAAGGCACAAAACTCTTTTACTTTCACTATCCTAGTCTCTAATCGGCCACTTTTCCCAGTTGCAAATGCAGAAATATAGAGATATTAGCATAAAAAATCTGTAACCATCTACAAGTGGGACTTCGAGACCTTAGTATTTTTTTGCTTTTCTGCTGCTTTTTTGTTCTTCATTTACGTCTCGTTTTCGTAGCTATTATGCCGCTTTTTTCTTGAGGTTTTTATATTTCCGTAATGCCTGGTTATTAACTGGAGTATTTTCTCTGGACAGAAAGTGCAGTCAGAGTTGGAGGGTCTGAAGAAGGACCTGGACTCGATCGCTGATAAAACGGAGGAGATGCTGTCGTCTCCGCAGACGCTCAGCTCTGGCCCCGTCCTGAGATCTGAGCTCGACCTCACCCTCAAAAAGATGGACCACGTCTACGGGCTGTCCACAGTCTACCTGGACAAGTAAGGCCCCCTACATATTTTTCAGATTCAACAGGGTTATGTTTGCTTAAAGGGATATTTCAGGATTTTTGACATAGGGCCTCATTTCCTAGTTATCCAGAGTGTTGTTGATTTATCAACACAGACATTTATATAGTTAGTGTGGCGTTATAAGTGATTTGCCTCAGGTGCATTGTAGAGCGGGTCAGACTGTTTTTAATGCAGGCTAGCTGATACCATAGAAATGCGCTAGCCTTGCTCTAGCCTATCGCCACGAAACTCTTCAAATATAAGAACTGCATGAATTACAAAAAAAAAAATATCTCAAGAAATCAGCAACGATATATCCCTTTAATTACATTACCTTTACAAAACTACATGTTTCTCTTTCTATTATTTATAACAATGCATGTGTTTGTGTATTTCAGGCTGAAGACCATTGATGTCGTGATCAGAAACACCACAGATGCAGACGACACACTGAAATCTTACGAGACTCGACTTCGTGAAGTTGGAAAAGTCCCGTCCAGTAAAAAGGAGGTGGATGAGCATCGCAGTCAACTCAAGGTTTGTCTCTTTTGATAATAATTCAATAATGTGCTCCAGTGCACCACTTAACGCCCCTCTTATAGTCACATGCAATTCTCCTCACTTGTCTACAATATATGATAATGATACATGCTTTATGAACATTTTACTAGATAAACATTACTACATTACAGTTAGCTGCAGATTTGTGGTTTATTATATAGTTTTAAGTTATAATAAGATAGAAATTACACAGTCTTGACTCTTAAATCAAACTCTGTGTTGGTGAATGTTTTTTCCCCCAAACAGAAAATGCGTTCTGAAGCGGAAGCCGACCAGGCAGTGTTCGACAGACTTCAGGACGAGTTGAAGAAAGCCTCTGGGATCAACGACAAAATGAGCCGCATCCACAGCGAACGAGACGCTGAGCTGGAGCACTACAGGGGCCTGGTGGGGGCGCTGTTGGACCGCTGGCAGTGCGTGTTCGCTCAGATCGACCTGAGATTGAGAGAGCTGGACCTCCTGGGCAGACACATGAACTCATACGGGCAGAACTATGAAGGGCTGATGCTGTGGCTGAACGAGGCGCGGCAGAGACAGGACAAGATCCAGGCCGTGCCGATCAGGGGCAGTAAAGGCCTGAAGGACCAGCTGGCTCAGGAACAGGTGGGACTTGAAGCTCATGTGTGTGTGTGTAAGCACTCAGTCATCCAGGTGTGGTCTATAGGGACAAAGGCAACAAAAGTGTCATTTGGACTGCAGGTTATAAGACAAGATAAGATAGACCTTTATTGATCTCACAATGGAGAAATTCACTTGTTGCATCAACTCTCAAGGAACACTCAGCGTTGACAGTAAATGTGCAAATTAAATAGTAAATAGAGGTATCTCATATACAATTAATGAAAAAGCTTCATGGGGCAAAAAGTTGATGATGCTTCACCTTTTTCAGTAGGTTTTCTTACTTCTGAAGTTCCTCTGGTGGTAGAAGGAAAAGTTAGATTTGAACTTATTTACCACCAGCGTTAACTAACCAGTTGTTTACTTTAACTAGGCTTTAGTGTCGTTACCATAAAGCTGGTATAAAAATATTTTTAAAAATCATAAAAAGTTATTCTTTTTTTAATGATGATTAGTCTATCTATAGTGTTTTATTACCATGTTTATAATTGAAAAAAATAATAATTATATATATATATATATTTTTTTTTTCCAGAAACTACTTGAAGAAATTGATAAAAACAAGGACCAGATTGAAGACTGCCACAAAACTGCAAAGGCTTACATTGATTCAGTGAAGGTGCAGTTCAACCACCATTATTACTGTTTATTAACATAAAGGATGCATATTTAGTATTACAAAGTATTAATATTTTTGATGATTGAAGGATTATGAGCTGCTGCTGTTGACCTACAAAGCCATGGAGGACCCCACGGTGTCTCCTCTGAAGAAACCAAAAATGGAGGGTACATCCGACAACATCATTCAAGAGGTGAGGCTTAGATCTGACTTCACTCAAAACATTTGTGAAATTCTTATTAAGCTTTCTACTTTTCTTTCAGTATGTCAATCTCAGAACCCGCTACAGTGAACTGTTGACTTTGACCAGTCAGTACATCAAGTTTATCACAGAGACGCAGCGCCGCCTGGAGGACGAAGAGGTAATTACACGTCACTGCAATCTAACAAAAACTCATCAACCATTTCTTTCTGTTAACAAGTCAGTGTATGGGAAACTCTCTGTCTATGTAATTTTATTTCTATAATAACGGCACAAAAATAGCTCATTATTTAGGCAACAATGTAATAAATACTTAATTATGACTTTTTGAAATCCAATATGTAAAAATCATTATGTTAACAATGTTAGAATAAATGTGAGCAAACTTCAGTAAAGCACAATATATTTGCATTATACAGTGTAATTATACAGTGTGAACCTTTCTGTGTGTGCCATATCATGAATAAACATGACAATTCTTTCCCATACAACACATTCCTCGACGACAAAACTAGCATCAGTAGTAACTTGGTCATGTATTTACATAACTGTCTATGTAGCGACATGTAAATACATAAAGTGCTTTGTAATACCTAACCCCTAACAACTCTTTTTCTTCTATTCCTTTTGCTGGCACTAATACAGAAAGCGTCAGAAAAACTAAAGGAGGAAGAGAGGAGGAAGATGGCGGAGATGCAGGCGGAATTAGAGAAACAGAAACAAATCGCAGAGGCTCAGGCTCAGTCTGTGGCTAAAGCAGAGCAAGAAGCTCAACAACTGAAATCTCAAATGAAAACTGAAGCCAGCAAGAGGCAAGACGTCGCTGTGGACTCCGAAAAACAAAAACAAAATATTCAACAAGAGCTGCAGCAGCTGAAGAGTTTGTCCGACCAGGAAATTAAATCTAAAAACAAGCAGCTCGAGGAGGCGCTCATAACACGCAGAAAGATCGAAGAGGAGATCCATATTATTAGGGTGCAACTAGAAACTACCATAAAACAGAAGACTGTCGCGGAGGGAGAGTTGGACCAGCTCAGAGACAAAGCAGCCGAGGCAGAGAAAATAAGAAAGACCGCTCAGGATGAGGCTGAAAGATTGCGCAAGCAGGTGAACGAGGAGACACAGAAGAAGAAGCAAGCCGAAGCTGAGCTCAAGAGGAAATCTGACGCAGAGAAAGAAGCGGCCAGACAAAAGCAAAAGGCGTTGGAGGATCTGAAACAATACAAAATGCAAGCAGAAGAAGCCGAAAGGAGAATGAAGCAAGCAGAGGAGGAGAAGGTCCGGCAGATCAAAGTGGTGGAAGAGGTTGCGCAAAAATCGGCCGTGACGCAACTGCAGGCGGCAAACTTCAGCGAACAGACATCCAAATTGGAGGAGTCACTCAAAAAGGAGCAGGGCACTGTGCAGCAGCTGCAAGAAGAAGCGGATTACTTGAGAAAGCAGCAAGAAGAAGCCGACAGGGCGAGGGAGGAGGCTGAGAAAGAGCTGGAGATGTGGCGCCAGAAAGCAAACGAAGCATTGAGATTGAGGCTTAAAGCTGAGGAGGAAGCGCAAAAGAAAAGCCAAGCGCAGCAAGAAGCTGAGAGACAGAAAGCAGAGGCAGAAAGAGACGCCAAGAAAAAGGCCAAAGCAGAGGAAGCTGCGCTCAAACAGAAAGAAAATGCAGAGAAAGAATTGGAGAAGCAACGGCTTTTCGGTGAACATATCGCACAGCAGAAATTATCGGCCGAACAGGAGTGCATACGATTCAAGGCGGAATTTGAGCACGCCGAGCAGCAAAGAGGGTTGCTGGACAGCGAGCTGCAGAGGTTGAAAACAGAGGTTAGTGCGACGGAGAAGCAAAGGAAACAACTAGAGGAGGAGTTAGCGAAAGTAAGAGGAGAGATGGATGCGCTGCTACAGATGAAAGCCAAAGCCGAAAAAGAGACAATGTCCACCTCAGAGAAGAGCAAACAACTTTTGGAGACGGAAGCGCTCAAAATGAAGCAGCTCGCAGAAGAGGCAGCGAGGTTGAGGGCCGTGTCGGAGGAGGCGAAGAAGCAAAGGCAAGTGGCGGAAGAGGAGGCAGCGAGACAAAGAGCCGAAGCCGAAAAAATACTCAAAGAAAAACTGGCAGCCATTAATGAAGCAACCAGGCTGAAGACAGAGGCAGAGGTGGCGCTGAAGGCCAAAGAAGCAGAGAATGAGCGGTTGAAGAGACAAGCGGAAGATGAGGCTTATCAGAGGAAGTTGCTGGAAGATCAAGCGACGCAGCATAAGCAAGACATCCAAGAAAAGATGACGCATTTGAAGAGTTCGTCCGATTCGGAACTGGAGAGACAGAAGACAATTGTTGAGGAAACGCTCAGGCAAAAGAAGGTGGTGGAAGAGGAGATCCACATCATAAAGATCAGCTTCGAAAAGGCGGCCAAAGAGAAAGCCGATTTGGATAAGGAGTTGAAGAAGTTGAAGGACGCCGCGGACAAAACGCAAAAGAGTAAAGACAAAGCCGAAGCTGAGGCGGAAAAAATGAAAAAATTAGCAGCCGAGGAGGAAAAGAAACGCAAAGAGGCAGAGGAGAAGGTTAAAAGGATCAAGGCTGCGGAGGAAGAAGCGGCCAGGCAGTGTAAAAACGCCCAGGAAGAATTGGAAAAACTCAAGAAGAAAGCTGAAGAAGCCAATAAGCAAAGAGAAAATGCAGAGAAAGAGGCTGAAAAACAAGCCGCTCTAGCGAAAGACGCCGCACAGAAATCCACCGCAGCCGAAGTCCAAGCCCAAAATGTCCTCAGCAAAAACAAGGAAGACGTCAAGGCTCAGCAGAAGCTTCAAAAGGACTTCGAAAGCGCAAAGAACCTGGCTCAAGAAGCGGAGAAGGCCAAAGAGAAGGCGGAGAAGGAGGCCATGTTGTTGAGGCAGAAGGCAGAGGAAGCAGAGAAGCAGAAGAAAAAGGCAGAGGACGAGGCGGCTAAACAGGCCAAGGCTCAGAAAGATGCAGAGAAATTAAGAAAGGAAGCACAAGAAGAGGCGGCGAAACGGGCTAAAGCAGAGGCCGAAGCACTGAAGCTAAAACAACAAGCCGATGCAGACATGGCTAAACATAAGAGCGAGGCAGAAAAAGCGCTCAAGCAGAAGTCCCAAGTCGAGAAGGAGTTGATTGTAGTGAAATTACAATTGGAAGAGACTGACAAGCAAAAAGGAGTGCTCGACGATGAGCTAAAGAGACTTAAGACAGAGGTTGATGATGCAGTCAAGCAAAAAGCACAAGTCGCAGATGAATTGGCTAAAGTTAAGAAACAAATGGATGAACTTTTGAAAATAAAGCTTAAATTTGAGGAGGAGAACAAGAAACTGATGAAGAAGGATAAAGACGGCACCCAGAAATTATTGGCGCAAGAGGCAGAAAAGATGAAGAGTTTGGCAGAAGAGGCCGCTAGGCTAAGTGTGGAAGCAGAGGAAGCCGCTAAGCAAAGGCAGTCAGCCGAAGCGGACCTAGCAGAACAAAGGGCATTAGCAGAGAAAATGCTAAAGGAGAAAATGCAAGCTATCCAGGAAGCGACAAAGCTAAAAGCAGAAGCGGAGGAGCTGCAGAAACTGAAAAATCAAGCTCAAGAAAAGGCGAAGAAGTTATTGGAGGATAAAGAGCAGATCCAGCAAAAACTGAACAAGGAAACGGAGGGATTTCAGAAGTCGCTAGAAGCCGAACGGAAAAGGCAACAAGAGATGACGGCAGAGGCGGAGAAACTGAAAAAGAAAGTGAAAGATTTGAGCGATGCGCAGGCCAAAGCTGAGGACGAGGCCAGGAAATTCAAGAAGCAAGCCGAAGAGGTGAAAACCCGTCTCGAAGTGTCTGAGAAACAGACATCGGAAGTGGTGGTGCAAAAACTGGAGACTCAGCGGCTACAGAGCACAAAAGAGGCGGCCGATCTGCAGAAGGCCATCGCTGATCTGGAGAAGGATAGAGAGAAACTAAAGAAGGAGGCCGAGGAGCTGCAGAGAAAGTCCAAAGAGGTATTGTACATTTGCACTAGGACCTTTTTCATATGTGCAGCTGACTTAAAGCACACTAAATCATTGCAGTATTATTGTATGGACATTAATATAAATGTACTTGGATATCTTTAAACGTAGGGTCAGATTGCTGTTGTATCGGGCTTTTGTTTCCATAGTCCGTATATTGAAACAAATAACTGACTTTTGGAAAATACCCAATACAAGCCTCTTCTGACCTTGGTGTTTAAGTTACCAGCAGCAACATTTGACTGTCCTACTGAACAATACTGCAAAAATCTTGATATCTTGATAACTTTATTAATTTGTATAACATTGCAATTCCTAACAAACAACCAATGCAACCATAAACAAGTTTATTTTTTACTTGTGTCTAGGTACATTTAAACTGTCAGAGTTGTTTGTATCTTAATTAAGTGGTCCTCTTTACGGGCACACATGAGAATGTTTCATCTGGTCTGGCAGATGCTAACAAGCCCTTCCTTTTCTCAAAACATCTAAAATGTGTATCTTTTTCAAAATTACTAGTTATTGGTATATTTAAAAAGGAACTGTATTTGCTATTTTTGCAGATAAGCCGAGATAGTTTGAGTTAACAATTTGGCTAGATAAATATATAAGTATGACATAAGATTTATTTTAGTGAAGCCCTGTTTCACGCTGGCCATCTAAGCAAAGGCCGAGATCAAATTCCTCAAAATGTTTTTGTGGGTTTGAAGTATTATTTGCAACTTTTTATCCTTATTCCCAACTGCAATATTTTGCAATGAATTGGCTCGCGGCTATGCTACTTCCGCTAACCTAGACCTGTGAGCGCCAACACTTCACTTAGTGCTTGTTAAAAACTTGATGGAGGATGTAGTAAATACTTCAGCAAAGGAGACATCTGTATTTAATTGGTCGGCAAGTTTGTCTTTAAAGCTGTGGTAATCAAATAATTTTCTTGTAGTCGAGTAAACTTCAAGAGCTGCACTGTAAACTTGACAGTTGTGTCTCAAAATATAGCACATTTTCCTCCAAATTAAATTAGCACAGCGTTAGCATTGGCGGTCCGCATAGTTTTCGTCTCAACTCTGTCCTGCTATGAACTCTGGCTGAGACGTGCTTCTAATTAACTCAAGTGAACAATCTGGATGAGCTGGAGCTGAGAGAGAGATTGTATTCAACTACCTACAACTTTCATGGTTTGATTCAGGTGGCGCAGCTTTAAGCTAAAGGCAAATATACACTACATCATATTTGCCGCACCATATAATTCATTAAAGTAACGTGAACCATTAGCTTCAAGACAAACTTGCAAACCTCTCTAAACACAGACATCTCTTCCACTGAAGTATTTACATCTTACATCAAGTACATAACACGCAGTAAGTGATTCAGGAACTCACTGCGCCCCTTGAGAATATTTAGAAAATATGCTTTTTTCAGCGGAAGTCTAATAGACACTTCTGTTTAGTAGTGAGGCCTGTTCCACTGTGATCTTCTCATGATTGTTTTCTCACCCTTTCGCAGATGGCCAACGCCCAAAAGGAGCAGGTGGAGCAACAGAAAGCCCTCATGCAGCAGTCGTTCCTCCAGGACAAAGAGGCTTTACTAAAGAAAGACAAAGCTATGGAGGAGGAGAAGAAGAAACTCGAGAAACAATTGGAGGATGAAGTTAAAAAAGCCAAAGCTCTCAAAGACGAACAAGAACGTCAGCGGAAGGCAATGGAGGAGGAGCAGAAAAAACTACAGGCCATTTTAGACGACTCACTTAAGAAACAGAAGGAGGCTGAAGCGGATATGAAAAATAAACAGAAAGAAATGCAAGTGATTGAGAAGAAGAGGCTGGAGCAGGAGAAACTTCTGGAAGCTGAGAACAAAAAGCTCAGAGAAAGACTTCAAAACCTGGAGGGCACTGCTGCTAAACCAACCACCACTACAGGAACTAAGGAGATAGAAGTTCAGACCGATAAAATACAACAGCAAGAGCAGAAACTGACAATGACAACGGTGGAAACGACCAAGAAAGTGTTAAATGGGTCAGTCGAAGTAGATGGCGAGAAGAAAAATAGAGAATCTCCTTTTGCCTTCGATGGAATACGAGAAAAAGTACCCGCAGAAAGGTTGCACGAGATCGGCGTCATTAGCAAAAAGCAGTATGACAGTTTGAAAAAGGGCAACACAACAGTGCAAAATCTCGCCAAGACAGACAAAGTTAAGGCTTTCCTCCAAGGCCAGAGTTGCATTGGAGGACTTGTGACTCCTGACAAAGAGAAGATAAGCGTCTACCAAGCCATGACGCAAAATAAAATTGCTCCCGATACAGCTACAATGCTACTGGAAGCTCAAGCCGCCACTGGTTTCATGGTTGACCCCGCAAAAAATAGGCTTCTTACTGTGGATGAGGCAGTGAAGGAGGAGGTGATAGGTCCAGAACTGCATGATAAGATGTTGTCTGCAGAAAGAGCAGCAACTGGATTTAGAGATCCTTACACCGGGGCCAAGATTTCACTCTATGAAGCTATGAAGAAAGGGCTGATTGAGAAAGAGCCAGCAACCAAATACCTAGATGTGCAACTTGCAACTGGTGGCATTATTGACCCGGTAAACAGTCACAGAGTACCACTGCAGACAGCATACAAACAGGGACAATTTGACGCAGACTTGAACAAGAAGCTCACCGATCCCAGTGACGACTGTAAGCTATTCATTGACCCAAGCACCCAAGAGCAGATAACTTACAAACAGCTGATTGAAAGGTGTACAAAGGATGCAGAAAGTGGGCTGTTGATTTTGCCAGTGCCTGAAAAAGCATCGCAAACCGAGAAGACATTCACCGATGCAGAGACCCAAGAGATCTTTTGTAGATCTACATTAGACGTGCCTTTCGGAAGATTTAAAGGTAAAAACGTCACTATCTGGGAAGTTATAAATTCAGAGTATTTTACCGAAGACCAAAGAAAAGAACTCATTCGTCAATACAAAACTGGAAAGATCACTGTGGAGAAAACAATCAAAATTGTCATCACTGTTGTTGAGGACAAGGAGAAGAACAAAGATAATGTCTTCAGTGGTTTGAGGTCTACTGTTTCTGCCAATGAGCTTCTGGAATCTAAAGTTATCAATAAAGACCTATTTAATAAACTTAGCAACGGGAAAGTTACTGTGAAGGAGATTGCTGAAATGGATCAAGTCAAAAAAGCCTTGCAAGGTACTCCAAGTATTGCTGGGTTGTTGAACGAACCAACCAAGGAGAAAATGCCCTTCTATCAAGCCATGAAAAAAGAATTGCTATCCCCAGAAACCGCTCTTAACTTCCTGGAAGCTCAAGCAGCCACTGGGTTTGTCATTGACCCGGTTAAAAACGAAAGGGTCCCGGTTGACGAAGCAGTAAAGTCCGGGCTTGTTGGACCAGAGCTGCACGAGCGCCTTCTTTCAGCTGAAAGAGCAGTCAGTGGCTATCAAGATCCTTACAGTGGCAAGAAGATATCACTATTTGAAGCCATGAAGAAAGGGCTTGTAAAGAAAGATCATGGTGTTCGTCTACTCGAAGCACAACTCGCAACGGGAGGCATTGTAGATCCAGTCAAAAGCTATCGCATTCCCCATGATGTTGCATATAAGCGTGGATACTTGGATGAGGAGACAAGCAAGAATCTGAACCAGCAAAGTGAGGAAACTAAAGTCTATTGTGATCCTAACACTCAAGATGATGCAACTTATCAACAGCTTATGAGCAAGTGCATCACCGACAAAGAGACAGGGCTGCCATTGCTTTCACTGTCAAAGAAGGCCCCGAAACCAAAGGAGGACAAACAGCTAACGGAGGCAAAAGCTAAAGAAGCCATGCAGAAAACTATGGAGCTCGATTATGGGCCGTTCAAGGGAAGAAAAGTCACAATTTGGGAAATCATTAACTCTGAGTACATCACAGAGGTACAGAGGATTGAGTTAATCAGACAATATCGAATGGGGCTTGTTACTATTGAGAAATTAACCAAGATTGTAATTACAATGGTGGATGAGAGAGAGGACAAAAAGAAAGAAGCTGGATTTGATGGTCTTAGAGCGCCAGTCTCAGCTGATTCTCTGCTGGACTCAAACATTATTGATAAAGCTACGTTTGACAAGCTACAGCAAGGCAAAATCACGCCAAAAGAAGTCAGTGAAAGTGATGCCGTTAAAAAATATCTCAAAGGGGCAGATCTAATTGATGGCATTGCAATGGGTGACGAGAAGTTGAGTATTTACCAAGCAATGAAAAGGAACATTTTGCAGCCAAAGACAGCTATGGCGCTGTTAGAAGCCCAAGCTGGCACTGGGTTCATAAGCGATCCTGTGAAGAATCAGAAGTACACAGTGGATGATGCCGTAAAAGCTGGAGTTGTCGGCCCTGAACTTCATGAGAAACTGCTCTTGACTGAAAAGGCTGTGACCGGATACAGAGATCCATACACTGGGAACAAAATCTCCCTTCTCCAAGCCATGAAGAAGGAGCTTGTCCTGAGAGAACATGCAATTCCGATTCTGGAAGCTCAGTTTTCCACAGGGGGAGTTATCGATCCAGTGAACAGTCATCGCATTCCTAATGACGTTGCCATCAAGCGTGGATGTTTAAGCAAGCAGATGGTCAAATCTTTCAACGAACCCTCTGGTGATGTCAAGTGCTTCACAAATCCAGAAACAAACAAAGATGTTACCTACAAACAATTGCTTGAAAAATGCATAAGAGATCCTACGTCTGGCTTGTGCTATCTGCCCGTCTCCAAAGTTGAATCTGCTCCTGTTCAGAAATCCTACCAGGTGACAGAAGAGCAAGCACAAACTGATCTTGCCAATACACAAATTGATATCCCTGTAAAAGGTTTAGAAGGAAAGAGTATGACAATTTGGGAGGTCATGAATTCAAACATGCTACCGGATGATGAAAAACGCCGCCTTTTGGAGCAATACCGCTTGGGCCAAATCACAAAAGACCGAATGCTGATCATCATTATTGAAATTATTGAGAACAGGGAGGTTATGAAGACCGAACAGGGCATGTCGTGTGACGTTATCAGAAGGCGAGTGACCATTGAGGAGCTTTACAATGCAAGAATCATTGACTTGAATACATACAACCTTTTGAAGCAAGAAAAGATGACAATTCGGGAGGTTATGGAAATGCCCACGGTTAAACAGTACCTCTTTGGCACAGGTTGCATTGCTGGTATCGTGTCTGATGTGCCCAAGAGAATTAGCATCTACCAAGCAATGAAAAATGGCAAAATTAAAGCAGAAGTTGCATTGAATTTACTTGAAGCTCAGGCAGCAACTGGCTTCATAATTGATCCAACCAAAGACGAGTTATTGACAGTTGATGAAGCGGTCCGCAAAGGTCTAGTCGGTCCCGAATTACATGACAAGCTCCTATCAGCCGAACGAGCGGTCACTGGCTACAGAGATCCGTACAGTGGCAAAGTTATTTCAATTTTCCAAGCAATGAAAAAAGGGCTCATCCCAGAAGACTATTCACTGAGGCTTCTAGAAGCTCAGAATGCCACTGGTGGATTGGTGGATCCAGAATACTACTTCCGCTTGCCCAACGATGTGGCAATGCAGCGTGGATATATCAATAAGGAGACTTTAGACAGGATATCCGAACCAAGCTGCGATGTTAAAGGTTACGTTGACCCAACCACTGATGAGAGTCAATCTTACGCACAGCTGCTGAAAAGAAGTAGAGTTGACAAGGAAACTGGAATGCGTTTGCTATCATTGGCTGACAGAAAATTGCTGTTTAAGGGACTAAGGAGGCAAATTACTGTTGAAGAGTTACTACGTTCTCAGATTATCAACCAAAAAACATACAATGAGCTTACAGAGGGAACGATCACTGTGGAGGAAGTCAGTAGGGACGTCAAAAAGTACCTGGAAGGCACAAGTTGTATCGCTGGTGTCTTTGTAGAATCAACCAAAGATCGTCTGTCCATTTACCAAGCCATGAAGAAGAACATGATCCGGCCAGGTACCGCCTTTGAGCTCCTCGAATCCCAAGCCGCGACTGGGTACGTGATAGACCCGATCAAAAACCTTAAGCTTAACGTCAGCGAGGCTGTAAAAATGGGTGTTGTTGGGCCAGAGTTCAAAGACAAGCTCCTGTCTGCTGAACGTGCCGTAACTGGCTACAGAGATCCCTACACCAGCAAAGTCATCTCTCTGTTTCAAGCAATGAAAAAGGGGCTTATCCTGAAAGATCACGGTATTCGTTTGCTGGAGGCTCAGATTGCAACTGGAGGTATAATTGACCCTCAAGGAAGCCATCGCTTGCCAGTTGAAGCTGCATATGAACGTGGGCTCTTTGATGAAGAAATGAACGAAATCCTCACTGACCCATCAGACGATACTAAAGGCTTTTTTGACCCCAACACCGAGGAAAATCTCACCTATCTGCAGCTCATGGAGAGGTGCATGACTGACCCTGAAACTGGCTTGGTGCTTCTGTTGCTTAAAGAGAAGAAGCGCGAGAGAAAGACATCTTCAAAATCGTCTGTGCGCAAGAGGCGTGTGGTCATTGTTGATCCGGAGACAGGAAAGGAGATGTCAGTCTATGAAGCCTATCAAAAGGGACTAATTGATCACCAGACTTACATAGAGCTAGCTGAACAAGAGTGCGAATGGGAAGAGATAACTATCACCTCTTCAGATGGAGTTGTGAAGTCAATGATTATTGACAGGCGATCAGGAAGACAGTATGACATTGATGATGCCATTTCAAAGGGTCTCATTGACAAATCTGCATTGGATCAATATAGAGGCGGCACCCTGTCCATTACAGAGTTTGCAGACATGCTGTCCGGGAACATGAGCGGAAACAGATCACGTTCATCATCATTCGGGTCATCTTCTTCCTACAATATGAGTCCAATTCCATCTATCAAAACGCCAGCGACTACATGGAATGACCCCACAGAGGAGACTGGACCAGTGGCTGGCATCCTAGACACAGAAACTCTAGAAAAGGTGTCTGTAACTGAGGCTATACATAGGAATCTTGTGGACAATATCACTGGGCAGAGATTGCTAGAGGCACAAGCTTGCACTGGTGGCATCATTGACCCCAATACTGGTGAGAAGTTTTCAGTCACAGATGCTGTGAACAAGGGGCTACTGGATAAAATCATGGTTGACCGCATTACACTTGCCCAAAAAGCCTTCAATGGTTTTGAAGACCCTAGAACAAAAATCAAAATGTCCGCCGCACAAGCTTTAAAGAAGGGATGGCTGTATTACGAAGCTGGTCAGAGGTTCCTAGAGGTCCAGTATTTGACCGGTGGACTGATCGAACCAGACATTACCGGCAGAGTCCCCGTTGATGAGGCTGTCAGGAAAGGCACCTTGGAAGCGCGCACGGCACAGAAACTACGGGACGTGAGTGCTTATACAAAATACCTCACCTGCCCCAAAACTAAACTGAAGATATCTTACAAAGACGCCATGGACAGGAGCATGGTCGAAGAGGGCACGGGACTCCGGTTGCTCGAAGCCTCCTCTCAGTCCAGTAAAGGCCTGTACAGTCCCTACAGCATCAGTGGCTCTGGGTCGGCCACTGGGTCCAGATCCGGTTCTCGGACTGGCTCCAGGTCGGGGTCTAGAAGAGGAAGCTTCGACGCCACAGGGTCCGGCTTCAGCAGCACCTTGTCCTCCACCTCCTACACTTCCTCCACCTATGGCTCGTCCACAGCTTACGGCTCCCCAAGTTACACCCGCCGCTACTGAGACTGTCACCAGATGCCTACACAGTGGAATAAAGACAGATCTTTATTCTGCTCTGCATGTGGTTGTTACAGAGATTTAGTTTTATTTTATATAAGCTGAATTACCTAGGTGTATATTCTTTATTTTTCTTTGTCTTCTTGTCAGAGTTTATTGCATTTAACAGTTGGCATTCAGCCAGGTGGCTCATTACTATTATGGAGATACAGTATTTTACTTAGAGACATATCAGTTATGTTTTTACAACTGGAATTAGTTTATGTTAATACTTTTTAAGGAAGTGCCCACTTATGAACCAAAATCGGCTGTAAAAAATCTGTATATATTTGTGAAATTGGACATTTATTGTAAAGATAGATATATTTGCCACTCTGCAGAGCAGAATTTAGTCCCTCAAGACTCCATGAAAACCAGTACAGTATGTTCCTGTTGAAATGCCAAGCCATCACATCTCACATTTGACATTTAAACTCTAAAACCTGGATTTTACTGCAGCAAATCAGCCTTTATTCAGATAAATGGCAAATGGACCCCACTGTGCAAAAGAACTCTTTGATGGATCTTAACAGTTCAATTTCCAACAAACATCAACAATAAAACAGTCCAGGCTCAGACCAACATTTCAGAAAGTATGAATCAAACACATTATCATCATTTTGTATATTTTATGTATATGTTTGTAATACGCTCTCTTTGTCTTCACAGTGTTCTCTCCAGCTTCTGCTCAAACGTCTTCCTGCAACTCTTGGCATTTATTTTAACCAAAACACTGTAAACAGATGTTTTATATACATTTTATTGAACAGCATGTGCTAAAGTAGTATTTCAATCTATTGTTTTTACAATGGACCATTTTAACAACAGCAACTTTAAAAAATACCTTAAATGAGCTTCTGTAAGTGCCTGCAAATACTCCTAATCACTTTAAAGCAGCGTAGTAGCCTCTTACTTGATGGTGCAGTGGTCTCACTGTAAACTGACTGATGCATGACTGAAAGAGCAGCTTTCTAATATTTTCAGGTTAAAAAGCATTTGTACTGTCGCTATCACAATCCGTACACAGGGCTAAAACCAATGAATGTTTGTATCTGTGTCCCATTTTAGTGGGACTGCTCACAGACTTGTATTGTACTGTATATTAAAGATAGAGCACTAACGCTGAAAGCCTTTCATTAACATTGTTTTGAAAAGATCTTTAAGCTTTGCCACCAGCTGCAGTATTTGTTCATTCACTATATGTGCATTATATTTTGTCTGTTTTTGCTTGTTTTTCAAGCAGTACATTGAATCATACTATTTTCTTTTCATATTATTTCTGCTATGCATGATACACTAACATTTAGAGGTGCAGAAACAAACGTAAAACATTGTTTCAAAAGGTTTGAAGGAAGTATTTTATTGAGGGTTATCAAACCTATGAGGAGTATTTATAAAATGGTGGCAAGGACTTTTACTGTAACATCTCATGCTATGTAAATAAATTAGGAAATGAACAACTGGCTTGAGTTTGTGTAATATTTGAGAATTTCACTGAGAGTCATGACAGTATCTGTGAACCATTTCATGTAATAGTCTGTCAGTGCATTTCATATTGGGAAAAGGCCCAGGGATCCCTATGGTTACTAACCTACCCATGGTAACTAACAAACAAAATGAAATTTAACATTCCTTAGTTCTATGTGTAAAGTTTTTACTACTTAAGCCTACCTTGTGCTATATTATTGTACATAGTATTGCCAAATTGACTTCAAATCACTGCATTAACCCCATTCCTCTGACAGGGCAGAATTGAGTAATTAAGCAAGTATTAAATATAGATAACGTTGTAGTGAACCTGATCCCCGGATGTCACACCTGTGAAACTTAATGCTGTGAAACGCTCTCGTTAATTTTCCATGATTGAAACTGTATACAGGTCCTTCTGAGCCCCTCCCTGGACAATACATGGCTTATGTAAATAACAGGGAGGTCTAGGTCCCCAACTTACCAACGTGCCGCTGAGGATGATAGGAAATTGACGACAGACTCATTCTAAACTATAGCCTCAAGCTTCGCACACGGCAGCACCGGCAGAAATATGGACTTTTCCGGAACCTGGGAAGTGTATTATGAGGAAAACCTGGAGGCGTTTCTCAAAGCAGTTGGTAATTTATATTTATATTGAAACAAACATTTATTGACACTACTGTAAAATATATGAAACGTCTTTTTCGAATCAAATAGGAGTATAGAGTATTGATGTAGACAAAGGTTCTTAAGCTGTCATCTGGACTTGGTATTTAAGTATTGGTATTGGTATTTGGTATTTTTTGGTATTTAAGCCTTTCATGCAAGAGGCTTTGTCAGTGACATCATCTTTGTTTGGATGCAGGTTGAACACCGTCCAGTATGAGAGGTTTAGTTTGTAATGGTACCATCCATCTTTATACTAAAAGAAAAGGAATATTGATACATGAAAATAAGTGATACCATACCATACCATACCAACTTTATTTATAAAGCACTTTAAGAACTGTGCAGTTGGCCAAAGTGCCGCACACAGAAACAGATACAAATATTTACAGTAGAAAATATGAGGAAAAAAGTACAACAACAGCAGGCAACATCAATTTGCGTTAAACGCCAGAGAAAAAGTGATAGTGATAGTAAAAGTGCTGTGTGTCCAAGAAGTAACATTTACTCATAATAAACATTGGTATACATTGGTATTTTGAGCACAATTGTTGAGGAATTGATGTGTCTTTAAGGTGCACCTGAGATGATTGTAAAAATGCGTAAAGATTTTAAACCCAGGATCATTATTAAGCAAACTGGCAAAGACTTCACCTACACCATAAAAACTCCAGTGGGCGACAATACGTACAACTTCACCATCGGGAAGGAGTCGGAGATATCCGGACCAACGGGACGCAAGTATAAGGTAAGACAGAAGAGAAAGGCTTTTGAAATGGAGGTACTAAAATATTAAATTCATTAATACTTCACTTTACATCATACTTCGCAAAGCCTTTTATCTAATAAACAGGCAAATAATTTAGCCATATTTTACTGCCGGTGTAGTAAAAAAATACTAACTTGCATACAAAGAAACCCTATATCTTTACAATTAGCAGGATTTCCTCAGCTCAGACCTGTAACTTTGCAGTGAACGGGAGATCACCAGCTCATCTCCATGGAGACACTGCTGTTGTTTTGAAACGAGGGTAAAACATCCTGTAATATTCCACATGGTGCCTTTAAATGGAGGCTTGCAACACATACAATTTAGCTAAAGTGTAGGCTATTTCTAATAATATAAAGGAACATTTTCCATTCCCCTGCATTATATATGAATCTGAAAAAACATGACAGGTCTTGGGCTATTCTGTGTTTGTCATATTGGCAAAAAGCATTTGGATTTTTAAAAATATGATATATTTTTATAGATATCAAAGTAAACTGGACGTTCATTGGTCAGAAATGACTCAATGTGAAAAGCATTTACATTTTGCTTTGATGTAAAGGGTATAATGGATCACAGAAATTGAGTTTTGGTTGTTTTTTATAGTGCAAATTTAGAGAAGAAAATGGGAAGCTGATCTCAGAGTCAGAAAAAATGACCTCTGTCCGAGAGATAATAGGAGAGGACATGGTGGAGGTAAAATATAGTGTGTGGTTTGTTTTTCTTTCCAAAATAGACATGTTTTTAATAAAGTATGTTTTTTTTTCTGCTTTCCCTTCATAGACAGTTACTATGGACACTGTTACGTTCATCAACAAAAGTAAACGTGTCTAACTCAACTTTGGCAGGACTTGGTTTGAAGAAAGTTATGCTGGATGAGATTGCACACAGTCTAATAAAATTAACCATATGTCTATCAGTGAATTAAACATTTATTCATTAAAAACATCTATTCATTCTTGTGCAAATAGTACTTTAGGCCTATGTACTGAGAATCTGTGTGACAATAAAGTATGTAAAGTTAAAGTATTATTGTGGTCTGTTATTGTAACATTTTTGGTGCATACATATACAAAATATGTTTGTTGTTTTTTTTTTAAAAGAGAAATATACAGTATATATTTGTTCAAGGGTCTTGAAAGGAGGTCACAAATTCATTAGTTTTATTTGACATATTTATTAATAAGCCTACACTCTATTTATCATTACGCAACAGGATTACATTCTTAATCATGATTAAACAACCCCATCTAATTTTCTTTACATGGCTAGTAGCTATTACTGTACACCCTCCCTCGTGGTCTGTCAGGAGGAGCTTTTTTTTTTTTAGGTTTATTACAAAATCTCATCGAGACAAACAACAAAACAGGCAAGGCAACGACAAAGTGTATATTGATAGTGAAAAAAACCTTAAGAGTAAAATTAAAATTAAAAAAAGAAAAGGCCTTGTTTTCAGATAATCAAAAAAAAGTGTTACAGGATCAAAAACATTTCAGCAGTATGGCAAATTGCTTCTACAGTTTAATTGGATTTTTTTTTTTTTTTTTTTTTTTTTTAAATCAGAGACGATAAAAAACATACGAAATTCATTTTTTAAACAGTTAACATTTGGCACCTGTTTTTTCCATTTATTTTTGCTGTCAGGAGAAGCTTGTAGACTCGTTACACATTTTGTACTGGTTGTATGTATTTATGTCCGGCAGATGGCAGTAGTGATGGACCTCAGTTGATTTATGTCACGAGACACACTTCTTCTCTGGTTACTTCTCGCTGCGCATGCGCATAACACTCGTTCGTTGAAAATTTTCCATTAGCTAAAATTCTTCTGGTGAAATTGTTTAAACTTTAAATCCAGACCAATGCGGCCTCCAAACACCTCTTTGTTTGTCCGGAATATCGCCGATGAGTCCAGGTGAGTGCCCAGTCGTGGCAGTTTATGTATGAAAGCAAAAATAAATAAATTAAAACCTTTTGAAAACCATAGTGCTAAAAGCTAAATAGCCAACGCCAGTAAGCGATGGCGTTTTCATGGTATATTCGCTGATGTATCACCCAAACGGGCTAATATTAAATACGAATGTGGCAAAATATACCACACAAAAAGGAACAAAGCTATATTACTACAATTCACTAGACTCGTCCCATATTTGGCTCTGCTGCGTAAAGCCATGAGCCCCAGACACGCAGAGCAAATGCTGTGCACTCTACGTGGAGGCTAAATTTAGCATCATAAAGCTAACGCGAATACTATGCCAACCATGCAACATACATCGTTCTATGTATGTATGGTTAATGTATAGTTATATCTTATAACCATAGAATGCATTAATTACGTGTATGTTAATACGTGATTAAAACTATAAATGTATAAATATGAATAATTTTCCTTTACGTTTATTTTCAGTTTTTGTTTTTATATTTATTGACTGACTAAGGCTGGACCTGCACACACATATATTTTGTTTCATATCATTACTATTATGTTACTGTACATAGTAGGCAATGGCAGAATATATTAGATTCTATACACAGCAAAAGTCACCTAAGGCAAGTAATTTTATCCATGTATGTCTTTTTTGGTACTTGCTGTAGCGAGTGTTGCCCATTGTCAGTCCAGTTATATTTGTATTTACGGTGTTCAGGCCTGAGGATTTGCGGCGTGAGTTTGGCCGCTATGGGCCCATAGTAGATGTCTACATCCCACTTGACTTCTATACACGTCAGCCCAGAGGATTTGCATACATTCAATATCCTTTATGAGTGAGCATGTCATAGTATTTGCTGTGTCTAATGATCATCTCTCTCATCAGGTTCGCTGTTTTGTATGTTTTTGCACATCATTTGATCAAATGTCTAACATACTATTTCTCTGTTATTGCTCCAGAAAATGTAAAAGCGTCCAGTTGTGGAGCGGCCACAAAGAGTTACAAAGACCCATTAGCTGTAGTAGCCGTAAAGACACAGAGGCCAAAGGAGCAAAAGAGAGAGGGTGAAAGTTTGAAAGACAAAGAAAAGAAAGTAAAGCATGAAGAGGAAAGAGGGCTCGGAGACAAGGCTTGGAAAAAGGTTTAAGACGAGAAAGCAAAGCAGGAAGTCTGTCTGCAGATCGTTTAAAGAGTTAAAGATCAAGATGAAGTCAAAGTCAAGTCAAGGTAACAAGTCTGTATTGTTTGTATCCTCCCAAAACAATTTGACACCAGAATCCGCTGTCCCTGTGATATCCAAGACAATGTTCTTTGAATCAAAATCAATCTACTGTTTTGATTTACACATTTGTAAATTCTCAGAAGTATTCAACAGGTTTCTTCAGCTTTCCTCTCTAAAGCAGTGTGTACTGTTTGTAGTGTTTACTGTTATCAAAGTCACAACTCAGTGACAAAAGCAGACTGCTAACATTATGAAATTATTAGTTTGACTTAATAAAGCAGATTAGTCAAGTAATTGCTTATATTCCAGAAGTTAATTTCATGTGAACTCTCTCAATACAAGCCACAAAACCTTAACTACGCAGCACATTTGAAGACGTTCGGGACGCGGAGGATGCCCTCCACAGTCTAGACCGGAAGTGGGTCTGCGGCCGACAGATTGAGATCCAGTTTGCTCAGGGCGACAGGAAGAGTATGTATTAATGTATAGATTTAAATGCACATAACAGAAGATCGATGTCACTGATCGCTGCTCCGTTTCAGCTCCTAACCAAATGAAAACAAAAGAGCGTTCCCCCAGTGGACGATCTCCTGGACGGTCCAGTCGCTATGACGACTATGATCGAGACGATCGGCGTCGACGATCACGCAGCCGCAGCTACAACCGGTACCGCTCCCGCAGCCCCTCGTATGAACGGCACCGCCGGCGCCGCTCGCACAGCCCCCGAGAGTGAGGACTCTTACGTTTACGGTAAACAGGTGCATGAATAACGATTTCTAAACTTGTTTGGTCTCGTGCCCATAGGTACAGACAGAGGCCACGGCGACAGTCCAGGGAACGGGAGCGGTCCCATTCTCGGTCGCAGAGTCCCAGACCAAACCCTGCGCCTGCGCCCCATTTCGAAGAGGAGCCTCCTCGGCACAGATACTCGCGGTCTCACTCACGATCAGCCTCCAGGTCCCGCTCACGATCTCGCTCCTGGGCCGGCCGCAAATCTGGAGGTCGTTAGAGAAAACTGGTCACGGTCGTTTTTTTTTAATGAATGTAACGTCCTATTAACCATTTGTAGAAAGCTTGTGTTGCAGCTCACGTTTTAAGTAAAGTGCTGTTTTTTTGGTTTTATACAGTTGACAGAGAAATGGTTTGTTTTCAGTCCTATTCTCGCAAAGTGAGTCTTTTATTTGTTGTTCAACTTTCTAAACCCTATGCATCGTTTGGTAAAGAAAATCAATCAGTATTTTTAACCTAACAACAGTTTGAACCATTCCAGTGTCAAGTTTTGAAACCACATCTACAGTACGTTTGTTCTGCTGGCTGATTTTCCAGAGCTGTTGGGTTTTTCTTTTTGGTGGGTACATGTTACTCTGTTAATCTTTACATGTACATTCATCTTTGGGCCTTGTTAATGTCAAAGGGACTGTTCAGTTTGTTAAGATACTTGATCAACAATAAAAGGAGACGCTTAAAAACTGGCCCAACGTATTTGTATGTCTCTGAAGTATCTAATTGAGCATGTACAGTGTACTGAACCCTCTCTTAAAAGGGAAGCAAGAACATGTTTTGAGTAATTTACTGTGGGATGGAAAAGCATTTGAGGTATGTGGTTTCTTGTCATGTAACATGTTTAATTCCTGTTAGAGAGTTTTGTTGTGCTAAATATTTGCTTCAACAAGTAACTTGCCTGCAATAACTTTTCACTGATGATTTGTCAATTAGACTTTATCAAAGCGTGGTTCTGTCATGAGCTGTCCCAAAGCAGGAGATTAAACGTTGGTGTTTACATGACTTTTTTTCATGATTCTATGACTATTCTTGTTGCATGTTTTAGCTTCCTTTGGTATTTACTAGAAAATGCTTATTATTTTGGAATAATAAACCCATTTCATTCTACCTGTTGCATGGTCGCCTGTTTTCTTTACATATTTTATTTTACTGATAGTTAAAAGTCCGTAAGGTTGAGTGGAGAGAAAAATGTGACACTGATTTGTTGTGATCAGCAAATTGAGACTTCAGAAAAACATTAAAATGCCGTCTTATTTCTGATACACCACATGGATGAGTTCATCAGTTAATTTTCCCGATTTTCAGGGAGCACAGCGGAGAATTGACTCCGTACATAACTTCGAATCATAACAACACCGCCCAAGAACTGACTTCCTGTTTTGATCCAGCACTCCAGAATAAAAGCACCATCTTATTCATTAGTTCAACTTTCTTTCTGCCTAACTATTAACAGACAAAACACTTACAATGTGTGTGCTTCATTATATTCTCGTAATGTTGCAAGTACATGCTGAATTAATGAGATGAGCTGTGTGCTTTTATTTTGGTGTGCTGGAACGAAACAGGAAGTCACTTCTTGGGCGGCGTTATGATTTGAAGTTATGCACAGTCAATAGGTAGCGTTCATGTGACATCACAACATTCTAAAGAGCCTATAGTTTAACATTGAGGTGGAGGTCTACTGACGGTAACTGTGGTAACTGACAAAATGCATATTTTTATGTCTTTGTTTTTTGGCTCATATCTCAGTCGTGACTGGAGGAATCCACATGAAACAAAAACTGTCACAAAGTTCATCGTCTCTTCTGTCGGCACATGTGAACTAATGTCCAATTATTATCTCTAAAAAATGTCAAAAAGTGGTGACAATATGCGAAAACATGACCATGATGTTGTCCAATAGAAAGGACTTTCAGACAAAAAAATAATATCACAGGTCTGTGAATCCAATCACGATCAAATACTGAAGAGGAAAAACATTTGTCAATTTTCGTTTTGGAGATTTCTTCCAAAAACTGCATTTCTCCCATAGAGTTGCATTGGCCCTGCCCTCCATCTGACATTATGACATCATCACATTCTAAATCGTGAACGCCACCTATTATAGCAAGGTGAGCATTTGGCAAAATATGTGCTTTTACAAAATACAAAACTAATTTTGTTCCACAGCAATACCTGATTTCTTTTCTAGTTATGGAATGAAATTTGTTTTGTCTTCATTAAGTATATTGTAAACTCAGACGTGTGGGGAAAACACTGTAGATCTAATTATAAAGCATTTGTATCAATTTCATGAACTTGGAGGCGAGTTTTCTAGCATTCTTGTGAAAATGACCCTGAAAAGTGACCCTGCAAGTAGTGAAATGTGCCTATAAACATGTCCTTGTTAAGAATTGGGAGGCTACAAATATGTTGAGGGATGAGTTTGTACCCCCACCAACATTTCAATTTTGTGGCTTCCTCTTTCATTGTTTGAAATGAAAAAATCAGGTATAGGGCCTTTAAGTTGAATTCTGTCTCAAGCTTTATTTGGATCTATGCTTCTCATGGTTAATTACACAGTATATCGGTCATTAGGAGCCCAATTTTTATCTCTTTTTGTGTTGGTGAGTTAAGTGTCTCTTGTGACTTGGCAACATAGCTGGATGTTCCATGGTGTTCTTACAAAAAAAAGTGTAAAAACTTGGACTAATAATGCTCTGGGTGGACAACAGTCCTTGCTCCCAGTCGTATTGATTGATGTTGGTTAATGGAACGTGTTGTTGCAGTAGTGAAGCAGCAGCCAGGCGTGAAATCGGACGTGCCCCATCGATTATTATAGAACTAATGTATTAAAACAGACAGTTCGAGTCAATGAAAGGCCATCAATTTGCACGCCACCCCAGAAACGAACAACAAAATATTCTTAACATAATCTGTGCAGTTTGTACAACAATATAACAGTTACTTATAGACTGGGTTGCCAGGTTGAACAATCTAAAACACATTAAATTTAACAAAAGGACAAATGCTAATATTTTGTAAAGCTTGAATTTTGATTTTCAACTCTGTCCATTTGTAGAAGTCAACTGTTGCAGAACGCTATTACAAACATGCCAGCAGCAATACCTGTTTTGTAATTGTTATTGGAAAAAATGAAAGAGGAAGGCAGTAATTTAATGTTAGTTGTGGTCCAAACTCACTGTCGCAAAAATGCTGGAAAACTAGCCTGAGAGTTCATGAAACTGACACAAATGTTTGGTAATTAGATGGACAGTGTTTGTCTGAGTATAAAATATTCTAAAGGATAAAACATAATTTGTTCCACAAGAGAAAAAGAATCTGGTATAGTGCCTTTAATGCTCAACTAGACATCCACAATTTTATTAACAGAAAAAAAAAAAATAACACATCTAACCCTAGGACACAATTGCCGGGTGTTTTCTGCTGCGTTTATCTGAGTGTCATCTGTCCTGGGTCTCTGGGCTTCAGGATTGTCTTTAAGATGGCCTGGGTGTTTTCCTAATCTGAAACACACTTTTTCCTACAGACACATGTTTGGGTGATTTTGATTTTCACCCAGCGATAGTGATGAAGGTTAGTGTATTTAATCAGACAATCTTGTTCCCTTTCAAGGTTGACATTCAGGGCTGTCACATTTATTTTGTGACTTCAACGACAACTTTGCTCCAGTCGCAGAGTTCGTGTCTCTGGCCTCCCAGCACGGAAGTAACACATAGTTATTTTAGTCAGCTGGTCATCAACACCCATTCAAAATATGACATATTTTGTTTCTCTCTCCTGTGGCTGTTTGTGTCAAGGACACTGAGGCTTCACCAGAGAAGTCTCACATATCCCAGGAATGTGTGGACCAAAAAACAAGTTTCCATCTTCATTATTTTATTTTTTAGGATTTTTTTGTTCCCAAATTCCTCATTTTCCATTAATTTTGAAGCATTTTTATCTGGTCCTCTCGTGACGCTTTATTTTATTAGACATGATACAGTTGAATATTGAAGAACGCTGCTCAAATGTGTCATGTATTGTTATGATAGATTTTGATGACAAGGACTTTTTATCAGGTGTATTATCTCGGGTTAAAATCATCCGGCGTTAGCGATGGTGTTGATGAATTTGAGCGATAGTGTTCTAGGGTTTTGGAAACCTGTACATCACCACGATGAGCTGGTGATGAAACAGCAATGAAAACAATGCTGCTTGTATTTAATTCTATTTATAGAGGGAAATGTTACGCAACATGGCTTTAAACTTACTGAAACTGGGAATATCTAGACATATACAAGTCAAATCTAAACATAAATACTGATCTAGAGTTTTTTCTAACTCGTTAAAATAATCTAATTGATAACACATTTTATTGTACATGTTTATGACCGATTGATCAGACTGACAATGACACCCATTTCTTTACAAAGATCATCTCAGTCCAGGGTCCCATGGGTTCAGCCAGAGTGACAAAGCCAGGCGAGTATTGAAAAGTGTTACCTCTGATGACAGGACGTCCCATCCAGAGCCGGCCATGCAACGATATCGACCCCTGCTCACAAACCCAACTCTACAGTCAACAGGCAGCAACAAATGACCGACGGATACGCTTTGTTTTTTTAATCAAGGGAAAATGTTTTGAAATGAGAAAAATGCTGGTTTAGGATGGACTTGTCTATGGTGGAGGCCTATTAAAGCAAAGTTCACAAGTAAGATGAGAGGTAAGTGATGAAACTTTTGAGTATAGCATGTTATTTGGTCATTTCTTCAGTTCTTGTGTTAAGTTTTTGGCTTTTTTTTTATCTTGCCAGTCAGTGGAGATTAAAAGTTTTGACTGACATGAACCTACACTAGTCCTAAAACATGTAAGAACAAGTAAATTGATGCATGAATAAACAGTTTTCTGCTTTACTATTAGCTATAGTTTTTATTTGTAGCACTACTGAAAAACTAAAACCGTGTTGGATCTTCTCTGGTTATGTCTGTGTTTTAGCTACTAAACAGCCAAGGTCAGGGATGGCTTCCTTTTAAGTGGCGCAACCATATTTGATTAAAAGAAAGCAAAAGGTGATCATCAATTTATTATTTTTTTGCCTTTCTTACAGAGCCCTACTAAACTAAACCATGGGAGACTGGAATTTCCTTGGAGGGATTTTGGAAGAGGTCCATATCCACTCCACGATGGTCGGGAAGATATGGCTGACCATTCTGTTCATATTTCGGATGTTAGTTTTAGGCGTCGCTGCTGAGGACGTATGGAACGATGAGCAATCAGACTTCATCTGCAACACGGACCAGCCCGGGTGTCGAAATGTCTGCTATGATCTGGCGTTCCCCATCTCCCTCATCCGCTATTGGGTCCTTCAGGTGATCTTTGTGTCCTCGCCTTCCCTGGTTTACATGGGGCACGCCATATACCAGCTGCGTGCGTTGGAAAAGGAGCGCCACTGCAAGAAAGTAGCTCTGAGACGCGAGTTAGAAGCAGTAGACGGCGAGATGGTCGAAGTTCGAAGGAGGATCGAGAAAGAGATGAGGCAGTTGGAGCAAAGCAAACTCAACAAAGCTCCGCTGAGGGGGTCTCTTTTGTGCACGTATGTGGCACATATCGTGACCAGGTCTATTGTGGAGATGAGCTTCATGTCTGGGCAATACATTCTCTACGGGCATCGCTTAAGTCCGCTCTACAAGTGCGAACGTGACCCCTGTCCTAATGTCGTTGACTGCTTCGTGTCTCGACCAACTGAGAAGACTGTTTTTATGATGTTCATGCAAGTTATAGCCTGCATTTCGCTGTTTCTAAGCCTTCTTGAGATCATGCATTTGAGTTATAAGCGGATAAAGCGGATGATTTTGGACTTTTATCCACATTTGAAGGATGATTTGGACGATTACTATGGGACTAGGTCCAAAAAGAACTCTGTGGTACAACAAGTTTGCATTGGGACATCAGTGGGACGAAAGACGACCATCCCGACAGCGCCCAGCGGGTATACCTTGTTTCTAGAAAAACAAGGCAATGGTCCAAACTACCCTCTTCTGAGCGGGTCATCAGCTTTTGTGCCCATCCAAGGCGACACAGGGGTGAAGCTTGATATCCAGAAGGAGGGCAAAGATACTGTCCCTAGTCCTACTGAGCAAAATAGTAACTCAAACAACACCAGTAGTGAGACAAGATCCCCTTCTGGTGACAAACAGGACGATCCCGAGGAAGGCTCATCGTCCCAACATGAGAATATGGACTGTCCGAGATCGGAGTACCCTACCCTTCCCGTAACAGAGGCACCGACTACTTTGCTCAGGAAGTCGCGTAGGGTTAGCCCCCCGTGGCATTGCTCCACTTTGGTAGAAGGGACAGGTTCAGATAGTGGGGATTCCTACCACGGGAATAACAACAGCATCAAGTTAAGGAGCGTGGGACCCAGAGCAAGGCTGGTGTCCAAATCAGAGCTCAGTAAAAGGTCCCAAAGCAGATCTCAAAGTCCGGACTCAGCCGGGGAGCTAAGTTCAGTGTCTCGGCATTCAAGGGAGAGTAACAGCCCATCGGCGTCATCCCCAAATCGAAGAGTGTCGGGTACGAGTAGTGCAAGCAGCAGGCGGGCACCCACGGATCTGCAAATATAAGCTCGGCATCCAAGAGGCAAGAAAGAACATTAAAGCCACAAATCTCTTCTTTTACGCACCATGAGCAGCAAGTGAGCATCTTGTCTTAAATGATAAGGACAATTGGAAAGTGTACGGATTTGACCGGGCTCAATAACGGCTTATTATAAAAAAAAGTGGTTAGTATCTAAGGTAAAGGTGAAGTGCTTCATTTGTCATTTCATGATACAAATAAAATTGCCTGGATCAGATTGAAGGTTAGCCCTGAGCCACAGCGACTGTGTGTGTGTGTAGTTGACCTGAACCACGTGTTTTGAAGGTAGGTAGGATGTTCCAAGAGGAAACCTAAGCATTCAAGGGGAGAACATGCAAACTCCACACAGAAAAGGATCCACCAGCAGGACCTTACTGGAGGCACTTGCCACCTTTTAAATCAGAAGAGAATCATTGTGATATTGTGTACAAAACACCAAGGTAAGCTAGGTCACCCAACCCAAAAGTCAATAGTGAGTTTGCCGCATCAGGAGGCTGCTTAGATGGTCAGAATACTTTGTCCGACTACTACAGTTTATTATCTTTAGTTGAATGCATTTTATCTAGAGATGTAACCCTTCAATCACATTAAAAATGCTTATGAAGCATAAGAACAATCCCATGCTTTTACAGTGGCCAGTGTTTCAAAGGGAGAGTAACGATTCTTTTGTGCACTGCAGCTCAGTCTGAGTGATTAGGAGATGGATGGAAACGGAAAAACTGATCTATAAATGTGTATTATGTAACCAGTTACTCTGTTTCTGGACCATTGCATTTGCATTACAAAGAGGGACCATGGAGCCATGAGGGTCAGTGAAATAAATCAAAATCTTTTTATGAAACAGTTTGGCCTTACAGTTGAATTGAATACATTTTAAAAGGGGCATTATGCAACTTTCTATGTGGACAAAAAAAGTTGATTGTATTATACATTGTGCCTTTACTTTCCATCATAGTGGTCTCAAGGAAATTCCAGGATCAATTGTTTGGAAGGTTTTTACTGCTGATGGACCCTCTCACCAGAAAACCTACAAAAAAAATTGGGAGCATTGTGGAGACCACCGTGGTTAAAAGTAAAGGTGCCACGCTGACCACTCATGCAGCCACTGGCTCACTACAAGGTCAAATACGCTCAAATATCAGCGTAAAGAGTTGCATAATGCACCATTAAATTAAATAGTATATAATTTACTCTATAATAATCCCATAACTAACTTTGCAATGAAAGGCAGGGTTTGTGTGTTGATTTTATTTTATTTTTTATAAACTGATTTGTACGGGAGAATGATTTGTGTCAAATGCTGAAAAAGTATTTATTTTGAGAAGGAGATGTAGCGTCATGTTAAATAACAAAAAGAATCAGTGTTTTTGTGTTCACTGTACATCCATAATTATGTAATAAACAAACAGACTTTACAAAAAAATACTAAACTACTTTCTACTTCTTTGCGCTTTTACTCGATCACACCTGCTATTCAGTTGCCCCCTCATCAGGCGCCGGCTCATGCTGCATCAGCTGTAATACAGAAAACAAACATAAGTGCATTTGTATCATTCATGTCGGTACATTATTGAGCATCTTACTCTGTTCCTGAGGTCCTTGTTCTCCTCCATCAACACATTGCACTTCTGTTGTAAATCTGACAGCTCCATTCTCAAAGCCTCTGTGTCAGCCGGTTCTGGACCCGCAGCTCCCAGGTGAAGCTTTATAAAACTATGAGGATGGTTAAAGAAAACTGGTGATGTTGCCAATTGTCTTCTTATTAATTGAGAGTATCTTTTTTCAATCAGCTGACTTGAATTATTTATATATTGTAACTAACCACTGTTATCCATCAAAAATAGATAAAACATTGTGAATATTTACATTCTTAAAACCAAATGATAATGTCCATATTTCTAGATCCCTGGAGCCTACTTTCCACTCAGGCAGTTTACCATTTGCCAACACGCCAGACAAAAGGATACTCCAACGCATTGTTTGGTTTATCAGTCTCCTCGTACAGTGCCACCAAAACTAAAACAAAGAAGTGCATTATTACCACTCTTGACAGAGACTGCAGGCGTCGTCTTTGCTTTAACGTAAATATTTACTCACCGCTGGTCAAAGTGTCAAGAACTCCTGATTTTTCAAGATATCTTCTAAATTGTTCCCTCTTGGAGTCGTTTGAAGTCTGCGTGTTGCAAAGGAAAAGAATGAGAACAGCGCTCAAATAAGTTGGCTAGCGTTATATCCTGAGTGCATTGCAATGTAACTAAGCTAGCTGAAAATTAGCACTGTATAAAGCACATGGTAACAACAACAATGCTTTAAAATAACCGCATTCATACCGATACTACTTACTCGAAAATGGGCCATGGTTGCGTTGTAATCTTGACAGTTTTGCGCAACTAACAAACTTGTCACACGTCAATTAAAATTATTTTTTGCAGCTGGCTTGTTTGCCTTCGGAGGGATAGAGGAAGTACACCGGTTACCATAACAACGAAAGATAGACACACGGAAGTACGCATTTTTAAACAGAAAAGTCGCTTTATTTAATGGACTAAAATAGTAAATAGGTTATGGAAATTGTTGATAATATAATAATATTGATACGTTATTTCAAAAGAAAAAATGCAGATAGAAATAAAGCATACAAGTGTTGGAGGCGGGGCTACGCGTACATCACTTCCTGAAAACAGATTTACAAACAATTTGGAACGACACCCTCGCCCTGTCCTCACACAACATGCACCATCCAGGTGTTTTAGACATCTGCACTGCTTGTAGCACTCATGTGACCCACTGTTTCTCTTCTTGTCGGTCAAAAACAGCAAACACTATGGATTTCCCTTATCACCGGGTGGGTTTGTGAAAAGACCGTAAAATGAGTGTAAAAGCGTTTAGTTGTTTTATCCACTTCGTCAAGCGCGCATTAAATTAACCAATGTGGCATCCGTGACCAAGACATCGGTGTTGTAAACAGTTTTGTAAGGTAAGCTTATATCATACCTGCCATTCTTTTTTATCTCCTGAATACTTACGTTGTTATCATTATAATGCAGATTAAATGTCTTGATGTGGATTTTGTGGTGGATTTGGTTAATGTGTGGTGTGGTGGTTTATTGTGAAATGTTATCTTCTTTCCGAAGGTCAGTAAATACACGATACACTTTGTCTGTTTGCTTTTGTCAATTTGTTATTTACTTTCACCTGTGTGTATGCTTATTTAAAACACAGATGACAGGATATTTACATGTCAGAAATGTTCAAATTGTTTTCTTGTTTTTTTTCATTATAGACTACAATGAATTAGTACTTTCAGATTCCAATGGATTCCTGGTTTTAAAACTCTTTTTCAGGCAAATATGGCTGAAATCTTATGGCTGAAAGAATACTATTACTTAAATGATGACAATACATGAATTGTTAAAGAGGAATACTTCTGTGAAGATTTCACAGATGCACACGCTGCAAATCCAGTCACATGCCAAGGAAAGTATTCTGCTGAGGGTGAGCAAATACTTCAAATGAGGGCATTATATTGAGTGTCACTTTACTTTACACTACCTTGATACATTGCACCTATTTAAATTGAGTACAATGTAATGTGCTCTGTAACAATCTGTAATAACTTGTACCCGTAATGCGTACACAATGGAATAAACCTGTATTAGTACTTTGTAAATACATAATGTAATAGGGCACGAGACCCTTGGCTCGTGTCCTCGGCTCAAGGTTAGGGTTAGAGTTAGAATTATGTCTTATTACATTATGTACCTACAAACTACAAATACTTTTTATTTCGTTGTGTATCTAACCCATGGGTACAAGTTATTACACATTGTTACAGAGCACATCACATTGTACTATGTATCAAGGGTAGTGTAAAATAAAGTGTTACCTTATATTGTTGTCCAGAAAACAAATTAACTTGAGCTGTGTAGTTAAAAACCTGAGTATATATTATATTTTAGGTATTATTTGTGCCACATTAAAAGCAAATGATGTTAAATGAAATAGTTTTTGAAGAATTTGAGGTTAATGAATCCAATTACATTTTGCCAGTTGTTTGAAATACAGAGTGACTAATATATAAAGTAAAAGTATTACGCTGCCATTTAGGGGTGGGTTATTTTACTGATTTGACTTGGGTTATCTGCCTTTCCATTTCCCCCTTTGACATATTAAAACATGAAAACCTATGCAGTCGTTTCTCTCAGAAAAAAGAAAAAAAAAACTATAGGAATCGGTGGCATTAATCAATCCGGTGATCTCCATCAATCTCCATCAAGTATAATAAAATGGCAAATTTGTGAATGCAATCTAACAAATATCCAAGACTCAAGAATGTCATAACAGCAACGTAATGGACATCTTTCTTCATGCTGAAGGAGTGGCAGCTTAGTAAACCTACACTTTTACTGCTACTGATATTTTAGTAATTTAATAACTGTCAAAATACTATAATATGCGATGTCATGTGCACCTCCTCTGGGCCTGATAATGTTCACGGTCCAGATAAGCCGTTCTGTTGTCCACATTGACGCTTGTTAAGGAAGTGTGTATTGATTCAGACGCGTACCGGCACATCTCAGCTGATAATACAGATTAAAAGAGTTTACTTTTGCTTCTAAGAGATTAGGATGGTTTAGTTTAGGAGACGTTTTGTTTGCTTGAGTGATCTTCAAGTGTGTCAATATTAGTTGATCATTGATGAAAAATGTAGCTGTTTTTTCAAGTTTGGAAAAGTCCCAAGTCAGTTCAAAAACAAAACCTGTAAGTCAATGTCATGTACTGTCAACGAGACCTGTTTAACGTCTGTTTTAGGATCACAAAGGAAACCTCATTTGGCAGCAGAAGGTTTCTTGGGTTGCAATTTTATTTTTAGTTCTCTGCCATTTACATATCAGGGACAAAAGACTCTAGCACCTAGTTTATTTGCATCATGCAGCTTGGAATCGTCACATTTATAGCTGGAGTTTGATGAATGATGGCTATGTTTCCA
Source organism: Gobius niger (assembly GCF_951799975.1). Taxonomy (NCBI): domain Eukaryota; kingdom Metazoa; phylum Chordata; class Actinopteri; order Gobiiformes; family Gobiidae; genus Gobius; species Gobius niger. Next base: position 22,096,043 of record NC_136865.1, on the reverse strand, counting down.
CAGGTAATGACTAACTAATAAACTAAACACTTGCTTTTACGCCATAAAAAAGTATCCTAAGCAAGTGTAAATGATCAGTTCCTCTAAATGTAGTTCCACTTTTGTAACCTAATTTTTAACCTTCAAACCATTTAGCATAAATGTGGATGGATTATGTCTTCAGGTTTAAGAAAAGGGTGTAACAATGGTAGAAAATTGCTCCACATCTTGACAAATACAGTGGGTCTGTACAGTTTCTGATAGTAGGAAACCTGTACTGACCATTTTAGCTCTTCCTCTTATTTCATGTGAAACCATTTAAGTTTCTGTAACATTAATGTGTCTCTAAAGAGCAACTGCCTCAATACTAAGTAAATGCACATTGATTTAAAAAGAAGTTGCCACCTGGATTGGTCAGGTTTGGATTCAACACTAGGTGCCCAAAGAATGAGATCAGCTAAATACCTGAACATCCTGAATGACTGGGTTTTCCCAACAATGGATTTCTTCTTCCCTGATGGCACAGGCATATCCAAGATGACAATGCCAGGATTCATCACACAAAGAGTGGATCAGGGAGCATGAGGCATCATTTTCACACATAGATTGGCCACAGTTTAATCTCATTGAGAATCTTTGGGATGTGCCGGAGAAGGCTGTGCACAGGGGTCACACTCGCCCAGCATCAATACAAGATCTTGGTGAAAAATGAATGCAACACTGGATCACGCTGGGTCTTTTGACATTGACACAAAGCTAAGCAAAGCATCGAAATATTAGAGCGTGACCTTTTCTTTGGGGGGTTCAGACAGTGTTGTAAATGTTGTGCTTTTATTTTCAGATTTCGTCAGGCATGTCTCCTCTGTCAGGATGCTGCTGATGGCTGCTGTGACCTGAATAATTCACGTATGTTTATCACAAGTATTTGCTGCACGTATCCGCTTTGTCTCCTTCCCTCTCTCATATTGAACTGTGCTTACTGTGACCTGAACCAGAAGAGTCTGAATAATCTGCGATGCCGCTCCAGAATGGCTGCTCCATCAACACGGCGCCCCCTGATGACGAGGATGACTGTGAGCCGCTCGTCCCGCCCGATGCAGGTGCGTACATGCAGGTGAACATTCTCATTTACAAGGTGCTTAAAAGGTCAAAGCCAAACGTGCTTCAGCAAGACACAAAACTTGCATAATTTTCAAAATCAGCTTGTGTAATGCTGTCTTCGTGGGCTGTGGGAAAGTTTCGAAGTGGAAATTACGAGTGCATTGTGTTGTGTTCAAGTGCTTTTGCGGTAGTAGCAAAGTGAAACATTAAAAACACGCAAGAATACGCTCTTAACAAGAACATTCCCATGAGAAAGTTGTTTAGAGACCTCTGACCTACTGCTACTCCACTTCTGCTTTTCTCCGTAAAGTTATAATCAAAATTATTGTCCAGTTTCCCAGTAGACAATACGAGATAAGGTGTAATTTCCTACTCCACAAGTGGCATTTACCATATTATGAGACCACATGAGGGAGAAGTCAAAGGAGGTCCAGTTGTGTTGGTGTAAAGGACTCTGTGTATTTCCCAAATCATAAATTGAGGCGACATGTAAATGTACATGTGGGTTTAAAAAAGTTCAAATCTTTAAACTAAATGTTCTTTCTATCTCGGTGCTCATTATTATACCAATTTCTTTATTGATATTATGTAGGTTTTCTTCAATTATTTATGGCGTAATTATAGCATTGACTTGAATGAACAGAATACATGCATCCTCTTGATGTGCGTGCCTTAAAGTGATATTTCAGGATTTTTGACATAGGGCCTCATTTCCCAGTTATCCAGAATGTTGTTGATTACTGGAGATATATATATACTATATATATATATTTTTTTTTTCATGCAGTTCTTATATTTGAAGAGTTTAGTGGTGCAAGGCTAGTGCTAGGCTAGTGCATGTCTATGGTAACTAGTAGCCTGTGTTAAAAACAGTCTGACTGGCGGAGTGATCTGTTAGGTTACCGGATCTACAGTAGTTTGTTTACCGGCATTACTACACATGGAATTCACAAAGGAGCTTTCTACAAATCAGATTTGGCAACGTTTGGAGGACTACCCCATGATTTTGAAGAGGTTTTTAATGCAGGCTACTAGCTACCATAGACATGCGCTAGCCTAGCATTAGCCTAGCACCACTAAACTCTTCAAATGTAAGGACTGCTTGAATTATATTTAAAAAAATCTCGCCAGAAATCAACAACACTCTGGATGACTAGGAAATGAGGCCCTATGTCAAAAATCCTGAAATTTCCCTTTAAACTTTTAACCCCCGCCTGAACAAAGCACATTTTCTCCAGTTTGGCTTTACGCAAATCTAAAAGCTTCCTGAAAAAAGCATAAAAATAACAAGGATGAAAACGCAACAGAAATGTGACGAAAGAGCGATAAAAACGGAAAAGCAACGGAAAAAAGTGATCGGACACACATTTCAATTATCATTCAATAAAGTGCAGCGTATCAGCATGTTAGTCAACACACAAAAGGGGATGTGATTACTTCCTATTTCTACAAAATTACACTTTTATGTTTTGGTTTTGTTTACCACAGTTACAGGGAACTGCGGAACAATGACTATATGTAATGGCAAAAAAAGAAAAAGGGCAGCGGTTGTGTTACTTCCAGATTAACGATGATGCCACCAAAAATATAACAAATCAACAGCACCACTTCTGCCTCTGCATAATGTGATTTCATTTGTGTTTCGTGAGCAGCAGTTAACTTCACTACAGCTCAGAAATGCATAAAGCAGCACTCCACTGATGAAAGGGCACATTGTCTCGTTGTAAAAATGCCACATACTGAGGGAGACTGTTGTTATGTCACTCCTGACCATCAGCTGTTCAGAATCGTCACGTGCCAAATCTGAAAAGTGACCTGTTCAGCAAGTCATCTTCTACTTCTAACATAATAAACTCATAAGAATGGGGGACTGTGGAAAGGTATAAACATAGTTAACATCATTGTCTTTAAAATTTCACTGGTTTTTATCCATTTTTGAGTTTATTTATTATTTATCCTCCTTGGGTACATGACTGAGGTAGATGTACTGTAGATGTACGGTCTCTCTTTGTATTCTGGAAACATAAACATTTCAACGTAATCCTTAATTAAAGGGACTTAGGAAGGTTTAGGAGGTTGATATTTATTATTAGGCAAGGTGAAATGAAATAAATGAGGAGGAGGTTTTGAGTATTCCTGAGGGTTCATTTGGAAGTGGGTAAGATATCGTCTACAAGATAATATTACAATTGCTCTTGGAGGTTTTGAGTATATCTCTAACCGATAAAACGTAGCAAAGAAATCTACTAAAAAAAGTAAAAAATAATCCCAAAAAAGGGTATGAAGTTTTTTTTCTGCACTTTGTAGTTCTGAATGTATACTTGCCAGCCCATTTAGCCAATTTCTGATGGTTTGCAAAAAATATCGGTTCACCATAGTTATCAAGAAAGTCCCCAAATATATTGAGATATAGTGCCTTCCTTGTTATGATAGTCGCAGTTTCGTCCTTTTTGTATGTGTTTTCATCACGTTTTTCTTGTTTTTTTGACATGTTTTTGTCACATTTTTCTGGCTTGATCATGGTTAGGCTACATCACACACACAAAAAACGAAATACGGTCAAAACTCTACATGACAAATACGTGACAAAAATGAGACCAAAAAGGGACTTAGAAACAGTATTGTGATGAAAACATGATCAAAATGCAACAAAAACATGGTAACAAAAACAGGGAAGAAGCTTAGATCAGTTTTGTAGGTCTCAGCTTTCCGATACTCTGGCCTTAAAAGCTCCAGTTGAGAAGCTTTCGGATTTGGGTAAAGCCGAACTGGAGAAAATGTGCTCGGTTAAGGCAAGGGTTAAGGGGTTGAGTGATCACTGATTGGGAAAAAAAAAGAAATGTCTTTTTAAATGTGCTTGACTTACTCTCAGTTTGGATTCTTTGAATGGCTCGAACTTGGACTCGACCTGAGCGTGTTTGGATGGGTCTACTGTAACACATTTTTAACCCCTCGTGTCACTCTCTCCTTCAGTCCCGCCGCGGTGCTGCTCGGCCCGTCTCAACCTGGCCGTGCTCATGTTCCTCGGCTTCTCTGTGGTCTACGGTCTGCGCGTCAACCTCAGTGTGGCCATGGTTGCCATGACGAACAACACCGACCCGGACCCGCCGACCAACATCTCCAACTCTTCCAAACACGTGTGTCCTCTGCCCGGGAACAACCCCAACGATACGGGCTTCACACAGCCCGAAGGGGTAATGACACTGCAACAAAGCATTCAGTAATACATTTAAGTCGTGTGGGGGTGTTTTTTAGGGTTCATACATGGTTAAGCTCAATTTAGGCCTGTTTTAGACACTTTTTGATTTGATTTTGAGTATACCTGATAGTGCATGGGCAGAGAAACATTTCATGGGGTGGTACTTGGTGTGAAAAGTTTGAGAATCACTAACAAAGCACGTTTTTGTGTGACATTGCGTTATACAGTTTCACCACAAGAGGGCTCTGCTTTTCTTGCAATAGCCAAAACTTTTAACAGTGCCCTCCCCAATATGTTGAATACCTGTTTTGTTTTGGCACATTCAAGACCATAATGACTGACTTTTTGTGTGTCTCTCTCTCTACCAGGTGCCTGTTTACACCTGGGACTCAGAGATCCAGGGCTGGCTGTTGGGGGCCTTCTTCTTTGGATACCTCCTCACTCAGATCCCGGGGGGTTACCTGGCGGGACACTATGGAGGGACCAAATTTCTGGGGTTAGGGGTTCTATGCACTGCTGCTCTGACTATGCTCACGCCTCTGGCCGCGCAATGGGGCCCCAGGTGGCTGTTTGCTCTCAGGGCACTGGAGGGGTTTGGGGAGGTAAGGGATTCAGTCAAAGTTATGTCCAAATATGGGCCAATTCCGTGTTATTCAATGTGAAAGACCAAAGTGTTGAGTTATAACAGGTTTATTTGTGCATTTACACAGGGCGTGACGTTCCCGGCCATGATGGCGATCTGGGCTCGCTGGGCTCCTCCACTGGAGCGCTCTAGACTCATGACCTTCTCCGGATCTGGGGCAAACTTCGGGGCGTTTCTCGCGCTACCTCTGACCGGCTTAATCTGTGAGACGCTGGGCTGGCCCGCCGTCTTCTACCTCTGCGGTGAGTGACTGCAGCTCCGTCCACCCCTCAGTTACTCTCACGTTCTCACAGGCCTTGCATTGATACACACAGTGACGGCTTTAATCGTCAGCAGCAGTTTACTTAAACCCCAGTATGCCTGTGTTTCAGGGGGAGGAGGGTGTCTGTGGGCCGTGCTCTGGTTCGCCTTTGTTTCAGACGACCCTCGCACTCACAAACGCATCAGTGAAGAGGAGAAAGAGTACATTATCAACTCCATAGGACCTCAGGTATTACCATAAAGTAAAAACCAGGATATCCATCTCAAACGTAAAAAGGTTTATGTATTTTATTATCATATTTTGTTCTCTTTCTGATTTCTTCCAGGGCACAGGGCACGGCTGGAAGGTGCCTGTGTTGTCGATGTTGACGTCTGTTCCTCTTTGGGCCATTATTGTCACTCAGATGTGCTCAAACTGGTCTTATTACACTCTGATGACTTCACTGCCCGCTTATATGGACAAAATCCTGCACTTTGACCTGCAGTCGGTAAGAAGCGGCTTTGAATTTTAATCACTGTATAATTATATGTATTTGTGCTGCATTTGAATACACTACAATGGCACCATGATCACAATAATGGCCAAGAAATATAATGAAATATTTGACCTGTAACTCTTCTTTCTTTTCTTCTTTTCACAGAATGGTTTCCTGTCCGCGCTGCCGTACCTCGGGGGCTGGCTGTTCTCGATTCTCGCTGGATTTGTGGCCGACAGAGTCATCGAGCGGAGAGTCTTCAGTGTCACCGTCACACGCAAAATCTTCACCGCCGTCGGTAAAACAGACCTACAACTCTTCTCACCGCGCAATATGCTACGGCTCAAGCCAATTTCATAATATTTGCTGTCTCTCTCTCTCTCTTTCCCTGCAGGGACGGTGCTGCCCTCAGTCTGCCTGGTGTGTGTGTGTTATGTTGGCTGCAGTCACGTCTGGACGGTGCTCTTTCTGACACTCTCCACCACCACGGGAGGAATCAGCGCCGCCGGGGTCTACATGAACCAGATAGACATCGCCCCTCGGTACCTTTGGCTACTAATTACTGCTCATTCCTGGTCCAGAATATTTTTTCTTCTCGCTTGGACGATTCTGCCCTACATAAAGATTCATTGGATTTATTTAACCTTAAAACAGCCAAGAGAGATTTGACCAGGATCTACATGTAAAGCTGTAAATAGAGTCCCAAGATCATAACGTTGAATGTTGATAATGATTTTGAACATCTCTGTATAAATTAATGGAGGGTAAAGTGGATATTTTAAACTCCTTCAGTAAAAACACACAACATATTTGAAGAATAACACAACAAAAAGAACAACATAAAGCACAGTGCTACCGGGGCGTTGTTGAGGACAGTGACTGCAGATGCTTTGAAGGATTTCTTGTAGATGTTTCTGTATCTGTATCTTCTGCTTGATGTTAGCAGAGAGAAGGAGTGTTGCAGAGGGTGGGTGGCGTCTTCAGTGATGAGGGTGGCTTTCCTCCGCACTGATCGCCTGTACGGTTCACAGAGTGGGGTCTGAGGGGTTTGGGTGGTGTTTCTAGCCTGATATACTCTTCTATTGAGTTTAGTTTTGTGTTTGAGGGTGAGAAATTTGAACCAGGAAGAGATATTGTATGTGAAGATGGATTCAGAGAGTGAAGAGTACACTAAAGATAAAATGTCTTTGTTAATATTAAAAGATCTCAACTTTCTGAGGAGGTGGAGGCGCTGTTGAGTCTGTATGAGGTCCTAAAACAGTTTGCTCTTTATTTCTGTCCCCAAATATTTAAAACAGTCCACCTGCTTTACCTGCTGGCCACGGATGAGAAGGGGCTGGTATAGTTCCACTGAGCCCTCCTTCCCTGTGGCTCCACAACTTCTTTGTTTTGGAGATATTTAGCTCGCTGCGCAAATCCACAGACCAAAGTATGGACTTGCTGCTGGTATTGTGCCAGGGTCTGTGTGTCTTTGAGGCGTGCCACCAAAGCCATATAGTCTGCATACAGGAAATGTTTTTGTTTTTGTTTTATTTCCCAATCAAATGATGTCACAATATATTATTTTCATCTTTTTTATTGTCTTTTTAGCTATGCAGGATTTCTTCTTGGAATCACCAACACTTTTGGGACCATTCCTGGTGTTGTTGCACCAATTGTCACCGGATTCTTCACTGAAGACGTGAGTAACTAATGAGTAACTTCTCCCTGCTTTCTTATGGTTTTGAGCTTTTATCAGTGAGCCAACAACATCAAAAACATAAAACATAAGACTTTTATTCATACATAACAGTAATTGAGTATCCTATGTGCTTGTACCGCCCAACTCTCAAAAGCTGAGACGGTTTTTACTTACACTTACTCCAGCACTTGGCACTATACCTACACCTTTTTTTCCCAAGCAATGGAAATGCATGTATTTTGTCCTCCTTTAGTATATTGTAAACTCAGAAATACACTGTACATCTAATTTAAACGCATTTGAATCAATTTCATGAACTCTCAGGCGAGTTTTGTATTATTTCGGTGACAGTGACCTTTTTTGTTCTGTTGTTCAACCACCTTTACCTGCCGTTCTCAGCACTCTCTGGACGGCTGGAGATGGGTGTTCTGGCTGGCCGCTGGGATCCAACTCAGTGGAGCCGTGATCTACACTATATTCGGCAGCGGCAAACTGCAGAAATGGGCCATGACTGATGAGGACATGGCAGAGGCCGAGAGGAAGAGGGCAAGATCTATATGTACATGAAGAAAACCAGCAGCACTTTTAGTCCAAGCTCAGTAATTGAACAGAAAGCCTTTCAAATTATTCAGAATTCAGAATGCATTTATCAATATTGTATCAGCATTTTTATAAGTTGCAATCCATTTACTTAGCCGGAAAACTTTCTTTATGTTAGAATTATAGAGAAAAGTTCCATCTGTGCTGGGTATTTAGTTTACTCTGTGATATACTGACAACCCAGTGCAGATGACAACTTGAATAATCCTTCTCTACAACAACTCCTCTGAGGTTGACAGTTTATTCAAATTTATTTTTAAATGCCTAACTTGGTCCATTGGACTATTTTTAAGATTTTAAGATTATTATTATTATTATTATTATTATTATTATTATTATTATTGTTTTTATTATTATTATATGGATCTATAATTCCGTTAAAAAAATTATGACAAAATATAAGAAACCAATGCAGTGCCTCAAATTATTCTTTTCATGTTTACAGAAGAACACAGTCCTCTGGCATCACAGATAACAGATCATATTGCCTTAACTTAATTAGAATATTGTAATAACTCGGACAAATGTTTGCACAAAACACAAAAGTTTTAAAGGTATTTTAATGTATTCATGAACCAAAAATGCATCATCAGGTGTTTTGTGTCTTTTTTTGTGTGTGTACATTTTTATGATATTTTTCAATCCAATCTTTGTTGAAGTAACGCACAACAGCTGTATAATTTTGAGAGAAAAAAATGAATTGTTTACTTTAAAATATGTGACCATTTTTTGAAATGTATACATGTTTTATAAGTCAATGTAAGATAATTAAACAACTATTGTTGTAACTTGTCTTTGTTGGTTTATTGCATTGGATTATCTGCAATGGACATTTTTCTGGCCCATTAGAAAATGCAATACATTTTCAGTCTTCCCAGATTATCATGATGGGTACAGGCCTGTGGGCTATTATTGAACTATGTTAACCTTTTATATTTTTCCCCGCCTTCACCAAATGTGTTTTCTCTCTGTTCGTATCAGCTTTACCCAAAACTAAAAGGTTACCTCCTATAGGCCACTGTAATGCCTCATTTGAAAGCTAAGACCTACAAAGTTCATCTAAGTGAATCTTTTTCCTCGCATTTTTGTCAGTTTAGACATTTTTTTTCATTGCTTTTTTGTTGAGTTTCCGTTTTAGTTTAGTTTAGTTTAGTTTAGTTTATTTGAGCAACAGATGCATACAGGTATAGTATACATATAACATACAGAATTTTTCACAACATAAGAGGTATTAGTGCTGCTCAAAGGGAGTAGGAAGAAGTTAGTTATAACTTATAATGCCCTACCCCTCCTTTCAGACTTACACAACTTAAACTACTGCTCACGGAAAATACATACAGTACATTTTCAATATATTTTGCCCCATTATCTTCAACACTTTACTGTTGCACTTTTTTGGCTTTTATTGTCACGTTTTTGTCACTGTTTTGTTGCATTTTCACCCTCGTTTCCATCTAATTTTGACACTTTTTTTCAACAAGCTTTTAGATTTGGGTAAAGCCAAACTGCAGAAAATGTGCTCGTTTCAGGTGGGGGTTAAGAGTATAAGGGACAGAAAACTTTATTATCAACAACTTTCTATGTCAGGAGTTGTTGTTTTGTTTTGTTTTTTGCATAGAGAGTATTTTGTAGATTTAATTTAACAGCCTAAGTGTACTGTATGTGTTCTACCTCAAGATGGCGCAGGGACAAGCAAAATTTTATTAGGGAGGTAGTCGTAGCAATGTTGCGGACAAAAAATATTATTATTTTTTGTCCGCAATAGACAAAAAATATTATTATTATTTGTCTATTGTACGGCTAGTACAACTGTAGTAATATTATATAACAAAACCCAACTCCATAATATGGTTGTAAGAATAAACACAAAAAAGCTGTAATTCGGCTATTTTACTGTAAGGTTTTTCAAAAGTCGTTTATATTTTTATGTCCATTACATTGTCAAGTTAAATATAACAAGGTTTCCAAGTTGTGCTGAAGTTTGCGTCAGACTTTTTTCATGTCCCGGATTATCACGTGACGTTATCACGTAGCAGCCAAATCTGTCCGTCCCCGATAAACTTTAACGTTGCTCAACTAAATACTCTTAAATCTGCGCATTAACATTTACATTTACGCACATAAAATAATAATTATTTGCTCCAGGTTGGAAAGGGGCCAATTTTCAGCAATTTGAGATAGTTAGAACAACCATTTAACGCTACAGGTGGAGTAACATATTTTACAGGTGTTGCCATAGAGACCCGCAAGACGCTGTGGATGTAGCCGGATGCAGCTAGCTCTGAAAACTAAACAGTCAGTATGATGAAGAAAAAGGGAAAAGTTGCAGATCAAGACATCTCAAGACTTACAGATTTAGGTACAGGTAATGTATTGGACTACAAAGGTTAATTTGGCACAGTGGCAAATTGTGATCAAATTATTAGCTCTTGAGAATCATTTTAAACAAGGAATTAAAGGGTTGCTTCTTGCTACTATTGTCCACTGGATTATTTTTGATCTGTCTCACAATCATTAAAATATCTGTCAGGGTTGTACCACATTTAGATCGCTTCAGTTTAATTCAACTACATTTTGTTTAGAAACCAAAGATTTCTCCAAAAGTATCAGCCTAGGCTACTATAAAACCTGCTAAAACAACCCCGTCCATCCAAGTGCTGTTCACAAAATGTCACTCCTAACGCATACATGGGATGCCTATAAATCTATTCTTTCTTTTTCCAAGGACCTTCCCCTACAGAAGAGGCAATTTGTCATACCTTTGGTGAGTAACTTTATCGTCCTGTAGTCTATCGTCCAGACAGGGCAGATGTGTGTTCATTTCAGGTAACTCTAAAGCCATACTAATCTTACAGATGATTATCAGTGCACGGGCAATATCCAGGTGGACTTCCCCAAACTTTGTGCCCTTCTGGATTTTAAGAAAATCCCACGTGTCATCAGTAAAACTTTGGAAACTGAAGGGGAAGAGCAGCCAGGTAAAAGGTCTTCCTAATCTAAACCATTATGTATTAACTGAGGGAGAGTAGATAGGGTAAGATTTAATTAAAATGTTGCTAGAAATCACTTGTATGCTACTGTTTGAGGTCTAGACTAATTTGTGGTTTTCTGAATATGCCGAGAAGCAATGAGGCCGTCCTGGAAGCATTTAATGACCCATGTCCTGAGTATGGCTCCATTTGTGTTTATGTTGTTTATGTCTCCGTCTGGTACATTTGAGAACGTTCGGGCTGTTTGTCCGACACTGACAAAGTAGCTGTCCGTCTCATTCAAAACTAATGCCTGTCCACAGAGGAAAATGTACCTCGCACCACAACCGTGTGGTCCAAACCACACCTCAATGTTGAACTAGAGAATAAAAATCCACTCAGCGCCAAGAGTGTAAAGATAATGGGTAAGAAATGTACAAAATAATGATGTTACAATACAAACTGTAAATACTGTATATGCTTATAACCCCCTGAAAAAGGATGGAAAGTACATGGGAAGATTGTCCAAGCTTTGAATAAAATACTTCTGCACTTGAGCAAACTTGAGAGCCTTTAGTAAGTATTTCTTACACAGACATTTTTTGACAGACATACAGTGTCTGCTTTGAAATGTAATACTTTGTTTTGTTTTGTAGCTTTTGGCAAGCTGGCCTGACGGATGAGATGGTAAAGTCACTTTCAAACACGGTGTCACTTGGCTGCAGTCTTAGGTGAGACAAATATCCTTTTGTATCTTTTTGTAGTTGCAAAGCAAATGTTTCTAATGTAAAACAAAAAGCAACATATTTTGTATATTTTGGAGATGAATATCATGTTTTTAATTCTGGAACCACTTTTGTCTCTTGTCTGCGACTCCATTTTGAAAGTACTTTTTTGCATGGCTGAATGATATTTATTTGTCTTTGTGTTAGATATGTGTATTTGGACGCCAACCCACTGCCAAACCATTCCTACTACCTCCTTCTCAGCGAGGACAGTGTGTAAGTTACTGCAAATCAATTACTTGTACAACAAAACACAGAGGTTTCCAAACTGTGGTACTGGTATCAAGACAAATCCATGGTCTTGTTAAAACTTTGAACATTATCATATTTTTCTCTCTCTTTCAACGACCTGTGCCTCATTCAGCATCACTCGGCTCTTCCTGAGGAGCAACGAGATCGGCGATGAAGGGGCGCGACTGATCGGCTCCGCGTTATCAACAGCCAAAACGTCCAACAAAAGCCTCCAGTTCCTCAACCTGGCTTTCAACTGCATTGGAGACGCAGGTGCAGCTTATCTCGCACAGGTAAAGTCGAACATCCTGAAGGTACAACATCCACAAGGTCAAACGGATATTCTATTATACATTTATCTATCGCAGTCGTTTTGAACAGTTTTTTCATCTGTTTTCATGTGTAGGGGCTGCGTCTGAACCGTGCCTTACTCTACCTCTCGCTGACCAACAATCGCATCGGAGACTCAGGGGCAGCTCAGTTTTCTAAGGTTTGTGTTTACATGAGAGCTTTTAACTTGCACGAAGCTGTTCTTTATGCATTATAACCAGAGGTGTGTAATAACTCATGTACATTCACTTGAGCAATAGTATTCTGAATGTAGAACACACTTTTGGTTTCTCTTTACACTGAGAGGAAATCTGTATTTGACCAAAGCTTCATGCTGACATTTAAAAAGCAATTACTGTATTAAGAATGAACATTTACAGATGGTTTCATGTTTTGTCTACTGAAATATTCTTCACCACCCTTTTTCCAGACTGAGATATGTTCTTACCTGAGCTTAGATGAGTTGATACGTATTTGTGGTCGCTTCTAACACCACCTTTGGAGCTATAGAAATACATTGGGAGAGGCCAAATGCTATCACCGTCTTTGGTCTTTTTGCATGACCGAGGGCAACCAGTTCTTCCATACTGAGATATGTTCTTGCCTGAGCTTAGACGAGTTGATGCGTACCTGTCTGGTCTTTGTGCGTGTCTGTGGAAGAGCGTGGTAGCTTCCAACTTCACCCCCGTTTGGAGCTATAGGAATACATTGGGAAAGGCCAAATGCTAACAACATCTTTAGTCATTTTGCATGATGACTGAGGACACGCACAAAGACCAGACAGGTATGTATGAACTCGTCTAAGCTCAGATAAGAACATATCTCAGATGTAAAAACGGTGGCCTGTTCCTTTAAAGGAATGCTACTCTAAACATGTTGACTACACTGTGCCCACCTCTGATCAAAACAGTGTTGTTGTGTGAGTTGATTGAGATGAAGGTTGTTTCAGGTGCTGAGAGAGTTTCCTCTGACCCATGAAGAAGTTGTGGAAAGAAGGAAGCTGCTTTTTCAGAAAGAAGCTGAAAAGATGGGCTTGGTAAGTGTGCCATAGAGCTCAACAGTCTCACCCACGTTCTGTCATGTGCCTGAGTCTAGTCGTAAAAATTCCATTAACTTTCAGCATAAATCTTTTGATGAATTCAAATATTAAGAGTTTTAAAGCACGATGGTGTCTAATCATATTGTTGATATTGTATACATTATTACACTGTGCTACATTTGGTTTAAAAATGTTTAAAGGGGCTAGATGCAAGTTGGCCATTTTATGCTCACTACTGCCACCTCAGGTCTTATGCGTAACTGCAGCTTCTATATTAAGCCACGAATTAACATCTTTTTGAATTAACATCTTATGCGTAACTGCAGCTTCTATATTAAGCCACGAATTAACATCTTTTTGAGTGACAGTGCAGGATTTTAGAGGCAGTTGTGGTCTGGGCTCAGGTCTGGGCTCATTCTACACATTAGGACATGGCTGGGACATGTAGGGGGAGGAAAATAAATCATTTTAACATTTTTAAACTCTGTCCCTTTAAACTTTGAGGTTTTATGAAGTGAACTGTACTTATAGAATTAAGATTACACATTTGAATCGCGCATCATTTTGTACAGTGTGGCCTCTGTCTTTTCAGAATTTTGGGGCGGACACTGATCAGCCCGATGAAGAACAGGATGGGAGAAGCTCAGTGGGAAAACCAGACAATAAAGTCACTGCCAAGAAGAAGGTAAGTGGCTACACCTCATACATAAAACGAACAAAGCTTTTTATCGCCGCTGAAGACGCTATCTGTGTTTTCTTTCACAGGAAATGGCTAAAAAAGAGGAGAAACCAGAAAAGGGAACTGTGAAGAAAGACAACGTGAAGAAGGGTGCACAAAAGAATCCAAAAGGTCTTGTAAACAAATTGACTCAAAACATCAGATTTTTAGATATGCTACGACACCTGCAGTGGCGCTTGTGGCCTCTAGGGGCATGAGAAGTAACAATATTTGTTTTATCACACATTTGTGGTAAATGTGTAAATCTGTTCTAATTATACAACATTTGTATCAATTTCATGAACTTGCAGGCAGGTTTTCTAGCATTTTTCTTTAAAAAACTATATCTGGGCATTAATATTGAATTAAATTTGACTTGCTGTTACATGCACAAACTCTGTAATTACCTAGCTCCTGAAAAAGTGCCTCCAGCCAAAGGAGGGAAAGCAGCCGGTAAGAAGAAACCAGCTCCTCCAGATACACCAGAGGTTTGAAATTACCTGCTATATCATTTCCCTTTACAAATATCTGGAACTGTTTGTTGACCCTTTGGTTATTTGTACAGGAGAAATCCTTCACTGAACTGGTCGAGGTTTGTATCAAAAGTGAAGCTTTTTCCACATTTGTTTTTGTCACTAATGTTTTGCTGTTGTTCTTATGTACAAGTCCAAAGTGGAGATAGTGAACCCTTTGCTGGACCCTCATGTGCAGTGCAAGGACGGACAGGTGTTTCTGCCCGGGAACACAATCCTCATGTACCTGAGTCTGGCAGGTCTCTGTACATTTAAACTCGTAAAAATGTTTAGCACGTTAAGCTGTTTGTGCAACGTTTGTACAGCAACATTGAGAAACATTCAGCTCAATATACTCCATGACAATATTGATTTTTACTAAATATGGAAGTTATTATACGTGGAATTATGAAATGGTAAAATGTATGTTGTCTTGTTCAACTCAGTGATTATAAATAAAATGGGAGGGAGGATTGTTAAAAGTGGATCCAGTTTTTTATTAAAATTGTTATTGAGTATAAAGAATTAATTATACTAGGGTTGTTCTGATACCGATGCTGGTATCGGATTTTATGCCGATACCACAGATTTTCCTGGTATCAGTATAGGTGAGGACCTGAACCCAAACCTATCCAATACTAAATGCAGACAATAAAACCCCCAATGATCATTTTTGGGTTATCTTGTGTTTTTGCCTACGTAGAATCAAGCAGCATTTCACAGACTTTGTTTAATTTGCATAATGGGCCATGTGCTACAGGCTTAAAGGGACTATACGGAGTTTAAAAATGTAAAACTGCCTACAACTACAACTGCCTCTAAAATCCTGCACTGTCACTCAAAAAGGTGTTAATTCAGGTCCAAATTGCCGTCATGCACGAGCTTAATATAGAAGCTGCAGTTATGTGTATGACCTGAGGTGGCAGTAGTGAGTATGAAATGGCCAACTTGCATCTAGTCTCTTTAACTATTGTTTTTATTCACTTGCTGTGGTATCGGACTGGTATTGGCATTGGTTACTACTCTGAACCTATCAGTATCGAACCCGATGGAAAAAAATGGTTTTGTTACAACACTAATAAATACATTCAAATCTTTGTTTGTTTGTAGGAAACGCAATAACAGAGAAGTCATTGCCTCTGTTTCTCACATCTCTGGAGCAGCAGACAAAGGAAGGACTGCTTCGACTGCTTTTAAACGTCAGTGAGACGACTATTTGATCTGTGTCTTTGTAAAAACTGTTAAATACTAACATCAAATATCTCTGATGTTATTTTTCCCTCGACAGAGAAACGACTTTCCTCACGACTGTGAGCTGTATCTTAAAATAAATAAACTCCTGCAGAACAGAAACCCGTTCAACAAACCCAAGACTGAAGCAGCTGCGGAGGAAGAATCACATTAACAAATGCAACAAACATGGGCTAAAATATGTTAATATTTATGTGACTGTTTATAACGGTGGTGTGAATGTTTGATAAAACTTCTGTTTTTTAAATAAATCTTTATTCATTTTTTTTCATCCAAATCTTGCTTTCTTTAAAAAATAAACAAAAAAGCTGTTCCCTGTTATTAGATCATGAGACATTTGGTTCTGTTGGCAAAGTTTGTTTACTCAGAGTTTATGACCTGCAATATCACGCAGTCCTGTTTTAGAGACAACACTGGACTGTAACATATAGTAATTCAATTTATTTACTTCAATTTACAAATTGATTTCATTTTGAAAAAGTTGTCTCTCAATTCTAGGACAAAATCGAATCACACTCATCAAAGAGGACACTTCTGCTTTGGTCGAGGTGAATTCAAAAGTCACACCCTCTTTTGGTTCGGCACTGCTGTTGATTTCTCTGTTTTCCCTGTTACATATTCTAAGCCCTAAAGTAAAGACATGGATGAGATTAACACACTCTCAGTCAAAGACCAATATTCAGAGGCAGAGGTACCATTTGTTTGCACGACTATAGAGACGTTTTGCAAGTGTGAAGCCCAGGGTTATGCAGGAGACAGAGGAGACACGAGGCACTGTGTTGCAAATGTAGTTTATTTGCATTTATTGGAGCTTTGGTGCTTCAGCTGTTGTCTGCAATGTGTTGAAGATTCAATTACAATAGAGTTTCAGCTTTAACTGCCAATGGGAAGGGGGAAAAAGGGACAGACATGCAATACATAAAGATAAACACGTGTATCAGTGCAAAAAGTTAATGCATAATGGGATATAGAGAAAGTTGTGTGTCTTGTGGGCACCGGGCACATCAATCATCAAAAGGGCACGCTGTCGTAATTTGTCTGCGCGTTTGTAATCATTCTCAGAGCTGTGGGTTTCTGGAGTTGGTAAAAAGAGTGACAGACTTTAACCTGCACCCACAGCACTCACTTTGAGTCACTAAATTAGGCGCCGAGGACCTAAAGGACGTCAAATCTGTGTTTATGGAAGGAAATATCAGGCGATGATTCTGCATTTTGTGTTTTTTTGTCAACTTTATTTAAGATTTGATTATATTTTATTACATGTAGTAGGACAGAGGGTATGCAAGTCATGTCACAACATGGTAACATGGCAATAGAAGCCAGTAAATGTCAACGCTACCAAACTTTGTTTTGACACTGGAATGTAGAGAGTTTTGTTTAGGAAAAAAAAAACTATATATATTATTTATTCCATCCATCTTCTTCCAGGGTCGAGGGGTTCAGCTGTTGGAGCTGCTCAAATCACATTTAACCAGCCCCTTATGGCTCCTCCTGCAGGTGGTGGGTCCACAGAGGGACGGCCTCATGGTTCTAACCGGGCCTGTTGGTCTCTCATAAGGGGCTTCTGAACCGCTCTTTGTCTGACCTGTCACCTAGAACCTGTTTGCCCTGGGAGACCCTACCAGGGGCAGGAAGCCCCCGACAACGAGCCCCCAGGATCATTCAGGCTCTCAAACCACTCCACCACGTTAAGGTGGCAGTTCCAGGAGGGGCATATAAAAATTATTTGTTATTTAATTATTTGTTATTATTAGTGTTGAAAAGAACAATAGCAGCTTACCAGCTATATCACTCACGGACAGGCAAATTTATAATATCGTTCAAAACGTAATCTATTTCTGCAACATCTGCAACTTAAAGTAAAGGTAAAGGTATTATGCAAAATCGACTTTTCAAGCTTTACATCATGTTATTATGTCATTCCCTTATTAAAAACATGCCTGAAGTGTTGCCTTGGCACATTCACGTATTTTTGAGTAATCTGTAAAAACTCTGATGGCGGCCAGTGAAACTGATATATGATATAGACTCATTGCATGCAAAGTGACATATGTCAAGCCTTTGTTTGTTATAAGTTTGATGATTGTGGCTTACAGCTTGTAAAAAACCCAAATTCAAATTCTCATAAGATTAGAATATTACATGGCATTTCAGAATCAGGATCAGAGTTGCATTTATTGACATCGTTTGAGAACAGGTTCACAAACTAGGAATGTTTCTCAGTACGTTCATGCAACATAAAACACATAACACAGAATTTAGAATAAAAAAATATGCTATGAAAACTTTTTAATTCATGCAGTCCTTATATTTGAAGAGTTTAGGGGTGCTAAGCTGGTGCTAGACTAGCGCAAGTCTATGGTAGTATTAAAAACCTCTTCGAAATCATCGGGTAGTCCTCCAAACGTTGCCATATCTGATTTGTAGAAAGCTCCTTTGTGAATTCCTCGTGTAGTAATGCCGGCCGCAAGTAAACAAACTAACCAACAAAGGTGTAACCATTAAGGCAGTAACATATTTTTAAAATATTTGCAAGTTCAGGTGTGTGAGTGGGAGGGATGAGGGGAGTGGCGTATGAGAGAGAGAGATGCACTTTATGTAATGTGTAGCTGTCCTTGCCTGTTTTGTCTGTAATGTACTGCTGTGTGTTGTGGCTAATGTGTTTTATATTTTGTATGTTCTTGTCTTGTTTTTTACCTCATGGGACTGCGGATGGAAATAAGCCTTGAGCTTAATCCGGCATATTTACAGCACTAGTTGTTCATTAATATGCACTGTCCCATTCAAATAAATTAATAAATGAAATAAATGAAATACTGTAGATCCGGTAACCTAGCAGATCACTCTGCCGCTGCGTAGCTTACAACCAGGAAGCTGATGCTGCTCAATAATAAGTTATTTTAAATACAAAATGGTTATATTTCAAAAAATATTCAGTCAATACAGACATTTATATCGGTAGTCTGGTGTTATAAGTGATTTGCCTCAGCTGCACTGTGCTTGGGTCAGAGTGTTTTTTAATGCAGGCTACTAGTTACCATAGACATGCACTAGCTTAGCACCACTCGACTCTTCAAATATAAGAACTGCATGAATAAAAAATTTAAAAAAAATCTCCAGAAATCAACAACACTCTGGATAACGAGGAAATGAGGCCCTATGTCAAAAATCCTGAAATATCCCTTTAAGCCCTAACCCTAAGGGTCTCGTGTCCTATTACATTATTAAACATAAAAAATAAGAAGTACATTATGATAGGACAACAACAATTTGACATAGGACAACAGCGTTATTGTATTCACAGATGTGCAGGTGTATTAAGTAGCAGCAAATATGAGTGTGGACATGCCACATAGTGCCATATGGCCGTATTTTCAAGTATTTGGTATGTTCTTTCTTGTAATGGTCAGTAATTAGCACATTAGCCAACATCATTACAAATTGAATTCAAAAACCTGTATGAAGATTTGAAATGGGAGTTTTTTCCGGCACTGGGCTCCACACTCGAGTGTTGAGCTTCATATGAGGGTTTGGTCAAATCACAAAGGTTAAAGTGGAAAAGTGTGGTCAGATTATGAGGGAGCAAATCCGTGAACAAATCACCAATACACAAATAGAACTTACTCAGTCACGGCCCTCAGTCACATTGCTTTTTGTCCGGCCATGGACGGCACGTTCTGGACTTCTGACCGTTACAAAATACACCAATGAATGGAAACAGTCCTAATTTTACATCTCTTGAAACCCAAGGATTAAACAAAGACACCTACTTGACATTCATTCATTTCCACAGATGAATCCCAGAATGAAGATGAAGGTTTTGCTCCGTCCCGTTGCCATGGTCACGTCCTGTGCCTCTCGAGACTGACTCACGACGTTGACGTTTTGCCAGCGACTGAATCACACTTTCTTCTCTGCCTCTCTCATGGCCGTCGGCGTTTGTTCCTGAAATGAAGCCACAGCTGTTGCACCAATTTGAGTATTATATTAAAGCAAATCATTTACATTTACAACAAGGACAGTGGAATACTTTACAGAGACAAATATCTACATTTTCTTGTTCTTTTCTTGTATTCAAATTAATGAATTTGATGGTGAAGTATTATTCATAGTGAAGAAGGAAGTCTCGTTCCTGGGTGTACAACTCGTCTTATGTCACATCTGGCTCCCAGAAAGAAAAATACTAAACATTACATCACACAAAATGTAAAGCCAGTGAAAATTAAGTAAAATGTTGGAAACGGAACAAGCTCTTGAATGTAGTTGATATAAGTGACCATTTAGGGTTTCATTTAACAAAATATACTGGTTTTCAGTGTCGACAGATGGAGTGTAGCCTTTAACTTCGGCACTGTATAGAGTTCGGGAATGTGATGTCATATCGCTAAGCATTATGGGATTAGCAGCAATTGTAAAAGTTAAAATACTGGAGTTATTGTTCATTAAAACACTTGGACACCACAGTGTGTTAGATGTATTTATCAGCAGTAACTCAGCAGCTAACGGAGTTGTTCCACAGCTAATTTTTCCACTTTTTATACTGTTTTTAGCTAATGTTAGTCAATGGAAATGTATGCTAAAAGATGCAAAGATGGCGGATCTCCATGGTAACGGTGGAATTTCCCTCTGTTCACCTTATTCCAGAGGCTCGCAAAAAGAGTCGAACTCTGATTTAATCTGGACTTCTCCAGCCCCATGTTTACTGATAGGAGAAAAGGGAAGGGCACAATTCATGGCGGAGCCCACGCGAACTTCCGGAATAAGGTGAATAGAAATGCTGAAAAACCGTAATAACTGGATTTTTCGGAGGCTATGCTTATCAAGATGTCTGCAGCTGAACGATCCCTCTGAGATTGCTAATTATATAATATAATATAATATAATATAATATAATATAATATAATATAATATAATATAATATAATATAATATAATATAATATAATATAATATAATATAATATAATATAATATAATATAATATAATATAATATAATATAGTAATAATAAGATAATGCTCAATAAAACAATCCTATATTCAAGTCCATGCATTATTCGAGACAACAGTCGAAAAAGCAGTAGGCCAGTAAACATAGTAACACTCAAAATGCAGATTTCTAGTCTGAAAATATTGCTAGTCTATCTGTAATTCCTGGGCCAATTCACATGAAACAAAAACTGTCACAAAGTTCAAAGTCATATCTACCCGCACATATGAACATATGTCCAATTATTTCCTCACAAAGGCGTCCAAATGTAGAGACAATATTCAAAAACATGTGCTTGATGTTGGACAGTAGAAATGACTTTCAGGCACAAAATTCTTATGTCCAGTTTGTGAATCCAATCACTGTCAGATGATGATCAGAGAAAACATTTGAAAATTTTCTTTGTGGAATTTTCTTTCAAAAACTTTCTCTCCCATAGAGTTGTGTTGACACCTGCCCTCCAGCTGAAATGCTAAAACGCTAAATCGTGAACACAACCTATTACGGACCGGAATATTTTTCTGAAACATTAAAATCCTTTCATGTCATATCGTGTGATCCAAAGAGAAGAATATTTACACAATTTCGTTTTCACTGGTTCCCTTCTCATCCATACATAGCACAGCACTTACGTCATTGCTTCAGGCTGAACTGGGAGTGTGAGCCCCTTCAGAAACCAGTACATTCAGAACAAGAAAAGAGTGCATTATGTATCTCTTTTTTCTAATCTATCCATTAAGTCAAAAGTAATAATTGAATATTGTCCCCTTCCCAAGCCCAAGAAGCTTTATCCCCTATTGTCAATGATCACACCAGTTTTTCAGCTTTAGTCACACTAAGTCACGGTACTGGTTGGACAGGTATACACCTTACAAAAGCAACTTATGGATCTTTGCCAAGCTCAGCTCAGTCAACAGTGTCATAAGCCCATAGTTCTTTCTTGACTTGGTACAAATTGTCTCTTTAACTAAAATCTATATTGATATATACTGATTTTGATCAAATATCAAACAACGTTGATATTATCTATAAGAATAATTAGTCTTTACAGTGAGAGTTTGAGATTGTTGTTTTGTGTTTAATTTACATTGTCTCAAAGGACCCATAAGTTAAGTTAGCCGGAAATTAACATAAGCTTTTTCTTGTGGTACAACTACTACTACTAGTACTACTTACTAAGACAATCTGTTTGTTGCTCAGAAATGCTGAAAAACAATGGCAGGAATATTTGTCTGTTGAGTGATTATTCTGAGATTGCTTAAACATAATGCTGTCTCTTGGGCTTTTTGACTATTCTAATTAAAGCAATCCTTTCGTCCATTTAATGTGTGTGAGTGGAAAATGAAAGTTTGTTATTTATTTAGTTATGCCACCAAGTCGCTAAGATCCCCTTTAATTACAGCAGGTGATCTGACCCCACCCCCACAATCCCCACCCTTCACTATCTGCATTGACGTCTTTAGAACGTTAGAAGCTTGGATGTCATGCAGGACTCACCCTTTAATTCTCCTCCCACATGAACAATACTTCACGCACAGCCTTCTTCCACCAACGCTCCACCCAACTACTTGCTCATGCACTTGCCACATCACACCTGGATTACTGCAGCTCTCTCCTCTCTCAGCCAACGACTTAACAATGTCCATAACGAATAATCACTCGAGCCAAATCCATAGAGCACATCACACCGGTTCTCATCCGACTCCACTGGCTCCCATAACCCACAGAATCCAATACAAACTCCTCCTGCTCCCCTTGTCCCCTACTAGTCTCCTCTCCACCCCCACAGTAAATGGTCACTAGGGGGGCCAGAGCATTCAGCTACTGCCCCAAAGCTCTGGAACACTTTATCTCATACCCTCCGCCAACTGGACTCTTTAGTTACTTTTAAATCCCAACTCAAGACCTAACTTCAAATCTGCTCATGTACTGTGATTTTATTTGTGATTTTACATTTTTATGTTTTGGGATTTTTGACATAGGGCCTCATTTCCGATCTAGAGTGTTGTTGATTTCTGGATACATATATATATGTTTTTTTAATTCATGCAGTCCTTATATTTGAAGAGTTTAGTGGCGCTAGGCTTGTGCTAGGCTAGCGCATGTCTATGGTAACTAGTAGCCTGCATTAAAAACTGACCCAATCATTTTTGAAATATAGCCATTTTGCATTTTAAAGAACTTATATTTGAGCAGAATCAGCTTCCTGGTTGTAAGCTATGCAGCGGTGGAGTGATCTGCTAGGTTACCGGATCTACAGTTGTTTGTTTACTTGTGGCCGGCATTACTACACGTGGAATTCACAAAGGAGCTTTCTATAAATCAGATCGAGGATTTAGAATTTAGAAGAGAATTTAGAGGACTACCCAATGATTTTGAAGAGGATTTTAATGCAGGCCACTAGTTACCATTGACATGCGTTAGCCTAGCACTAGTGTAGCATTAGCCGAGCACCACTAAACTCTTCAAATATAAGGACTGCATGAATTTAAAAAAAAAATATATGTATCTCCAGAAATCAACAACACCTTGGATAACTAGGAAATTAGGCCCTATGTCAAAAATCCTGAATTATCCCTTTAATTCTAAGGTGTCCTTGGGTGACATGAAAGGCACCATCGAATTAATGTCATTATTATTAAGCACGACGCGCAGTGCATTCTCAGGCACACCAGGGTTTTATAAAGGTGAGCCAACAACACTATATTTAGCTTCCTAGTTACAGCCAGCAATTTTTGTTGTTGTTGTCCTGACACTCTAGCCTGGCTAACACCAGACTAAAATCACAAGTGATATTTAGTCTGGTTTACGATCGTCCATAGTCGTTTATTGGGCGCTACGAATGTCTATCATGCGTCTGCACGTAGCCATAGCCAATCGTATCATCGTATGAGATGACATATGACGTACCCGCTGTAAACTTTTGTGATAAATAATTTAGAACACGGCCTAAAGCTTGATCGAAAAATACCATCGTGTCTGCTGTCATGTTTGATCCGTAAATAAACGTATTATTTTTTTATCCGTAAATAAACTACAAGCTTCCGTGTATCGAATAGCGTGTCATCGTCTTGCCGTCCCTCCTCGTTCTGTGATTGGTTCCCAAATCCATGCAAAAATTTCAGCCATGGTCCCCAGGCTGCTGTGCAGTTCGAAATGATTCGAGCGCACACAGCAGCCTGGCGTTAGCCAGGTTACTGACACTCTGGAACATTGAGGATTCTGTTTCGAATTAAAATTAAGTGCAAAATCCTCTACACTACATTTACTTCAGAGGAACATGTTCTTTTTAGAATCTGAACACAACACAAAGCAATGTAAGCGTTTTAAAGGCACACTGTGTAACATTTTTAATTATACCGGTACAACCATACAAGATCCTAATGACCAGCTCGACCAAGATGACGCTATTTTTGCACTGGGTAATCAAAGAAGGGATCTGAGTAAACCACAGCATGTGCACATAGGGAAAAGGGAGGGCTAGGGCTTTCTGATCTAAGATTGTATTATTGAGCTTTTGAAATGACAAAACAAGGCAAGCATTGGCACAAGCATGAGTCCATTGGATCGCAGTGGAAGAGGAGATATGTTTTCTTTATTAAAGGGATATTTTTGACATAGGGCCTCAGTTATCCAGAGTGTTGTTGATTTCTGGATTGTTTTAAATTCGTTTTATTCATGCAGTCCTTATATTTGAAGAGTTTAGTGGTTCTAGGCTAGTGCTAGATACAGGATATATATATATCTCCAGAAATCACATAACTATATTGTAAGGTGTAACAATACCAGGAGTAGTTCGAAATCCGCGCAGTAATATCTTCACTTTACTGTGTGAACGCCGAACTACTCCTGGTATTATTACGCCTTACAATATAGTTCCCCCTTTTATCCGCTCAGAAAATCCACATTGTTTAATTTTGTGTAATTATAATTTGTAGAGGAACACTTCACGTAACCATATTTAAATAGGGAAAACGTGGAAGAGCTTGGTAGCTTCTATCTTGAACTGTTTTCGAGCTATAGTGGAGAGGAGGGGAGGTTAAATGCTGACGCCGTCTGCGCTGTGTTCACTTGATTGAAGGGTGAAGACCAGACAGGTGCTAAAGAACTCATCTAAGCTAAGGTAAGAACATATCTCAGTATGTAAAAACGGTGGGCTATTCCTTTAAAGGGCTACTAACCCCTCCTTCCAGAGCCTCAGTATCAGAGCCTCAGATTTGAAAATCTCAACAGAAAGGGGGCGTTGCCTGGAGGACTAAGGGGCACGCGGGAGGGGTGAGGGGTGGGAGGGGCTTGAGGCTTCTGACTTCGACGCTGCACCTGCAGCGCTCCTCGTAAACAAAGTCCGAGCATGGGAGCATGGAGTTCCAGCGAGCTAACTTATTTAGCAACTTGTTCCACTGGGACAGCTCGACAGCTCTCTCTACACAGGGGGGGCATCGTGGCAGACAGCGACCTTGTACCTGAGGCGCTGGGTCATTTATTCCTCTGTCATTTACAAAGCTAGCAGCTTAGCATTGAGCTCGATCGACGTTAGCATCGCAGCTAAGGGACGTAACTGTCCTGGCTGCTTCAGAATTTACCGATCTATTTTAGATGTAGACTTTTGCTGTGGTCTACGTGAACATGGGAGATGTATCTCAGTGTCCTCAGCAGAGTGTGTGATATAGAGACGTGGCTATTTGTGTTACAAAGATTTTTATTATTTTTCTTACAGCAAAGTGCACAAAACATATCAAATAAATAAATGTAGGCCTGTATTATTGAGCAGGAACGCTGTCTTTTTGAAATTGATTTTTGGTTTGCCATTGAAGATGTGAGACAGAATCATTCAGGTCATGTTTCTCTAAAGGCTTGACTGTAACATTGTGAACCCAAAGAGCCAGTTAGCCCTAAGTAAATAGCCTGAAGTAATTTCTATTACTAAATTTAGTGAACTAAAAGGTTTAACCAACGTTAACACATACACTAAACTACCACTGAATGATGACACTGTAGAGTAAAGGCTATAATGAAGTATTTAGATGTATGCTGTTTTAGTTGAATATTGAAATATTAATGAAAATTATAGATCTTGTTTTGTACCAGTACTTGATTCTGCACTTCTGGCTCTTACAACAGTGCAATTTCCAAATTATAGCACAATTTCTTTGGTAAAACTTACTACAAACTTACAGCTCACATTTCACTTGAGGTTGAGCTGCATGTGCCACTCACTTGGCCTACATAGTGTGCAATAAACAAATTGAACAGACAAAGTTGACTGGTTATGTTATACAATACCAACTGTAATAAATATACATGCAGTAAGTTTTCAGCTTCTAGAAACATAAAGTGGTGCTGCATATACCTTCCTGTGACATATCTGACAGAACATATACAGGCTTCATTTTTTTTTTACTGCCCACAATTAAATCTTGCATGAAACATTGATTTTAATCTATTACGTTGTCCAATGGGCACAGAATGGTTCAGGCACAGGTCCTTTGTGTGCTCCTGATATGGGAGAGGATCCTCGACCACACTTTCAAACAGCAGGGCCATTAGTTGGTCAAAGTAGACAAACAAAGCACAAAACATTTGTCCTTGTAAAAGCATTGGTTGTGTTGTTTTTAATGTGACATACCTGAGGTAGCTCTGGTCTTCATGGCTCTCACTGTGTAGTCTCCACGCTTGAATTTTGGATACACTATGACGATTTGCCTTTTTTAATCATAATTCAAGGCACCAACCTGCACCCTAAAATTTCACAAATAAACATTAATATGCAGTATCTATTTTCTAAACATTTCAAAGTGATAAAATAACTAGTGAATATTTGTTGAACCTTTAGGAATCATTACCTGGCCAGCATTCCTTTGAATAAGAGGCCCAGACTATTGTGAGAATCAGACTATGGATTCCTCAATATTTGAAGTGTGGTATTGTGGGCTTATTTTAGCTTAATCTTTCAAAAAACGTGGTGTTAACAAAAGAGTAAGAGTCTCTCGCATGCTGCTGTGCCTACAAAGAATTATAAAGAATTACAAAGAATAATAAATTGATATGTGAAGTGTAAATACATCAATATAAATTAGATATTGGGAGGAGTCATTGTAATTACACATAGTTGATTTTGGCCACTCTCTTGCATCATCCCCAACCAAAGGCCTGTGAAGACAGCGAGGGAACAGGGGGTTTTCCGTGGACATTCTGAATGTAGTTGCCCAGATGTCCACTCAGCCACAGCCTTTGATGGTGACCAGTAGAGATGATTCATATAGATGGTTCACAATGCTTTTCTTCCACCTCGTCATTTCCTCCGTTCACCTTTTCTGGCCCAGCGCATCATTTTTTTCCAATCTCTGGGACACAAAACACAAACCCCTCCTTCTCCATGCGCACGCTGTTTCCAACCTCATTGCTCTAATAAGACAAAAAAATAAGAATATGAGTTCTATCATAATGCACAGTTATCCAAAGTTACATATTTATGTTTGTATTGTAATGTTTTACCTGGACTAGCTGGATGTCAATGACTTTGTTACTCGTTAGATTCATCATGGTGTAACTGCCATACTTGGCTGAATGTCCTACATGAATGCAAGTTATACATTAGCTGACTTTTAATACTTCAAATAAATGTTTATTAAATGTATTTACCAGGTGAATCTGCCCGCATGTCCCCGCCCAGTGTAACAGAGCCGCTTTCAAGAGCCTCCCTGATGAGGTCCTCCTGCTCCAGCTTCCACTGCCAGTTGACCGTAGGGATGAGGAGCTTTGCCTGATGCCTATAGAAGCACTGCTCTGACAGTCCCTGAATATTGAAGGCCCCCAAGAACTATAAAATTAAAACATCTGTTATCATCGGATAATATATGGAAAAATAAAATGTTTTTGTAGTACCTTTGAAATCTGGCTAAAGGATGAGCCGGTGAACAGCACAGCAGCACAGAGCTGTAGGTTTCCAGCTGGGATGTTGTTCACCATGGGCTGACTGGACCACTGACTGGAGAACTCACAGCGAGGACACTGTTGAGTGACCCAGACAGGACATCGCCTAAACAGCTCCAGCAGTTGGTCCTCAAGAACAATATGTTCTTTGTCCTTGTGTGGAGGGACTTCAGCAGGAATGCTATATAAAATAAAGGATATTTCATCCCTCAAAAAACCAGGACGCTGTATATATTTTTTCAATTAAAACTCTAGATTTCCTTTGTACCTTGAACAGTTCACAGTGCTGGCACTGTCGTCGATGTGGAAGCTGGGGTCAGACGCTGACACCTCACACCTTCTCCTTTTTAAAGATGTAGAGGCTGCTCTGGGACTGTCAGGGAGAGGGATTTCCATCAGGTCCTCAGTCCCACAACCGACGCTTGTGTAAGCGGTCCGGGCTTGAGTAGCTGTACAAAACACAAACAAAAAAAACACGTTTAAAATGGCAGTAATTACACAAC
Organism: Gobius niger; assembly: GCF_951799975.1. Taxonomy (NCBI): domain Eukaryota; kingdom Metazoa; phylum Chordata; class Actinopteri; order Gobiiformes; family Gobiidae; genus Gobius; species Gobius niger. The sequence continues at coordinate 22,067,847 of NC_136865.1, read as the reverse complement.
TTGTGTCTAACTACAGTATATAAAAAAACAAAAGTGTAGACTGTTTTATACATAAAATGACAGTGCTGTATAAAGGATAAATAGATTTCACCTTTGCGTCGCCTGCTCGGCTTCACATTGGCCTGGACACTTGCATGCCTTGTAATGACTGGATCAGTCTGGACATTTCTCTCTGCTCACTTTTGGCTGAAAACATAACAATAAATAATATTTATAAAGTGCACACACAAGTGACATGCAAACACATTGTTTGTATTGATGATTTATAGGAATACAACCTAGGATATACTTCAGAATATGCCACCCTATAGCAGATCAACCAAATATTTGTATCAGGTTAATTCTGGCTACAGTCGGCTACTAAAAACTTCCAAATGGTTTGGCATTTTGAAAAGCTGCGTCCAAATAGGTGTAAACTTTGGTTCACTTCAGAAAACTTGTCAACATGAACATAATTATCAGAATTTATCCTACTTTGTGAACCTGTTCAACAACAATGGCAATAACAACTATACTGATTCTGAAACCACGTAAGAACAGCTCACATCTGTGAGCGCCCAATGACCACACGGTCCACCTGGAGTGGTCAGCCCTCTCCTCACTGACCACACGGTCCACCTGGAGTGGTCAGCCCTCTCCTCACTGACCACACGGTCCACCTGGAGTGGTCAGCCCTCTCCTCACTGACCGCATTCGAGCATCAAACGGGAGCAGAGCGCGCACGGAGCCGGTCAGTTTAGCCTCAGACACACAGTACGTTCTAGCTATACGTTAGCTTTACAGGCTAGCTATACGTTAGCTTTACAGGCTAGCTTGTAGCTACTGTCAAAAGCTACAGTCATGTCAAACTTCGATTAGTTTGGTGCTCAGACTCGTGCACATTTGCGCACAGTGTTGGCGTAACTTTGCAGACGGATGCATTAGCAGGCTGCCCCGGGCAGCGAGTAGACGCGCTTATAACCGGTGGCTGCTGTTCCTCAGCCACAGTGAGCGAGTGCGGGACACGTCGCCTGGAGCTGAGGCTGCAGTGTCTATTTACACGCCATATTTTTTCAACAGATCTACACGACTCATGTGATTGGTGTTATCAGAGGCCAAAACGGCGAATTTGTTTGAGACACTACAATAACGATCTATTCTGACGTGCACATAAAAATTCTATATACTGTACATGACTCAATCTGTGAGCAAAGTAGCTACTACTGACAGAAATGACCGGGACAGAGTGAACCAAGTGCCTCTTTTTACAGCAGCTACAATCAATGCAATTACTACCAAATCCAAAATGGGTAAATCATTATTTTTCTCACTCACCTCACATTGTTGGCGGGGCAGGAGTGTCTGTGGGGACGGCCTCGCTCTTCAAACGGAGAAGACTAGCATAGCCCAGTTCAACCTCGGTGAAGTTGGCGAAGGAATCAGCACGTAAAATGGTCTTTGCAAACTCCAGCCCCACTACGCTACACTTCCTCCCCATCCTAACACAGTACAATTCACAACTAACAATTAAATTATACACGATAGACCACTAAAAGCAATACTAACAAACGCCCTAAGCTAAACTGAGCTAACTAATCTAACAATAAAAGCAACTAGTGACTAAAACTACAATATTCAACAACTAACACAACTAAAACTATACACTTATTTATAATAAAAAAGCTATCCTAATAAAATCTACCTAAATGCTATGACAACTAATCGCAAACCTGACAATCGATGAAAATATTCTCTCGTTATTCCAACTCCAACTCGCTACGGGGGCGTGAGCGAGACTGAGCCCTTTTATACCCCAGAGCGGCAGGGCCCGTGACATCATCTCTCGCCTCCTGACATCATCTCTCTCCCCTCCGCTAATTGGGTGCCGAATTCAAAAAATCAAATGCAGTACCGACAGTTCGCTGCAGATGGCGCCACACGGACGGTTTGGGACACAAAGACAGGATTTCAACAAATTTGCACTAAATTGTTAAAATAGTGACATATACACGTAGACAACACTATAAGATACCCATTTATACAACTTAGCTAGAAAAAAAAGTTGATTTGGGGGTTAGTTGTTCTTTAATGACTATACAGATATTAAGAATCCAGTTATATTGCACTCCGGGATGTCTGGGCAAAAGCTCACAAAATCTTTAAACATTAACATACAACTATTCCTATTGGGAGCAGTGATTCTCCAAAGGTATAACACAATCGAGGATTTATATGAAGATGGTGTATTCTTATCATATAACCAGCTGTGGCAGAAATATGACTTGATGGGTAAAAGTAATTTCTGGAAATATATTTACAGTTAAGAAGTTGTTTTGGCTCAGTCAGTTTAAGTTATAATCAAATAACAAATTATGAGAAGCATCCACGAAAAAAACACAGAGTCTCAGTTCTCTAAAGTAGCTGCTCTTGTCATGAGTATTGATTCTGATAGCCTGAAATTGTGTTGGCAAAAAGACTTTGAACCAGATAAGTGGGGAAAATAGTTGCAGAGTGTGGTAAATATGCAAAAGATAAAATGTAGCTGAACAGCCTGTCATTGCTAGTTTGTGAATGGAATGTAAGAAAACTGGACGATTCTCTAAAAGGCGGGAGACAGTGTGACGCCGTGGGACAGGTTTTGGGGCCATATAAAAGTAGATGGACACCCTAAATAATAAAAAAAAAAGAAATAATAATAATAATAATCAACCTGTCCTAGACTAAACCATGTATTTATTTTCATTTTTTGTTGTATTGTAATGAGAACTGTCAGGACACACTTGCGGGAGGACATTTGGTCAATCTGCCTTATCTTCCGAATTGCAAAATAATGTAACTTAAACCGCTTTAAGACTGTATCTGAGTTTGAAATATTAACCCCTCAAGTAAAACAAAAACAAATAAGAAACATTTGAGACGAATTTTCTCTTCTGAAACACTGAAGAGGCACAAAGAGCCGCCCAAACCTGCAGCACAGCGGAGGCGTCACAAGAGGCGCTAGGAAACAAAAAAGGGACAGGAGGAAGAGGAAGGAGCAGGTGGAGGAGCTGACCAGTGCAGGACACCACGCTCTGGTTATAACAAAATATACAATCATTTCAATAACTCTTGATATTTAAAAGAGTACACACTGAAATGAGAGAAAACAATTAATTCTGTACATTAAGGGGAGACACTGCAGGCAAAACTCAATTTTTTCAGTTTTCAGGTTTTGGGACAAATTGGTCTCTGAACATATAAGCTTTCACCCGGAAACAGAAAATATGCCTAATCTTCACAAAAACATGTTCAAATATTGCGCTGATTCAATGTTTGCCCATAGACTTATATAGGACAATGCAATTTCAAGGGCCTTTTTCTCAAAACACATTTTTGTTGTTCGTTTGTCGGACCTAAAGACTTCACATTTTCCAGCCTTGGACTGAACAATATTTGGAAGATTTTTTCAGAGGGATTTTTTATTATCTAATCCCTAAACCCCATTTATTGAGTTTTGAATGTGAAAAAATGAGGCGAAAATTACATTTTTACAAATTTTTCGACTAAAAAACTAAAACTAAACAAGAAATCCTAGATCCCCTCTGAAAAAATCTTGGTAGCTCATTTACCAATGAAATGAAACAATAAATTTGAATGTAGCTCTATCCATTATTCAGATTTCGTCGCCGAAAAGATGGGAAATTTGGGGCATTTTTAGGCATAAAACACCTTGTTCTTATATGAAAAGATAAAATGACAGAAAACTTTATGCCAGTGATCGACAGCAAAAGTTTCAAATTGATATCTGTAAAAAATCCCTGTTCACCTGCAGGGGCTAGATGCAAGTTTGCCATTTTATACTCACTACTGCCACCTCAGGTCATACGTGTAACTGCAGCTTATATCAAGCTCGTGCATGACGACACTATCAGACCCGAATTACCACCTTTTTGAGTGACAGTGCAGGATTTTAATGGAAGCTGTGGTGAACAGGTCTGGGCTCATTCTACACATAAGGACATTGCTGGAACATGTAGGGGGAGGAAAATACTGAACTGTAACATTTTTAAACGCCGTATAGTCCCTTTAAATAAAAGGAAATGAATTAAATTTAAATTAACAAAAGGCTGTGATTTTTTTTCCATCTGTCAACGTGAAGCTTTTGTCACTTGAAGATTTACTCATTCCAAATGTTTCAAGTAGAAGTGAAGTGTACTGCGTGATAAAAGTAGTGCAGTTACTTCAGTTACTCGAGATCATGTACTTGAGTAAATGTAGCTGTGTAATAACAGTAGCCGTAATAGATGTGTAGAGTTTAGTGGGAAGGTCTGAAACTGGATCAACCAGAATGTTCAACCATTGTCAGACAAAAGACATGTTTTACTAGTGAATTCAGACCTGTCCTCCACCTCAGTGAACTAAATACTCTAGTACATATGTCACAATCACGGTCTTGTCGTCAAATCCGGTCCAAAACAGCACAATTTCAGGAGGAATAATTGTGAACTGTTGTACTGTTATGCTGTGGTTAGGAAAGTTAAACCAGGATTTGACAATGACCACGATCAGATTGTGCAAAAACCATAGTGCATGTCATCGCAGAGAGTCCCTCCCTGTGTAGGCGCTCAGATATCACGCCTCAGCCTGCTCTCATAGCCGTTAGCCCCTTTAGCTTTCTCTCAGGCTTTGACAGATGGAAGCAGCTGCATGAGTGAAGAGCTCTCCCTATTACCTGAGCTGTATGTGGAGGGAGGGGGGCAAAAAGCTGGGAGTGTGTATGGCAATGTGTGTACTTGTACAAATACTTAAATGTGTAATAGTAACAGTACTGAAGTATGATAGTTGGGGGCTGCAGCTGTCTCTAATCTCCTGCGTCTCAGAGGGATGGAGGAGACTGCCCTATTGACCTTCTCATAGCATAACAATATAGCTGTAAGTCTGTTAAAATGTACTCAAAAGGAGTACGTTTAAAAAATGGCACATGTACTCAAATTAAATGAAACATTTCTTAAACTTGAGTAAAATTACTAAACTTGAACCCGAAGTCTAAACTTCATGAATTGCATTTTCAGGGTTAATCATGTTCACATTTTGTACAATCAACAGTACGAAACTTTTGTACATGCTTTTATTGGAATGAAAAACCTCAAATCCTTTTATAATAATTAATAAATATCTTGGTATTTTAATTGATGATTGCTTTTTTTATTCTTTTATAAAATAATTCGGATTCAGACTGAAATTAAAACATAAATTTTGCTTTTGATAAAATTGGGTTTATTGTTTGAAGCTGGGAAGAAACTTGCCATTTCCTGGTTTATGTCTGCTCTTGATGAGGGTAAATGATTGAGTACACGGACTCTTGTAACTTGTGTCTATAATTTTGTCTCTACTTCCTGCAGGATACGTTTTCAGATCAACAAGGTTCAATAATTAAAATATATTCATCAACATTTGCTTCAGCCTCTCACTTCTTGATGCAGTTATCCCCAGATGTGATCTGCCGTCCTCTGAATGCAAATGCAGGATTGTTGAGGTGTTGTGGAGACAGCAGGAGTCTGTTTTTTCAGACTGTGTGAATGCAAATGGCTTGGGATAATCTGGTCAGGCTAATTCGCAGAGAGCTCCCACCTGGTGGGGGTCTACAGTCCACAGTCTTATGCCGATACCTGGGGGGTTGGGTGACGACGCTCATTCAGGCATGTCTTGCATGCTGCCTAAGGCTGGACTGAAAAAGTTAAGTTTCAATCAAAAGTTACCAGCGAATGCAAAATATAGACCAAAAATTATATATATAAAATAATAATAATAATAAATGTTTTTTCACTGTGACATTCACTGGCAGTGACAGTTGTGTTAAACACTGTTTACAAATTGCAGTGTTGTTTTGTAATAAGATAGCAAGTAGAAACAATGTAAAGAATTGCACAAGACATGTTTTTTGATTTATTTATAACAATTAATCAAGCCCATCCCAGCAGGTCCCGACACTAGACCTACTGTAAACTATACCTTGTAATGTATTTAAATGAGGAACAAAAGCTGACTTTATAACTCGATAGGCTTGTGGCCTACTTACTTGATATTGCACCATAGCACTGATAGCCTGATGGAGTTGAATAGGCCTAGTATTGATACAGCCAACACCAGCTCAGCTCTGGTATAACTTTGTATCTCCACCTTTTCATAAGCCACAGTGTTGAAGATGTGAATATCTTTTTAGTTCTTTAATAAGCTTATAGGCTACTTGCCTCCCAGCTGTGAGAAATCATGCATGACTGTGAGCCGGGCTGGCTCATCATCCTGTGACGCGCTACTGCTGCTGCTGATGTGACCGTATCGGATATTTTCAATGGCTATTTGAATAGATCGATCTCGTTGCGTATATAGCCAGATATTTATCCTTTCTACGTAGTTTTTTTTACACACAAGAAAAAGCATGGCAACACGCCTGAAAGCTTTTTAATTAATTTCACGTAGGCTACCAGCCTGTTTTCTGTTGTGGCACAAAGTTTTGATACAAGTACAACAGCAGTTTTAAACCTGGGGGGGAAAAAATAAAAAATGTAATCGCTGTAAATTGCATGATGCGGGCAGCCCATCCCAAAATTATCCCAGATGTTTCCTTTTTTTTTTTATCACTATTTTTTTATTTTGAAGTTATGCGATAACTGCTCATTATAACATGTGTATCACAAAAGAATGAACATAAACTGAAATACTCTTTTATTTCTCTTTGTCTCATCTTTCTCTTCAATTAGCTCTCTAATAATTTAATTTAGCTACTGAACGACGGGAAAGTACATAAAAACGAGCCAGTCTTTGAACGGCTCTTTGAAGTGAACGGATACCAGAGATTCGGCTACCGCTGAAAGAGCCGTAAATCCTCCCATCACTGTGACGCCATGACGTTTTCCCAGGAATGCGTTTGATTTGCGGGTTTTTGCGCAGGCCGCCTCCCTCGCATCGACTATATAACCCCTCGATCCTCCCAATCTCTTCCTCTTTCTGTTACCTGGCTCAGGGGCAGCAGCGTTGGCCGTGAAAAAACCCAGAAACACCGGTAAGTTTCTCCGTATTTACCCAATTTTCGTCATTTTGTGCCTTTGTTGCTAGCTTCTGCCGTTGCGTAGCCTGTAGACACGAGACAAGTACGGTTAACTGTCGCGTTTTGTCGCCAATTTTGCCTGATAAAAGTTATGTAACGCGGATGAATAACCTGTAGCTTTTAAATGTAAGGAATCTAGGCTTGTGTATTAGCTAGCTTTACCCCTCCATGTGTCCTTCTAAGTGGGTTTTTTGTGCGAATTTTGGTCCAAGTTGTAAGTAACTCGTGGGCGGCTTTTTGATGGAGGCTGAGTTAGCTGGAACAAAGGGAGCACTTGCGAAAACTGATGCCGGGGATGTGGGAAAGGCATTTCACTCTCCTCCCGTCTTGAAACAACTGTGTGTAATTCTCAAGTAACAGGTGTTGAGGTCCTGGCAGAGATGGCTTCTGAATATTTGGCAGTCTTTGTAACTTAATCCGACGTGGCCTATGGTTAACACGTGTTTGGCGTGGACAGGGGCCGACTGCGGCCTAGTCCGCTTCCGTGAAATGACTGCGTAAATCGCAGGGTGGCGAGCATGGCAACGGTTTAAATGGAAAATGTTAATTGTGACCCCCTATTATTTACAAAATGAGGCCCTTTTTTATATCAGTCTTGACCTTCAATCCACGTCTGACTTGAGTTTTAAAGCCGGTTCGGTTGGTGACGTGGCTGTGTTTGGGAAAGGACTCTCATACGATTAGATTAACGATGTTTGGATTAACGATGTTTAACGTTTTTTTTTATCCGCAGTAACAACAAAATGGGAAAGGAAAAGGTCCACATCAACATCGTGGTCATTGGCCATGTCGACTCCGGCAAGTCCACTTCTACCGGTCATTTGATCTACAAATGCGGTGGAATCGACAAGAGAACCATCGAGAAGTTTGAGAAAGAAGCCGCTGAGGTAAGCTTTTACACTTTTCTAATCACAAATGGAGTTTGACTCTGTCCAAAATGGCGGCATCGGCACAGTGCGCTGCTGGCACGAGGGTGTAGCACCGAGAGCGCGCACGCGGGGTGGGGCCTGTGCGCCTTAGTCAGGCTGACTCAATAGTTATCAATGTGGATGAATGAGAGCTTTCACAAACGATAGTTATCAATGTTCCACATTAACTGCAGTCATGTAACAATGATTATCAATGATCCACATTAACTGCAGTCATAATTACTGAATGCTCTTATATAAGATATTTTGCTGATTTGTTTTATAGATGGGCAAGGGCTCTTTCAAATACGCTTGGGTGCTGGACAAACTGAAGGCCGAGCGTGAGCGTGGTATCACCATCGACATTGCTCTGTGGAAGTTTGAGACCAGCAGGTACTATGTGACCATCATTGATGCTCCTGGACACAGGGACTTCATCAAGAACATGATCACTGGAACTTCACAGGTAAGTTACTTCACTGCTGCTAGTTCATACTAATTGTGTCCGACTTCCTCTAATCGCATGGTTTTATTAGGCTGACTGCGCCGTGCTGATCGTTGCTGCTGGTGTCGGTGAGTTTGAGGCTGGTATCTCCAAGAACGGACAGACCCGCGAGCACGCCCTGCTGGCCTTCACCCTCGGTGTGAAGCAGCTCATTGTCGGCGTGAACAAGATGGACTCTACTGAGCCGCCATACAGCCAGGCCCGTTTCGAGGAGATCACCAAGGAAGTCAGCACGTACATCAAGAAGATTGGATACAACCCCGCCACCGTTGCCTTTGTCCCAATCTCTGGGTGGCACGGAGACAACATGTTGGAGTCCAGTGAAAAGATGGGCTGGTTCAAGGGCTGGAAGATCGAACGTAAAGAAGGCTCATCCAGTGGTACCACTCTGCTGGAGGCTCTGGATGCCATCCAGCCCCCCTCCCGACCCACTGACAAAGCCCTCCGTCTGCCCCTGCAGGATGTCTACAAAATTGGAGGTGGGTTTCTGGTCAATCAAACTTTTAAATGTGTGATCAAAATGTATTTGATTTTAACAGCGTTCTCTCTTAGGCATTGGCACTGTCCCCGTGGGCCGTGTGGAGACTGGCATCATCAAGCCTGGCATGGTGGTGACCTTCGCCCCTGTCAACCTGACCACTGAGGTCAAGTCTGTGGAGATGCACCACGAATCTCTGCCCGAGGCTGTTCCCGGAGACAACGTTGGCTTTAACGTCAAGAACGTGTCCGTCAAGGAAATCCGTCGTGGCTATGTTGCTGGTGACAGCAAGAACGACCCACCCAAGGGAGCTGATACCTTCAATGCTCAGGTTTGTCAGTGGAGTAACTACTACTATACGTTCCTAAATTATGATTTTAACTGACCTAATGTGCACTTTCCAGGTCATCATCCTGAACCACCCTGGCCAGATCAATGAGGGTTATGCCCCAGTGCTGGACTGCCACACTGCTCACATCGCATGCAAGTTCAAGGAGCTGATTGAGAAGATCGACCGTCGTTCTGGCAAGAAGCTTGAGGACAACCCCAAATTCGTCAAATCTGGAGATGCTGCCATCGTCAAGATGGTCCCACAGAAACCCATGGTTGTGGAGCCCTTCTCAAGCTACCCTCCCCTTGGTAAGTTTATGCAATATTGATCATTGCATGCAGTTATGCGTTTCTAACCTTATCTCCTCCTCAGGTCGTTTCGCTGTGCGTGACATGAGGCAGACTGTGGCTGTAGGTGTCATCAAGGCAGTTGACTACAAGGAAGTCTCTGGCAAAACCACAAAGGCTGCAGACAAGGCCAATAAGAAGAAATGAATGGTTGTGCAGGACATCATCTCGGGAAATGTGTGCCGGCAGCAGCGGGCCACTACTTCAACTCACTTCCCCCCTTTTCTTGGACCATCTTCTCTGAGGCAGAGCTCTCTGCTCAAGGACTGGCTTATGCTGATTAAAACCCATCGTAAAAGTTTTCGCAGGAAAAAGTTCTGCAGCATTGTCTTTTAAATCGCAGACGGTGCCTCTTCAGTTGAGTTTAAGTTGGAAATGGTTTAGAACTCTTGATGTTTAAATGCCACAAATTTGATTGGAAAGAAGCTGCTGGTAACTAATAAAATAAAATTCTATGAAAAAAATCGACACTGTTGTCCCTGCTCGTCAATGTGGTAACTACAAGTCACAGGCTGAGCTTGTCTTGCAGCTGTCTTTGACCGTGCTGTTGGGGGTACACTTGTCCACCACTCAGCCAATGGCTTTCCTTATTTTTAGTTTGACAGCAACAAGAGGCTTCGCAGCACTCCCCCTCCCCTTCCGTCGGGTATAAAATCTCAGGACGGGTCACACTCAGTCCTTTTTTTTCCCCTTTGCTGGTAGTTGGGGTCCTCTTGTTGCTGGACAAAGGTTTGTTCCTAATCTTGTATTTTCTATGCATGAATATTGGTGAAACAAACTGACAATGGCTTTGATTTGCTGCGTGGGTTTGAAGGGAACGTTTAAGTGGCCTGAGCTGTGGCTTTAGTTCTTTGAAGGCTTAAACTGCATTATCTTTCATGTATATTTGAGTCATTTCTGCTTGTCATGCTGTACACGTGAACGCGCGTCTAGTCATTGCCCTGTGCGGGAGCGCGCCTGCAGTAACATGGCGGATGAGCGCGCGCTCCCAACATGGAGGCGCACGCCGGTGTCCAGAGCACATGGCTGAGTCACCGGTGTCTGTCTGGCACCACAGCACCGACTACCGACAAGTATTTGACACTGAGCCTGTGTGAGAAAAGCCCATTTCAGCCTAGTTTTCACCGTGGAAAAATAACATTGGAGGCTCAAATTTCAGGGTACTGTGTTTGAAAGGGTTGTGTTATGATCAGGAACATTGGTAATAAAAGCCACACATGGTCATGGAATGTTTTTGTTTTTCATTTTACTGTTTGCCTAGTTCACATGGGACAATAAAGCTGATAAAATATTTGACGTGTAATAAAATCCAAGAGATGCATGGCTCCTCTTTCTTCATTTCAACTTAAACCGAGCAATTCATGTTCAATCTGGTCGAATGATGAAGCCGTTTTATGTGTTAAAGTGTAAAACTAAGTGTTTTTTTATTCTGTAGTAACAAAATGGGAAAGGAAAAGATCCACATCAACATCGTGGTGATTGGCCATGTCGACTCCGGCAAGTCCACGACCACCGGTCATCTGATCTACAAATGCGGTGGAATCGACAAGAGAACCATCGAGAAGTTCGAGAAAGAGGCCGCTGAGGTACTGCCGCAGGGGACAGTAAAACCCCGTCATGTGACCAGCAAAATTAAGCAACACAGTCATGAAGTCAGTGGGTGCGGCTGCGTGGGACAGGGATACTGCCAATAAACCTGTCATTGAGCGCCCTCTAGTGCTTTCAAACAGATACACATTTTAGGATCCTTTGGTACATTTTTTTTTGTATTACTTTAAATCACTACATTATACAGCAGCTATTTTTATGTCCTACTCCACTACTATGTATTTTAATAGTATTTTTGAATAGTGGTCAACGCATATATTCACACAGATCTTTTTAGAGACATGTAGTCGGTGTAGCTGCAGTAACATCATTCTGATCAGATTTGGATCAATTTTAGTCTGTCACCAGCAGCCATATTACAGTCTGTGTGACCTTGTTTGATAATGCGATTTCTAAAACATCCCAAAATGTAGCTCTTTCAGTAGTTCAAAACAATCTGAGAGATACTTTTTTTTACTATTTGAAAGTGGATTTTTTTAAATACATTTACTTTCATTTACATTAAGCTCTTCTATGTTTGCACTTTACTTAAAGGCCTTATTTTTTTTAATCACAAAACGATGGAAGGGGAAGCCACTATAATACAATGTTAGTTGTATTTATAACTTTTGGGCACATTAGACACATTTCACAATTTGAAAGCAATTTGTCTATTTATTTATTCTTTTCTTTTTAACATTTTTTTGAACATTTACGGGAAGAGATACAGAAATAGTTTCCGTTCACTGAAAACTGTCTTTTTTTCATTACTAGAAAAAAAAAAAATCAGTTTTAGTGCCTATAAGTTTATTATTATTTATTATGTATTAAGTGCATTTTATGATGAATACTTTTTACTTTTACTTCACTACATTTTAGAGCCTGTATCTGTACTTTCTACTGCACTACATTTTTTACTTGTGTTAAAAGTAAAAGTATTTTATTTTCAAAGTGACCTCTCTCCAATGAACTGGTTTAGTCCCAGTTTAGACTTGGTCTAGTGGTTTACACCTTTAGATCTGGTTTAGACCTGACCTAGTCTAGTCCGGGTTTAGACCTGGTTTAGACCTGGTTTAGTTCCTGTTTTTGACCTGAGTTAGTGGTTTACTCGTTTAGACCTGGTTTGATTCAAATGATTCAAAAATAATCCTGCACATTAAACTCTTTAATACTTTTACTTACTACCTATAAAGTACATTTTACACTGCATACTTTTGTACTTTTACTTACTTACATACTTTTATTTTTACTTAAGTATGTGTTTGGTCCTATCTTTTACTTAAAGGAGCTATACCTGATTTTATTTCTAGAGATGGAATGAAAAATATTTTTCCTCCTTAAGTCTATTGTAAACTCAATTGTTTGTGAGGAAAACAGTGTGCACCAAATTATAAAACATTTGTATCAATTTTATGAACTTTCAGGCTATTTTTGTAGCATTTTTGTGAAAGTGACCCTGAAAAGTGACCCTGCAAGTTGTAAAATGTGCCTATTAACTTGTCCCTGTAAAGAATTTGGATGCAACAAATATATTAAGAAAGTTATGAATGAGTTTGGCCCACAACTAACATTCTAATTTAGTGGCTTCTCCTTTCATTGTTTGCAATCAAAAAAATCAGGTGTAGGGCCTTTAAGTAAGAATATCGAGTACTTCTTCCACCACTGCTGGTTTGGGACAGATTTTGAGAAGGTAAACATATCAAACTTATCAGACTTTTATTTATACCCCCCTAAAACACACATTTAAATTGTAATCTTGAATCAAAGGGGAACCGAGGCCTAAATGTTGTAGAGTGCTACCGAAAAGTGGCAAAGCTAATAAGGGCAGACTTCCACAATAGTTCTCATTCTTGACTTTCCTATAAAAAAATTGGACTCTTTGTAATATTTTCTTCTCATTATTAATCGCTTTGGTCTCTGTTTCGGCGTGCTTCTGTGAATTAGATGGGCAAGGGCTCTTTCAAATACGCCTGGGTGCTGGACAAACTGAAGGCCGAGCGTGAGCGTGGTATCACCATCGACATCGCTCTGTGGAAGTTTGAGACCGTCAAGTACTATGTGACCATCATTGATGCTCCCGGACACAGGGACTTCATCAAGAACATGATCACTGGCACCTCCCAGGTAAAGTATGCATTGCATTGTATTTAATGTGGTCTTTGTTGCATATTTATTGTCATAGGGGTAGAAATCTTAATTTAAATGGCTGCAATTGGCAAATCTTAAAAGCTGTAGACACTTTAGTCCAATTCAGGTCTTCCTTACCCTGTCATTTAGAAATATACAAACTGAAATGCAGGTGATTTTTTTAGTCTTCTCTCATGTGTTAGCTTTTTACCTTTATTTAACTTGAAGACAGTGATACTGAGTAAAGACAAGAGGCAATCGTGGAAGTAGTAAAGAAAAAGGTTTTTGATCAGAGAGGTCAGATTGTAAAGTATGTGTAGGTCACTTTTTAGATTCTGTATAGCACTAATACCCATGTTCCCTAAACTCCAGGCTGACTGCGCCGTGCTGATCGTTGCTGCTGGTGTCGGTGAGTTTGAAGCCGGTATCTCCAAGAACGGACAGACCCGCGAGCACGCCCTGCTGGCCTACACCCTCGGCGTGAAGCAGCTCATCATCGGCGTGAACAAGATGGACAACACCGAGCCGCCTTACAGCCAGAAGCGCTTCGAGGAGATCACCAAGGAAGTCAGCGCCTACGTCAAGAAGATTGGCTACAACCCCAACACTGTCGCCTTCGTCCCCATCTCCGGGTGGCACGGGGACAACATGCTGGAGGCCAGCGACAAGGTGAGGCTATGAATGAAACTTTTAGTATGACATGGATATAGTGAACTGTACAAAGGTTAAACTAACACAGCAAAGGGTCGTGACCAGTGTTAATTTTTACAGCATATTTTAATCTAGTTTTAGTCTTAGTCTTTTGACGAAAATGTAATTTAATTTTAGTCGAGATTTAGTTAAAAAAAAATCTTCAATTTCAGTCTACTTTTAGTCGACTAAAATTGTAAGTAGATTTAGTCGACTAAATTTAAGACAAATTTAGTCGACCTTACATTTATAATATTCTTTATAATCATATTTAATAAGGCTCTTCTGCTTCATGGAGCTGCTCCACATGAACAAAGCTCAGAGCTGATCCTTTGGCAGAGAATTTACATGATCTGAGGCTCTTTCAGACGGTCAATAGAAGTTTGCATGATTTTAGTCTCTCCCTTTCATTTTTATTTGGTCTTATTTTAGTCGACAAAAATATCTGGACATTTTAGTCATAGTTTTAGTCTCATGAAAAACTTTTAATTTAGTTTTAGTCCAATTTTAGTCGTCAAAAATATCACTTTGACTAAAATCGAGACTAAATATTTCAGTCGACGAAATTAACACTGGTCGTGACCTCATGTCTTGACTCAACAGTTTGCTGAATGTCACTAGACTAATAGAGTTTGGGCTATTTATATATTTATAAGACTTTTTGAACAACCTGTGTCAAATCTAAAATTCTACAATAACTTAAAGGGACTACACAGAGTTTAAAAATGTTTAAATTAAGTATTTTTCTCCCCCTACATGCTCCAACAATGTCCTAAGGAGTAGAATGAGCCCAGACTTGTTCATCACAACTGCCTCAACTATTTCAGTAATCGATTAATCGTTTTCTAGCAAACACAGACTAAAATAGAGCAAGAAAGACATGACGATTATGTATTTTGGATGACAACCTACTTTGTTTTTAAAGTTAGGATCTGTTGTGTTTTGTACATTATAAACTTCATAAATATCTGTCTTTGTCTCGTCCAATCAGAAAGCAGAATTAGCACAAAGAACCTCCTACAAACGTTCTTCTTCTTCTTCTTCTTCTTCTTCTTCTTCTTCTTCTTCTTCTTCTTCTTCTTCTTCTTCTTCTTCTTCTTCTTCTTCTTCTTCTTCTTCTTCCTCTTCTTCTTCTTCCTCTTCTTCTTCTTCTTCTTCTTCTTCTTCTTCTTCTTCCACTTCTTCTTCCACTTCTTCTTCCACTTCTTCTTCTTCTTCCGCATAAGACCTGAGGTGGCAGTAGCGAGTATAAAATGACCAACTTGCATCTTGTCTCTTTAATCTAAACCCATTTAACAATTGCATTACATATTGAATAAAGAAACCAAAAAATGTCCATGTTGATTCACTCTATTCACTGCGTAGTTGCCCTACCCCATTGAAACTAAACTATCTTACATACATGATATATCAAAATTAGAAATTGTCTCAGCTCTAGAACTTAGTAAAGATTCAGATCGGTTTTACAGGGAGCTGGTTCCGTCTGTCTCACATGTGTTTTCCTTGTGTCTGTTTTCAGATGCCTTGGTTCAAGGGCTGGAAGGTCGACCGTAAGGAGGGCGGAGCCACTGGCGTCACTCTCCTGGATGCTTTGGACTCCATCCTGCCCCCCTCCCGCCCCACCGACAAGCCCCTCCGTCTCCCCCTGCAGGACGTGTACAAAATTGGCGGTAAGGGGTATCCAAAAATAAGAAGAACATTTTGTGAAGAAGGGGTTGTTTGTTTAAACCACTCAGACGTCCTGGAGTTCATGATTATGTTTGAAGTTTCTTAAGTTGTCAGCTGCACAGGGCTGTTATAGGTGAGGATATTTGACCTCTTTTCGAATTTGTTGAAAAGTCTTAAAGGAATAGGCCACCGTTTTTACATACTGAGATATGTTCTTAACTTAGCTTTGACGAGTTCTTTTGTACCTGTCTGGTCTTCCCCCGTGCCTTCAATCACGTAAACACAGCGCAGACGGCGTTAGCATTTAGCCTCTCCCTCTCTCCTCTATAGCTCCAAAACAGGTCAAGATAGAAGCTACCAAGCTCTTCCACGTTTTCCCTATTTAAATATGGTTACGTGAAGTGTTACATTACAAAGTATAATACACAAAATAAAACAATGTGGATTTTCTAAGCGGATAAAAGGGGTTACTATATTCTAAGGTGTAATAATACCAGGAGTAGTTTGGCATCCGCACAGTAAAGTGAAGATTACTGCTCAGTAAAGTGAAGATTACTGCGCAGATTTCGAACTACTCCTGGTATTATTACGCCTTACAATATAGTTCCCCCTTTTATCCGCTTAGAAAATCCACATTGTTTCATTTTGTTTATTATACTTTGTAGTGTAACACTTCACGTAACCATATTTAAATAGGGAAAACGTGGAAGAGCTTGGTAGCTTCTATCTTGACCTGTTTTGGAGCTATAGTGGAGAGAGGGAGAGGCTAAATGCTAACGCCGTCTGCGCTGTGTTTACGTGACTGAAGGCACGGGTGAAGATCAGACAGGTGACGGTGGCCTATTCCTTTAAAACATAAAAAACAGCCCAGTCCAGCTGATGACTTTAGCTACAAGTTTAGGCTGAAACATTTAGCGTATATAGGGTTGATAATGATCTCTGAATCGTTATTTCCTGGACAAATGAGAGCCAGAAATAAAGACAATGGTCTCAAATCAAGAAGAGAAGGATTTTATTTGTGCATCGCCTTTCACAGACAGGATCACAAAGTGCTTTAGGTGGGACAATTTACATTTGGGGGCAGACCGACAGAAGCGGAGCCGCACTCAGTCACCACCAGAAATCATTCACTCTTGTACATGTTTTTAGAAGTGTCGCCCAAACTAAACTTGAATCCCCTCCCGCAGGTATCGGCACTGTCCCCGTGGGCCGTGTGGAGACTGGTATCCTGAAGCCCGGTGTGGTGGTGACCTTCGCCCCTCCCAACCTGACCACTGAGGTCAAGTCTGTGGAGATGCACCACGAGTCCCTGACCGAGGCTCTCCCCGGAGACAACGTCGGCTTTAACATCAAGAACGTGTCCGTCAAAGAGATTCGCCGTGGCAACGTGGCCGGTGACAGCAAGAACGACCCCCCATTGGCTGCTGAGAACTTCACCGCTCAGGTTACCAGAATTCCCTCAAACCAGAGGAAGCTCTCCGCTGTTATTATAATTACATTTCTTTCTTTTTTCTATGTGATCTAATGTTCTCTTTTTCCTCAGGTGATCATCCTGAACCACCCCGGTCAGATCTCTCAGGGTTACGCTCCCGTGCTGGACTGCCACACCGCGCACATCGCCTGTAAGTTCAGCGAGCTCAAGGAGAAGATCGATCGTCGCTCAGGCAAAAAGCTGGAGGACAACCCCAAAGCCCTGAAGTCCGGAGACGCCGCCATCGTCACCATGGTCCCGGGAAAACCCATGTGTGTGGAGAGCTTCTCCCAGTACCCTCCCCTGGGTGAGTCAACGCGAGTTTCACATACACAAATGATCCTAAACTGGTGAGGGCAAAGAAATGCAATGGATTTTTATGCTTGTAATGCGGCACTGAGTAAAAAACATCCCATCAAAACATACTCGAATTCTTGCTCATTTTAATTGAATACTATTACACTCACATTCAGAGATTCAGCTTTATTTTTGTTGCACTTTAAAAACTAAAAGTACTTAGTAAGAAGACGTTTGTTCGTGTAAAATGATATTCCTCGAGTAGAAATAGCCGGGCCTAAGGGACGTCATCTACGGAAAGTGCTTTAAATTGCATATATGATTTATAATTGTCATTCCTAGATCAATACACACTATTAGGGCCCGACCGATGTTTGGGTATTTTTAACCTCTTAACCCCCACCTGGACCAAGCACATTTTTGCCAGTTTAGCTTTACCCAAATCTAAAAGCTTCTTGGTAAAAATGGTCAAAATAGCAACGAGAATGAGATGATAACGAGAAAGAAAATGCAACAAAAAAGCAATTAAAAAATGTGTGACGAAAATCCAACAAAAGGCCAATAAAGAGCAACAGAAAAGTGACAAAAAGCAATGAAAATGTGGGAAAAATGTGACGAAAATTCAACAACAAACAATGTTAAAAAAGTGGCGACAATGCGAGGAAAAAGCTCCATTTAGATTTTTGAGTTTTGTAGGTCTTCGCTTTCCAATGAGGCCTATAGACTTTTGCATATAATTTCAGAACCATAAGAGACAGAGACTTACCGTTTTTTGTTTTGGAATAAGCTGATCAATGCTTTTTAAACAAGCTCCCTCTGAAGTACCCATTAAACCTGGATATACAGCGCCCCCTGCTGTCACAGTTCAACACTGACACGTTTGGAACCTTCATGCACAGGATTTTAGACCAGACGTTTTTAAAAAGTATCAGCGGTGCAGATCGGCATCGGCCAATCAAAAATCCCCAAACAATCGGTTATTGGCCTTGGAAAAACACACGTCTGTCGTCCTCTTTTGATATAATTCTGTGATTGAAATCTTTACTATAATAATTAATGTTTAACTATAGACTATTGGACAGATAAAGAAACAAGCAAACATCAAATTACTTTAGTTAAAACATCGGCCTATACTGTACATCAGCTATCGTTCAGGCCAACCCCCTTCATATCAGTATCGGGGCCCTAAAAATCCATATCGGTTGTGACCTACATACTGTAATGTTTTTACTTGTACCACCTGGTAGCACACAATTTACCAAGGGCAAAATTTAAGAAATGACCCTTTATTTTGAGGGTCGCAGCCTGGAAAAGTGTCTTTTATGAGGTGGTGGTGCTGTGCATGGTGTGAAATGTTTGAGTGCCCCTGATCCAAACAGCAACTCAAAAATGTACCGTTCACTTTCAGGACGTTTTGCCGTTCGTGACATGAGGCAGACCGTCGCTGTGGGCGTGATCAAGGCAGTGGAGAAGAAGTCCCCGTCCTCAGGAAAGGTGACCAAGTCCGCACAGAAGGCCGACAAGAAGAAATGAATTGTCATGCAGGACGTCCTCCAACTTCACCCAGCACTGACTTCTCTGACGCACTGCTCTCTACTCAAGGACTGGCTTATGCTGATCAATACCCATCACAAAAGCTTCCGGAGGAAAGGAGGGCCTGTGCTGTTTAGGGAAGTTGAAAGATACAAATAATAGAAAAATAAAAACTGCCAAATATAAATGCCTTTTTGTTTTTGTTTACACATAATGGTGAAGGAAAACATGGTTGGTGAATCAGATAGATAGATAGATAGACAGATAGACAGATAGACAGATAGACAGATAGATAGATAGATAGATAGATAGATAGATAGATAGATAGATAGATAGATAGATAGATAGACAGATAGATAGATAGATAGATAGATAGATAGATAGACAGATAGATAGATAGATAGATAGATAGATAGATAGATAGATAGATAGATAGATAGATAGATAGATAGATAGATAGATAGATAGATAGATAGATAGATAGATAGATAGAGGGTGCATAGGGTGCTTGGTGTTACTGAGGATGGCCTGGACCTTTCTCCCCATGTACCTCTCAACCACTGCCTCGACAGCATCCAGAGACCCCCCGACCACTGACCCCGCCCTCTTAACCAGCTTGTCCAGCCTGTTACGGTTTTTGACAGACATGTTATTGCCCCAGCAGATGGCAGCATAAGAAAGAACAGCAGCAACAACAGACTGGTTAAACATAGACAGCATTTGGTTACACACATCAAAAGACTTGGCCTCCAGGTGGACACCTAGATAGTTCAATGTCCTGTCCGTGTATGTTGAATGGCTGGAGACGGTTCTTTTTCTTGCCAAAGTAGATGTCCAAAGTCATTTCTTTGGTCTTGTTTGTGTTCAGAAAGAGTGAGTTCTTAGTGCTGTAATCACTGAAGGCCGTGATCAACTTCATGTACTCCCCCTGCTGGTTGTCTTTTGAACACTTCTGAACGTGACCAGTGTCAGAGTAATTGAAGTCAGACATATAGATGGTGAAGAGAGAAGGAGCGAGCCTCAGAACAGAATCTGAGGTGGTGTGGCTCCTCAATACTGATAGCTGTCAGATAGCTGTGGATCCACGTGATGAAGGTCTGGGCAACCCTTAATCCCTCCAGCTGTGAATATCAATTGTGAATGAATGCAAGAATGAATAGTTGTCTATCAGTGGAGACAGGCCAGTTTGGTTAAGGAGCACACGCACCACTATACAATCACTGCGAACATTATTGCCCAGACTTGTTAATGGTGAGCCCCACCTAAAGCTTCAAGTTTGCAAGTTTATTTTTACACAACAACGCAATTCATACACAAAGTAATTCAAACTGCTTTACTAGAACTAGGAGGTTTTGTTAAAAGCGCACTTGGAAGGCAAATAAAAGTAGTCATAGTAATATTACATTAAAAGCAATGAGTGCAGAATACTTTCAATTGTGAAATGCTAAACAGACCTTCTATAGCCTGTATTAACATTGTCAGAGGAGTTTATTTGTAGAGCACAATTCATACACAAAGAGCTTCACCGTTACTTAAAGTTACAGCTATTTTCAGCCTGGATTTGAACGTTGCCAGAGTTGAGGCCTGTCCCACATCTGTGTAAACTGAAATGCAGCCTCACTGTTATTACTATTGACTATGGGAACCACCTGGAGACCCCTCCCTGATGTTCTGGGGGCCCGAAACGGTTCATATGGATCTGACAGGAGCAGAGGTGGGTAGTATTCTGTTACATTTAACTTTTTGAAGAAATTTGACTTACTACAGTCGCTATACTAATCAGCACTTTTTACTTCTACTTGAATAATATAGTAATAAAGTACATATTAGTTAGTTTTACTTAAATTTAAAGTTCCTTGGGCCACTGTGTGAGTACATTTTAAAGTAACAACTTCATGTAGACTGAACATAGGTGACGTTTGTGTTTCGTGCTCCTCTTTCTTCAAATATATAAAATACAAAAAGGGGGTATTTTCTTTGTAATAATGTTGAAAATCCTAATATTTCCAAAGTTTTGTTTCTCATAATTTCTGTCACAACTGACACATAAATCAGACTTTTGCACTCAAACAGTTACTCAGTACTCACGGTACACAAGTAACAAGTGACAACAGTACTTTTTAACTTTTATTGAGTATATATTTGGGCCACTACTTTTTACTTGTATTTGAGTTATTTCAAAGGAATGTCACTACTTCAGCAAATATTTTAGCCTCTCTAACTCACTCTGGACATGAGAGGTGTACTTGGTGCTAAACTAATGAAAGACTTATGCACAAGCAGAGCTGTTTTAAATTATATTCTCTGAGTGACAGGAAGCCAGTGCAGAGACCAGATCACTGGACTAATATGGTCGTACTTCCTGGTTCTTGTCAGGACTTGAGCTGCAGCGTTTTGAAAAAGTCTCTCTGAGTCTGGTTTAAACACTATACGTTTGATCTTGGCAATTTGTTTTAGATGGCAAAAAGCTGCTGATGTTATTACTTTCATATGGCTGAAGAAGTATGGACACACTTTCATACGAACCACGAAAGTTGAAGCCTCCAGGACCAACTCACAGCGAGTTGAGGAGCATTGGCCTGACCCAACCCAACAAAATATATGCTTATCAAGTTAAGATATGCTCACGCCACTATGCATTTTATTTAGGTGGTGATAAAGGCCCTCATTCAAAACCAATAACACCAATTGTACCATAGCGCCCTACAAAAGACAAGTGTTTCATGTTGTCTTTCTTTTTTTTTGTATCACTGTTGAAACATGATGTAAGTAAAAAAAAAAAAAAAAAACAAAGATACAAGAAGTGACATCATACAATTTGAAGGGCAATACACATTGTTTAGCCATCAGTTATATATAACAAATATTTTTCATGTAAATAGTTGTTTTTTGCAGTGTGATGGTGAGATTCATTCTGTGTGGCAGACATATTTTTTTCACCTATTGTACATGGAGTAAATCAAAAAGGGAACTGAACTGAAACGCTAAATATTTTTAGACAACAATTTAGCATGTAGTCCATTTTACAGAGGCCTACAGCATCTATTTTAACCATTGCTTTTAACTGTAGCGGAACTGTGGATACGTTCACCCTCAGTATTTGACGGATGTATTTGAAGTGAACACCCTGCCATAAATGCTCGTCACCGGAAGCGTCACGTCCTCTTCTAGTGATCCAACATGGCGGTGAGTACGGCCCCACACTATACCCCTGTGTTTGTGGCGAAGCCGCTGATCAAATCCACTGTCATCTGAGCTGTAGCGTCTTTACCACACATCTCTGTCGCCAGAACATGTCGATTCCGTTAATAAGGCCCAATATATGATCTTATTTCATGTGAAAATCTATCCGATGATTGGAAAATCACCAAACACAGCAGGGCTAGCTGTAGCTGCCACAGTCTCTGGACTTTATGACAACTCTGCCGCAACTTACGTATTACACGCAAACGTGATGTTGTCTACGATCGGCGTTATATCCAGCCTCGCTGACAGTTTCATACCCGCTGGTTTTGTGTCGTTTAACGGTGCTGTTGTTGGGTATCCGGACGTGAATTAGCCTCTGTGGTGCTAGCTGTGGGGATATGTACTGACATGTCCCCTCTCCACCGGCATGTGTGGGTCCCAATGAAGAAAAGGGTCACTTCGATTTGAGACTCCACTCAGTAGACATTGATCTCATTTAGTGGTTTTGCTTGCCCCAGGAAGAAAACCCTAACTACATGCTAAGCTGTCTAGTTTGGTTAGAAAGCTAACTATGGCTACAGAAATGAAGGTATCTGGCATGCTGTGGACAAATCAAATCACTTTTCTTGAGGCTTGTCACTTGTGTAGGACCAACCTATTCCAGGCCTCCAAATTGTGTAGTATGCGAGAATATTTTGAATTAATGCACTATATTAAGATCTGTTTGTTTTTTTAGGACCAGGGTGAGAAGAAGGAGAACCCCATGAGGGAGCTGCGCATCCGTAAGCTCTGCCTGAACATCTGTGTAGGTGAGAGCGGAGACAGACTGACCAGAGCCGCCAAAGTGCTGGAGCAGCTCACCGGGCAGACCCCTGTGTTCTCCAAGGGTGAGACCTGACACTCGACTCATTTCGACACAATATTTACATTTCGCAATCCGTTCACCAGTGCCATGTACATTAGACATGTCATGTGGAAGGAGTGTATCAGCCAACCCTGAAATGATGGGAAAATGGTTCTTCAGAGCTCAGACTGTCCTGCTGTTATTGATTGCTGACAGACATCTGACACTTGTAAAAGGAAGCCATGTCCATGACAGTCATCCACCCTTTTGTTTCCCCTGCAGCTCGCTACACTGTGCGATCCTTCGGTATCCGCAGAAATGAAAAGATTGCTGTCCACTGCACCGTCCGAGGGGCCAAGGCAGAGGAGATCCTGGAGAAAGGACTCAAGGTCTTTTGTCATTATTCAATTGCACTATAATGTACTTTTTTACTGCAATATTGGCCCGATTGTTTTCCCCTTTTCATGCAGTAGTCTTCTCTGCGATCACTTTATTCGTATTGTCCAAAGTTGACTCTCTTCTTGCTGTACAGGTGCGTGAGTACGAGTTGAGGAAAAATAACTTCTCAGACACCGGGAACTTCGGCTTTGGTATCCAGGAACACATCGATCTGGGAATCAAATACGACCCCAGCATCGGCATCTACGGTCTGGACTTCTACGTGGTGAGTGTCTGCTTGCAATTACCATTTACACTTGGGATGCGTGGTGGGCTAGTGTTTAAGTCCCTTCCTGTTATTCACCCTCTTTCATGCTGTAACGTCTCTAACCAGCCCAACAGTTGTAAGAAATCTAAGATATTTACACCCTTGCTGTTATAGTGCTGAGACAGCCCTTGTTTTTCTTAGCATTTTTTGGGGATTGGTTATAGGAGGGTTTAATTTGTACATATTAAGAAGCTCCAGGTCAAAATTGTTCATGAGATGTTGCTTACCTGCCTCTGCAAGTATGTCTGAATTTCTTAACAGCAGTTTCAATGGAGAAGTTGAAATTTCCTTTTTTTTTTTTTTTTTTTTTTTTTTTAGAGCAGTTTGATTTTTGCTTTGAGCTCGTCAATTGCTTTCAAATGCAGATTGTGACTTAAAGTAGAGGCATTCGTTTTTCTTCACATTTCTTCTGTTTCAATGGGCTTGTTAGGTGGGCTGGCCTCAGTAGTTTGTAGTATTGAAGGCTGTTGAATTCCTTCATTGCTGAACTGTGTGTTTGTGCTGCAGGTCTTGGGAAGGCCCGGCTTCAGCATCGCCGACAAGAAGCGGAAAAGAGGTCGCATTGGCTTCAGGCACCGCATCCGCAAAGAGGAGGCCATGCGCTGGTTCCAGCAGAAAGTAGGTGTACTTAAGTCTTACTTGATTCACAAAACTGGACAAAATGTTAAGGCGCAGTAAAGCGACTGCATGACTAAACTATGAAATCTAGCCAAAACCTGAAGAAGTCTACGCAAACAGGAAATGAACTAGATTTAAATAAAAATGCAGTCATTTTTTATCCGGGAGACCTAAACCACTGACCTCTATAAACATCCATATTGTTTTGCTGCACATTTTTAGTTGCACAGGGCAAGAGGTAGTGCAAATATTGATCCACCCATCATTGGCCTTGAAGCTCCAGTAAATGCAGAATTGCCATTTGACTAAATGAGATCCATAATCTGCTTGAGTTTTCTCCATATTGGATGCTCACTGATGTATTCCCTTATTATGATGCATAATTAAAATGTATTCATCTGGATTGATTCTGAAAACATTTGTGAATCTCCAGTTTTGACTAATTGTTCTGTATTTATAGTTTCTTGAATTGAGGTGTAACCCTACTTCTCTTTTCTCTTGCAGTACGACGGCATCATCCTCCCCGGAAAGTAGAGACCCTCCTTTTCATGTTTATAACAAACAATAAAAAACAAAAAACGACATTGCTCCGTGTCCCGTGTCATTGATTTATCACATTTGGACGTGTGCGGATTGTAGGGAGTGGGTCCTACAAAGGGCTCACAAAATTTCTAGGAACGTTGAGAAAGAGAAAGGAATAAACACACACACTTAGTGGATTTGATCAAATTGACTTTATTATTCGACCTGTTTTTCCAAATTGAAGGAAATAATTAAAGTTAAACACATTTTATGGGACGCATGAAACAATTGTATTTGAGTTAGATTTCGGAGTCGCTTTTCATATTTCTGAATCTTTTTGCTTTTCTTTTTGTCCCATATTTTAAAAAAAATCTTTGCTTTTCTTTTTGTTCCATTTTCACATTCTCACCTCAATTTCTCCTTTACATTGCACTTACAAAACATTAAATATACATATTTTTTTTGCCTTTCATTTTTCTGCTACACTATGTAATCTTTGTAAGTGAACACTGTTATGGCTTTGATATTGATCTACATTCACGTCCGGTGGGTCTGGTATTGCAGCTTGTGTTAAGTGTAGGCTCATTTTGCGACAGTCACTCATTCATCCAGACCATAGACTATAAAATTAAGAATGGACATAATGTGGCCGACTTCTTCCTGTAGCCATAAGGAAATGGCGGCTGGCTCCGGGAGTTCTTGGCTCCTATGGACTTGACATTGAAACGTTTTGGCCGCTTTTTAAGTCATTATTGAACACAGGCTCGTCATTCTGACCTCCACGTGTCCTATATTTTTCCTCCTGTTAAACTTTTTTTTTCACGCTATTTTATATTGTGGAGCTGGCTCTAAAAACCCCTTCAAATTGGTAACACGACTGAGCTTCCTTAGCCCGCAATGAACGCTATAGGGCACCGTCCGTCCATCGCTATGTAACTGTCTATGATCCAGACTCCAGAGACACTTTAGTATAAATAGATTTCACAGTCATGCTATTTCCAAACCTGCTTTAGACACAGAAAACCACTGTTCCCATCTTGATTTACCCACCATGGCCCTCGATCACAGCGCTGAATACAATTATGCGACTTCTCCGTCCAGAAACCAGCTCTTTAAATCAATCGTTAGCCCTCTCAGAACACTTGGACCGCATTATCTTTTGCTACACACAACTTCATAGCGCACTTGCATTTGATTTATTGAAACAGTCTTCTCCGGGAAACGCCGTCCAATCAGAAGAAGGGGGAGGAGCTTTTACTTTTGAAGATTCTGTCCCTGTTCTCCTCATTTTGCAAACTAAGAAGGACTTTCAGGTTGAAGAGTGGAGGTATTTGATTATTTACTTTAAATTTCACTCCATCTCTCCTCACTTTGCAAACTTACGGACTATCACTTTAAAATTGGACAAACCTAACCAAAAGATTCAGGGATGTATTTGTTCACAACCTTTATGAAGCAAATACAATAAATTACGTTTTACTTCACTGATCAGATGTTTTGCCTCTGTTAGCAAGTGAAAAAAAATTTAAAAAAACCTTACAATCTTAAAGGAAATGGCACATCAGATACACTGTTGCCACGGTGACAAAAGATCAAAATTAAGAGGCATTTTTAAGGGAAAAGGGAGGGACATTTTACCTCATTGCACCCATTGTAGTCCCTCATGGCATTCAAATGGGGAATTTGGACACCTTAATAATAATAATCATAATAATTTTACAATCTTAAAGGAAATGGCACATCAGATACACTGTTGCCACGGTAACAAAAGATCAAAATTAAGAGGCATTTTTAAGGGAAAAGGGAGGGACATTTTACCTCATTGTACCCATTGTAGTCCCTCATGGCATTCAAATGGAGAGTTTGGACACCTTAATAATAATAATCATAATAATCATCATAATAATAATGCATTGTTTATATAGCGTTTTTCTGGACACTCAAAGACGCTTTACCTTACACCTGTCTGTCTGAACATGGTAACCTCTCGTGATATAACATATCCCTCATGACTAATCAAGCTCCACATGTTTTTGTATAAAGTGTCCACTGAGACACGAGGTTCTAGTCAAGTCGAGACTTCTAACAGGATAGTTTTGGCTACAACAG
This sequence comes from Gobius niger, assembly GCF_951799975.1. Taxonomy (NCBI): domain Eukaryota; kingdom Metazoa; phylum Chordata; class Actinopteri; order Gobiiformes; family Gobiidae; genus Gobius; species Gobius niger. Next base: position 22,040,854 of record NC_136865.1, on the reverse strand, counting down.
TATCTGTGGTGCTCCAGCTCTTTCTACATGAGCCCAAATAGTCAAATTTGATGGTTGTCTTGGCATAATATTATATGGATCAAGTTACATTGATCCTTGCTTTTCACTTTGTGTGCCAAATAATTCAATTGTGAGCACATTGAACCCAATCTGAAACCTTTTTGAAAAATATAGAAAGCATTGTTTTGTCATAATATTGTTTCAAAGTATCTGCTTGGCTAATAACTGTTCAGGGTAAACTCTGCCTAAATCCCAAAGCCTTTGCTGCTGACCATTACTGTAGGCCAAGTCATCTACATACAGTATGTCCGCCTAAACACGGTATTATACAAAACAAGGTTACCCTAGATCTAATTTTCAGATACTATGAAAAGGTTATGAGCGTTATTTTAACCCAGATTGGGGCGATTGGTAAAATGAGTAACGTTTACAGCTCAACTTGGCCCATTCTAAACTATTTCAACTTGATGAAATACAAGTGACGTTTTTCCACAGTGATAATCGATTTAAGCAGTGGCCATGTTGTTCTTCGGATCCAATATCTTTGCAAGTCTTTCTTCCTCGTCCCTCCGTCTATGCTGTGTTGATGATCTGCACGGGGACCTGACTGCTCTCTCGGCTGCGGGTCCTGGGTTTCTGCTCCTGCTCGTGCGCCTGTCCCGGGACGTTGCGGTGCTGCCTGCGGGGGGCGTTTCTTGGCGGCAGGCTCAGAGTGCAGCAGGACACCCCCACCGTGGGCTCGGGCAGGTCCTCCGCCATGGACCAGCTGTCCGTCGCCGGGTCGTACCTCTGGACCGCGGCTTTGTAGCGCTTCTCAGCCTCGTTCCAGCCGCCCAGAAGGTACAGCTTCTCGGCGAGTGGAGACAGACCTGGGACAGGAGGGAGAGGAGGGGCGGGGGGTGAATTGGCACACCCTTGAACTGGTTCCCACAATCAGTTGAATGTGTATATAGTTTACTTTTATTAGTTTACCACCTGGCATTATGCATTTGTGTGTGCAAGTATAAAACTATAGTGAGTGTGTTGGATGTGTTCACCAGATGTGGTTTCTCCCTTTTGAGCTGCTTAGATGCTTTTCACAAATCTGGAAATGTTACTACCTGTTTTGCACAAATGGTAAATGAATATGAGTGAATGAGTCATTATTCTCGTCCTGGAACCGCCACATTAATGTGGTGGAGGGATTTGAGCACCCGAATGATCCTGGGAGCTCTGTTGTCAGGGGCTTCATGCCCCTGGTAGGGTATTCCATGGCAAACAGGTCCCAGGAGACGAGTCAGACAAAGAATGGTTCAGAAGCCCCTTATGAGAGACCGGACGGGTCCGGTTAGAACCATGAGGCCGTTCTTCTATGGACCCATCACCTGCAGGAGGAGCCATAAGGGGCTGGTGCAATATGATTTGGGCAGTTCCAACAGCTGCCCCCACGACCCGGCAACGAACAAGTGGAAGAAAATGGATGGATGGATGGATGGATGGAGTCATTATTATAATTTTTTATTAACCTCTTAACCCCCACTGACACAAGCACATTGTCTCCAGGTTATTATCCAGGTATCTAGGCTTTCACCAAAGCTTCCTGAAAAAAGCATCAAATTAGCAGCGAAAATGAGACGTAAATAAGGATGAAAAAAAGATGCTACAAAAATACCACAAAAAAGTTATAAAAACGCATTTTTCCATTTAGTTTTAGTCTTTGTCTTTTGAAGAAAATGTAATTAAAATTTAGTCGAGATTTTGTCAAAAAAACATCTTCAATTTTAGTCTAGTTTTAGTCAACTAAAATTGCAAGTGTATTTAGTCAACTAAATTTAAGTCGACTTTACATTTATAATATTTATTATAATCATATTTAATCCAGGTCCTCTGCTTCATGGAGCTGCTCCCACATGAATGAAGCTCAGAGCTGCTCCTTTGGCAGTGACTTTACATGATATGAGGCTCTTTCAGAGGTTTGGATGATTTTAGTCTCTCCTTTTCATTTTTATTTAGGCTTATTTTAGTCGAAATATGGACATTTTAGTCATAGTTTTAGCTTCATGAAATCTTTAAATTTAGTTTTAGTCCAATTTTAGCCGTCAAAAATATCTGAATTTTGACTAAAATTAAGACTAAATATTTCAGTCGACAAAATTAACACTGACAAAAACATGACACAAAACATGACGACAACACAACAACACACCATGGAAACACGAGGACAAATCTTAGATCAGTTAAGCAGGTCTTAGCTTTAAAATTAGGCGTTACACTGTAGGCTGTAAGAAGCTTTTAGATGTGGGTAAAGCTGAACTGGAGAAAGTGGGGGTCAAGAGGTTAACAATATTCCATAATGACGACCTCAAAAACATGGTCACACACTCTAACATTGTTGGATTACAGCAGCTTACAGCACGATTTATGTGGCATTGTTTCAATAAGCTTCTTGAATGTCAAAAGATGCAGTGTTATACTAAATTTTCACCAAGATCTTGTGAAGGGAGAGTGTGACCACAGTGCAAAGCCTTCTCCAGCACATCCCAAAGATTCTCAATGGGGTTAAGACCTGGACTCTGAACATGATGTTTCAAGCTCCTTGAATCACTCTTTCACAATGTGAGCCCGATGAGTCCTGGCTTTGTCATCTTGGAATATGCCCGTGCCATCAGGGAAGCAGAAATCCCTGATGGAATAACCTGGTCCTTCAGGATGTTCAGGTGATCTCATTCTTTGGACATACAGTGTAGCTGAACTTCGGCCTGACCAACTGCAGCAACCCCAGATCAGCTAAATCCAGGTAACAACTTACCCCCCCTCACTGCCCATTTTGAGATTTATTACCTTCATTTCATCTGACAGAGAAAACTTTACCTCTATGACAGTTTTTAACAGTTTAAACTTTCACTCCCTCTATCATTGTTGTAAAGCAAATAAAAAAGAGACCCTTTACTCTATGGGGTTATTAGAAAGTTATGAATGCAACCTATTTTGTAATGTAAATGTACCTGCTGTGCTCACGCCCAGCGGCAGAGGGGCAGCCCGAGACCATGAGCCACTATCAGGAGAGTAGACCTCCATGGAGAGGACATCCACCCTCTCTCCCCCGGGCCCCAGTTGACTGCCTCCCACCACGTACACCTTCCCCCCCAGGGTGGCCGAGCAGTGCCAGCCGCGGGGCGTCTCCATGGGGGCCTTCTCCACCCAGGTGTCAGTGTCCACCTTGTAGCAGGCGACCGATCGGGAATAGGCGCAGTTGATGTACCCTCCTGTGACCTGTAAATGACATTTTTACATTTCAGTGGAACTTTCCTGGTAAAATTACGGTCTAACGTCTTGCTAAACTGACTTCTTTGAGTGTGTTGCTACAGTATGTTCTATCGCTCTACTTCAGCCTCTACCTTTTTTGTCTTTCATTTACACATTTACACAGAAAACCCTACCTCAAGGATATTGCTCATTAGTAAGAATGTGATACTGATAAAACAGCTTTCAAACTCATTTTCTTTATTGTTAATGTTTTTAAAATATCTTTACTTTGACCAAAATGTTCAAATATAGAATTAAAGGAACTATACGGACTTTAAAAATGTTAAAATTAAGTATTTTCCTCCCCCTACATGTTCCACCAATGTCCAAATGTGTAGAATGAGCTCAGACCTGTTCACCACAACTGCCTCTAAAATCCTGCACTGTCACTCAAACAGTTGTTAGTTCGGGTCCAAATTGCCGTCATGCACTTAATATAGAAGGTGCAGTTACACGTATGACCTGAGGTGGCAGTAGTGAGTATAAAATGGCCAACTTGAATCTAGTCCCTTTAAGCTTTAAAAGTACCCCCACTAAGCTCTCGTGTACCCCTAGGGGTCCCTATACCAAGGTTGGGAAAAAGTGCTCTACTTGTACAAAAAACAAAAAATGCCTGACTCATACATTTATGCTCTCTCCTGGACCTCCAGTTGAATTATGTATATACATATTAAGTATACAATGTATATATATATTATTTTACAATAGCAATCAAATAGCCGTATTTGGACCTTAAGTTGGTATTATGTTAAGTCTTATTTTAACACAACTTGCTGAAAAAAAAACAAAAAAACCTTTGTACATATTTGCTTGAATTTAAAGGGACACCGCGTAACATTTTGGACTAGACCTACCCCTAACGACCAGCTCGAGACATTACTGCAGTGGGTAATCAAAGAATGGACTTGGATGAGGACCTAACCTGTTTAAATCTCAAATTCTACTGACTTTAATCTCATCCCCATGGAGACGAGTTGTAAACGCACCCACTCCCAGTAAAGTTATGTCATTTCTTAGGAGAGCTGAGCCGCTCACAGCAAAACCTCATGCTTGTTTCTGCATTTATGAGGTATTTTTCAACTATGAAAAAATCTGCCATAAAATAAATGCTTGTATTTAAATTTTATTTATTGGGTAAAATTCTATGCCGTGTGGCTTTAATGGAGTGCATGGTGTGGAAAAATGAATTAGTAAATTATCGCAGTCCCAAGTTAACCTTATATCTTATAGCCAGAAAAAATATCTTGCACATTTTCCATCAAAACCTTACAGAGATGAAAACCTGCTCTTAATTTTCATAGAGAGAAATGTGCATAGTAGAAGAGGGAGCAACCCACTGTACATCAACAGACACCAAGAACTAATAATTTCCTAATTGTATGTTCTGCTTCATGAAATATAAATCAAAATGAGTTACCAGGATGTCTCCGGAGGGCAGGGTGGAGCTCGCGTGGCAGCAGCGGGGCACCTCCATGGGCGACCGCATCTGCCAGGAGTTGGTGGAGGGCACGTAGCTCTCGGTTGTGGCCAGAAGTCCCTCCACGTTACGGCCGCCGATGGCAAACAGGCGCCCACCGGAGGCAGCCAGGGAGAAGTGCGTGCGGCGCTGACGCATGCTGGCCAGGTGCAGCCAAGTGTTGAAGCGGGGGTCGTATCTGAGAGGGAACAAAATGGGTGGTTAGAGTAAATTGCACTTTTCTTTGCAGCACAGTAATAACACGGTGACTAAGCATAACATGGGATTATGCATTTTGCAGCCCCGTTTCCAATGCTTCTTGAGAGACTTTATGCTGGGTTAGAGTAAGGATTTATCATAGCCTATAGATACAGACGGCATCTCTGGACTAACCCATATATGGTCATGTTTGAAAACAGTTAAGGGGGAAGACAATGTGGAGAAAAATCTAAACTTTCTCTGATTATTCAATAACTGCTTTAACAAATGCAGAATTATTGATATAGTTTTCTACCCAATAAAGATACAAAGGAGAAGGATACAGAGGAGAAAAGGGGTTCAACAGCCCATAAATACATAAATAATGGAGAATGCTAACTTGATGCTCCATGTTAGCATCGTGCTAGTGCTAACGCTAGCTACGAATGCCGTTTTTTTTTTTTTTTTTTTTTTCGCTTCTACTGAACAATCTGCTGGGAATAAACATCCATATGGACCTGATTTAGACTTGACTTTATTTGTATGTGATAAATAAGTTCATATTTTGCTAGAAAACGAAGAAGATTCTATTTTCCCCCTCGGCGAAGCCACGCCCCCTTCTATGACGAGATGCCGTCTGTATCTATATACTGTGTGTAATATTTTCATGTATTAACCAGGCTATTATTCCATTATCCATTATTATTCCATTATTATCCATTATTATTCTATTATTCCATTATCGATGGTGTACACAGTAAAGTGTAATTACTGACAGGTTTCCGTCCTTTTCCCTATGAAGCCTTTGTGCTCGTGCTGCCCCCACAAATGCAATGAAACAAAGAAATAACTGGAAAAAGGCTTGTCAAATAAAAAGAAATTGGTGAGTTTTCTGCACCTGTGCTCCTTTTCCAATATTCGGTGTTAAATTTGTACTGTTCATTTGCTCAATTTTGACCAGAGAAAGCTCCAGGGTTCATAAGGCTACCAGGCTTTATTAGATTGGACCGTTTATGTGAAAGGCAGGTGAAGAGAGGGGAGAGAGCAATGACATGTGCCTCGCATTTGTGCTGCTGTCCACTCACAGTGAAGAAGATTCTGAGTTTGCTTGCTGCTTAACTGGATGTATTTCCCATTAGGTACAAGGAGTTTCCAGGAGGGAAACTCCATTAACATAAGGGACAATGGTGCCTCCCCCATATTCTAAAAGGAAGCTAAGACCACCCCAGAGTCTCAGCAGAAATCAAAGGGAAACACGGAGTTACTTCCCCCTCTGCTCAGTGGACCAGTACCTGCTGAGGGTGCTGACTGCGTGCTTGGCCTGGTTGCGTGCGTCATTCTGGTCCTCTCCTCCGGCTACGTACAGGAACCCGTCCATCACAGCCACGCATTGGTTAAAGCTCTTTGCTGGCAGCTGAGTCTGGTGTCTCCAACTGGCCGTGCCATCGCGAGGGTCCCGCCACAACACCTTTTATGACAGCATAGCATTCGTAAACCACAAAAATCATCGGAGAATTTAAAAGTACATTGTGGTATGGGTCTGCAGTGCGAGGTGAGAGCAGCTGGGAAGATAATCGGTGCCCCTCCATTCAGGATATTTAGCCAACTGAAGAACAGCTTTATCCACAACCAGATGTGAGCAAGCTGAACTCTCTTCTTCTCCATCCCCTTCCTCTTCTTCAACCTGCATTTATTCACAAATCTGCCTATAGAAGTGCATAATTGGAGGGTTCTGCTTTTTTCTGCAGCATAGATTGCTAGCATAGATATGCTAACGGCTATAGGAAAAATACATTGAGCAGGCTTACGGACGAGATGCCTTGACTAGTTGGCCTGCTATCTGTCCGCATGCATTAGGATTAAACGCTGCTTCTCCTTTTTGTTCTGCCGACCCAAAATGGAGGGCCTCAAGGGTCCATACTTGGGCCCTTGCTTTTTACACCGTATATAAATATCATAATCAGACTGCTAAACTTCACTTTTATACTTTCATGATGCAATATTGTTCAGCTCCCACATCTGCAAAGGCCTTTAAGTATCTTCAGTTTTCTTGCTTCCCACATATCAAGAGAGTTAGGCTTAATGATTAGATTCATTCCAAAGGTTTCAATTTGCAGAATCAGCTTTATTAAACTTGACCGTTTAGTGTGAAAGGGGGTTGAAGAGAGAGGAAACAGCAATGACCCAAAAATGGGTCGCAAAACCAGTGCCGCCGACAGACTTTCTGGGGCTCAGGACAAGCAGGTTTGCAAATGCTCCCCTTCCCATGTTTCTCATTATTTTCTATAGAAAATGGGCTCCTTCATTAGCACTTATTTTACATCACTCTTCAGATGCAAACAGAAAAATAGTTTATAGGTTGTTATAAATATTTGGGTTGCATATTGTGGTCATAGGGTGATAGTGGGTCCTGACACCACACCAGTTGAGAACCACTTCCTTAATGAACACAATATACTCCCTGCTATAGAGGAACACTGACCTCCCGGCTCAGAGCGCGCTCGGTGAGAGAGGGGCGGCCCCCGATGGTAAGCAAAGTGGGTTGGCTGCCGCGGGCCAGGGTGCGGCGCGACTGCAGCGTGTTCTGTTGGTGCGGCAGCAGGTGGTAGTTCATGGCGTCGACCAGCAGGCGGTGACACTGAGGGTCCATCATCATTCGGGGCACAGGCTGGATCTGGCTCACCAGCTCCGAGGCCGGGATGGTCTCGAAGCGCACGTGGGACAGGAGCTCCGCTGCGTGGGTCTGGCGGGACGGGTCAAAGTCAAGCCACTTCATCACCAACTGGGAACAGAAAAGATTCAGACTGTAACAATGATAACAGTTTCGACACAGCACATTGTACAAAATGTAAACAGGAAACATAGTCAACTTGTTTTTGCATCAAGACAAGATTAAAATTCAAACCAATAAGGCAAATCAGTACTGAAACTGAACCTGTAGATTGGACTAGTCGGGCTAACTGAAGCCCTTTCATGCTAGTAATTTGGCTTGGGTTCTGGAGCCAGCTCCTATATTAGAAAAGGATGAAAATAAAAATAGCTAAAGGAAAAAAATAGTATGATGTCGCAAACACAAACACATGGAGGTCAGAATGAAATGCCTGTGTTAAAAAGTGACTTAAAAAGGGGCAAAAAAGTCATTTGGAGCCAGGAAACAGGCTTCCCGCAGCTAATAGCGATGCTACGTCCATGTTTTTCATAGTCTAAGGTTGCCATGCATTTATGTTGTAGGCATCCGAGTGTGATGAAGATGGAGTGAGTCAAGGGGAAGATACCTAATTACACACTTTGTACGAAGGGAAAAGCGCTTATAAGACGAATTATTATTTAAATGGCTCAGCTAAAAGATGGACTCAATTATGGATTGTAAGTTGGCAAGAAAGGTAATGGGTAATACAATATACTGACTACATAAATATTAGAAGCTCATTCATGAACAGACTTTAAAACTACATTGCACCTTTGGAATGAATTAGAAAGATTAGCCCACACCACTCAGGGGAGGCCAAGTATTTACAGTTTACAGCTAAGCTAAGCACTGCTAACTTTGTGGAAAACTGTAGCCGTGTTGCTAAACTCGTACCATTGCCAGCTTGACTTCAATGTGGCACTGATAAAAATACATTTCAGCTGTGAGTCTATTCGGAGCAGCTAATGTAGATGTAAATATATCTATAAAAGAATTTCTTGCATAGAACGCGTTATACTTAGTGGTGTCTGACGGGCTGCAGGTGACAGTATGGATATGAACAGCTGGTCTGGGGAGTTTTTAGGCCTGGATGAATTTAGCTGCGTGCTTGGATAGTAGGAATTTCCCCAACGCAGAGTGTTGCTGACCACATCAGAGTTTACCGAAGAGCTTCAGTCAGTTTAGAATTTACTTTACACTCAAATAGTCTGTAGTAAGGTGAAGGTACAGTAAATCAACATTTTGTGAAGCAATGTTTACATTTCATTTGTTTTTTCACAATGTTTCTCTGGCAAAGGGGCCACACTCAGATTAGTCGCACTCAAAGCAGCCATATTCAAATGTATTCATAATATACTGACTGAATTAAAGGTAGAGCAATGAAAAGGGCAATATAACCATAACAATATCTTTTATATTTAGGTTAATCGCCAACTTGTTTTAGCCATAGGATCTGGCAGCCCAAAGCTCTGTGGGCTTTCTGATGGGACAATCATGGTGTGGCTTAACCTCTTAATCCCTGCCTTAACCGAGCACATTTTCTCCAGTTCAGCTTTACCCAAATCTAAAGGCTTGTCGACTGGAGCTTAGAACCTGTAGGCCAGTGTAACATCTCATTTGAAAGCAAAGCTACAAAACTGATTGTAACATTTTTGCTGTCACTGTTTTTTTGTCACTTTTTTGTAGCTCCTTTGTGGCTTTCTTGTCGATTTTCTGTAGCATATTTATCACTCTTATTCCATGTTTTTGTTACTTCTTTTGTTGTGTTTTGTCACTTTTTCATCTCAAGTTTGTCACTTTTTTGTGGCTTTTCTGTTGCTTTCTCATTACTCTTTAGCCGTGGTCCTTCGAGCCGGATCCTACAATCACTAATATTGGTCCTTCGAGCCGGATCCCATAATCAGGTGAAATCTTTTGGAGATTGCTACACACACCCTACCTTTAGTTTACAAGAAAATGCAATTCTGTGTAAAGTCTGGTCAAGTCACTGCTGGTACACAGGCATTTGTTGATGGCACTCATTTAAAACATTTTAAGACATTAAGTCTGTCTGTTAAAAATAGCACATTATAGTTTAGACTCTTACCTGAAATGCTGTGACCTCTGAGGGCAGCACCAGAGCATCATCTTGAACAAACGCAGTGATCTGCTCTAGAGTGAGTTGAGTGAACAGAGGCGTCTCTGAAAACTGCACAAAGTTTTCCAGGACGAAGCGGCGGGCGGCGTCGCACACGGGCCGCAGACCGTAGGCCGCGGCGATGTTCCACACGTACACGCAGGTCTGCACGTTCAGCTCGGCCAAGAGGAAGTCCATGCACATCTTCAGCAGCTGCGGGATCTGGAGGGTGGCGGCGGCGGAGACCGTGCAGCCGATGGTGTACAGAGACATGTGCACACGGCCCAGGTAGGCGAAGGTGATCACATTGGCCAAACCTACACATAATACAGAGATGAGATATCAATAGTAAGACATTCTGTGTAAGATACATGCACGTTTAAACTTATCTGTGGCAATGTATCTCTTAAACTTCGCTTTCAAATGAGGCATTACTCTGGCCTAGAGGCTGTGAGCTTTTAGATTTGGGTTAGAGCCGAATTGGAGAAAAGGTGCTTGGTTCAGGAGGAGTTAACACTTGTGAGAAGACTGAAATATGAATTACTAAATGGATACAAGAATCACATGCATCTCAGAAGATGTTTATTCATAATAGGACCCCAGGGAGACCAGGTATTTTGTTTTTCACGGAACGTTTTCAATCAATCAATCAATCAAATTTTATTTGTATAGCGCCCAACAACAACCAGAAGGTGCCCAGAGCGCTTTCCAGGATAAAAAAGTTTTGTCACCTAAATAACTGCTGTCTTCATGATTAATCTTGCAGGCCTAGAGTCTCCTCTAATTAGCAACAGTAGGTGGGCCAACATGTGATAAGCTAAATCTAAAACAGAATATTTTACGGTCTTTTGGCTAAGAAGAAAACCTTTGAGAAGTTTAAGTTAACACTCGCACATTAACGCTCGCATGCACTAACTCATGCATTCAGTGTACACAGACATTTGAGTGAAAATGGATGAAGTATCTTTTGTCCAAGAACACAACACATGTAACCTATGTATTATCAGTAGCGGCCTGGGGATCGAACTGCCAACCTTGTGTCACTACCAATGGCCGCTGGCTGCCCTGCTTTTTGACCACAAACGTGGGGGCCGCCATTGCTGCAGTACCTCCATATCGCCGCTAGGCCCCCATTGAAAAGCATTGGACTTTAGACACGTTAAAAACTACTTTAAAGCCTGGTTTCAATTGTTTCAACACTAGACTAGGCTAGATCTTCCTCCTGAGATAACGCTGGGTTAATAACAATATATGAAACCAGGCTGGTTTTCGTAATATGATTTTTTGAAATCTCGTATTTAATGAGGCTCGGACTGTTAGCATTGGAGCAGCGCGAGCTACACGTCACGCAAGGGCCGAGTCTACGGTGAAAGTCCCGCCCGTATGTCCTTTTTAGGAACATGCTTCGTCAGAGCTGGGGAGGGGGAGCCTGTAAATCCGCCATGAATTGCCCCACGGCCGTGGTCATTCTGGTAAACGGGGAGGAGTGAGCATAAGACGTCCATTATTTTCTACAGTCTATGGTCACTACCTATTTGTTTTTCTTTGATCTATGTACAACACATAACTAAACATTGTGCTAAATTGTTATAAGTTTTTCTTCAAATGGATCATTGCCTGAATGTAAAAGCCGCAATACAAATGTTAGCATTGAGCATCGGCTTATTCTACAAGTGCTGTCTGAACTTGGTTTCTTTTTATAGATTTTGCTGTTGTGAACTACGGATTTCCCTGGAGTGCAATTAATGAGGTTTATTTATGTTGCTCCCCTAAGACGACTGTAGAGGCACAAGGATTGCTTAGTTCTGAGCCAGGATCTTGGAGAGCAGACTGTGATACTATATAGTCCACGCTTTAGGTGAATGGGGGAAATCTGCACCTGAAAGAAACCGACCAAGACGTATGGAGAGCACGCAAATAGGGCTGCACAACATCGCCAAAGTATTGTTATTGTAATTATTGTTAAGGTAAGAAGCCATAAAACATCACAAAATTACTGAGGTCTGACCAACACAGGCTTAAACAAAAACATTTTAAACATTTGGTTCTAATCTTTATATATCCAATTAATTTTGGCCCTGATGAATTTACTTTTCTATGTCTAGTTTTGACTAAATTGAACTTAAAATTGGTTAGTACAAGATGGCGATAGATGGCATGCAGTACCTCTCACTGATACGACGTGATAAACATACCCAGAGGGGACAGAGAGGGCAGCTCGAGCCTCTTCATGTTCGGGTCTTTGGCGAGGATCTCTCTGAAGTACTGACTGATGGAGGAGATCACCAGCTTGTGCACATCGAAGGCCTTGGTTTTGCAGGCCAGCTCCAGGTCAGTCAGGAACCTGTGGGGACAGAGAGAGTGTCATAATAAGTGTGTGAAATGTTAATCTGAACTAAACTGGAAGAACTTGTAGACTTACATTTAATTCTACTTCTCTCTAGTCTCTTTTTAAACAGGCTGCTGTGTTTGCGCCATAGACATAAGTTACTTGGTGATTGCTTGAGGTAAGGCACTCCTGTGACTGCAGGGGGATGTCTAGGGGGTGGGTCAGGGTAGCACAGGCACCCCTGATTTACAGTATTTCTGATTGGATACCCCAGGTGCCACCTAATTCAGTTTTGCAGGGCCGTCATCAGACTTACTGGGGCCCATGGCAAAGTTTCACATGAGGTCCCTCTGTTTTCTATGGGCATAATTGGGAGTCAAGTTCACCAGAATGCTACTGTGGATGCTGTGTTTGATTCTCAATACTATAATTTCAAGCTCAATTTAGCCAGACCTGGTGCCACCCTAGAATTACTATGTGTAACCACCTGGCCACCCTCATGAATAACCTCTTGACACGTCTCTGGAGCACATTTTGAATTCCAATGTTTATGCCTTATTTACTGTTTGTACTCACTTCTCCTGCCTCATCTTGCTGAGCTCCTCCAGCAGCGCGGTGCCGTGCAGGGGCCGTGTGAGCTCGCTGCCCAGCCCCAGGCCTCTCTCCCCGGGCTTGATCACGGGCGGAGGCAGCGGCAGGTTCAGGCTGTTCAACTGCGCGATGTCCAGCGCTGCCATCTGCTCAATCTTCTTCACACCGCTCTCCACCACCACCACCCCGTCCCCGTGGCTCTCCACCTTCAGCGGGAACGCAGGCTCCAGGCACGGGGCCGGAGACACTTCCTCCAGCCCGGGCTTCTTCTGGCGGGAGGCCCTCTTCTTAGGCGCCATCTTGAGTTTAATTTAACTGAAGACGATGGCAGTGAGGTTAAGTGATTTGTTTCTTTCTCACGCGTTGATGTTCGTCTATCTGTGTGGGTTTATTCTTGATCGGAAAGGTTTGGATGTTGTTGGATGTTGTTGGTTTATTCACAGCACAGCACAGCACACTGCACCTGCAAAAAGGTTTCAATATTATTATCAATATTCTATAAATATACAAATCAATAAAAGAAAGATCATTGAAAGTATTTTAACGTAAGCTACTTCTTTGCAGGAATGTAGTACAAAATTGGGCTCCAGGTACAACCCATCTCAGTGGGCCCTCACTGGACTTTCTCTGTATTTGACGGTCTCCTCTACTCTCAGCCCCAGGTAAAACGGAGCTGGAGTTCCCAGTTGAACAAATGTACAAAAAAATTTACAAAATGGATGGTCAATCACTTGTTTTGTTTGTGAAATTGACCACAGTGATGTCAGTGGTTGAACACATGACTGCGGTTCCCAGTTTTGTGTTATGACGGACAGCTGCAGCCTAACCTTGGAACTGGATATTTCTGATCTGTGCAGTGCAGAGATAGTGTTCATGCCTCAAGTGCATATGAATTTAACACACATCTACATCGGGCTGGGTACCATTAAACGACACCAGCATGGTATCGGTTTCGGCACTACTGGTATAAAAAAAAAAAATCTAAGTGTCAAAAGCAGGTACCGAAAATCTTTAGAGAACAAGTTTTGATGCCTGTTGGGTCCAGGACAGCATTAAATGAATTTATTAAGTTGTTTCACCTAAAATAAATGATACAAATGTAAAACGAATAGTCTTTAATTGAATGAATTAGCAGTATTGTTCTGTTTTCTCATTCTAGATTACAAATATGTTAGTATAGGTATCGAAAAAAGTATTGTAATGTTCAGGAATCGGTATCGTAAACCAAATATCGTTAAAGTACCGGTATTGACAATAATCAACATGCATTTTACAAGTTAGATGTTTATAACTTTGCCTGTTCACTTGGCTTTCCTTTCTGGGGTTGCCAGCATTTGCTTCAAGGACAGCAATGTTTTAGATATTAATTTGGTGCAGATACAGTGCTAGAAACTGGTGACACAGTGGTATGTAGAACTGTGGAATATTCTTTATGTAGCTCATTGGCTCTTGTGTTTACAGCACTGCAATAAATTGTCTATAAAACTACAATAAAATATGTTTACTTCTTATAAACCCCTAAATCCAATGAAGCATAAATGTACATTGACCTTCTACTACGTTATGACTATGTTTCATCTTTTCCAGCAGCGATTGCAACATCTCAAATCATCTAACCCCGCTCAAGCTTTGAGGACCTCCTTCATATGACACCAATGACAGCTGCAGCCGCCCCCGTCCCGTTTGGGCTCCTCCTGTCCATGTGCAGACACTGTAAACCAGCGGGTCATCAGTCTATTTAAAAAGAGACTCCCGCCTAACAGCGAATAGGAAAAGAGGAACAGACAAGGGTTCAAAGACAAAATACGACAGTGCCATAGTCAAGCCGTGCTTTTGCCTGTCCAAGGGGGGCAGTGCCAAAGACTTGGGAGATGTATTTAGTCAAGTCTGAGTCTGAGTCCTCTCGCCAGATCCTTCAGTCCAACCACTGCCCACAGTCTGATGTACAAGTCAAGTCAAGACAAGTCCAGAAAATAACTTTGAAAACGAGTCACACGTCTAACCGCAGGACTCGAGTACAGCATCTTTGCCATTTAGCGGATGCAAATATAATTGACCTGACTGATTTATAATTTATAAAATAGAATCAAACTTAGTGATGAAACTTATTCTAATCAAAGAGATAAATAAGTATGGCTCATAAACATACTTTGTTGATGATCTTTCCAATTCAGTGTCTAGCAACCAATTAGCAATACAGGATTATACATCTTTGAATGCTCAACTTTCTTTGCTAGGCTGAGGACTGGCAAAGAATGCACTACTGTGACCAAAAAAAACCAATGTATAAAAGCTAATTCTTTTACTGTATACAACAAAGGGTTTATAGACACATTTTCCACATTTGCGGAGTGATGATTGTCCAAAACTTGCGTACAGACTTTATTTGGCTCATGCAACTTGACCTGTGCATTTTTGTGTGTCCTGTTTGTGGCCACCATGAACCACTAAAAGTTAGTTCTGGGAACCGTTAAACAACACCAGTAAGTTTCGTTTTTGTTTTGTTTTAAACGATCAAAAGCAGGTACGGAAAAATTATGACTTTTTAGATTACATCTTTATGCCTGTTAGGTGGAGGGACAACATTCAAGGAAGTTACTTGGTTGTTTCACCTTGGTTTCACCGCAAATATTTAAGAATAAGTATGGAAAATGATGTCTTTCAGCTATCGGTGTCATAAACCAAGTAGTAGTAGTACTGGTATTGAAAAAACAGTTCTCTGCTCTGCTAAACGTTGTCAACATTTGCGCTCATGTTACATTAATCCTCCATATTATACTATGTTCATACAGAGGCAGAGCCAAAGACATGACCTGGATTTTCCATTGCCATATTTACTAGTATCAAATTTTATTCGCTATAGCAGAAATTTTATACAGTGATATAGGCTGTGTTCAAGGGGAGTCCAGCCTCGAAATACGAGTCTGCTAATATAATATGTGCTTCGACCAGGGTCAACAACCAAACAGCCAATCCTCCTCTTTCAAAATACCAGATCAACTATTACAAGAAAGTTAACATCCACAAGAGCAGGGCTAAAGATTTTAGACAGCCAAGACTTCAAGGTACCCATCTGCTGAATCTGAAGGTATACATTTACTCTCTAAACCGTCTTATTAAATGGTGTCAGCGACAATAATTGTAAACAAACACGGAGCACCACTATCATCCCACAGACTCCTGAGTCAAATGCCTTCAGTATCACACAGGGGTTATTTATAGAGACAGGCCGACGACAGCTTTGAGATTTCCATCAAAACAATGGGACCCTGAAGCTGAAGAGAAGACCAGAGGCACATAGTTTCCATATATAGATTTTACTTTCTTTTTTTTTAACACCATTCAAAAGTGTGTCAAGTAAGATATAAGATTAGACTGACAATGGGGTGTGGTTTGGTCTCTGGCACCAACACTGTGTATTGTGCATAGACAAGACACAGCAAAAACAGTTTCCGAGGCCAATCATTTCGAATTGTGTGATTGGCGCTTAAATAAAATGGAGTAAATGCCACTGTCTTTGTCAGTTTCAATGCTGCAGAAGTGATGAAACAGTGGCTTATGACTTTGATACAATAGTGTAGTATAAGGCAAGGCAACTTTATTTATACAGCGCATTTCGTACACAAAGCAACTCAATGCGCTTAATGTACATTTGAATGGTTAAATGGCAAATAGTAAACAGCATATTTTCCTCTTGATTCAGTATTTTCTCATTTAAAGAATAGTTAGCCTAAGAAGCCACATATAGGCCTACTGGTAAAATCGTAGTAAATAGGCTAGGGCTTGTATATGGTTCATGAGATACACCTTTCAGAAATAAACTTCAGTTTCTGATTACCTGTAGATAAAAAGCACCATGTCGGTAATTGAGACAGATACATTTAACTATGATTTAACATTTGAGAAATGTACAAAGCAATACAGTACATAACAGGATGAAATGAGAATCTGTAGTGCAGTAAGGCTAGTTTCATTAAAAAACACACACAATACTGATTAAAGAGTATTCACATGATATAATACAGATGGAACCATATTTACCTCTTTCTTGTATCCAGTGACTGTTCCCTTGGCCTTCTGAGTTCTTTCTTATTCAGTTAATCTTCAAAGTTTCGCAAGTCTTAGTCCTTCTGTCCTCTCAGTTTGGTGGTGTGCTGTGTGTGTGTATTAAATGATAAAGCAGGCTGAGGTAAATTGGGGGTCCAGACCAAAGCAGTGACGCATCAGCCGGACTACCCTTCACCCAACCCAACGCCCCTTCCTGCTTCCCTCCTCCATATCCAAATACAGGCACCCCCGCTTTGCCCTCCACCCCGCTAAAAATATCCCCATCACTTGACACCCTGCTCCACCTCACACTCCAGTGGTCTCCTGGTTTTGACTTCAAGTAGTTGTAAATCATGTATCTTTAATGTATCTCCACTATGAACACTTCACTATGAATTGTCATGTTCCCAAAGATCTGTAAATTTCAATTAAATGTAACCCCCCCCAAAAAGTAAAAAGTATGCCCAATGCCTCAAGAGTATTTTTTTTTTATGCCTGAGACTGCGTTAAATTTTTAAAATGGTGAGAGGTCATATAATATTTTAAATAGCGGGAGTGTCATTTTGACGTAAGTTTGTCAGTAGATTTACCTATACGTCAACCAGGTGTTCTCAAGCAGCTGTGCGTCGACGTCACCTATGAATCTTTCACATTAAAATATAAATTCGTTTTATGTATGCTACCTAAAATCATATAGGTTATTACTTAAAATTAATAATTCACCACTTACTTTCTAAATCACTTTTTTTTGTTTACCTTTTTTGAGAAATGGTATTATCACGGCGTTACCATAACAACCGCTTTAGATTTCGTGATAAGCGACGCGCTCCTGTTAATTATGCATTATTTATTGGCTTGAATCACTAGCATATTGTGTCTTTCTTCTTTTTTAACCTTACGTCGTTCTTCATTGGTGTTATTTAATTGTGTTGTATTTTTATGGTAGCGGAACTTGGCGTCGCTCGGGATGAAGCAGCTTCCGCTAAATTCAGGGTATCAGCAGTAAACATGGCGGAGGAGCTGCTGGAAACAGTGGACAGGCTCCAGTCCCGACTCCAGGAGAACCAGGAGCCCCGAAAGGTAACGTCTGCGTAGGGTCGACACAGAGGAGTGAGGTCCTTCAACCCCCGTGGCCACGCGAACCGTACGGGAGGGCCCAGGGGAAGAAGCCACGCAGTTTGAGCTAAAGTCTCCTCCGCTTTAAACACTGCGTTCAGGGTCCAACGCCAGGCTCTGTTCATTTTAAAGAATGTAGCAGGTTTTTGGCTTCTTAAACACAATTAAAGCAATTCTAAATCTCGCAGCTATGGTGCAAGAAGGAAAAAAAAAAAACATATATAAACAACGTTGAATTCCATGCCATCTAATGCCTCAAACAATGTGAGCAGTTAAAAATGCACTAAATCATACATTTGAACTCACAAACTATAACCTTTATGTCCAGTTACTGTTCACACTATAATTGTTATATTTCTCTTAACACAAATAGATTCTTTCTAGGTTCCCATATAATAAATTATCACTCATTAGGCTGTAATTATAAAGGCCAAATATGTGTTAAAGGTATGACAATGTAATATATTGATTGAAGGCAAGTTTAACTACTGTATTGGTAATTGATTGTATGAATGTATAATTACTTAAAAACTAGCGTTTGTTTTGCAGTGAATTGTAAATCAACATATCGTACTTGGTTGACAACTAACCAGCATGACAGGATATAAAATGTGTAATCCTTCACTGTTCTTTGTACGAGCATGGCCAATCCGTTGACGCTGCTCAAATTTCCCAACGTTTGCTTTGGCTCCTGAAGGCCTCTCGTGAAACGTCATCGTATTTACGGGGCTTTAACTTGTTTTATCAAAATAATTCATTGAGCACCTTGTAAGACTAGTTAAAACCTCTGAATCCTCGCTAATTTGCCCTGGCTCGCAAATACATCTGCCGAAACTGTGTAAACGGCGATTTATCTAAAATAAACAGGCTTTGAGGGCCAGAGTTAGCAGTGAGCTAACTAGAAATGATAAGTGATGTGGACAATGGCCATTCATTTTAGTGCTAGAAATAAAAGCAGATCAAGTAGTTATATAGTTCATTTAATGTTGAATAATGTATGTAGTTTTGTAGAGTCCACTTTCATTGTAATAGACAATATTGTACTTTCACATCTATAAATAATAAAATAGAGGGTGTCTTTGTAATTTTTTGAATCATTAAAAAATAATAATAAAATAAACCTAGTATTTGGGTCTTCATTGGACTCGTAGGACTCTTAACCGTGACACCAATTTGTTGCAGGAATGCACATTGTAATCCTAATTAGGTCACTTCCTTAGCCTTATAAGAAATATGGTATAACAATAAAGTAATCATCATTTCAACACCAGGAGACACATATGTGACCTTACAACATGTTTTCCTGTTTCCTGGATATAGTGTTGATCAAGTGTGGCAGGTCAATTCACTGTCAACCTCAGGCAAATAAACAGACCATAGGGCACGATAAAAACACTCTACTTGAAGTGTCATCAAGGGAGCATTTGTGCGTTTCCACTCTGTTACAGTGGAAGCATTCATACGATAATGCGTGTTGTGGTTGGGTGTTTTTTTGTGTGTGTTTTTTTTATGGATCCACAACAAGGTGTGCAAGTTTAATTCACTGTGTTGGAGTAAAGCCCTATTTATTTATCCTGTTCTTACAGCACAGCTAAACACAGTGACCGTTAAATCTGCCTGTATTATTTAATACACCATCACGTCATATTCTGTGCTTTTTTGTGGAATGGATTAACTTATATTGGTTGATGTTACTTTGTGAAAATTGTTTGTCCTTTGTTCTTTATTTATTGAATCATTAATATAACCATGTGTTTGATATTATAATCTGTTTGCAGCTGGTAAAGTCTCTGAGAAGACTGGGGGAGCTTCCTATGACTGTAGAAATCCTGGTGGTAAGTAAAAACACCAAACACCAAGCATTTATGGCTCACTTTTTTATGTGCCAATTACTACTTTCAACATGTGTCAACATGTGTCCAATCTTTGGAAAACAGCTTGCAGACTTAATATTTATCCTTCTGTCATTTTATGTACAATTTCACAGGAAACTGGAGTGGGCAAAGCTGTGAATTCTTTGAGGAAACATGACATAGTTGGAGAGTTGGCGAAAAGCCTTGTGGCCAAATGGAAGAAACTGGTTCCTCAAACAGCGGACAGGTACCATTATATCATTATCTGCTACTGTGATTCTCCTGAAGGGAGTGCAAGCTTCAACATGTGGATTGCATGAACAAAGTGTCAAAATTACTGTCAATCCAAAGAATGATGGTGAAAGTCTTTGTAGTATTCTGTTTCTCTTGTATTATTCTAGGTTACGTTTTTGTGATTTTTATCCATTCATTAATTGTTATTTGTCTTGCCCTTCTGTTTTTTTTTGTAATTGTTGATTATACTAATTTAATTACAGCAGTCAAAATTACCATAGCTGGAGGACCCTGTTATATTGGTTACAGCTTAATCTCCACCTCTTACATGTTAATCATTTGACAGTGACACACTTTGACTTTACTTGTCTTGATGTTATTTGCTACTAGAATATATCTTAAAATGGGTAAGAATACTTGAGGTGATCATCATAAAATATTGATTTTGTTGTCTACCAACCAGAATAGTTACTAATCTGTAATAACGAGAACATTGGTCTCAAAGGCTGATTCAAGAAACCATTTTACCAGAAGCCTTAGCTGTTTTGTTCCTCTGCTTTTTCAGACCCTCCAACAGTCACCACACCAAACCTCAGTCTCACAGAACTGAAGAACGGGGCCACAAACGAGTTCGGGACCCATCCCCTGAACCCTCGCCGGAGCCTTCATACGACAAGGACCAAGAGGAGGACGAGGAGGAAAGCTATAACCCAAACTACTCCCCTCAGTACGGCTCTCCGCAGAGAAACAGCTACCAGTCCGACGAATACGACAGCCCACAGCCAGAGGTGGGCGGGATGTGACTGTTACTGAGTTGCATTTATTTGAGTGACTTTGTAAAGGAATTACTCATCAATAATTGACTCCCCTGAATCTCAGTGGGACTTGAAGGTGAAATAAGTAAAAGCAAAAACAATAATAATAATTACCAAGCGTATGGGAAATGCATACATTTGTAAAGCAAAGTTGTGTGCTTAGAAAAGCATTACAGAATATAAATACATTATCATTATACTGATATATCTATTGCTCCCCACAGCTAAGCCCACCACCAGCGAGCCCACCACCACCGAGCCCACCACCACCGAGCCCACCACCACCTAGCCCACCACCTCCCCCTCCACGAAAAGACCCAAAACAGAGCAGCAAACCCAGCAAGGAGGTACACAAAAACCACCACCACAGCCGGGACAGGGCGGAGGAGCGCAGGCCTAGTGACCGGAGAGAGGGGAAGAAGAGGGACGTGGAGAGAGAGAGGCAGCACAGTCCTGAAGAGAAAGCTCCTAAACACAAGAGGTCCACACCTCAGGAATCCAAGAGAGAGGAGAAGAAAAGTCAAGGAGGCGATGGTGAGATACTGTTCGTCAAATAGAGCTGAACTCGTAATAAAACAACCATTTCACAATTTATCTAGGTGTGGCACTGGCCTGAAATGAGTAACGTAGTAATTGCAGAAGCCAATACTTATTGTTCAACATGGTATATATTTTTTTACACAACATCATTTTCAGTTCTGATGTCGTGTTATATACTGTTTCTTTCATCATGATTTTGTTTTCTTTTTTCATAATTCTGTTCTCACTCCAAATGATGCAAACATGAACAGCTTTTTGTACCCTTGGAGTAAACTGCTTATCCATGTCAAATGTCAGTGACACAGTGACACAGAGCAGAAGTCGGAT
Organism: Gobius niger; assembly: GCF_951799975.1. Taxonomy (NCBI): domain Eukaryota; kingdom Metazoa; phylum Chordata; class Actinopteri; order Gobiiformes; family Gobiidae; genus Gobius; species Gobius niger. The sequence continues at coordinate 22,019,258 of NC_136865.1, read as the reverse complement.
TACATAATACACATTGCATGTTTCCTCTAACACATGAGGAAGATAAATCCCGAAAAGGCCAAGTTGATTACGGAAATACAGGTTGTTGGTTTTTTTGCATCTTTATTGGACTACTATTCGATGTGGCCCAAGATCTCATAAGATTATAAAGCCGCAAAATCAAATGCCACAAGATTTTTCGGCCCTGAATAGATTTGTGAATTCTTCCTGTATTTTACTGCGCTGCACCCAATATACTCATTGTAGAAAGTGATACTTAAAGATACTGAAAGGAATATTTAGTTAATAGTTACCCACTATGTGTAGATAATATTTTGGTTTGCACTTTTTTGATAGATTATCATTTTGTTAAAGTGCTCAGTAAAACAAATTCCTCGTCTCGTGGAATTTGTGTCTCAGCTCACTCCTAATGCTATTATAAAGGACTATAGGCGTGATTAAGTAGCACAATAATACTCATTTTCACGTAATACATGTCGCATGTAGCATTGCTGACTCTGTTCTCAAAGAAATTGGATTTTACAGCGTCTTGGCTCAGAGAAACCTCCTGCTTTCTCACTCATGAAAAGAAATGACAGGATGAAAACAAGATCTCCAAACAATTGGTATTTTGAAAAACCAAACCATATGATGAAACTTAGAGATTAATTACATCTATAATTTCAATGAAGGTTCCTGAGTCGTCTTCTGTACTCTGTAGCTTAAGTGTCGAACATTTCGCTTAGTCCCTCCCCTCTACTAAGAGCTATTCTCCCCTAACTCCTACCTGAGTTTCAATCTAAACGACCCTAATCTCAGCTCACTGCTAATTACCTGCCTATTGATCTGTAATGGGCTCGAGTTTCAGTTGTTGTTCAGACTGAAACTAAGTTTGAGTTTGGTCCTTAGGACATAGAATTGCAAAGATTTAAATTACAAAGATGTTCACCTTCAGGGGACAATAGCTCTTAATAGAGGGGAGGGACTGAGCCAAGCTGAACTCCTTCCTGTGGTTTATATCTGGGCTGCGGGCTGAGCTGAACCTTAGTGCGCTGACAGAGCCTTTTGGATAAGAGAGGAAACGTTCGACTTCAACTACAGAGCACAGAAGATGATTCAATAACCATTATTGAAGATGGACAACGCCTGTACGACTGAGAGCCTACACAGATACTAGCTATATTGTTTTCACATAAAGTTTAATAATATATATATATATATATTTTTTCTTTCCAGGTCGACCGCGGGCACCAAAGGAGTCTCCCACAAACGGAGAAGAGGAGGAGTTCGAGGCTCCGTCCATGTCGTTCGAGTCTTTTCTAACATACGACGCTCCGATTTCTGTCAAAAAGAAGAAAAAACCCGGACCCACATCCTCCTCCACCGCTATCTCCTCCTCCTCCTCACACACTCGAGCATCCCACTCTTCATCATCATCCTCTTCCTCACGCCCCTCTGCCTCCGCCCCTCCACCGTCGTCATCATCGCAATCGTCATCTTCATTGCCTAAAGTGAAAAAGTCTAATGGCAGTAGCAAAAGGCCCCACTCCAGCTCGAAATCAAGTTCAAGTTCAGGACCGCCCCAAGAGAAGCGCAAGAAGGTACGAGCAAATACTACTGTTTAGATACACTGCTTGGCAACAAAAATAAAAAAAAATCACCAACTGGATTTAACTGTTCCTATCTGGGGTTGCTGCAGTTGGATCTCTGTGTGGTCTCTAAGCTAACTTTTTTCCAATTTGTAATAACCTGTGTATGTGCGAATACACACACCTGAACGTTCACTTCAGGTTCACTGATTCAGCTTAGAGTAGTTTGTTTTCTATAAATAAAGGTTAGGTCTCATTTTGTGCGTCGCAAGCTTTATAAATGAGAGCCCAGGTTAGTCCATCAATGGATTTATTCTTCCCTGATTCTAAAATGTCAGTGCCAGGTTTCATCGGACTCACATTGTGAAAGAATGGTTCAGGGAGCGTGAGATTTCACACATGGATTGGCCACCACAGAGTCCAGATCTTAACCCCATCTTACAACGCAATAGTAAAAGTGTTTTCTGCGCCCGTGGGAGACTTTTAGACGTACATTTAATGCAAATTAACATTGGGTTTTTGTTGTACTTTTTACAGGTGGTTGAGCCGGTCCCGACTCTCCCTGACATCCCTCTTCCTGCGATTCAGCCAAACTACAGACCACTGCCCTCCCTCGACGTCACACCACTGTCCCCACAGAGACGGAAAGGTACAGTCAAACAAGGAAGACTTTTTTTTTTTTCCTAACACATCATGGAGTCTTTGAAGGTGGTAATCTTTGTTGTCCACTTCACTTGTGTTTTGCCAGTTGCCGTTGCCAATGATGATGAGGACGCCGGCTTCACAGGGAAAAGGTTAAACTCTAAAATGGTGGTTTTCTCTGGGTCCAAAACTTCATATCTGCCTCGAATGATGACGCTGTTTGAGCAGTGCATCCGTGTCCTGCAGAACAACATCGACTGTGAGTGAAGACTATGTATTTGTATCACTTTATCCACCTTATTCCTACGTCCATCATGAGACCTTGTGTTAAGTATGGGAGGGATTTCCAGTATGACTGGACCGCTGTTTGTTTACATGTAGACTGTTAGCTCTAATCCACTTTATATGAGCTTTAGAGATGTAAACTATGTGGGAACACAAGCAGTCACAGCTGAAATGAAACTACGAGCTGTGATGAGCTGCTCACAATAAACGTGTGACTGAAAATCGCACCGTTGAAGAGTTTTCTAACCCATGGGCGTGTTGGCCAAGTAGTCTCCACTTAACCTCTGTGGATATCGTCTAATGCTGCGATCTTTCACAAAGACTTTACTTAGATGTGGGTACTCAAGGCTTAAGGGATTGTCAGCATTAAAACACTGTTTCGTGTTGATTGGTCAAATATCCATGGAGATCTTCACATTTTCGGATTACAGCTGAGCTACTGTAAGGCAAGGCAAGGAAACTTCATTTAAAGCGCGCATTTCGTACACCAGGCAACTTTATGCGCACTTGCGCAGTCTAAGTCTCATTACATTACAGGGCTTTCACGTATGAGAGTCAGTCACAGATGGCATGTTCATGTTCGCCCCAAAAATGTCACAGTGTAAGCTGAGCTTGAGTCCGCAAACATTTTCCAAACACTGCATGTTCCAGAGCCACAAATGTCACTTTCTCAATTTCTTCATTCAACCGCAAACAGTGAAACATTACAAATGTTACGAAGGCTGATCTATGGAAACCAATGGCTCTGCGCGACTTTCGGCATCTCACCGGAAATTCCCCCCATACTTGTTTCTATATGAGCGACCCCAGGAATAAGATGGATAATAATTCTAATATCTTTATCTGTATCTCAGAGGATTTTAGCTGCTGCAGTCCTGTTGTAGTAAACCTGGTGTAGACCTTACGTAACCAGGATTTCTTATAAAACTTATTGAAAGCAATGCATACAATTTATATTATGCTATTTCTGCTCTAAAGCCATCGCTGAAGTGGGAGGAGTACCATTTGAAATCCTGGAGCCTGTTTTGGAGCGGTGCACCCCAGAGCAGCTGTATCGTATTGAACAGAGCAACCAGGTCAGAATTACTACTAAGATGATATATTTTTTTAACAGTATAATTGTGAGTTTTCTAACAAGCATTTTGTTTTACTTCACCTTCTCCCATCAGTGCTTCACGGAGGACTCTGACGAGCTGTGGATGCGTCACTGTCAGAGGGACTTCAAACGGGAGCAGCCGCAGGAGTACGAGTCCTGGAGGGAACTTTACCTGAGGCTCCACGACGAGAGGGAAGAGCGGCTCCGGTTGCTGACACAGAACATCAGCTCCGCACACGCCAGCAAGCCCAAAGGTACAAAATAACCCAAATAGTCTGATTTCAGGATGATGCAAATCTGCTTATAGCCCCTTTATGTAATCTTGTTTTAATATGTGATAGTCTGATGCATTTTGTTTCTATTGGCATTCTATTGACAAATCCTATACTAGTTGTCCTACAAGAATACACTCAAAATAGACAAATATAAACGCATGAGTTGTTTTATTTTCATTAACAATCCCAATTTTAATATGAGACTTTATTCACATAATTGCATTTAAAAAAACTGAGGTATGAATGCTTCCTGTACTGTAGTGATGTTTGTCTGTTTATCTTTAGGACGACAGGTCAAAATGGCTTTTGTGAATTCAGTCGCCAAACCGCCGCGTGACATCCGTCGCCGACAGGAAAGGTTCGGTACTTCAAGTGGTTCGTCAGCAGCCTCAACAGCAGCAGCAGCACCCATCAAGTGAGTACTGTCGACAAACACAGAGGACTAATGGATGATGTTAGAGAGGACTCCCTTCGGTCAGAAGGCAGAGATTTATACCCGAGTTAAATGTTAAATTAAACCTTATCCATGTTCCTTTATCAGTTTGACAAAAATCTGCATAAATATTGCATATACCACCAGGGGTCACCAGAGTATTCATAGCAGCCCCCTTGATAGGCCATAAGATTAGACTTTATTGATCTCAGATAGACCCTTTAATTGTTTGTAAACATTCCGGGCTTAGCTGGAGGCTGGAAGCTAGATTCCTATCTATTTCCATTGTAGCTGTTGTCATAGTAACGATAAACAAATGTCTAACTGTTGTTGGAAATATCAGATAAACCTTATTTTATCGTCTCAAATGTCATTCCTCTTGATCTTGCACCTTAAGCCACAGGACCACATTTTGTAGTTGTAGTTTTACACTTATAATCGCTAGTTTTAGTTTAATCTTATTTTTCTTAATCACTTCCTGCCTCCAGCTGATGTCACTGATGATGTAAGCAGCGAAAGGGTCTATAGAGAAATTCACTTGGTACAGCAGCTCGTTTGGAAGGGCAAACTGAATATAAACATTTCTTTGAAACATAAGAATATCAACCATGAACACCTCAACGAGATGCCAAGAATTGAGTAATTCCTGAGGTTAGACTTCAGTTCAGAGAAAACGAAAGAATATTTTTCTGAATATTGGAGAACCCGATCTTACTTTATGTAATAAATGAAGAAAACATAAGGTAAGGGGTCAGATGGGGCCAACCAACTGAAATAGTCTGAAGCTAGTCTATTCTGCACATCATCAACGTCCTCATTTTCATGTTGCAACTGTATATATTTTTCTTTCCCCCAGAGTGCGGCCAGTGTTCACAGCAGAGCCCCTGGAGTCCCGCTCCTCTTCCTCCGCTTCTTCCTCTTCTTTGTCTCAGAGCTCTTTGCTCAGTGCTCCTCGTTCTTCTACCCCTGGCGTAGGGTCCTCTCCAGGAGCATCAGCCCGGGACAAGCCACAGGTCAAAAGTAAGGCAGTGTTATGTGTGTCATTGTGTTATAAACATATAATAATATACAAAGTTATTGATAATCTTAAAGCTAATTCTGTTAAAGTCACAACTACATTATGTCAGGGTTAAAACGAGATGAGTTACACAGGACTAAACCAAAACTATAACATGATAGAACCAGGCCTACTGTTTTGAACCTGAGCCATGTTAAGGATATGATTTTCACAGACATAATTCTGATTATAAATCTTTCATAAAACTGTAACATTAAAGGAATAGGCCAACGTTTTTACACACTGAGATATGTTCTTACCTTAGCTTAGACAAGTTCATTTGTACGTGTCTGGGAGCTTGGTAGCTTCTATCTTCACCTTGTTTGGAGCTATAGAGGAGAGGAGGAGAGGCTAAATGCTAACGCCGTCTGTGCTATTATTGAAGTCCAGACAGGTATAAGTGAACTCGTCTAAGCTAAGGTAAGAACATATCTCAGTATGTAAAAATGGTGGCCTATTCCTTTAAAGCAAGCAATACAATCTGGTTGTTGCTCTTCGCTGATACATCCATATCATTAATGCACTTTTCTAATTTCTTTTTTTTCTTCTCAGAAATCGCCCCTATGATGGCCAAAACTATCAAAGCCTTCAAGAACCGATTCTCCCGTCGATAGTGTGAAGAGACTGCCTGTAGTTTATGAAATTACAACAAGAAATGTGTTTTTAATTTATCACAGTTTAGCAGAGACACTCAAAAACCGTTTGGTCTATCCATTGTCAGCGGATGAACTTCTCAGTTGTGACGTCTGTTCTTTTAAATGGTGCAAATTCTGTTTGGGGGATTTTAAAATATCACTGTTAAAACTGTGATAAACCTTTATAACTTTCATGGTTCATTTGGTCAGGGACGAGGATTAAAGATGTAGAATTTATATTTCTAATCCTAGTGTCAGACCAAATGAACCCTGAAAGTTATACTAGTAACGAGGAGAAACAATGAACGTTACTAGGCTTGTGATGAACTTTGTCACACTTTGTTTTGCATAAGTCCAATAAGACATTAAAATATATTTTCTTTTAGGCTAACATAAACCCATATTCCCCTTGAAGGACTAATTTTAACGCATTTTTAAATAACTATTACAACCACCTTTATTTTTACTACAGTGGGGAAATTGCACATCATGGATTGTAAGTTTACCTGTCGAACTACTTGGCACATTGTCCACTTTCCAATTTTCAGTCATTGGTCAAAATCTTTGTTTTTAAAAACCAACATAATTTATTTTTTAATTTAAGATGGAAAAAAAAACTCTGCTACACACTGCAGATGTCTTAAACTCATGTGTTTACTGCGCTACTGAGTGTGACACTGTAACTATCTGCTTCACTTTTACAACAAACTTCCAGTGAAAACTCTATTTATTGTAATGGGACCTGTGAGCCCTTGACTCGGGCCCAACATGAAGTAGGTTAAAAATTGGAATTTTATTAGATTTATTAAATGTTAAATGGTCATTTTTATTAAAAATTGACTTTTGCCCTGAAGCCTGTTGTGTCCTTGTTATTCATGATTAAAACTTTTGATTAACTCTGAGTTCAGCGCATGCATGTAGCCTATCTGAGTTTGTAAACATTTTACGACAATTAAATCCACTTTTTGGTAATGATGGGAGCCAATCAGCGACCGTGCGAGACAAGTAAACGTCCTCTCTACTTCAAAATAAAGGTAACCGTACAGCACCTACGGTTTTATTCACCAAAAAAGTTGTTACATGATGCGTGCAGTTTTTTCAGTTATACCTTTGCAGCTAGGCTAACACGTTCTATACATTTTATATGAAGCATACAGACTTTTTTCAGACTAAGATATAACGAGTGCCTTTATTCTGAGCAACCTTAACCGGAAGTGAAGTCTACCGTTGATTTGACGTAGAAGTGTCTTGTGTTACGCTGCGAAGTGAAACTTGCTGGTTGTTCAAGTTTTTGCCAGCTAGAACGACGTCTTTTCCAGCACCGGTAGGTATTGGGTCATTTTCCAGGCTTTGAGCTTCAATCCCATTGCATTAGGATCCAGCATGTCCGGTCACGGGCATGGACACGGCGGAGGCTGCAGCTGCGAAGGGGAGCACGAGCCTGCGGAGAGAGGCGTGGAGTACGCGCTCTACCGGCGGATCGACCTGGAGAAGCTGCAATGTCTGAACGAGACCCGGGACGGGGACGGAAAATTGGTGTTCAAGCCTTGGGACCAGCGGACCGACCGGGAGAAGGTGAAGTTTAGGGGGCCTGGGGCGTGGGAGCCTTGGCATCAGAGGAGACCTGGCACAACACAGCATTTTCACCATATCTCTGCATCTGGGATAACAGATCCTGAAACGATCTGGAAAATTCCTTAGAGACATGATTCACCACAGCAGCACTCGTTAGCTAATTCAGTTCACTAGTGTTGCCTTTGTTTAATGTATTGCTGATTGCGTGCCTTGAATGAAATAGCTATTACTGCAGCAAAACGTCATTATATTGTACAGCCCATGGGTCTATGAGACTGTAGTTTAGGGATAGGCCAAATAAAATCTTATAAATGCACTGCTTGATTCAACACATCAAATCTATAATAGAATTGTCTTGACTACTGTACAAAAATACAGATATGGCCTTTAATATTTGTTATCTTTTGTAGTTTGTGGAGAGTGATGCCGACGAAGAACTGCTATTCAATATACCGTAAGTCTAAAGATCATAAGTTAATGTTTCAGTCAAGCTAACACTACCACACTAATTTTTGGCATCCATTTAAATACATGAATGCAATCACTTTCGCTCTTTTACAGTATACACACGCTTTCCAAACAGGATACATCATCTTCATTTTCACCTGATCAGTGTTTTTTAGCTTCTAGTTTTGTTATTTCTCTATCCATGGTAATGCCCGTTTTGTTTTAGTTTTACAGGAAGCGTGAAGTTAAAAGGCATCATCATTTCTGGAGAAAATGATGACTCTCATCCGGCTGAGATACGATTGTGAGTGGTGCACTATTGAAGCACTTTGGTCAGCGTGTGTGTTGCAGTGGTCTATAGAAGAATGCAATGAAAAATGTTATTTCAGGTTCAAAAACATTCCTCAGATGTCTTTTGATGACACTGGACGGGAACCTGATCAGGCCTTCAGACTCAACAGGGATCCCACTGCAGACCTGGAGTATCCCACAAAGTAAGGACACCTTAATAAGTCATTTTAGGTCAATTATCCTCCAAAGCATCTTGAAAGGCACTTTGATGAGAAACAGCCCACTATGGACATCAAGATTTTCCGATTTTACAATTGCCGAGGTTCTAAAAGCTCACGATAGGTTAATGTAAGAATGTTAGGACCGACGGTAAACCCCTGTGCCATTTCATAAGCCGTACGCGTACGTATTTGTGTGACATACAGTGCAACCAGTGCTTAATTTGATTGAATTTGTGTTCCGGCAAATGTTTTGGCCCGTTCCCCCAATCCATCACATCAGACCAAAAGTGTTCCTGAAAATACTAATTTGCAAATCAAGCACTGAGTGCAACACACACTGAAGGCTGCAGAAACAGTGTTCAAAACACATGAAATCAGCGGCAGGTTAAATATTTGAATATGCAGAGCAAACCGTACCCAGATAGTCACATCATAATTGCATAACATTGGCAAAGGAAAAGTCCCAAAGGACTCATGTGCAGCTGTGTTTGTTATAAAGTCATAACGAAAGTGAAACAGTGGAAGCATAAAAATCACCCCATAGGTTCATTTATTTGTTTAGGAACTCTTTTGGGATTATTGTGAATTCATAAGATACAGAGCATACAAAATGTTTTGAAAACATTCACACCAATATTCCATGATTAAAAATCATGATTTTATTTTTTATTTTTTTACATAAGGGGAAATCATAAAGATAAAAGATTACAGAGGCTGAATGTTTAATAGGTTTTCAATTAAAACAAACCTTAAATAAATATATACATGTAAATGTGTGAGTGTCTCAAAATATTATGCAAGTGTGATATCCCTACCCCCCACATCGAGTGTATATTTGAAGAAGCTCTGGCCATAGTGGCATTCACAAATTTCACACTTGCTCAACACTACTTGCTGTCATAATTTCCTTGGTTCTCACCTGTATTACACATTATTTAAAAGTCCCTCATTGAGTTTAATAAACCATAAACATCCTACAATCTAATCCAACTTTGTAGTAAAACACTTTGAAAACAACGCAGCCAATCAAAGTACTGTACACAATGCAAAATACAAATAACATACAGTTAGTGCCAAAAATAAGATGGAGTACAGTGAAAATCCTCCCTCAAAAGATAATAAATGGGTTTTTAGAAGAGTTTGAAACAGAGTGAGTCATCAGTCTTTTATTCAGTCTGAGCTCATTCTGAAGTTCTTGGACGACAAGAGTCAGTCTGCAACACACAGCAGGTCTCTCTATTGTCATTATTTATATTACTTTTTTTTTAAGTGAACAGAGAAAAAAAAAGGATGAAACACAGGGAATATGCATCAACAGAAAGAAAACATTATTTTGTTAAACAGTATTTTTTTTTCTTTTACAGAATTGCCCGATTTACAAATGTAAATCATCTCTCAATTCATATCTCAAAAAACTTTGGGGAAGAAAGTACAAGAGTTTTTTATATCGGCCTGAGAGGAGAGTACTTTGAGGTGAGTATGAAATATTTTAAGGATTACATTTTACTTGTAGCAATAAGTATAGAATATTAATTATTTTAAATGTATTGATGCCATTCCTTTTCTAATATTGTCTACATAGTACCAACTGCCTATTAACCTTGTTTTTATTTCACCTTTTAGGCTCACAGGCATGAAGTTACAATCTGTAATTACGAAGCAGCAGCGAATCCGGCAGATCACAAAGTGGAGACCATTATCCCTCAAACCAACTTTATTTCCTGAGGACTTAAAAACCTGACCTGGAGGTGATGGGACAAAGCTAAGGAGGGTCACATAGAGCGCGGTAGGGGTTGCACAATATGTAGAAAAACATGCAACATCGCTATCTTGAATAATGCAATAATATTTTTGCACTGTGTGGCTGTGCGTATGTTGCACTGAATTAAAAAACCCTGTGTGAGGTCAAAACTTAAATGCTAAACCAGGAGGAAAAGAAGGGAACGTTATCAACATTTAAACTAAAAGTGCACTTAAAAAAGAAGAAAATTAAGTCGGGGCACATTTTTATTACTGCACTGTATTATATTGTGATAACTATAATTTTCTATGTATTATGCAGCCCATGACGGTGGTAAATGAAATCCCCAAAAAGACTTTTGTGCATGATTGAATAAGCTCTGTATAAGGACGACTGACTGTTGGAGCTTTATGTCAGTGTGCCAAGATGCTGTTGTATATTAAGTGTGAAAATACAAGTTGTTTTCGCCACAACTTGCACATGGCTTCAGTAAATTGAAATTAAAATGAGAACAAAAAAGCAAATTAAAGTGCAATTGCAAATGAAGAAATGGCCTCTGCGTGCTTGGTATTTAAAAAAAAAAAATAGGCATATACAGCACACAATATGTTATGTTATCTCCAAACGTATTTCTGGGTCTTTTATGGTCTTGTAAATTATTGAAATATACATTTTAAGGACTGTTTACATTGTAGTTAAGGGGTCGTTGAAGTCAATCATAGTTTCTGTGAGCTATTATTTTTTTAATGACCAACGGAGAAGTGGAATCTTTTTACTACAGGGTGGTATCCTTCAAATACAAATGGGAGAGAGAGATTAACTATATACATGTATTAAACAAGAGTTTTTAGGATACAGTGCCTTAGTGTTTAACAAACTCGGTCCATAGCATTAATGATGGTCCTGAGTGCCACCCTGGTTTCTGTGTAGAGTTTACATATTCTCCCTGTGTCTGGGTGGGTATCGTTTGGGTGCTAAAAGCTTGAAACAAATGTAATCTCAACAATAGACTCCACCAAGTCACCGTTAAAGCCCTCTCTGATTGTTTTGTCCTTCAGTATAAATATGAACAGTTTTTGAACCTCTTAACCCCTCCCTTAACCGAGCACGTTTTCCCCAGTTCAGTTTTCCCCAATTCTAAAAGTCTAAGAAGCTTAAAAAAGCTAAGACCTACAAATGTCATCTATACAGTTGTAGTCACATTTTTGTCACTTTTCCGCCACTTTTCTGTTGCTCTTTTCTGTTTCTTTTGGTTTGTTTGCTCTATCTGTTCCTTTTTTGTCACATTTTCATTTCATGTTCCCTTTTTATGTTAATTTTTCGTCACTCTTTTGTTGCGTTTTCATCCTTGTTTTCTGTGTCATTTTTGTTCCTATTTTGACCGTTTTTTTTTAGGGCAAAGCCAAACTGGAGAAAATGTGCCTGGTTTTTACAGGCTTATTGGTGTCACAATACTGATATTTGTGAAAAGGCGTGAAGAAATGGGATGTTAAAGTCTTCTAGGAATTAGTTTGGACCACAATCAACCACCGCTAACAGTTTAACATTGACTCTGCCTGTGACATTTGTAGTATAATGAAGTATAGGGCCTATAATTAATGGGGGGAAACGAATGCATGTATATGAGTGACATTTATAGTATAATGAAGTATAGGGCCTATAATTAATGGGGGGAAACAAATGCATGTATATGAGTGTCATTTATAGTATAATGAAGTATAGGGCCTATAATTAATGGGGGGAAACAAATGCATGTATATGAGTGACATTTATAGTATAATGAAGTATAGGGCCTATAATTAATGGGGAAATATATGAATGTACACAAATTGATTGCTTTCTCGCTTATTTCCCCACCCTAGCATAGAAAATATTGCTTTTAGTTTGGGAATTTGGATAATAAATCTGAAATTTGCTCTTGGGTGTGGCGGTGATGCCGTGGCCCTGCCCTGTGCGTGAGTCCAGACGTAAACCGGAAGTGCCCGTTCTGTCGTGAACTGGGAGAGCGAGCGGAGAGGTGAGTGTTTCTTCATCAGTTAACGGCCCAGGGCTGCCACCTTTATCGCTTTCTGCTGGCCTGTAATAAACCTCGACAGCGTATCAATAAGCCTAGACATTTATCCCCAGAATTGCTCCATCTGGCTTTGAAATATCACGGGTTAGACGCGCGAAAGAGGCGATACAATAGCGTGAACGTTAGCTCGTAGCATCACCCCTACTTAGCTTGTGTATTATGTGTATTTGCGAGAAAACGAGGCTACAAAGCAAAGTCATTCATCGGCGATATTGTTCTCGAGATCCGCTTAGCTATTACAGCGATCGAAACACGCCCAGTGCGGGTTGATGTTGTTAATGCTGTGGGTGTCGGTGCATGCTAGCTGTGTTTCCACCATTCATTGTCCGCGCGGCGGCTGCTGCTGCTGTTATTTGCCTCTCACTCTCCCTCTGCCCGAGCCGCCTACTGTAATGATTAAATTCACTTGCTCCCACTGGACCCGCGCTATGAGCCTGGTCTCTGTATTCTCGGCATTTAACTCCACCAGAAAGGCAGAGAGAGTGATGTCAGCCCGAGATGGAGTAATAGTATTGTTGGAAAGATGCCTGTCATTGCTGCACCGGTGTACAGCCTGTATAAAGTTTCCAATCGAAAACAAGATCTTGGGGGTTGAGAGGCATTGAGGGCACGATTTAGCTATCAGATGAACAGTTAGGAGACTTTATCTTATCTATACAGTGTCAAACTATGACAATTATTTCTCAAACTCCTTTCAGCCAACGTTAATCTTGCTCAGTTTGAGAGAAGGACAAGATCTACCAGAATTATTGAACCTCATGTATGTATTTTATTTCACATTAATGAGTCACCTACGGACATTTGTTTTGGAGTAACAATTTATGAATTCAGATGAACTGGAGCTGTGTCAAAGATCTTTATTTGGCACAGCTATCTATATATCTTCAGTTTAAAGAGGTATGACAGATTGCATTATTTGCTGCTTAAATTGCCATAAACATCTAATATATACTACACTACTCAATAAGAACCGCTTAGAGGCAGATTAATCACGTTTTTCGCAAAACATTTATTCCAACTAGGATTTCTATTGCCCCATTGTTTTTGTAGAAATCTATGGGTGATGCTGAAAGTGAAAAATGTGTGTCACAACAAAAGGTTTTTTGTAAATTATCAGCTTTCAGATCTGTTTAAGGGATAATTGAATGCATGAGCCGCTCTAGTCTCCACAGTAAAGTTCCAGGAATGCAACTTGCACCCTTTAAATCTCTGTTTCTGTGTTGACTTGAACTTGACTGTAATTGAAGTCACGGCGAATGGACTCCCGTGATGTCTTTAATTTGGCTCTTTTTTTGGCGTCTCTGTGTCATTTCTTTGTTGTTGTCTATTACAGTGGCGCTGAACCGTTTCACACAAAGTACAGCCTCTGGAAATTGAACAGACCTTCATGGCTGTGCGAAATGATAAACAAATAAACTGAAGGCCTTGCCCTCGTTTTACCAAATGTTTTATTATTTGGCTTGTGCATTATTGTTATAAATTGTCATGCACTTGGAGCATTTTGCCTCGAGGGAAAATAGAGTTTCACAAAAAAGCATTTGGACGCTACAGTGTGTTGTACTTACCTGTAGTGACCCAGCAGCTAACGCAGCTTATTCTATGACCTTTTGCTATTATTGTCTTTGATAAATAGTTGCTAGCGCCCCTTAACATGTCGGATTTCTATGGTAACGTCCAAACGATGTTCCCTTCCTCCTCTGTTAGCCACGATATGTAAATCATGTAATAACTGGCACGGCATATTTGAATGCAATCTAGACTTTGTGATGGTTTTGAAGCAGAACTAGACTACACACTACCCTGCGCCGGTATGTATTTATAACCTCCAGCAGCAGCACTTTGTTTCTGCACCAGTCGGGTCTGAAAACCACATGGGCTTTGAGCCGGTTGCACAGGCTACACGAGTACACCGTGAAGTACTTTCAGAAGACGCTCCACTTTTATTTTGTTGCACAATCGTATCATGACAAATAAAAGCACCTTAACCACCTTTTATGATCTGAAAGGAGAATATTGTCATGCGTATTTTAATTCAAGGCTTCGATTTTTCATAACGGATAGACTGCCTTGGTTTTTATTGTCTTGGTCTTTTAAGCCACTGTAACAACGTCTAAAGGAGAATTTGTCCAGAACTCAACCAGAACCGAATGGCTTATTCACTGTTTCTGCATTTTTTTTCTTTTGTTTTGAAATTATGTTGTTTTTATAGCTTAAAAACACATGTCTTTACCGTCAGTGGGTTCCCCTTTCCTTCACTTGACTTTCCTGGCATGCTTTATGTCTTTATGTCTCTTATTTTGACATTACAACCTTCATTACTTTAACCTAAAAGAGAAATCGATCGAGCACAATGGCTCCGTTGCACAAGGAGGGGGGAAAAAACACGAGTACGCTGTCCAAGAGGAATACCACTTAACAAATACTAAACTGCTTCTGAGCTTCGGAGGCGCAGTCTCTTCCTCACATGGGTCTGAAATGATTTGCCTTTGACTCGATTACGGCTTAGCGATAATGAATGCAGATGAAATGCTGCCTCAGTCTGGGATGTGTCATTTTTGCAAAAATGGAGACGACACAATGTTCTTGTCAAAATCCGCTGCAACCTCTCGCCAATAATCTCTCTTTCTCTGACGCAACCTGCTCTTAAATTGCCCTCGTTTTAGCTTATTTCCGTCATTACTGCTTTTGCCGTGGATTTGATGAAATGATGGTGGTCGGGCTCAGAACTAGGGCTGCAAGAAACAATGTGATATTTGAAAACTATATTGTGATAATGATGAATTTTCTTAAGCCCTTTCAACATCTACAGTCCATCAAAGGGACTATATGGAGTTTAAAAATGTTGAAATTATGTATTTTCCTCCCCCTACATGTTCCAGCCATGTCCTAATGCAGGGGTAGGCAAGTTTATTTATTGTAAATAGACCGAGGGCCGAAGCCGCTGATTATTAGCCCAAAGTAAAGCACAACACTGGAAACATGACCATCTTAAATTAGATAAATTACTTAAAATTGCTTGAATAAAAGTTCTTCTATGTTGAATTTGAACTAATCCAAGATACAAATGCTATAGCACCAATGGAACACGAATAAAACCCACTTGAAATCAGACAAATAATTGTTTTTCACTTTAAATGAAACAAAATTATCTGAATTAAGAGAATAACTACTACTAGAGGCTTTATCTCATCTAAGACCAAATCAACTCAAACCTTTAATTCAAGTAGATTCGTCATTTCTTCCTTAAAACGATTATTCTTTTTCCAGTGCACTTCCTTCAAAAGCCAGTGTTGTACATAACATATGACCTAATTGGGTGTATTGACAGTATTTCTACCTTTTTTCCCCTCCCATTTAACTCTAATAATGTTAAAAGTACTCTCTGATTTGTGTGATAATCTTTCTCAAAATCTTCTTGAGGGCCTGAGGTTCTGTGCTGGCCTTGCGCTAATGTGTAGAATGAGCCCAGACCACCACAACTGCCTCTAAAATCCTGCACTGTCACTCAAAAAGTTGTTACTTTGGGTCCGAATTGCCTTCATGTACGAGCTTAATATAGGTGCAGTTACGCGTATGACCTGAGATGGCAGTAGTGAGTATAAAATGGCCAACTTGCATCTAGCCCCATTTAATTAAAAAAAGAAATGTGTTAGTAATTGTTTTTTCCATCAAATTTGGTCAAAATAAGCCTTGAAAAATACTAAATCAGGACCAGAAACGAGACTAAAACGGAAACAAAAATCATTTGAGGAAGTTTTTAAGTTGCAGCATGTTTTTGTTTAGGCGGTGGCAGCAAAACGTCAGCCGTGTGTGCAAGCGGCAAAGAGGCCTTTTTCTATTTTTCTTTTGTATTAAAGCAGGACAGTAGCATTCCCCCGAGTTGTACCTTTTTTGTCCTTTAGCAACAATACAGTCCCTAAACCGACATGCCCTCCATTCAATTTGAACTACTGCACATTCTTTCACATTTTTACATATCACCAGTGCTACTCACATTTACATTAGCGCTGCACAACGTATCGCAATATTATAGATCATGAAATGTACCCTCTTTTTGTACTTACACTTCATTCATGACTAAAACTAAGCATTTTTTATTGAAGTTATATTTGAGCCTATTCTGGAAATGTGTAGAAAATGGTAGAGTAAAATATGGCAATAGTATGTTATAACAATGTACCTTTATCTTCTGTCGTGCAGGCCTATACCTTAATAATGGTTGTTTGTGTGGGACCTATTGGCTGCCATGAATGACGACCTTTTTGTTAATGTCCCCATTTAGGTCAAAAAGAAAGAGAGCATTTTCCTCGTGAAGGATCTGGGTCAGGAAGCAGGTTGACTCTTGAGCCACTTCCTTCTATTTTCTGCTTTGTGCTTAACCTTTAGTGTGGCATTTGAACACGAGTCCCCTCCTCGTTTACAAATTAACCTCGCGGTCTCCACTCCTCATCGACTTTGCACCGATCACACTGCCCCCCGTCCCGTCTCGTCACACCTGGCTGTACCCGCGGCAGATCAGGAGTTTAGGCCATTAATGAGTCAATGCTTTTACTGCGGCGTTGTAAAAATTCCCCTTCTGACGTGTAATCGATGGAGAGCTCGCGGTGGGACGGTCCTGTGTGTGGATGAAGCACGAGGGCGCGCCTCAGTTGAGTGAATCAGTTTTAATCCGGGCCACAGCAACAACAACGGCACATTACTGTTGAGAGAAGAGGGCAGAGCGTACAGCAGGCGTAGGCAAGTTTGCGTCACAGAGGGATGATTTTCATCATGACCAAAACACCAAGGGCCGAATCTCACCATTGTAGCCTAAAGTTAAGAACCATTTTCTGCAAATGCCACTGTTTTACATCAGTGGTTCTAAAGTGGTCCAACTCCGAGACCCGCCATTACCTTAATGACCCAAATAAAACTGTATTGTCATATATCGTATAAAATATTGTATTTACCACACATGTTTTTTATTGAACAAGCCATAGATTTGCTTTTAAGACTGAAATTATGATCAAAACAACCCAATCATATTAATTTCACCAGACTCCAGTGTGTTTCCGTGTAGTTTCAGATGGAAAATGTTTTCTAAAAAGTTCCCTCACAGTGGCTCCATGTCAGTTGTTTTGTTGGTTTTCTGGTGAGAGGGTCCATCAGCAGTGAAAACCAACCGGGAACTCTAAAATGAACGATTGGTCCCAGAGCATCATAGAGGCCACTGTGATGGACAATGAAGGCGCCGTGCTGACCACTGGGGCACTAAACGGTCACATACGCACTGATCTTTTTCTATAATGCACCTTTAAAGATTTACTCCATGGAACTATTTTTACTCAAGTAAAAGTGTAGATACTTTTTTTTTGCGTTATAATATTACTCATGTAGGAGTACAACAAGATAATAAAACCACTGTAAGTACAACAGCCCCCTCTGCCCTACAGATATACAGGTGCTCATCATATAATTAAAATATCATGAAAAAGTGCATTCACTTCTGTTATTGAACTTAAAATGTGTAACTAATACATGATAGAGTCAGTACATGCAAAGTGAGATATGTAGTAGCTTTTATTATAAGTTTGATTATTATGACTCAGCTTGTAAAAAACCCAAATTAAAAATCTCATAAAATTAGAATATTTTGAAAATGGACTGTAAGCCATAATCATCTAAATTAAAACAAAGGCTTGACATATGTCACTTTGCCTGTAATGAGTCTATGTCATTTATTAGTTTCACATTTTAAGTTGAATTACAGAAATAAATGAACTTTTTAATGATATTCTAGTTATATGACGAGCACCTGTAGATAGATACTATAGATATAAGTTATTAGAATTAAATTAACTAAATAAAGAACAGTAAATAAATAAAAACAGTTAACTAAAAGCTGCATTAAAAAGATATGTTGTTAACTTTATACTTAATATATGAACACTCACAGCGGACTTCTGAATACTGATTATACTTATAACTAAAGCTATTGTTTAGTGAACCTGAAGTCTTGACATGGATATTCTTACCTCATCCCATTTTTCTTTTAAATAAGGGTTTTCTCATAAATACTAGCTTGATTTTGGCACAATTTACTGCACATCTGATATTATAATTTACAGTTAATTTTGATTTAGACGGTCAATGTGGACTTCCGCGAGAATCTCAGTATAAATGAAATTAAGAACCTCACTAATGTTAACATCATTTTTGAACAAAGATGTTTTAATTCCATTTTGCATTGTGTTTCAGCCGTTCTTTATTCACTAAGCCAAGGTTTTTGTCCAGTATAATCCTGCAGTCAGCTGACCCTCTTCCCTCTCTCTGTTGCAGCACCTCTTCATTAGTGTATGTGTGGCAACAACATGTCTGTCCCGCTGCTCGACGAGGCTGCGACGGTGTGCGGGTCCGAGACGGAGACCGCCGCTGTGAGTCCACACGCTATTCAGACTCTGCCCAGATCTCATGTTTATTCACCGTTATTACACATTAACGTATGAGAACAACTAGTCAACTCACTGAACAGGAACACACATTCAACTTGTAGTCCTGACATCATCCCCACGGAGGAGGGAGGGTGAGGGGCAGCGGGAACAGCCAGATTTAGGTCAATTTCAGAGGGATTTATGAACAGCTGTATGAAATAAGAGGTTTAGGCCCGTCCACTCCTGCTAAATAATGGTTATGTGAATCTATGCTGAGATTATTATGCAAGAATCATCAATAAAAAGGGTTAAATGTGTTTTAGTTATTTGTGTTTTAATATAGAAGGTGCAGTTACATGTATGACCTGAGGTGGCAGTAGTGAGTATATAATGGCAAACTTGCATCTAGCCCCTTTAAATGTCATTAAAACGCATTACATTGAATTGAAACTTGCCTTAAAATTACATTTCTTCAAAGGTAATTAATATTTTTTGTGTTTTTGACAAACATCTGCTGAAAAAATAGTCAACATTTATAGTTTTGGCTGACACTTTTTTTTGCTCAAAAGTTTCCCATTGTGTCCAATTTGCTTTGAATATTTACATTTCCCCTTGTTCCTCTGTTTGATGGAATGTTATGTAATGCAAACATTAATTGAAGCAGTATTTTATTTTATTTTAAACTATTTGAGCATTAAAAAGCATCCAATCTGTCTCACTGCTACTGCCTAAACACTGCCATGGATTTTTCTAATCACAATGTCATACAAGTTGCAATATATTATTTTCCTCTTTTGTGTGACTTCCCTCAGTGCTTTGTCTTGACTTGCTGTACAAATTAAATGTCTGTCACTTGAACATTATCACATTAAAGCAGTACTAAGTAATTGTTTACCTTAATAAATTCTTTTCATAGTCCCTGGGGGTAATACAAGTGTTGATGGGATCATTGGGGGTCTTTCATCTCCCCCTGGTGTCTCTGGCCAGAAAGCCACAATTGCTGCCTACCGGGCGAGTCACCAATACACACTAATAGAATCACAAAGAAGAAGCTAGCTGGCTAACGGCCAAAGCTAACTGCGGGCTAGCGCCACTTAAACAGTTTTTACAGCCAAGTTTGTACAATGTACAATATCCCTCTCTCCCTTTGTCTTTTCTGTCAGCGTAGTATTTACTCTCACGGACAATTAATGAGTAAAAAAACATAATATGCTACGACACCTGCAGTGGCTCTTATGGCCTTTAGGGGCATGAGCAATACCTGCTTGTAGCAGAGATTCACAAGACGACGCTAGGGGCAGACATTGGTCGACATTGCTGTAGTACCTTCATATAGTGCCGGCAGAACAAGCTAGTTTTACATTGCATAGCATTGGACTTTAGAAACGTTCTAAACAGCTGTCAAGTTAAAGGGACCAGGCTGGTTTTCGTAAGACAAAATTTAGAAATCTCATATACTAATGAGGGCCGGACTGTTAGCATTGGAGCTATGACCGAACTACACGTCATACAAGGGTCGAGTTTACAGTGAGGATCCCGCCCTTATGCCCTTTTTAGGAACAGGCTTCGTCAGAGCTGGTGAGGAGGAGTCTTTAAATCCGCCATGATTTCCCCCTTGAACGTAGTTATTTTATCAAACAGGGACGAGTGAGTAATGACTGTCTATTAATAATGTCTATGAGCATGAGTTACTTAGTACTGCTTTAACACTGTCTTTCAAGATGAACTCTTTTTACATTTCAAAGAGAAATCACACAGTCTTTGTTGACAACTGTAGCATTTTGCATATTTCACTCTGCTTTTGAGCAATTCTATTAAACATCCAATCATTGTGTTTCTGTTGCAGGTGATCTTCCTTCATGGTTTGGGGGACAATGGGTGAGCGTTGTTCCTTTGTCGCTTTTATTTTTGTGAATTTGAGAAGAAAACACAGATTGAATTTCACATAAGTTACAAACAAAATGTTAATCAGTCCAACACTGACTCGTTTATTTTGCCATTTTCAACATTTAAATGGTCAGTGTTTGATTGACCTAGTGCTTAGATAATGTGCTCCTCTCCTGTCTGGCAGAATTCTTGACCATTTCTGACAATAAACTACAGGCAAGGCAAGGCAAGGCAACTTTATTTATACCGCGCATTTCGTACCCAAGGCAACTCCTACAGCCTTTTTAACATGTATGATGATGATAAAGTGTTACGGTATAGGCTCAGAATGTTTTTGGTTAGCTTCCTGTTTCCAGTGAAGGGTAAAAAATACATTCGGGAAACATTTTAATGTAAATTAAAAGTAAAAGAAGAAAACCTAGCCTCTTAACCCCTGCATTAACCGAGCACATAACCCAAATCTGAAAGCTTCTGGGAAAAAAATCCGTCCAGACAGCGGCAAGAAAACGAGGATGTAAACTCAACTAAAAAGTGACTAAAATAGGGATGAAAGTGCAGCAATAAAGTGACAAATCTCAAACAAAAAGTGGCAAAAATCAGATGAAAAAGAATGTGAAAAAAGTGATGGCAACAATGTGAGGAAAAACATCCGTAGCCACACTAATGTAGAAGCAGCAGAATCATTAGTGCATTTTGCTCCATTTACATATCAGATTTGGGGTCCTCATACTGTAATTCCAAAAGGTAAATGAGGTGATTTTGTTTCATTATTGTCTGAAATCACTTCGATGTTTGTGTTTTTCCCCAGTGACGGTTGGGCAAGTGCGCTGAGCAATTTCCACTTGCCTCATGTGAAAATCATCTGCCCCCACGCGTAAGTCTGTCCTTTTCATGACCCGAGAGCAGCGGTATCACAAGCACTGTGCAGTATGATTTGGGATTTTCTTTGTGTATTTCAGGCCTTCGATGCCGGTCACTCTGAACATGGGCAGCGTGATGTCTGCCTGGTGAGTGCTGATGAAAGACACTGCTTTGTAACGCAGGATTATCTTGTCTCCCAGGAAACGGCAAAGTTCTGTTCTCTCCTTTTTTATAATTGTGACAAAAGCTCAGGCATTAACGCTGGTGTATCTAAAATGACTTTTCATAAAAGTAAAAGTAAACAAAGGAGCTGCTTTTCACACCGAATGCCGCCTAAAATATTTGGCTTTTCGAGTATTAGATCTGAACATGGCCTACAGAGGTTTGTATGCAGGAGATGTCACAGCCGAGCAACACCAAGGCAATTCTTTATTTTTAGTTGTTTAGATTCAGTCAGGAATGTTAAATGTTGTATTTAGAATAAAAAACAACATAAGTGCATTCACTACTTAAGTACTACTTGAAGTCCATTTTATCAAGGCAGCATTTTGAGACTGTAATACATGCCTTTGTAACGACCAGGTTCGATTACTGTAACGGCCTTTATGCTGGTGTGAGCCAGTGTGCTCTCTGTCGACTGCAGCTCGTTCAAAACGCTGCAGCTCGGCTTTTAACAGGGACACGGAAACATGACCATATCTCACCGGTTTTAGCTTCGCTCCATTGGCTCCCAGTCAGATTTAGAGTTGATTTCAAAATTCTTCTCTTTACTTTTAAAAGTCTGAATGGTCTCGCCCCCTCCTATCTGTCTGACCTGATTCAGCCTTACGCCCCCTCTCGTGCTCTCAGGTCAGCGGATCAGATGCAACTGGTTGTTCCAAAAACCAAGCGCAAACTTCGGGGAGATCGGGCCTTCTCTGTTGCCGGCCCGCGGCTGTGGAACCAGCTGCCACTAGAGATTAGACAGGCCCAGTCCCTTCCTGTTTTTAAATCTCTCCTAAAAACGCACCTTTTTTCTCTGGCGTTTAATGCAAATTGAGGTTGCCTGCTGTTGTTGTTGTACTTTTTCCTCGTATTTTTTTTACTGTAAATATTTGTATCTGTTTCTGTGTGCGGCACTTTGGCCAACTGTACAGTTCTTAAAGTGCTTTATAAATAAAGTTGGTATGGTATGGTATGGTACTGACCTTGCCTTACATCATCAGTGACATCAGCTGAAGTAAGCAGCGGAAAGAAGCTTAAACTAAAACTAGCGCTCACAAGATTAAAGTTACAACTTTAAAACATCACTGTGTTGTATATTTAGGTTTAAGTATAGGAGGAACAGAATTCGAGGCTGTAAATTTAAGTTTTGTATGGTGTATCCAACAGCAGTTTAACATTTTGGGATCGTGTACAATGAGTGATGTACCATTATAGCTGCTTTCCAGGCAACAGGTACTGGGATTTTTCCACTTTAAAATCATCTTATGGCCCCAGAGCTTTCCAGCTGAATAAAGTCATAGATTGTTTCTTCACATCAGATATTATTTAAAACATGTGAAATTGAAGGCTGTGATCAAAATCACTTCACTGGTGCAGTGGTTTTATCATCAGCTGCACTCTCTTCTTTGCTCGCTTCATCTTGTATTTGAACTTGGACCACTCTGATCACCTCCAAGTTTACATGCTATAATTAGCAGTTCGAGTCTTGTTCCAAGGATTATTTTTTTTCTAGCCAGAGATCAGAAATGTACTACTTACCAGTCGCCTGGAACGCAGCATTAGCTTCCTGCTTGCGGCTAAGCCCCGCCCACCATCTCCCGTGTTTCGAAACGATAACAGCACTGAATACCTGAAGAAGATCTTTAATGGGATGTTTGCTTGTTGAAGAAATTGTTGGTTTATTATAATCATGTAAAGCCGGTGTTTCATTTTCCTTTTGTGGTTTGATTGTGGCACTTTCGTGAAGAAAATAATAACAATAATGTGATTTTCAGGACATTCCCCCATAAATCAGCTCTGATTAATCTCTTTGTTTTCAGGTTTGACCTCAAAGGCCTTAGTCCACACACAGCAGAAGACGAGGCAGGAATCAAAAAGGCAGCAGAGAGCAGTGAGTTGACACGCACACACAAATATATCAAATGACCGTTTTCAGAAGTTAAATTCAATGATTCAATAATAATTCATAAATTGTACATGGTAAGAAATGAGTTTTTGCGTTTTTAATTGCGCCTATGCACCACTAGCTCATCTAGATTGACACTAGGGGGCGCCCATGAATAGCATTTGGAAAACAATACAGGTTTTACACTTTTGGCTTCTGAAAAGTTGTTTAACACTAATGATTTGTATCTATTTCCTTACAAAGACCTTTCAAAGTGATAATATTTCAGGCAATCTGTTTATTGCTTTTATTTGTTTATTCTAGTTAAGGCCATAATTGAACATGAGGCCAAAAATGGCATCCCCCCTCACCGCATAATACTCGGAGGCTTCTCTCAGGTACAGTGAATGAAATGCATATTTACCTTTCAGGAGAATGTCAAACCGTTTTACATTTTTATGCTTAGGGTGGAGCTTTGTCCTTGTACACCGCATTGACCAGCCAGCTTCAGGTGGCTGGAGTTGTGGCTCTGAGCTGCTGGTTACCTCTTCACAGGACTTTCTCCGGGGTATGACAATTATTTGCTTTCATTATTCATTTTCTGTTTGTTTCTCTATGGGACTTTACTTGTTTCTTTGAGCAGCTGTTTACCTTTTTTCATTGTATTGTATTTGTTTTGACCAGGCGTCGTGTGGTGCCAGGAACATCCCGATCCTTCAGTGCCACGGGGAGTGTGACCCCATGGTCCCCAAAGAGTTCGGCGAATTGACGTCACGACTGATCAAAACCATAGTCAACCCGGAAATGGTCAACTTCAAATGCTTCTGCAACCTTGCGCACAGCTCCTGTCCCCAGGTCAATGAGTATTTAGTATTTTATGTCTTGTTTTCATACAATTTAATGAAAAAAAAACCTTTGCTTACGGTGTGTTCATGGACTTTACTGTATATTAGCTTGATTGTTTTTCCCACTGCAATATGTTTCTAGTTAGATTTTATTTAATGTCTTTTGTGCTCTTGCAGGAGATGGACGAAGTAAAGAAATTTATTGAGCAGTATTTGCCTCGGATCTGACCTCACCGTAACTGTACTGTGACCCCTGAGACACTGACCTCCCACCTTCGACCCCTCACCATCGTCCTACCCACGGAGAAAACAGGAAAAAGCCATGAGCGCTCTTCTTTAAACACACACACACAAAAAAAACACTGTATCAACTTAGTTTTTACCGCTTTATCCATAGTCTTAGCCTTCGGAGGGAGAAGCATCAATTCTCGCAATACATTCCCTTTGTTGTCTTGAAATGCCTTGTTCCTTTTCAGCCCTAATCGATTTTTATTATTGCAAATTTTCCAGCTTTCTCGGCATAGCTCTGCTTACCCAGTACATTCCTCTGTTGTACAATGTGAGCCCGCTACCCTTTCCAAATTTAAGTATTTAATCTACAATATACTGTTCAATACCCTGTCGCCGTTTACCTGGTTCTCTCGTCTTGTTGGACACTTTTCACACCAATTTTCAATGCTTTTCATTTACTTTTTAATATGACCTACGATGTAATGATATTAGTCTGGCCACGAGAGCAGAGATTCTCAAACATACTTCACATACTTCGTACAATATTTGTCCTACCACCATAAAAATACACTTCCAAGTACCAGCAAGCTTAGATCAAGATGAAATCAGGACTAAAATGATTTAAAAATTGACCTAAATTCAACTAACTTATGCCCGAACTGGGTGTAAACCATGTCTAAAGAAGAGGTATTACTAAAAAATAAATGACCTGAAGAAGCCCAAGTGTGAGAACCACTGCTCTAGTGTTCCTTTTTATCTCTCATTTAGATACATAATAAAACCCAAACTACTTTGCCCAATTATTCTGCTCGTCCGTGTACCTACCTATCGTATCTCCATTCATTTAGCATGGATTGACTGGCCATTTGTAATATATTGCATGAATTTATCACTAGTTCGGGATGTTATTGCAAATTGCACATCATCGGTCTTGTTACTGTCCCTCCCTTGACGTTGCTCTTGACAAATTCAATCCACTTGGTTTAATTTTGCATGGTCTGCTTCATTTTGAACTTCCTACACCGTCTGCCATACAACCAAACATGTTTCAAATTTAAAAAAACGCAAATATCTTAACGAAACCAGATGTTGGCTTCCTCTTTTGGACATTTACCATAGCTAAACGGGGTCAGATCTCTTGTTAAACGCACTAATAACCACAAATGTTAAAAAGAAATGAATACATAAGGCTATACACTGGGAGGGCTTGCAAACAAAGCTGTTCCAACATTGTAACTGAAGGGTTTAATTTTACAAACTTAAAGACAAAAAAAATGTAATGTTGAACAACTTGTAATCCTTGGACATGCGAGTGTATCTCTGGAAAAGTTGTGAGTGCTTAAAACATTTATCTTATCAGGTGTTTTTTAATTTTCCTTTTTTTGTGAATGACTTTAGTATCTTCATGATTTTCACAACTAATTGTTTTCCTTAAAACTGGTTTTGCGAGTGCTGAATTAAAGAGGAAAGACGTGTTTGATTGTTCACAAATCAATGAATGTCTTGGATCTGGATTCTCTTATGGTTTCTTCTAAATCAATTTTAACCCTCGTGTTAACTTGCAGCTACTTTTTAAATTAATTTTCCTCATCGTCTTGTCGCACCGTAGGCTTCTGTGTTCTCTCTTGGTTTTTGACAATGGTTAAACTTTTTTCTTTTGTTCAATGGATATTTTATTTGCCACTGTGTTGTCATCTCATTCTTCTGTGTGTTTATATGAGCATTGAAACATATTAAGAGGTGCAAGTGTATGTTTGTTGTTTTCCAAACACCTGTATGCGAAATAAATTACCATAAACAAAAGAATGAGTTTATTATTTTAACTTTTCTTTGAATGGCTGTGTGTCAAGAAACAAGGGTCCCATTACTAATGTGTCTTGCATTACACGAAAATCAAAGTTGCATCTAGAGATGAAAGGGCAAAATAGTTCAGGATGTGTAGTGGCTCTTATTTGTTGGGACTCAAAACTAAAATTGGGTGGCAGAGGTTAGATTTGATTTTCAAAATAAAGTACTTGATGAAACTATATTTCTATATTTAAAGACATGTGAATTCAATGAATCATGTGCCGTGTTTTTATTTCTCCCTCGTCTTTTGTTTTATTCATTGATTATATTATAGAAAGTCTAGTGTTGGAAATTAACATGCAGAGCACCCTACGTGCTTTCATCCTCTGATTCTGACCAATGAACAGACAGTTAAAGCGTAGTCACGCCCTTTTTATTCAACAGACCAATGACTGTACAGCGTTGTTCTCTTGTCCCGCCTACTTTGATTCAGAGACCAATGAGCGGTGCGGGGCGGGTCTGTTGTTTGGAGAAAGAAGCAGGAAAAGAGCCGTTGCCAGTCGCCATTTTAGACTCTTGTGTCGAGGTTGTCTCATAGAAGCCTCACGCTTATCTTTTTTTTATTCCGTGTAACTACTAATTAAAGAAACGATGTCTCGATTTTACCATAATCGCGGCGGAATGGGGATGAACAATTTCAATCCCCGTAGAGGCGCTGGGCCTGGAGGTCCAATGCGTGGGGGATACATGGGAAATCAACAATTCAGGAACCACCCGTTTCAGAACCAAAACCAAAATCGACGAAATAACTTCAACAAGCCGGTCAACCAGACCCAACAGAAACCCCAGCAAAGCCCGGCCGCCCCGGCTCCCGGCCCAGCTCTGACCATGAAAGCCCCGGTGAAGGAGGAGAAACCCGTGGAGCAGCCCAAGCAAGCGACCCCTGCCCTTCCCGCTACTCCCAAGATCCCATCACCACCACCGAAGCCGATAGTCACATCACCGCCTCCAAGCCAGCCTAACAAGCCCCAGGAGCAGATCAAGTCCCCACCGGCTAATGTTAATGGTCAACAGCCGAAGCAGGCCCCTCCACCGGGCCCCAAGCCTCCACAGCAGCAAAGCCAGAAACCTCCTCAGCAGTCACCCAAGCCTATTCCGCAAGCTCCAAAACCTATTGCACAAGCTCCCAAACCTATTCCGCAAGCTCCCAAACCTATTCCTCAAGCTCCCAAGCCTGCGCCACAGCAAGCCCCAAGGCCCGCGGCACAGCCGGCCCCCAAGCCTGAGCAAAAAGAGGTAGTGCCACCACAGGCCCCAAGACCCCAACAGCAAGCCCCCAAAACTCCGCAACAGACACCCCCGAAACCCCCACACCAGCAGCTACAGAACCAGCAGCAGGGTCCAAGGCCTGGCGGAGGTAGTCAGCCTGGTCAAAGGCCCCAGCAGAACCAGACCGGCCCAAGACCAGGCCCTCAACAGCAGCAAGGCCATCGACAGGGCCCGAGAGGCGGCCATCAACAGGGCCCGAGAGGCGGCCACCAGCACAACCAGAGAGGCGGCCATCAACAGAACCAGAGGAGTGGGTTTCAGCAGAGACCACCAGCGTCCAGGCCCAGAGAGCAGGAGCAGCCCAAACCGATGGAAACCGAGCAGGATTCGGACAAGGAACGGACCAAGGTTTGAGTTTTTTTGTCGTCCTCATTGTTAGCCACGTTAGCCTTTAGCACAGGGGTGCGTTTGAAATCTCTTTTCTTCATCTCCCGACCGGGCGGTGCTCTGTAGAATCAGGCGATCAGGCCCGTTGGTATTGTTTGCAGGTGAACAAAACGAACAAACGTTTACAATCGACCTGCAAATCCGCCATCTTGTGAAATAAACGCAAGACGGCTTTTCAAACTTATCTTTTAATCACGTGTTTGCATAATACTGTAAAGTCAATCATGTAATGTGTAAAAAATGACTTACACGATGTGCCACGCCTTCGTTAAGCGCAGATCTTATATGTAGGTCACTAGTGCCAGACTGTGGGGGATGGGCGACCTAACAAAGAGCTATTACGAAAGCGTAAAATCTCATCTTTTGTTTTAGATTGACTTCAAGCTCTCCATGCTGCTGAAGCCTGGTGAGAAAGCCTACACTCAGAGATGCCGTCTGTTCGTTGGTAATATGCCCAATGATATCACTGAGGATGAATTCAAGAAAATGTTCTCCAAGTACGGAGAGCCCAGTGAAGTCTTCATCAACAAAGCCAAAGGCTTCGGTTTTATCAGACTGGTAAGCTCAAATTCAATGCCAGTGTCATGTGCCGATTAAGTTGACAGTGATGTAAACCAGGGTTTTGATGCTTTTGTTGTAGGAGTCAAGGGCCCTTGCTGAAATCGCAAAGGCAGAGCTTGATGACATTCTTATTAAAGGAAGGCCCCTGCGTGTGAGGTTTGCCACTCACTCTGCTGCTCTGTCCATAAAGAACTTGTCACCATTTGTTTCCAATGAGCTCCTGGAGGAAGCCTTTTCACAGTTTGGGATGGTCGAGAGGGCCCTGGTTATTGTTGATGACCGTGGGCGCTCCACCGGGAAGGGTATTGTTGAATTTGCATCCAAACCTGCAGCCAGAAAGGCCCTGGACAGATGCAACGATGGAGTTTTCTTACTCACTTCGTATGTATTCCTGTTGCCATTTTGCATCTTTGTACTGCATAGTTTATCCATCATGTTAATCATTGTGTTTAATGTTTAGATCACCTCGTCCCGTTATTGTTGAGCCCCTGGAGCAAGTTGATGATGAGGATGGTCTTCCCGAGAAACTGGCCCAAAAGAACCCAAGATACCAAGTGTAAGTCTTTTTATTTATTTTTTTTTTATTTTTTTTTTTTAAATGTGAAGGTACTTTATTTATGGACTTCAGTTACAGAGACACACAACTTGAAAAGTACAAATCAATGAATTACTGCAACAAACAATAGTCAAGTATAGTATAGTATAGTCAAGTATAAAAAGTGTGTTTGAAATCATTGACTACCAAGAAACATTCCTCCAACTTTCAATTTTTCAGGGTAAAGGATCCAAGAACTTAGGAGTTTAGGAGTGTTTCACAACCCATTTTATTATTCTTTAATGTTTTGTTTTAATGAGACTTTATGATGGTATAGCCCCAATGTGACATATAAAGAATAACAAGTAGTGTAACAAATAACTAGAGTTAGAAATACAATTATTAATATTTTTTTTTTTTTGAAAACTTTATTTAAACATTTTCGGTTTAATACACATACATATCGTGCCAGCCAGTGGCACACATACGCATCCAATTATGTATATAAATACAAGTAAAAACAGACAAAAGCAAGACACAACATCCCAAAAAAAACAAAAACAAAAAAAAAACAAAAACAAACAAAGGCTGCAGTGTGCACATATCTTGCAGACATTGAAGCGATTTTAATGGCTACTCAAAACAGTCAGCCACACAGTCATACATCAGTAAATGGCAAACTCTCTACAAATTCGATGAAGGATGACCATGTTCTATAATATTTACATTGAGACCCTTGCAAACTATATCTTAAATATTCTATCTGCAAACAGGACATTACCTCTCTAACCCAGTGAATGAAAGAGGGGGGGTGTGAATCTTTCCATTTCAGAAGAATTAACCTTCGGGCCAAAAGAGAGCAGAAAGCGACTGCATTAGTTTGGAATGAAGTTATACCTTGTTGGTTCAAAAGAACCCAAGTGTAAGTCTTTGATCAGCCTGCTGTAGTAGTTCATTGTTTTGTGTTACTGCCCCGGTCCAGGAGCAGATGGTGGTGTTTTATCACGTGGGGGTGGCAAAATCAATGGCTTCAGGCTGTGAAAATCAATTGTGTATGGCAGATGTTTGGTCAACTAAAATGCACTGTTAACTGTGAAATCATCTTTTTGTACAGGGAGAGGGAAAAGCCACCCCGCTTTGCTCACCCCAACTCTTTTGAATATGAATACTCCAAGCGTTGGAAGTCCCTGGATGAGATGGAGAAGCAGCAGAGACAACAGGTGGAGAAAAACATGCATGAAGCTCGTGAGAAACTGGAAAGTGAGATGGAGGACGCTTACCACGAGCACCAGGCGAATATGCTCAGACAAGGTACATTTAGTGGTTTGATATAGATTGTTCCACCAAATAAGGTTAGGAAGGAATGTTTTTTTTTTACTGACTTTGTGTTTCCATGAAGATTTACTGAGGAGACAGGAGGAGCTGAGGCGCATGGAGGAGATGCACAGTCAGGAAATGCAAAAGCGCAAGGAGATGCAGCTCAGGTATTCTTGCTTTCATGTTTTTATTTATGTGGCTGTGCTCTTTGTGTGGAGACTTATCTAAATACTGTTTTGCGGTGACAGACAAGAGGAAGAGCGCCGCAGACGTGAGGAGGAGATGATCCGCAAGAGGGAGATAGAGGAGCAGCTGCGTCGTCAGCGCGACGAGAGCTACAGAATGGGAAACTTCATGGATGTGAGAATTGTTTTTACAGAGTTTTTTTTGTCCAGAAATGTTATCTGTGAGATTTTTAATGTATGATTGCTTTTGTTTCAGAGAGAGAGAGAAAGGGAGCTGAGGCTGAGTTCTGGTGGCATGGGAGGTGAGTAGTAATAAAGCATATACTGTCATGTTGTGGTGAATCATTTTAACTTTTTACTGGCATGATGAAGCTTTACTCTGCTAGTTGTTTTGGGGTTTGAAAATTATTCAGCTTCTTCTATTCAGATTTGTTATTTGCATGAAAATGTTATCCAGTGTGGTGTCAAGTCCTATACATTTTTCTTTTCATTTTTATGAGGTAGAGTCTCCAGCACAACTTTCTCTCTAGTGACACGGGTAGAACGTTTTTCTTTTTCTAAGTCGCGCACACAAACCAACAGGCCCGAGAGTTTTGAGTGTGTCGTTATGACAGATGGCTGTCAATCATTTTGAACGTTTGCTGCTGCCAGACTAAAAAAACAGAATTGCAATGGCCCAGCTTTGTACCTAGAGAGCGACTAAACTCGTTATCATAATAAAATTTCAAACAATTTTGATACTGGGAGGAAAAAAACCCTATACCAATTTCAATACCACAGCAAAAAACAAATCCCCCTTTAAATATATACTGTATTTGCTTGTCATTGTGCTTAAATTATGCTAGGTTATATAATTCATGTGATGGTCATTGGCTATATTCAGTCCTGTAAATAGTTTATATTGTCAAACTGTCTGTTTCTGCCTTCATGAATAGTGTATAATATCTATTTTATGCATGCCCTTGTAGTTTATTTAGATGTCGACCGATTTGTCTGCAGGCCTATATTTAGGTATTTTGCAATATCGGCCGATCTAGTGCCAATAAAAGCTGATATCTCCGGGATCTAAAGTGATAGCCTTCCCATTGGATTTGCATTGGAAAGAGTAAAGTCAAGGCTTTAAAATGAGTCCTCTGACAACATCCTCGGCCTCAAGTGAACTGAGAAACATGCAGCGAAAATGGTAGTTTTAACCTTTGTAATTGTATTTTTGATCGCTGCACAAAATGCTAGTATGCTAATGCTAGCGGCAGCTATTCAAGACTGGGACAGAAAATGATAGAATCACCTAAAGTAATAAAATAAAATGGGCCACGGCTGGAGAGGCCAAGTATGTTTTTACAGGATTATAGAGCACATCAGCATTGGCCAATAAAAATCCCCCAAAATCCGCATTGGCCTTAGAAAAATCCGTATCGGTTGACCTCTAGTTTTATTAGGTTACTATCTATCTCTACCAAGTTTTATGTTTCGTGTTGCATGTTTGCACCAAATTCATAGTTTGTGAACCTGCTCACTGACAATGGCAATAAAACCAACTCTGATTCTAATACTTTTAGTAGATACTACTCTAATACTATTAGTATCAATGCTCAATGAATATTAGGGTCAATACAACCCTAGACAAGACAAGTTTCATTTTTGGAGGAGTGCATAGACATGCTCTGAAGAAAGAACAATCTTACAAACTGCAGCACCTCGCTCTGGTACTCGCACTCTTAAAAATAATGGACCGTCTGGAGCCTGGATAAATTTTTTGCTTGTGAATAGTAACCTGGGTTCCTCTTCTGTACAGAGATGGCCTATGCCACACCCAATCCGAAGTTCGGCATGGGCTTTGAAGGGCAGCAGGGAATGGGCGGATCCCCCGGCCTTATGAACAACGAAATGGTAAAGTATCCCCTTTTTGGGAAAATCATTAGTTTTTAGATTGTTGATCTGCACAGAAGTCATGTGGATTATGGATTTGTCATTGCTGCGGATTGTGGGTTTTGAAGCCGATGAGAAATGTTCAATTTTTAAGTAATCTGAGACAAATGCTGGCCGAAACCCCCCAAAGTCACGTTCTTGCTAATCCTAATAAATCAAGCCAACGACCTTCAGCCTGTACTAAAACTTCTGACTCTACTGTGTGTCCTAAAGCTGAATACTGCTCACTCGGTATTGTATCTTGTAGTAGGCTGCAGTTGCAAGCCCTGTCTGAGGTGAGCGGGACAGGCACCTTTTTCGAGGCATGTGTTTTAAGTGACTCTGGGCTCACACATATCTCTGGTTTTACTCCGCTCATGGATTTTATGACCCTTTTTTTGTACTTGAAGTAAAAATGTCTAGAAGTGTAACTTTTGTTAGGACTGGCTTACTGCATGACTAATAAATCATGCGTTTTTGTACTGCAGCAGCACAGCTTTAGTGCAGGTTGATGAAAGTGGCTTTTTCTGATTTTAAACAAGGACTGACTGATGGGGAAGGTACAGCCTCTTGTGAAAAAGTATTGGCCTGTCGAGAGACTTATCATCTGCCTATCATGACCAACAAAAATAGTTTTGATCCTGACACTAATGCAGATAACGACATACTGGCTAATATTAATTTTCATTGGTCAGGAACAGTGGCTTTTGATCACCTAAATCAAATAACTTAAGT
This sequence comes from Gobius niger, assembly GCF_951799975.1. Classification (NCBI taxonomy): domain Eukaryota; kingdom Metazoa; phylum Chordata; class Actinopteri; order Gobiiformes; family Gobiidae; genus Gobius; species Gobius niger. The sequence continues at coordinate 21,985,850 of NC_136865.1, read as the reverse complement.
AATTGTATTGGCTCTAGTTCTGCCCATACAAAGCTAACCTCTCCATTTGTGATGTGATATCGGATTTTGCAGGTGACCAATACTGTATTGTGCGTGTGTGTACAGACATATATCAATTGAGGTCTGTTTTTTGTTTTATTTATTGGCTGACAAGTAACACCCACATGACAATGGGCCATTATTACAGGGTCACTCATTTTCTCGTGTGTAGTGTATATATTTCAGCCACTTGGAGGTTTAATTTTGTATTTTTTTTTTATCTGAAGCTTATTTTAATCAAGGCAGCCATTTCTTTGTCGTATTTCTTCAGGTCTGCTTTTGACTGTTTCATATCCATTTTTACTTACTTAGGTTTTTGTTGCTACTTTGCCACAATTTTTTTTTGCAAAGCTTGTAAACAAGCTACAACAGTTTATTTGTGGCACGAAAAAAGGTGCAAACTTGGGGTGGGACGAAATACAATATCACTAATCGCCTTATTCTCATTGCGATTAGCGATAAACCAAACGCCGCAATTAGCTACGCGATATGATGTTGACAAAGTTCTGCTTTCACTCTCATGGTTTTACAGCAACGGAAGCATTAGCCACATATCTGTGGGTCTACAGCCTGTAGATCGTGAAAGACTTTCTAGATTTCTTTATCGCTACATTTTGAGTCAAATTTTGATTGCTGTCTTGGTGAAACATAATATACATCAAGTCACATACAAGCATCCATTTTTCTTATGTTTTTAAAGTAGAGACGCACCGATCCAATACTGGTCCTGGATATCTGAGTCTATCCTGCCAAAACAGTACCATATTGGGTATTGATTCCAAATATCCGATACTGAACCGATGCTCATTTTGGCGCTCACCGTTTTAAAAACCCAACTTTCACAATCTAAATCTAAGTGAATATTGGCTGTACTATTTTTTTTAAAGTTTAGAACCTGGACATTTCAATCACTGAGTTAGTTTTAACCATAGACTGTAAAATTAAGTAGATTGGGGGCACGTGACTTCCCCCATTGCTTTCAGCACGGGCTAACGGAAGCTTGTTCATGGCAGCGATTTGAGTGTTTTTGAAGCCAACGCCATCTTGTAGAATAGGGCAAAAATAAAGGATCAAATTGGATGAAGTTGCACATTTTAAGAAAAACACGTGGAGGTAAGAATGCCACGCCTGTGTTTCATTCATGACTTCAAGACTAGCAGCCTGGTTTCGGACATGGGGAGCTTGTCCGGACTCCATCATGCGCAGGGAGGCAAGGCTGGGAACCACTGATCTACTGTAATAAAGGCCAAGTGTTTGTATTATAATTCTAAAATGCTGTTAAACTCGAATAGCGGATCTAAGCTATTTATAATGCGCTGAATCGGATCACTTCATGTTGTGAATTGTTTATATTAATGCAAAGCATCAGTTGGTATCGGGTATTGGTAGATACTCAAAACACCAGTATTGGCATTGGTAGAAAAAAAGCTGGATCGGTGCGTCTTTAGTTGAAAGTGTTTGTAACTCTGCACTATTTGCAAGCATTTAAGTAAGCAATAATGCAAAACGGAATTACCCATAAGTAATTATCATAATGTTAATCACAATTCTTTTGCCCAAGATAATACTGTTAGGCAAAGTTTCGAAATCCTCCCATGCATAGGGTCAACATTGTAGTTTCGCGGTTGTCTACGTTTCTGATTGCCTGATTCAATCAGTAATGGGTTGAGGCTGCAAGCTTCCATCTTCATGGAGCTTTTATAGCACTGGAGGAGTGAATGTCCCAGGGCTTGTACAACTATAATGTTCTTTCACTCATGGACCAACTGGGTCCTGCACTTTGTGCGGCCATTGATTCAGAGTCAAACTCTGGGGGTCACAAAAATAATAGTTGTCACGTGACATTCCTGGAGTGGTAAACATTGTAGTGCCATGGTAGCACTTGCTTGGTAGGGTGATGGATTAATGTTCCTGCGGTGTTTTAGGCACTGATTTCTCAAGTTATCAAAGTCTGAACATAGCTGTGTGGACTGCTGCATAATATATTTGCCTAAAGACGCCTTAAGTGTGCGGAAAGGCACCTCGGCAGAGCAAACGGACTACATTGTTTTGAGACATCAGTTGTTCATCTCCACACAGCAAAAACTAAAAAAAACTTTTGTACTGGGCTTTATGGTAACATAATGTACAAGTGGACATAAGTTCTACAACTCAAGGCATTATGGTAAGAAACATCTGTTGCCAAACAGTGCTACCATGGCCCAGAACGAGACAGTGTCTTAGATGCTGACACCCCAATAGGCTAAAACTATGGTTTTATAAAATAAATCATTGTGGATGAAGTATAACTGGATTTGACATTCACAAGTGATAGCAACACTTTTGAAAACTTCTCCTGTAGGCTCCTTTGCTTTAGTTTACCGTGTATAAAAGACAATGGGATTTCAAGTTCGAATACTAAACATTTTCTTGATTTTCCAAAAACGCCACACTGTTATCCTATTTGGCTCTGAACATCATGGTTTTGATTTTTAACATTATTTATATATTTTCCTACAAATGTCACTTACTGTAATCTGACGTCTCGAGCTACATTGAGTTGTAGTATACACTGGAGAGGCCGCAGCCTGCTGTGGCCATGACTAACGGTAGCATTACCCTCTTCTCTTCCCGTATGTTGCCTGTGGCGCCTGTGGACCTTCATTTTGGATCGTTTCCTCGGATGTGTCTCCTGCTGATTATTATGATTTGATCTAATAATCGCCTCCGCTGATGCTAAATCCTCACGGACATGAACTGTTCACTCATGCACGGCCCCATACTTGCCCCTTTTATGCTCCACTCCACAGCGTAGCGAACGCTTTCCACCGAGCGGCGCACGGGGAATGGGTCCTGGTAACAGTGGGTACAGCCGGGTCCGTGAAGAGTTTGATGGTCCCGCTAAGAAACCCCGATTTTAAACCCCTTTGCTCGTAGCAGCACTCTTTGTATAGAATCTTCTGAATAAATATGTCGTCATTTTTGTATTTAAGTTCAAGTGTTGCAGCATTTTAGCGCTACATTTACTCCTTTAATGACCAAGGTCAGTTTATTTTTATTTTGAATTGTCAGTAGTATAAAAGATCACATCATGTGATCAGTAGTTCTCTATGACCCATGTATAATTTTCTCAAATGTATTATGCTCTGTGAGTCGTCGTGACTGTTTAAACTTTATATGGCTGTGTTTGTGCCATCACATTTGGAGTCAAAGCATGTGATATAATAAACAACATTGGTTCTATGAGGAAATCTTACACTTTTATTTATACAAACAAGCTAATTGAGCCAAGTTAAAATTGATTACTACAACAAAGCACAACACTGAGGTGCATTTCCACATGGTTGGTACAATGTGGGTCCAATGGGGCCATTGCCTTTCAAATACCAGCAGAATTTCAAACTAAAAGTTGTGTTTAGTCTACTGCTGTCCGCACTGGAGAGGTACACTTTATATTTTACACTGCTCCAGGCGAGAACTTGCTCTTGAAAATGTTATTGCACCACCAGTGTCTAAAACAAAGCTGCTCACGCTGAGTAAATGTGTGAAGCTCATCATTCCTGTGCTGAGACGGCCCATACGGTACCACTCCAGTGGAAATACGTCTTTCGTCACTTCTGTAATTCATTTTGCTCATATTACATAAATTGGCACTAGTCCATTTACCTATTAAAGATTGTTTTAGATCTGTGATTACCAATCATAGCAAAGTAATGTAGTTATTGTTCTATACTAAAGAGTGTCATCAACCTTAAGGTATTAGCAGAGGCTGTTTTTTGACCACTTAAAGGAAATGCTTAACTCTATTTGCAGAAACGGCTTTAATCTGTAAGAGTGTAAGCTGTGCTTCTCTGAATGTGGTCACAAAGTGATTGAATGCCGTTGTAGATGCCTCAGTGCAATTTTTATCTTCCTTTCTGATGAATAGTGCAAACTCTGTATTGAGTTTGTAATAGTTTCAACAAACATTCCCCTAGAATCAGTAGATCACATGGGCTGCATCAGCCACGTGGAAAAAAAATTGTTGACCTCTTGCACAGGTGTTTGGTTCATATGCTGAAAAGAAATATAGGTTCACAGAGGCAGTGATAAATATGTGACACATTTTTATTTTTTATATTTGGTACATGGTCTATAATGACATTCTACCAAGAGACCTTTGTGCCTCTCAATGGAGCCGTGTTGCAGTAACAGTCTGTTGCTGATTGAGCTCTTGCAGCGGACCAGCACATTCTGGAGAGAGCCGGAGGGAAGGTCCAGAATAGTCCGTTTTGGAGAGCATACTCATCTCGGACACCGCAGTCAAACCAGCTTCTCCCTTACAACATGACTTGCCTTCCTGATGATCTTATTGAGGGTGCTGCCCCAGCAAACGGTACATGATGCCGCTTGTACAATATCCAGATGCCACTTGTACAATATCCAGATGATTGAAGGACCTCAGCTGCCTTTGGAAGTAGAGACTGCTTTGCCCCTTCCTGTCGAACTTGTCCATTCTCTTGCTCAAGTCCAGTTTATTTCCCAAGTATAGTGCTAGGTGCTTGAACTCCACAACCTCCACGCCGGCCCCCTGGATGGATGTGGCGGCCACAGCAGCGTTGGTGCTCCTCAGGCCCACTACCAGTTCTCTGGTCTTTGGCATTTGAAGTGAAAGGAACCACATTCTGCTCAATTTGACAAAGTTGTGCACCACAGTTCTGTACTCCAACCACTGCAGAGTCATCAGAGAACTTATCAAGATGGCAGAATTCAGAGCAGTAGTTGAAATCTGTGGTGTAGGTGAAGAGGAATGGAGAGAGTACAGCCCCTTGAGATGCCCCGGTGTTGCTGACTGATTTATTCTCTTACCGAGTTTAAGATTATTTGTTTTTACCATCTCCTACTTCAGCCATCCAACTACCAGATCAATCAGAAATCCCTCTATATAGTCTGGTCGCTCTTCTTCCTTTGGGTCAATTGGAAATAAGTAATTGAGAAAAATGAAGGACATACAAAAACATAACCTGAATGGCCCTCTGTTGGCCTTTTTGACAATTTGACTGGCACCAGTGGAGGAATGATTAAAAAAACCTTTAGCATCAATACGCCATGGTTGAGGAAAAGCAAACTACTCCCCTTTTGAAGATACAACATATTCATGTTGTGCTTTACAAACTCTGAAGCCCTCACATTGATTTGCAAATTAAGAACTCGACAGCTTTCGTTAACTGGAGCCACACTTTTCTTTGGCTGGTTCTTTTCTGAGGCACCTGTCGATGCTCTCAAAGATAAAACACTTATTTCTCAATCAACAGAGACTAAGATATGCCATGACGGTCTATTTGTCATTGTACAACCATTCAACAAAACTGTGTTCAGGTGTTAATCCTGCACAATAATTAGTGGTTTCTTTGTGCTTTTGTGGCATTGGACACAGTTTTCTATCGTTGTTAAAAATCCGCAATGGCTGTATTTTATTTGTTAAAGTGACAACAATAGGCCATGGCCATGCCCATTTTATTATAGGACTAACTTCCTTCACTTTTATATTTGGCCACTGATTGAATATTTTCGAGTTTGTTCACTCACAAATACATCAACATTATTAAAAAAAAACATCAAATGGAAAACGAGTTGAGTTGCCACAGCAGACCACGGTCTACAACAAATCACTTGGGCATCAAAGGATCCTGTCTCACTACGAGCCGTGAGCTCTGAGCAAAGACAATGTGGTAGGTGAAGTCAAGGCATACAGTAAGTCAAAGATCCTTCTGTATTTTCATTGTTTGGTATTAAAGGCATACTGTGAGAGATTTTACAGGGGCTTGTTACTGAGCATAACCTTTTTTGTAAGTATTTCGCCTATGTTCTTAAGTTAAAGTTCAATCGTGAGTTACATGCTCGCTTCAAGATAAATGGGGCTTTCAAAAAAAGACTATTCCAAAGAAATGACACTGTCCTCAGCTATAAGCTGTGCACACTTGTTTTCAATGGTTTCATGGTTTTCCCCATTAAAGGCTTATTTATAAGTTTCCTTTCTGCTGTGATGAGCCTTAATTTGCTTGTTGCATTAAAACACTATGCTAGTTTCTCAACCCTAAACTTATGAATGCCAGTTTCCTGTTCCATTCTTGACCAACCCGGCAGTGTCTGACTGTATGAACGGGAAAATGTCCTCCAGCAAGTTATTTACATCCTACAATACATATTGGATACATTTTTGTCTGTGGTTGGTTATCCACAAATATTACGGGTTCTCTTGTCCAATGTGTGAAAAACTATTAGTGAGTCTATGATTGTGTTTGTAAGTTCGGGGTAGCAGAAGTAGCATAGCATTTTCATGCAATTTGCCAAAAGGAGACACTGATCAATTATATAAAGAAAAAAAAAATATTGGCCCATGTGCCTATAAACACAATGCCTGGCATGCAGATTTAACTGCAGTCTGTGTGAAACTTCAAAGTTTTACTATTTAAACTGTACTTTTATTTGCTGTAAATTTATTTGTTTCATTCGTAGTTTTTTCAGTGCAAGTCCTCAGTCCTCATAGTATGTTTTTAAGCATCAACTTAATGTTTAATTATTTAACGTACTTGGGTCTGGGTGGGTCTCAAGTTATGTTTTGCTCCTTCAATATGACTTCTGGGTCTCACTGAGCGTTTGTGTTGCATGGCACTGTCAGTCGGACTTCTAAACTGCAGCTTTTTTCACTGTAGTTTGTCTTTGAACATCTTAGATGACCAAAGGATGACTGCAGACCACAGGGCAAGAATGGTTAAGATCTGCATATGTTGCATATATGTACCACTTTCTTTTTACAGGATCTTCTTTGACGTCCCATCAAACAGTAACAACGCATCTGTAAAGTCTAACTTTAGTAGTCGGCTCCGTTGGGTTTTACCCGAACACTAATCGAGCTATAGTGACCAGGACAGGGCTATTTGGACCCTTACAGCCCATGATCTAAGGAGACGCACAACCACTTGTCTAGTACATGGGATTTTTTCATTAGTTTTTTGAACAGACCTGTTCAATGTTATGACTCCACATATGCTGTTGAATCCTGAACGATTTTTTTAAGTCCGCACGCCTCGACCAGCCTCTTTTTTATTATTTCAGTGCACAAATTACCTTCAGCGTAATCGATGGAATACCGGAGTCCTATCCATGTTTTGGCCAAACCTATGGGACTTGAGCTTTCTATTTTTCAGTCTTCAATGAGAGTAGAGTTTTTTTTTTTTATTAAGAAATTCCCAAGGTTCAAATTATCTGGAAAAAGCTGAGCGGTGACTCACTTCCAATGAGTTGACTTTACTATGGCCTGGACTGTGAGAAGTACTGTGACTTGAGTGACTTGGACTTAAAGCTGTAAATAGTTAATCACTATAGCACTGCAGCTATAGCAAGTCTTGGTTTGATGATTAGCTTTGTAATATAATCCATTCTTAACTACCTATTACCCATTAAGTTTGCGAAAATGTCTAGTATCCTTTTGCATTGGCATTAATGCATATTTAGTCCACATGCCTTACTGAGATTACAGAAGTAATTGTCAACCAATTGTAATCTGTTATTTTGATTTTTGATAAACCAAAGCAATGCCAGGGAAGAGGCTTTATTAGCCAGAGCTAGAAGTTAATTGTTAAACCCTGTTTGACAGTATATTTAGACAAAATGACAAAGTCCTCAAGCGACTTCAGAGTTTCTCTTGGTGATAACTTTATATCCTATGCCTTTCGCAATCCAATAATTAAATGTAAAAATAGGTATTATTAAACTTATCAATTGGTGAAATAGTTGCAGTCCTACATGTGATTGTTCTCATTAAAACAATGTAGTTTCATCCAGTCCAATTCAAACTTCTAACATTAAACTGGACTAAACATTTAGAAAAAGCAACTGTTTCACTCCCCATCTAGGGGGCATCGTCATGCCGGGCTTGGTGGAGCTCCCTAGTTGGCGTTTTTTAAATGTAAGTCCAGTTAAGTTTTAAATGTTACAAGTTTGTCTAAACACTTCCCCATTTCACTGAAATAAAGCGTTTTGTTTAGACGGTGGTTTGGTCTCATTCCATAGTACATAATTAACACTTTAACCATAAATATTTCTGAAGCTATTTTGAATATGTCCTGATTATTAATAGCAGTATTGATTGTATTTGAGAGCCACTAAACTCGAGGGGCATTCTCAAAACATTAAATGTAATGTTTGTGTGTTGGTTGTGTGTACTTTTGTTTTTCTTTAACAGGTTTGAGCGTCTTAAACGTGGTGGAGGAACTCTAAATCTGTCAGTGGTAAACATTTAGTCACTTTGAAAACCTTTTGAATAGCCGGCAGTTGAACTACACGACATTTTAGCATGTCTGAAATATCTTATACATTTAGCTGGTTTTAACTCTAAGTGCCAGGATGTGCATAAAAACAAAAGTGACTGCAAAGACCTGGTTGACATGGATCTTAATGAGCTCATGTAGAACTTTGAAATACATCGTTTGTGATGAAAATGTCCCAATAAGTCCCTGTTGCTGTGAGTACTTGGAATTGTAACTGAATTACCCAGTCAATCTTCAGCAGTGTGCTCCATTTCTGAGACATTTTGACAAAAAACCCTTTTCCACTGGTACCCACTCACCCCTGCAAGGCTTAAACATGTTTCCACTCGTTTCATGAGCTGAGCTGACACTAGAATGTGACTGCAGCCTGCTGAATCAGCAGAAGTCTGACGCCACACTACACCCCAGTAAGCAATACCAACAGGCATAACTTTACATACTTCATTGGCTTGTATCTTATCTGCAGATTGGCATCACAGTCTTGACCTTGCAGCCTACTGCCTTCTGTTTTTCCTTATTAAGGTGTTAAATTACAATATAATGCCATTGATCCAGCAGCTGTTGCATGTTTAGCACCCACTTAGATGATGTTGACCACATTTTAAATGATGGAAAACTGGATACACAAGAGTAAAGTAGTGCTTGAGCGAGCAGTGGCGCTTAATACTGAGGAGGTACTTGTGGAAAAGTAGTAGCTGCTGATTTTTAACATCCACTGACCCAAGAGGACCCTAGAGCATGTTTATGGATGGACCTTTAGGAAAACTGTATTCGAACGTCTTCATACTCATGTGTAATAACCTTGTAACTGGAAAAGGGAGCTTTCTTAAGCTCTGTATTTTACTGACTTTTTTTCCCCCCCTAATTCTTCTTGTGACCTCTAGAACTGTCCGCTGATACCAGTCACACCTTTGGTGCCATGACTTTGCTCTTGCTGACGACAGAACTTCATAGTTCAATGTTGATGGGCCCAAATATAGCATTGACATTAACAATGAACCTGGCTGAAACATCTGAATATTGACATTTATGCATTTCCACCATACATTTCCCAATGGCATCATACGCCATGTGTCGACTGGATGTAAGAAACATAGCTGCTGCCTCCTAGACTACAAGACCCTCCTTTTTCTATTATCGTTTAATGAATTTGACTTATACCTTAATCAATTTTTTAAAAAGTAAAAATAATCCACCCCTTTAGCATCTGCACACATACCCCAACACCTTCTCACCCACACTCATTCCTGCATACACTGCAACGGATGTGCACAGTAAGCACTGCCTCGTTATGTGTAAGATGCATTCAATAAATCAGTCAAAAACAAAAAAAAACACCATGGCATTGTATAAAAAATGGTCGTGCCATTAATGAATGGTGCTCATCTAGAGATTTTGTTTAACCTTTAGCATAGAAGGCCCTTCTATAATCTGTAATAAAAACATTATTCCTTAGCCTGACCCACTCTTAAGTGCTCACTGTTTATCACTGTTGTGCTTACAGTGATAAGTTATAGAGCCAATAGTTTCACTCAGGGCGCCCTGGACACTCTTTGCTATTGTCTTGCGGCCTTATTTTCATCAGAGATCCAAAACCTCCCATGCCTTTGCCATTTTTAAATGTTGAAAAGGGTCTTTCTTCACTGGCTTTGGACTCTCAGATTCAGTCCTAAGCACTTTACTGTGAGCGTGAATGGTGTGCTGTGCTGTGTGCTGTGTTCGTAAAGCTGTAGCTGTCCCAGTCTGCAGTAGAAGTCAGTGGACAGTAAACACCAGAGGTATTTGACAGAGCAGCAGACCATGAAAGGTAAGTCTACACTCTACACACGAAGATAAAACTTTTTGGGGATTTGTGCTTTGAAAATGTCAGGGGTGACACAGGGCGTCTGGCGTCACACTCATGAAGAATGGCATCACAGTGCAGATTGTTGTGGATGTGCTCTATAGTGGTATTGTCTGTGGTTGTAGCACCTGGTCTCATCTGTTTTTCTGGTTGAGTGAATTTCCTCGAGCGCCGTCTGCCCGGGCAATGCGGAAGCTGGACCGTGTCCTTGTACCTGTTTTTAACGCCTGCTTTTGTCCTGCGTGAAAAAACATTTGATCTGTGGGTTGATTCCGTGATCACTTCACTCTTAAAACACAGCTGTTCATACAATTATACAGTATATTTAAGTAAAGTGATTCCAGCTGATGAACGATCAAGTCATAAACATTTCTCCAGAGGCTGTGGCTGCATCGATGGGCAGTGGGACTTTATTTTTGAAAATTCAAAGCGTGTACATTAAATACAGAAAATGTAAAGAAATAGACATTTGTGTTTGTGTGCAGTGGTCATTCACACCGGATGGGTGGGGCTACAGCACATTAGGCAGAGCCGCTGTTCAGTGCTCAGCATTGACCCATTTCTGACCATTTTTTAGGTGTATTAAAGATACAGTTGCTATTACATAGATACAAGATGCAAAGATTAGTTATGACCAGAATAATACAAGATGAAAAATTATGCTGTCCATAATAAACGAGTTCAACGAGATTATCAGTTTAAACACTTTATGGAATTTTTTATTTTTTGTTTGTCCTTTTATTTATCCAGGATAAAACTCATTGACATTAAAAATCTCTTTCAAGAGTGTCCTGGCCAAGATGCAGGGGAACAAGTTTACGCACACGACAAAATTGAAAACAAACAAAAGCACATTATCTTAACCATTGAGCATCTTTTTTTTATTTATTCCGTTACCGCTTCCTTTGGAGGTGCAGCCGGATCCTCCTTGGTGCAATAGTTGATGCTTCATGTTTTCGTTGTCCTCAGTCGCCCAACCATTCTCAGTTTATTGCGCTGCTCGACGAGTCTTTATGGGGGTTCTTGTTTGAGTATCAGTGACTTCATTCTGATTTTTTTAACTTCTTTTTCACCTTGTAGCAGTTTTATCAACACAACCGTTCTGAACTATCAACAATATCCTGATAATCTAATGGTTTCACTTGTGCTGTATGTGAGTACTGTATGTTCACTTTTTTGTTTGACCCTTTATAGAACTGCTGTAAATCATTCACCTTAAATTTCTGTGAATGTAAAATATAGGTTTGGTCAGTAATGACCTGAGAGGATTAATGAATACATTATATAACTACTAGTTTGTGTTTGAACCACCCTTTCACCTCATAGTTCAATATCAAACCAATGCTTAGTCATGTTACAACCATCCTCCGGTAGATCTCATCTAATTGTGTTGCATGTTTTCAAATGTAGCGGTGTAGTTGTGTTTGAGACATTTTTGCTAAATAGCTTTTGGTGCAGCTTTTGAAAGACCGCACACACCTTTGTATTAATGAATCACTCCTGTTGCATGGACAGCACCCCCTGCTGTCACAGTTCAGTATTCAAAGTTGATCGAACGAATGCACAGGACTATAAACTATAAAAGGCCTCACAATAATCGCGGCGCTCACAGACCTTCAGCTCATTTGTGGTTTTTAAGATATCACCACTGGCCTTCAAAAAACAAAAAAAACAAAAACACTGGTTGACTTTTAATTCAGCAACATTTGAAGAATATAGTGACAACTTCAGTGAGAAAGCAGCATTGCTCTTTGTAAAAAGCTGACCTCAGCTTTGGTAATAATCGAGCCATGAATATGCGGCACAACAACATTGCTTTAGTCCAGAGACCAGGACGGTTTTTGGCAAATGGCTGTTTCTTATTTTGTCACCTGGGGGTCACGTTGACTCATTTTTGGCAATGGGCTATTTTTGTATTAAACTATTGTCCAACGTCTTTACACATTTCACTTCACTGGCAGTGTTTTAGTGTATGCCACAGATTGTCACGGTTTGTATGAAGTTTATATTTGAGGAGGAACCAAGTCTGAAGCTGTGAAGTATTAGTCTGCACTGTGACCCATTCAGAAAACGAACTCCTCATCTGATAAACTCCACTCTGATCGACTCGGATGAACCCGGCTCTGGTACAGTCGTCCTCTTGAGTGTGGTGCCAAACGACCCTTCTGAACGCGCTGCTGCAGTTTTGAGTGGACTCCGGTTACTGTGCATAATATGGAGGCGGCTGTTGGTTGTTTGCTGCGCCTTTTTGTTGAAACGTGCCTTTGCCATTTTTGATAGTTTTTGGTTTAAAAACTCACTACTGGGTATTTTTAGATATTGTACATTTACACATAGTGGAAAAACACACACTTAAAGCATTACAAGCACGTTCAACAGATTCAAGAAGCTGAAGACTGACACCCGCGTCACTGCTCGGCCCTCATTGAGTGTTTCTCGTTTTAGGAGCCTCGACCGAGTGACGGAGGCTGAGGAACAACGGGACGTTTGCTTTGAGATTGGTGAGGATCCTAAAGAAGTGCCACATGTGTGTTTTTAAAAGTACAATTTAAACTAAATAGCTTTCACTTGTTTCTAGTTGAAAAGTAAACTGAATCCTGTGGACCTGGTGTGGCAGACCAGATGCCAGTCGTGTCAGATGCAAGGATGCCTTTTGGGTAAGAAACTTTAACATTTTTATTGGAATATTTGATCAGCTTTTACCATGGGAGAAACCAATGACTCCACTTTGCCTATAAAAGTAAAAAGACACGTTTCTAAATATTTCCCTGATTTGATTTTTTGGCATTTTCAGAAGGCGCAGTACCTGGACATGACCAGCAGAGGACACGCAGCTGGCGCAGAAGACAGGAGGCAATGCTTTCTCTAGTGTTAAATGTAACTTAGAGAAGTACAAGACAATAAAAACGTATCTAAATCCATTTTCAAGAATCTGCTTCCTTTTCATTATGAATTATGACATAATACATGAAAACTGCGACTCTTAAACTGCTTAAAACAAACTCTCAATGTTTAAACGGAGCTTTCCCCACATCCTGCCAGCCGAGTCTCGTGTCTGGCTCCTTTAGACTGGCGCAATTATAACTAAGGGCAAAAGGTGCAATGTTTCCACTGCTGAAGCGGGTCGTTTGCTCCGCGCTGGCTGTGAGCTCTGGACTGAGGCCAGAGGCGACAGGACGGGCCCGATGTGGGTCAGTTTCCCAGCCCGTTCACCTAGACTGCACCTGGACCAGACACAAGACTGGAACAAGAACTCAAGGGGAAATGGATTGGAGATTTTGAAGATTTTAGGATTTTTTGGGTCATATTTGTTTAGGTAGTTATTTTAAGTGCATTTGACTAGTTGCCATTTTGGTTTAAGTTAGTACAAATATAAAGATGTTTCTGATCTGACTTCCTCTTGGGACAATATAGACCTGTCAATATCAACATACTGTACATAAGGGCCATGAGAAGGTGCTAGTTCCCTTTTTTACTGCATTTTAGAAAACCTGAATGGCCCATGGATAAACATTTTAGCAGATCCTACATCAAGAATCAAAACAAAAGCTTCGGCCAGTTGGATTGCTCAAATTTTGCTTAAATGGTTTAAAAATCCACCTCTTCATGCGAACTTGACTTTACATAAACACCGTGTAGTCGACTGTTGTATAAGCCTCTGGGAGCCTTCAGTCTGCATTATTTAGCACGATACTTATGTCTTCATTTGTCACACAGGACGACCTCACCGCACAGGGCAGAGAGAAGCCAAAACAAGCACAGGGTTATTCAAATAGTCGACTTTAAAATGCTCATGACCTTGAGGGGCCAGAGGATGCGCTCCTTGTTTCCCACTTCCATTTTAGGAGCACACAAGCATGGACTTAATGCTCATTTGAAAGCTCAGACCCTCATACAATCTGGGAACCTTAAGTGTGGGGCAACTTCTACATTTTACACAGATTGGACATTTAATAAAGTTGAAATAGTTCCATATTAACTACAACAGAAATCCAACCCTTGAATGAACCAACTAAGGAAGGGAAAGGTTAATTTATTGGAGAAAATAAAATGCAAAACACTGGCTTGTTTCCAGTGGTGGAAGAAGTACTCAATATTCTTACATAAAAGTGCAGATACAGGACTAACATGTACTTCAGTAAAAGTATCTGATAACACAAGTAAAAGTATGAAAGTATGTATTGTAAAATGTGCTTTATAAGTTCAAAGTATTTAAGAGTTTAATGCAGGATTTTTTTTAAACCATTTGAATCAAACCAGGTCTAAACAAGTAAACCACAAACTCAGGTCAAAAACAGGAACTAAACCAGGTCTAAACCAGATCTCAACCAGAACTAAACAAGGTCTAAAGGAGCAAACTACTAAACCAAGTCTAAACTGGGACTAAACCAGTTCATAGGTCACTTTGGGTTAAAAGTAAAAGTATTTTATTTTCAATTCAAAAATGTAGTGGAGTAGAAGGTACAGATACAGGCTCTAAAATGTAGTAAAATAAAAGTATTCTTCATAAAATTTAAAGTAAATGTACCTATGATTTGTACTTTTTACTTCGTTACTTTCCACCACTGCTGATTTCTAAGTGGATTGGCAAAAACTATCAAATTTGCTCCAGGTATTTTCCCCATTGTTTTCGCCGCATCTCCATTCACGCACCACCTGCAGACTGCGCGTGTAAGACGAGCTGTCCACGAGGGAAAAGAGATAGACTTTGTCAATTGCTGTGTCCTCCTAAACTAGCGCGCGCACATGCATCTTTTATGGACATGCAACATTGATGTCTGTCCGCTCGCTGCTGCCGCCGGTCCCCCACACGGGAAGGAGGCTTGGGGCCGATAATCCCGTCTCGTGTTGTCAGTTCAACCCCTCTAGGTACACAATAACAGATCCAGGTCCATCCGGGGGCATCGGTTTCTTTCACTAGACATGCTATCTCCAACGAGAAGGCGCGCCTTTCAACTTCACTTGGACGCAGACACAGACTAGGCTATACTTTTACGCGTTTTGGATAATTGGCTAGATGAACGTTCCCAATGGCACGGAGCCCCCAGCAGCGGTGCTCGGCTTGGGGTTGGACACGGCGGCAGCAGGAGGAGGGCTGCGGCTGCACAGGCAGAAAAACGGCAGCAGTGTTTCGGTCCAGACGTATTTGATAAACAGCGAGGCTTATCCCGCGCCGCCTCCGCCCACAGCTGTCGGAGCCCGGGTGCGACTGCCCGCGCTCACCGCCAAAGGCCCGCGGAGGAAAAGCGGCATGGCTCGACTCAGGTGAGAAATGGACAGGGATTAAAAGTTGATCGGTGGTGTGGTCAATGTCTATTCAGTTTTATGTGTACGCACTCAATTGCATTTGGATATTGGTGCTCGGTATAGCCAACAGAAATGTTATGCGTATTTGGGGTAAAGCAAAGGAATTTCTTTTCAGCTTAAAACATGCAGAATAATGGCTCATTCAACTTTCACCAAAGCCAGATCAATAGCAATAATATTCAATGTGAGTGATCAGAATCAGATGGGAAAAAAAGTCTGCCTGGGAGACCCTATAGCAGCAAAGACCTGGGAGTGAATTGTCCTGAGTCACGTGTGAACTTGCTGCATAGTATATTTAGATTAGTGTATTTACATGGTTCTCCACCAGCTTCTGAAAGCGCTATATTTAACTTGATTTAGCCAAAGCTGCCCTGGGGCTGACTTGCAGAAATTGGCACCCATTCTCTGGCTCTCTCTCACACACTACTAATGGAATGATCAAGAGAACGAAGACCACATATGCAGTTTGGTGTAACATGGAAGGATGGACTTTATATCTAAGTTACTGATTAAAGTTGAGGTAAACTTTATTGATCATAATGACTACGTACAACAACACCCAACTTTTAGACCAACCACTTTAGATATGCTCCAAAAGCATCCTAAAAACAGGACTGTTCCAGCCTTCTGAGGAGACTGAGGTCCTTCTGAGTGAACACGCCTCTGCTCAGGACTTTTTATGACTCTGTGGTGGCCTCTGCTCTCCACTACGCTGCCATGTGCTGGGTCTGGGCAGCACAGAGCGGGACAAGAACAGACTGAACAAGCTGGTCAGGAGGGCCAGCTCCGTCCTGGGCTGCCCCCTGGACTCTGTGGAGGAGGTGAGGGACAGGAGGGTGTTAAGCAAGCTCACCTCCATCATGGACACCTCCCACCCACTGCACGGGACTGTAGAGGAGCTGAGCAGCTCTTTCAGTGGCAGACTGAGACACCCTCAGTGCAAGAAGGGCCTTCATCCCCACTGCTGTCATGCTGTACAACAAGACTGTAAAGTAAAACTACGTGGAATAATCTCTGTACACAAGGCAACTCAAAGCGCCTGCACTAGGACTGTAAACTTACACGGCCAATGCTGACATTTTGATATTCTACATTTTATAGGCTGTTCTAATTTTATGTTTCATTATTTATACTTTTTTGCCCCTTAACGCTTTTTTATTTGTTGTATATAAGACGCCTCTATTTACTGCACACTTCCTGTCTGCTTTACACAACCTGAGTGTTTCTTGAGAGCTGATGTAACAAGTGAATTTCTCTATTCTTTCTCCAAGTATCTTACACAATTGATTGAAAAAATGTTGCTGTTATTTTTGCAGGACAATGAACAGTGGAACAAAATACATGTGCCTTGCCCAAGGGCACACTGACGGCACCTGGACCAAAACCGTAACCAAGCAGTTCAATCTGATTCCAGGTCTGGCTTGTGATCACTGATACTCAAGCTGCTGTCACTCGTCTCAACTTTTAATTTCAGTAAAAGTGGCTGTCACTTTTGGCTGGCTGGAATTACAGTCTAAGTGTTTCCGGTTGAGCTCACAGTATGACAGGATTATGTAGCGCCCGCCTCCCGTGAGCTGTGAGCACCGCGCTAAAATCTCAGGCGTGAAACCGATACGTGTCCGACGGAGCCGACAGCGGTGGCACATTGGCTGAACTCGGGACAGAAATCCGAGAGAACACCTCCCTCGCTCCCACATCACTATTTGATGGGCTCCTCTCACCCGGATGGCACAGTGTTAAGTAACCATCAGCAATTATCAGCAATATCACCGGCCAGCATTCACTTTTGTTAGTATGTCCTACTACAATCAATACATCTGATTTGTTTGGTCTCAAGTTCAGTTTTTCTCCTAGTGTTTGCGTATTTGCATTTTAAATTAAAGGGACGAGATGCAAGTTGGTAATTTTTATACTCACTACTGCCACCTCAGGTCTTATGCATAACTGCAGTTTCTATGTTAAAGAGGGGGTATTATGCTTTTTTCAATCACATAGCACCAGTCTATATCACACTACAATGATGACGAAACCTTCTGTTGGTCTGTAAATGCAGTAAATTAGAATAACTGCCTTGTATAAAATTGCTCTCTCAAAATGTCTTGAAATAGGCCTCTGTCTCTTTAAGAACCTCTGACCCTTTCAGACACGCCCCCTCCACACTCTGTCTGTGGCATCAGTGGGGAGGGGGTTCTGCTGAGGAGCAGTGGTTGGTGACTTGGCTGGTGACGAAAGCTCAGAGGCGTCTCCAGGAGGTGGGGGCGTTCCTAGGAGGACTCAGGCAAAGCTATCTCTAAAATGGCCGCCATCAGAGTTTTTACAGATTACTCAACAATACGTGAATGTGCCAAGGCAGCACTTAATGAGGGAATGACATAATAACATGATGTAAAGCTTGAAAATGTCGATTTTGCATAATGCCCCCCCCCCTTTAAGCCTTTTTGAGTGACAGTGCAGGATTTTAGAGGCAGTTGTAGTGAATAGGTCTGGGCTCATTCTACACATTAGGACATGGCTGGAACATGTAGGGGGAGGAAAATACTTAATTTTAACATTTTTAAACTCTGTATAGTCCCTTTAAGCTCCACTTTGATATGATATTCATATGATCCATGATACAAGGTTTGTCAATGGTTTTACTGCACAATACAGAGGTCTTCAAATGATACAGGAGTAATTAGGGCCAACAACTTCATGTCTACTTTCTCTGCAAACTGAGAACTAGAATCCCAGCCCTCATCCATTTCATTTCATTTATTAATTTATTTGAATGGGACAGCGCATATTAAATAACAGAGGACTAGTGCTGTAAATATGCCGGATTTAGCTCATTTCCATCCGCAGTCCTGTGAACCTTCATCAACCTGACAATAGAGAGCATCTCTGCCGTTGGATCCTCCAGCACATAGGGGGAGCAGCGAAGATCATCAGCTCCCCTCCCAGCTCCATTCAGGACATTTACTCCACCTCTCTCACCCATAATCCTTCTACACAGTCTCTTTGTATCTCCGGGCCAAGTCCAGCTGAATGACTGCCAGGAAGCTGAACTCTCTCCCTTCCCCTCTCCCTGCCTCTGCTGACATCTGCATTCACAAACCATGGTCCTCTCCAGCCCCCATAACAACACAACATTCTGAACAACAACAATAACACCATATTTAAAGGCTGAAGTGCGTAATATGGTGAAATTGTAGCGAACTAATGTAGAACTAATGTCAATAATATTAATGGGTATTGTTGCAATGTCCATCCATCCATTCATACATCCATTTTCTTCCACGTTATCCGAGGCCGGGGCGCGGAGGCAGCAGTCTCAGCAGAGATGCCCAAACTTCCCGATCCACGCACGCCTCCTCCAGCTGTTCTGGGGGGACACCGAGGCGACACCAGGCCAGCTCAGAGACATAGTCCCACCAGCGTGTCCTGGGCCTTCCACATTGCAATGTCTGTTAAATGTGTCTTGTCCTCTCTCTACAGCCTCAGCGAGCCCTCTCTCTTCCCTCACAAAGACAGTGTCTTATTCGGAGGCCGGTCCAGTGTCCGTCATCCTGCTCTTCTCCATAAACGGTCCGTTGCCTCCTCCTCCTCCGCGTCCTTCCTCAAACCCTCCACCCTGACCCCCAACCCCCCGCTGCCGCTGTCCCAGGACCCCCTCCATCCCCCGGGCACATCTCGGCCGCTCTACCTGCACTTCTCCCAGTCCATCCAGCCCGGCCTCAAACCTAAGGTCACCCGGAGGCACTCGCACAACCCCACGACTGAGATGCGTTCACGGGTAATTTTACTTAGGTTTAAGTAAAAAGTAGTGACCCAAGTAATTACTGCAAGAGTAAAAAGCTCCTTGACTACTATGAGTGAAAGTCTGATTTATGTTTCAACAATGACACAAATTATGAGAAACCAAATTCTGAAATTCTGAAAAATAAAATACATGAAAATGACATCATCACTTACAGATTTACTCACAATGGAAGAAGTGACTTTTTTCAAGTAAGAAAACACATACAGTATTTCTTCATAATTATTCACGTAGAAGTAAAAAAGTACAGAAAACAAAAGTGCTTTAAGAACTACAGATATTTCAAGAGTACATGTACGTGGGCAATTGTGGAGCCCCTCGAAAATTTGATGCTTCTTCTCAAGAGGCATTGAAGTGATGGATATATATTTAATATGTCTGTACTGAAGTGGACCATCCTCATGAAAAAAAAAAAAAAAACACAGTGTCTTCTCAACACAGATACATTTGGTATTTTCAGGTAATGGTATTTTTTATTATTTATCATAGTTTTTCATACATTTTGTGATTTCAATCATGATTGTTGACAATCAACAAGTATTTAGACAAAAGATTACTATGGTGCGTCTGTAGAGCAAAACAATGATCAGATTCACAGACTTTTAACATTTATTGTTATTATGTAATTTGTAATTGTGTAATATCTATATTAATCATATGCACTCATTTAATTTCATAAAGAACAAATGAAAAAAGAGAAGAAAGAAAAAAACTATTATTTCTTAGTTAATATTAATAATGAAGGTTAACATTTTTGTTGGGTATTGGGTCTACAAATTTCCCAAACTCATCTCGCCTTTATGATTATAACGTCACCTCTATCATAAGATTTCACTTTTCACATAAATCTGACCTGTTCCCCACCTCAGTATTCAACTATTGAACCTAATGACCGACTTTTACCTCTTATTTCCCAGGTTTCCCCTCTGGGTGAGCCTCTGTCTGTCGTGGGTAAGACCTGCCTCCCTGTGTGTAGTCCCCGTGCCGCTCCCACAACTGTCCCGGGACCCCACAGACCCCACCTCCACGTGTTCCTGCCTTCAGAGGCCGAGGGCGAGGACAGCGAGTCCGTGGACGAGGGCTTCATGGACGAACTGGACATTAAGATGAGTTCCCTGAAGCTGCAGCAGGGGGCGCCACAGACTGTTGCCCTGCAGTGCAACAAGAAGAAACTGTCCTGTACACAGTGAACCAGGAGTATTTTACACCTAGTGTGGGACTGGGTGGCACAAAGCACGAAAATTCACTGTTTCCTCTTGACTGGTTACTATATTTTCCTAAAAGTTTTCAGATTGTGTTCAACATGTGCATGTGAGAGAACAGAGCATCTATAAATATGATTTGTTTCACCAAGACTGTAAAAAATGACCGAGATGAAGGTGTAAAAATACAGAAAATTTTACTACTTTACTACTTTAATACTTTCTCATCTTGAACAAAATGAGATACAGTTTTCAGCATCTCATTTGAAACAGGTTCCTTGAGTAATATTCAGACATTTCCAGTGTTATTTACTCTTCAGTATTTTGTTGTTTTTTTAATCTCCGCCTGACATTAATGTGAAACTTGTATCACACTGAAATATGTGTCCTCAATGTATTTACCTAAAGTAATAAAACTGAATATATTTTTTACATATAATGGATCAAAATTTACTGTGATTCTCTAGAATTTTCCAAGGTGATGAGAGTGAAACTTGACTTAAAGCCTAACCTTAAAATTAAATCAAGTCTACACGAGGATTGTCTCCACGACTAAAACATGTCCAAACCAGGACTAAACCACCTTCACTAAATAGCGAAGTGAAAGTGGGCAAACTAAGGCCTGAGGGCCAAATGTGGCCAAACATTGAGCCTAATATGCATTGGCTTAAATAGTTGAACACTATGGTGCACCAATGTTTGATCAAAATAGATTATATTTTGTTGCTTTCTGCGAACTTCCTATGGCCTATGCAAGGCCAGGTTTATGAAGGGACTTACAGGGGCTAAGCCCAGGGGCCCAGCAGGCTGAAGGGCCCATGGGCATACGGAGACAAATATGCGCTCAGTGCGGGCTGTAAACTCGTTCCCTCTCCCTTTGCTTTTACTGATCACATTTATCAGATGATTTTTTACCCAAGACTAAACCAAGAAAGACTAAACCAGGACTAAACCAGGTCTAAACCAAGACTAAACCAGGATTAAACCAGGACTACACCAGGTCTAAACCAAGACTAAACCATGACTACACCAGGTCTAAACCAGGTCTAAACAAGGTCTGAGCCATTTTCACTAAGTTGACACTGGGGGGAAAAAATGTACCTATTGCTCTGTTAAAATGCATGAAAAAATGCACCAAAATGTACCATTAAAATAAAAAAGATCTCTGTGGGAGGACCTCCCTTTTAAATGTGTCCCCCACAAGTGTGGCAAAGGTACCAAAGGTTCTTCCGCGAGGGCCACGGAGCTCAAATTGGGGTCACTGTTTTTTTTTTTTTTTTTTTTTTACAAATTTGTCTTTAAAAAAAAAAAATAGTACTATGTTTAAGAAGTTACTAATGCATGTTAAAATTTAAAATTATTCATTAATTTATCCTTTCATTGTAGAGAGAGAGAGAAATCCGACAGACAGACATACAGTATATGTACAGATGTTGTTAAGGCGCTATATAAAGAAATATTGATTGATTATGGGGGGCCTGAAAAGACATTAGCCCCGGGGCTCATTTCACTTAAAGCCGGCTCTGGGCCTATGCATCAAAATGTTTGCTCACACTTGCTCTAAAATGTGTGTTTGCCTGACCCAACTCAGCCAGGCATCTGCACCGGCTAAAGATGTAAAAACAAAAAAAAACAAAAACGCTTCTTCCAATGGGGGCGCCCAAGAGCTCAGTGATTTTCCTCGACTTACCTGAAATTCAACGAAGAAGAAGAACTTGCAATAACATTGGTTTGGGCATCGGTCCTGCACTTTCTGCAGCAAACTGGGCGATAAAAATGTAATTAACCGCATAATTGTTTAACGAGGTTAAACGCACTTTACGAAAGTCGCAGGCGTCAGTGCTTTGCAAACCTCTGGAGCAGGATACGGAGCAGAAGAAAGACAACACGCTCTGCGGAAACAGGCGACCAGCGGCCGCTCGGTCCAATCACACCCTGGTCCCTGCGCGGTAAAGCCCGCACGCCGCTCCAGCTGTGGACACTGAGCCGCGAGGTACGAGGCTTATCCGTGTGCACAAACATCTACAGTTTAATGGTGTTTTCACAACTGCATTGAGTTTTATGAAGACATATATGTATAGACTAGAGCCAATGCGAGGCTCGAGTAGATTTATGAATATGCTAACGTTAGCTTAGCAAACAGAGGCTAGTGTTTACAGGTAACTAGTGCTATCAGCTATCAGCCCAGCATGGCTGCAATCACTCCAGTGGCCCAACACTATGGGCTATTGTCACCACCTCAGCCATGTAATGCTCTCCTAGATTTGAAACGCCATTTTATTCAGTCTGTTTGTAAGTATTTAGTTTTACTGCATATTATGGCTTTTATCTGGTAAAGCAGTATCTACCAAAATACTGCTGCGAAGTTTGCTCAAGTTGGGTTGTATTTCTATTTTTTTTATTCAAGACAACGCTTATCAGAACATGCATTCACTCTGTTGTGGAGGAAAGGTTTGCCCTGCAGTAATTATCTGTATTTATGTCATTTGATCTTTCAACACAACACTGAAGTTGTTGCAGGTATTTAGTTATTAATTATTAAGTTCATTATGAAATATAAGTAACGATGTCATGAGGCCGTTCACCTGGAGAAAGGCTTTTAAATATTTCAAACTTACTTCAGTTAAATGTATAATGGTGATGTTACAATGTATAAACCCATGGTCATATGCTCATCATCTACATATGAAATCAGTTTTGTTCTGTAACCTGCCCAGGGACAACAGGTAGAAATGAGCATTTTTGCTATAACCTGGTACAATGCATCTTTCCTTTTGGGTCAATGTAAAATTTGCACGGCCCCTGTAAATAAAAAAACATATCAAAGTCCCCAGATAGACAGACACTACATTTCTTTCTCACCTGTCTATGAATGTAATTCCCATTTTTGACAATAATAAAGAAAACTGGATAGTATCAATGAGCGCTAGTAACCAAAAGCATGAATAGCATTGAGACCAAAAGCAAGAGCTGAGCTTTAGCATATTTTCTGATACAGCTGTAATAATATTAATAGTACATACTACAATCAACACATGTCATTTGATTGGTCTCAAGTTCAGTTTCTTTTCTCCCAGTGTTAGCTTGTTTTGTCCTTTCACCAAAATGATGTGATACATAGACACTGACATGTTTTACTTTCACTCTTTGTAATTTAAAGCTACACTTTGATATATACATCCGATACATAGGGCAGCTCACCATTGTTGCGCACCTCGTCTGCTCACTCCCGGTGCAGCAGTTTCCAGTGATGAACAAGACAACACAACACGGGGCCTCGATTGCTTTTAGGCACAAAATCCAAGCCTTGTGACGGTTCATTTTGTTGTTCACATGGGAGACAGAAGGATCATGCTGAAGCTGAAGCTAAAGCTTATTGTGAAGCAGATTTTTATGTTGTGCCGACTTAACTAATTTCCAGATGCTCATTGTGAGCAACAAAAGTCAATCTTAATAAAGAGTCTTTTTTTGTATTACAATAATTATTGAAAACAATGAAATTATATATATTTTTAATCATTTAAGTTATTTCTTTACCATCACGTAGCATAACCTGAAAAAGATGTTTGCAATGTTTCAGTCAATACATCAATAGATCCAAAATATTGTACTATTTCCATCCAGTATCATCGTCCCGTCATCTCTGGCTTTGATATGGTTCTCGAATTGATGAGCTAAAAGTTCCTCTGCCGCAAAGCATTTTGGGGATTCAAAAGTGCCCTATGATACAAGGTGTGCCGATGGGGCTACTGCACAATGCAGAGGTCTTCAAATGATACAGGAGTAATTTAGGCCAACGACCTCATGTCGACTTTCTCTGCAAACTGAGAAGAGCTAGAATCCAAGCCCCCTTCGTGTAAACCTTCAACAAATGGACAATACAAAGCATCCCTGTCATAGGAGCCTCCATCACACAGGGAGAGCAGCGGAGAAGATCATCTGCGCCCCTCACAGCTCCATTTAGGACTTTTACTCCACCTGTCCCACCCACAAATCCCTCGGCATCGCGGGTCAACCTACAGTGGGAGGAAAAAGTTAGCGCACTGTTTGGAATTTCTTACCATTACTTTTTATCATGTTTTACTTATACTTATTCCTCCCTCTCCTGTGAATGTTTACATGTCATGGCCAATAAAAATATAATGAAATGTAAATGTTTAGGTGGTATTAGTTTAAGCAGACACTGTTTACTCATTCTTTTGATTTTAATGCAGATCAGACGACATTTTATGACCAATTTAGGCAGAAATGTTAGACATTCCAAACGGTGTTCTAACTTTTCCCTTCCACTGTATGACTGTCCTTCTACAGTCTCTATATTGTGTCTCCGGACCAGGTTCAGCTGAATGACTGTCAGGAAACTGAACTCTCTCCCTTCCCCTCCCTGCCTCTTCTGACACCTGCATTCACAAACCGTGGTCCTCTCCAGCCCCCTCAAGAACACTTGAACACATTCTGACTAACAATAACACCATATATAAAGGCAAAAGTGCGTAATATGGTGAACTTGTAGCAAACTAATGCGATGTTATATCAACAATATTAATGGGTATTGTTGCAAATGTCACCCTGTTCAAGTTGTCTCAAAATCAGTTTTGTCTTGTCCTCTCTCTACAGCCTCAGCGAGGACTCTCTGTTCCCTCACAACGACAGTGTCTTTTCGGAGGCCGGTCTAGTGTCCGTCGTCCCGCTCTTCTCCATAAACGGTCCGTTGCCTCCTCCTCCTCCGCGTCCTTCCTCAAACCTGACCCCAACCCCCGCCGCCGCCGCTGCTCCACCCCACTAGTGCTAGTAACCAAAAATATGAATAGCATTGAGACCAACACATAGAGGGAGCAAGAGCTGAGCTTTAAATATTTTCTCTTTATCCCATGATTAAACGTAATATTATTAATACATCATTCAAAATTGAGCACCTGTTTCTATTTCTACCAAAATTCCGTTTGAGAGTCTGCAATGTTTGGAACAGAGGATCTGATTTGTTGCACAAATTGATTTCAAAACTAATACAAATGGTTCTTGGGAATAGGGAAAATAGCAAAAGGACGATAAACCTCGACACTCTCAATACTGCAGACCTGTGTTAGGTCAACACACGTTGACTTGGCCTTTAAAAAAAAAAAGCGTTCCTTGTGGTGCTCATGGTTGGAGTGCCTGGGGTTGGAGTCTTTTTGCAATTTTACAATGTTTGTCAACATGAAACAACAAAATACAGTCACTGAAGGAGGAAAAAGTTTGGAATTTCTTAAATTCCTGCATAAATTGGTTCTAAAATGTGGTCTGATCTTTATTTAAATCACATGAATAGACACAAAGTGTCTGGTTGAGCTAATACCACAGTAACAATTACATGTTATTGTATTTTTATTGAGCATAACATGTAAACATTCACTGGACAGGGAGTGTCCAGAAAAGCGCTATATAAAACCAATGCATTAGTATTATTATTAGGGAGGAAAATTAAGTGAACCTCCTGGCTAAGGTTGCTCCAAGAGCTAGAGTCAGGTGTGAGCCAACCTGAAGTCCAATCACTGAGGTGTGGCTTAAAGCTCCTCTTGCCCCTGAAAAACACACACTAAATAAGAATTGTCTCTTGTTGAAAAGCATTGTCTGATGTGCACCATGCCTCGCTCAAAAGAGCTCTCTGAAGACCTACGATTAAGAATTATTGATTTGTATAAAGCTGGAAAAGGTTACAAAGCCATCTCTAAAAGTCTTGATGTTCATAAATCCACGATTAGACAAATTGTCAACAAATGGAGAAAGTTCGGCACTGTTGCTTCACTTCCAAGGAGTGGCCGCCCTGTAAAGATGACTTCAACAGCACAGCCCAGAATACTCAATGAGGTAAAAAAGAAGAGTGTTCGCTAAAGACTTACAGAAATCACTGGCTAGGCCTTTCGCGATACCTTTTGTTACGGACGATATATCGTCTCTAAGAGTATCCTGAAATCCTTCAATAAATATCAGACCACATTTTATGACCAATTTACCCAGAAATTTAAGAAATTCCTAAGGGGTTTTTCTTCCCACTGTATTACATCATTAATTGAATGTGTTTTGTCCACAGATGACAGAAGAGGCTGGTGGGGCACAAATGGAGGCTGATAAAGATGAAGTGAACTCTCCAGAGGTCACTGAAGACACACAAGACATTAAAACTGAAGAGTCGAAGGAGCAAAATGACCCTGTGGAGGACGAGAACAGTTTAACTTCAGAGACGGACGACTCCAAACCACCAGAGGAAACGCTGAGTAGAAATTTAGCCGCTTCCTCGTCGTTTGCCCTGGATGAGCTCATGGACATCGGAACAGTTGACCAGGAGGAACAAGAGGCGCAAATTAAAGAAGAAGAAAATGCAGTGGATATGAATGTTGCCCAGTCACCAGCTTTATCCAACACTGGTAAAATACAACATTTATGTGATACAAATACTATGTGGGAGATAGTGATTTTTAATAAGTGTAGTTTGTCTAATATTTAATTTGTGTACATGTATCTCATGTGTTTCAGGGAGCGCTTCACCAGCCACCTTAGTCAATGGGACAAAAGTAAGTATTCCCTTTCCATTATCAGTGAAAGGGAACACTATATTATTTTTTTTCATTATTTTTGAGATAATTATTGACTACACTTTTCTGTTAAAGCAGTACTAAGTAACTTGTTTACCTTAATAAATGCTTTCCGTAGTCCCTCTGGGGGTAATACAAGTGTTGATGGGATGGTTGCGGGGTCTTTCATCTCCCCCTGGTGTCTCTGGCCAGAAAACCACACTTGGAGCTTTCCCTGCCCCGATCCGCAGACCCAATAAACACTATTACACACGAAGAAGAAGCTAACAGGCTAGCGGGCAAAGCTAACTGCGGGCTATCGTCACTTTAGCAGTATTTACAGCCAAGTTTGAATGAAAAAACGTAACCTGCTACGACACTTGCAGTGGCGCTTATGGCCTCTAGGGGCATGAGTTACTTTGTACTGCCTCAACAAATACTCCATATGAGCTTTTTTAACAGAAGAATTTGTTGTAGGAAAAGCCTGCTCCGTCAGTTGATTCTGAGAGTTCGTCTCCGGCTTTGGTCCAAGTGAAGGATGAGCCTCTGGATGAAGAGTACGATCAAGCACTGACCTCCAATGCTGCAGTGAAAGATGAAGAGGAACCACTGAAGGTTTATTTACTACAGAATTTTACTAATTCAGTCGATGGCTCCTCCTCAGCAGCATCTCGCACTGCTGCTGAATTCGATGTGTTGAGTGGAGGAAGAATTCCAAAATTATAATACAGTCCTACAATCCCCAATAGTCTGAGACTGTAACAAAAAGCAAAATCAAAGGGGTTCATTTCTTCCAGTATTTAAGACTTTCTATTTGATGTAAATGCTATTGTGGATGTTGTGGTATTGCAGCATCACATTATTAACCTAACTATTACACCTTTGTCTGTGTGGCAGAATGACCTACAGATCGGCGCAGTCTTCTCTGTTCCCTCCGACAAACCAGCCCAGCCGATTCCACCGCACATGTCCTGTTTCAGATGTAACAAGGCTCTGGTGAAAGGACAGACTGCGTATCAGAGGAAAGGCTCCAGCTTGGTGTACTGCTCCACAGGCTGCCTCACCGCCAACATGCCCCAGAAGAAAGCGGCTCACTCCAGGGTTTGCCACCACTGTCACAAGTGAGTTCAGCCAAACGTTCCCTAAATGCACAAGGGCTGTATAACGTAGATCACAAACATGTTGCTGGGCCCAGATGACGTCAACACATCACAAAGGCCTTTAGTGCATTGTTACATGGTTAAATGTCTTTTGTTGATATGTAGATTTTGAAAATGCTTCGGTCTGTATGACTAACTGCACAATCTAGAATCTGAAAACGACCAGTCACTAATGCAATGAATGAATGTAAAGACATAAAATAATGAAAAAATCAAAGGTGTGGAGACTAATGTCCTGTTCGTGCTTTTGCAGGCTGATCTACAGAGCTCAGGACGTGGTGCTCTGGCCCGACATGTCAGGGGCCGTGAAGGACTTCTGCAGTCAGATCTGCCTCACCTCGTTCAAAAAGAAAGTCACCGGAAGCAGCGCGACCGTCTGCAGCATGTGCGGCCAATTCACAGTCGTAAGTAACACGGCAGCGGTTTTAGACGTTTCACAGCTGAATGAGTTTACATAGCAGTCGATTGCATTTTATTTGAGATTTAACATGGTGATTTGCCTTTGAATGCTAAAATCAGTCATCTATTTGAACGGGCAGAGTGTATCTCTCATGTCACAATAATAAAATACTCACACAGTTATTCATTTATTTACATGATGTTCTGCTAACATAAAAAAATGCTTACTCTATTACACTGTTGAATATAAAGTCTCTAATTCTCCTTTGTCGTTTTTTTCAGTTTATACACGAGGTGACTCTGAACGGCGTCTGTCACAAACTCTGCAGCGACGACTGTTTTAAAAACTTCCGGGCGTCGAACAAACTGTCGATGAGCGGCTGCGCTCAGTGCAGATCCTTCCTCGTCTCCAAACCGCTCGTGCTCATCCTCCACGACGGCAACAAGACTTTGTGCAACCAGGGCTGCCTCAAAAAATACAGAGAGGTGGGAAATGCATCTTACTGCATTTTTTCTAATAGATAATGTGATAATGTGGTGGTAAAGTGTCTTGCCCAAGTGCACAGAACTGGCTGGAGCTTGGATTGATCAACCAGTATTGGATTGACGAGTAAATGTTCAGCCACTGAACCTCTGCTTCAAATTATATATCCTCAGATGTATCTATTTTTTATTGAAGGCAGTTACATGGACTGATAGGATTGGAATTAACTTGGCCGATACGATATAACTATGGGTTAGGTGAAAACTAGGCATCTTTCAGCAAAATAAAATCATAATACAAAAGAGTGCAGTTTTATTGATGAAAATCCTTATCGTTTATATATTGCTTTTTCGATTTTTATATTTTGAATGTTCATATCTCTATCGATACAATAACGATATATCATTTAGCCCCAGTAAGAACATATCTCACTATGTAAAAACGGTGGCCTATTCCTTTAAAAGCAAAAAAACTAACAGCTTTTTTTCCGCGCGATTAACTGTATTATTGTTTATCGCACCATCCCTAATCCACCGTGTTATCTGTAAACTTTATTTTCTAGAAAACCCCTGTGACTTCTATCTGCACCATGTGCCGCTCGACCCGCATGATCTCTGAGATGGTGGAGAACACGAACCCCGACGACTCTGTCAACCTCTTCTGTAGCACCAGCTGCGTCATGGCCTACAAAGTCCAGACCGTCAGCACCTCGGGTAAAACATGCAACTGAACCTTTTTGATATTGTTTTTATTTATTTATTTGGGTGGGGTTAAGGGAGGGGTCAATGAATTTGATATTGAGATCATTTTACCATATATCGTGCAGCCCTAGTTTTCAGTATTTACTTTGTTATTCATTTTCTTCCTCCTTTTTCTTCCTACAGGAGTGCGGCTGAGTTGTGACACTTGCTCTAAGATCACGATCCCTTCATATCACTTGGCCATGTCCGACACCTCGATTAGAAACTTCTGCACTTTGCCCTGCGTCCTTGCATTTCAGGTAATAATGATGAAGCACATGTTGTGGATTTGTTTTGTAAACTGAAGGTATTGAGGTTTCCACAATGTATTTGATGAAGGAGTGTCCTTGCCCGAGACCTTAAGTTACTAGTCAATGCTACATCGCCAAATTATCATTAAACTAGCCATATTAGGTGACACAATATCCATATCGCAAATCACTGATGTCTTCTATCGGACTGAGATGTACATATATTTGGCTAACAAAAACAAAAATCTTGACCAAGAGTAGTAAAAAAAGGCCTCAAGATTCTAACTCTAAGACTCCATGTTCTGTTTTTATAGGAAAAATTCAAAAAGTCGCCATCGCTTACGAACGTTTTCACCAAGATACAGGCGGGACCAGCCCAGCTCTCCTCCTCCATCACTCCTCAGCAGCTCTGCTCCATCTCCCTTCAGCAGCTCTCCTCCTCCATCGCCCCTCAGCAGCTCTCCTCCTCCATCGCCCCTCAGCAGCTCTCCTCCTCCATCGCCCCTCAGCCTGTGGCCACTCTCTCCAACCCCACAGCACCCAGGGGCCTCCACTGTCACCAGTGTGACATGAGAATCCAGATAAAACCGGATGTCCTACAAATAGAGGTGCGTTAAATGCAATACTGTGACAGAACAGTGGAGACAACATTATGACCTGCTGTTTAGCCTGGAGAACAATTGAGCAGGCGATAACTTCAGTAAGATCTGCATTTGTCTGTTGGATTGAACCACCTGCCGCCCACTCACTACAATTAAAGTAACAGGCCACCGTTTTTCCATACTGAGATATGTTCTTGCCTGAGCTTAGATGAGTTGATGCATAACTGTCTGGTCTTTACGTGTGCCCTCAGCCACGTAAACGGCACAGACGGTGTTAACAAAAGCCTCTCCTCCTCTCCTCTATGGGGCCAAACGTGGATGAAGTTAGAAGCGACCAAGCTCTTCCACGTTTTCCCTATTGAAATACGATTACGTGAAGAGTTACACGATCCAAGTATACTTACGCATAATGAAACATGTGAATTTTCTAAGCAGATAAAAAGGGGAACTGTATTGTAAGCCGTAATAACACCAGAAGCACTTCGACATCCGGGCAATTAAGTCGAAGTACTCCTATGGTGTTATTACGCCTTACAATACAGTTCCCCTTTTTATCTGCTTAGAAAATCGACATGTTTAATTTTGTGTAACTACACTTGGATCGTGTAACTACTCACCGTATTTAAATAGGGAAAACATAGAAGACCTTGGTCGTTTCTAACTTCACCCCCGTTTGGGCCCATAGAGGAGAGGACGAGAGGCTAAATAACATCGTCTTTGGTCTTTTTTACGTGACTGAGCGCACGCATATAGACCAGACAGGTACACATCCACTCATCTAAGCTCAGGTAAGAACACATGCAAAAACGGTGGCATGTTCCTTATTTTCTCTGCGGGATACTGACCACTGACAACTGAAGTAAGTCTAAATCAGGTTCAAACCTCTGAGCAATGCTGTGACTCATCCGTCTATTGCCACAGTACATTTAAATAGCAGATCTAAATATGATAAAAATATGAGTTTGTCTCACGCTGTTGCCACCTCTAAGAAGATCTGCCTGTGTGGTTCCATCATCCATCAGTGGTTACAATATCACACTGATGACACTGAAATGCTCCTTACCGACTAAAATGTTCCATCTTATTACTTTCTTTTGCAGAACAAGCTGGTCTTCTTTTGTACTCAGAACTGCCTCCTGGATTTCAAAACAGCCAACTCTCTGGTGAATGTGTGCGAGTATTGTAAAGTGGAGAAAGTCACAAAAGAGGTCAGACGAATCTCCAACAGAGACTGTCACTTCTGCAGCGACGGTGAGCAAACAACATACTAGACATTTTTGCCGCTGAATTTTATCGGGGGATATGAAAACAGAATATTTAAGTCCTGTTTTTGAGCTCTCTCTTTTGTTGCAGGTTGCAAGTTGCTGCACAGACACGATTTGACCAAGGCTTGGGGCACACACTGTCAGTCGTGCAGGTTCTGTTACTCTGGTTCAAAGAAAGTAGTGACAGCGCATTACGGGAACTCATCGGAGGAGTTCTGCTCTGACGCCTGCAGATCCAAGTACACCATGCTCTTCTGCCACGTGAGTTAAATGGGTTTTTAACATCCTCCAGTTTCTTCTTTGGAGACTGAACGCTTTTTTTTTCACATTTCATTTGAATGTTTTTATTTACCTTATGCTAGGGTAGTGCAATTAATCGAAATTCAATGAATATTTTGATTGTCACACTAGACGATTACAAAAATGGCATAATCGAAAAAACGATCATTAAGGATGCCCTCCCGCTTGTCCATCCAAAGCGCAGAAGGTCCGTTTGTGTGAGTGTGACTGATCGGCTGAACCTGCAGCGTGATGAACTGTTGTATTTGTTGCGGAAATAGTAATATAATGATCATATTTTTTCTACGTAGCTCTTGAGATAACGCCACTAATAAGTGCTCACCTTTCGCTAAAAGGAGAACCAAAGTTTGGAAGCCTCTATATCCTTTTCCCAGGGCTCGTTGTTGCAGAAAAGTCTTAGAGGAGCAGATCTCACAAACGCAAAACTCAAAGTATTGGTATTATTTCATGCCGCTGTGATGATCGTTTCTGTCCCCTTCACATTTCACGTGCTACTGGTACATGCTTTGGTCCGACATAAACAAACAGCGCCTTGTGATGATGTCATCAGTAAGCCTGACACGATAACAAATTTGCAGTTCGATATATTGAGGCAGGAAAGTATCGCGATAAACGATATTACTGACTCTAACGATACTACATACTGTCAACTCTCAAAAATGACAGTGAACCTTTGTTCCAAAAGTGCATCATCATATCATAAAATACCACACAAGCTGCAATAAACATGAAATACAATGAAACTCAATTTGCTTCAGTTAGAAATCGAAGTTTTACAAAGAAAAAATAGGGCGAAATACTAATAAATATACAGACAATAAATATCGCGCCCAAAAATGTATCATTTATCTGTCATTTTTTGAACGATAAGTCGATATAGTTATTAACCTGACAGCCCTCGTCATCAGGCTGTGCAGCTTGGTTTGCTTGGGCAGGTGTGAGGGCTGGCCAGCAGGGGACAGGTGAGCCAGGGATGTCTCTATAGGGGATTAGTTTAAAAAACATGAGCATATTTAATATAATTTGGACTTTTTTTTAATTGTCCAAAGAAAATAATTTACGCATTGTTTGATTTAATTTCAGTTATTACTAAAATGCTTGTGATTATTATTTTTCCTATAATCGAGCAGCCGTACCTTTTGCTCTAAAAACTTAACAGCATCCATTAAATACAGTATTAACCCTGTGTGCCATTCCAGGTGGCGAAGTGTGACTTGTGCACTCGAAAAGGCAAACTAAAGCAGAGTTTGTCCCTTTTGGGCGACACCAAACACTTCTGCGACCTCAACTGTCTGCTGCGCTTCTGCATTAAGGTCACAGAGACGCAGGGGGTGATAAACCTGAAGAGTAAGTCACATTTATGCATTCCACTTGTTAAGACAACTTTTGTTTTTAAGTAATAACTGTTCTCTTGTTATTCTTTAGCTCCTACACCTGTTATCGCGAACGTCATGTCACTCGCGAGCCCTGCAGCTGGTCCCGTGTCCACTTCAGATGTTCCAAGTAAGAACCGCCTCCTGAAAATGACACTTGGTTTTGTTAGATTTAAACATTTATGTTGTTTGTTTCTGCAGGCACAAAAGCAGTGAAGACGACAAACACAAAATCAGTAAGTAGGCTCATCTTTGTTTTTGAAGACGGCTTTTCACTTACCCTGCCCTCGCTTTTGAAACCTGTACATCCAGACATTAAATCAACTGTTTTTCTCCCTTAGACTTATCCACCAGCGCCTTCCACGACCAAAATCCTGAAGAACAAGGCGCTGCTCTGCAAACCGCTCGTTCAAAATAAAGGAGTCTCGTGTAGAACTCAGACCGTGGACTGTCAAATACAAACAGGTAATTGTGAAATGTTTTAACATTACTTACAACATAAGCTTCTTAAAGGCCATGACCTGATTTTCCTTTTTCTAGTAATGGAACAAAATTTGTTTTGTTTTCCTTTAAGGGATATTTCAGGATTTTTGACATAGGGCCTCATTTCCTAGTTATCCAGAGTGTTGCTGATTTCTGGAGATATTTTTTTTTGTAATTTATGCAGTTCTTATATCGGAAGAGTTTCGTGGCGCTAGGCTAATGCAAGGCTAGCGCATTTCTATGGTATCAGCTACCCTGCATTAAAAACAGTCTGGCCCGCTCCACAGTGCACCTGAGGCAAATCACTTACAGTGGGGAAAAGAAGTATTTGGCCAAAATCCAATACAATGTCTATGTGAAACTGACCAAATACCTTTTTTCCCCACTGTATAACACCAGACTAACCATATTAATGTCTGTTGAACCATTTTGCATTTAAAAGAACTTATATTTGAGCAGCATCAGCTTCGTGGTTGTATAAGCTACTCAGCGGCGGAGTGATCTGCTATAAAATAATCCCTCAAAATGCGATCATTCATGTGATGCAAGGTCAGTCTTTATAATTATTCTATTGATACAGACATTTATATGGTTAGTCTGGTGTTATAAATGATTTTCCTCAGGTGCTCTGTGGAGTGTCTAAGACTGTTTTTAGTGCAGGCTAGCTGGTACCGTAGCAATGCGCTAGCCTATCACTAGCCTAGCGCCCCGAAACTCATCAAATATAAAAATTGCATGAATAACAAAAAAAAATATCTCCTGAAACAACACAACACAACTAGGAAATGACGCCGTATGTCAAAAATCCTGAAATATCCCTTTAAGTTAGGAATGAGTTTGGACCAGAGCTAACATTTTAAATTTGTGTCTTCCTCTTTCATCGTTTGTGAATAAAAAAAATAAAAAAAATCAGGTTAAAAACAAGTCATGTTTTTTGTTGCAGATAAATCGACGCCTGACATCATGATCTTGCCTGTGCCCGTCCCGGTTTACGTCCCGGTGCCGATGTGCATGTACAGCCAGTGTGCGCCGCAGACACTGGGTTTGCCTTTCCCCGTGAGTCCGATATAACTTTACAATGAGCAGTTATTAATTATTCAGAGGTTGATGGTCTTTACTAAACCCTGTAATGTGTAATTATAGAAAATTAGAGGTTGATTTTTCAAAGTAGTAAGTGATTAGTGGTGTTTTGACCTCTTATTCCCAGCTGCCCGTGCCCATGTTCCTCCCGGTGGCGTTGGACAATGCAGAGAAGATCATGGAGACCATTCAGGAGATCAAGCAGAAGATCCCGACCGACCCGTTCGAGGCCGAGCTGATCCTGATGGCGGAGATGGTCGCAGAGGACAGCGAGGACAAACCGAAAGAGAAGCCGACCGAAAGACAGACGAGCCGAACGGAGCCACCGCAACACGCACAGGACGGTAATGACACTGATATTCCATCTAAAGTAAACCTAGTATTCGATCAGATTGGGTCAAAAGGAGTCCAATGAAATAATGATAGATAATGAACACTGAATGGGGACAACAAGCCTTTAATTTATTCGTGATCAACGACATCAGCATCACGTCGATTTAGCAGTTTCCTTTCTACTTTCATCCGTTCACTCTGAAACCTCCTCCATCAAAACTTTCCCCAGAGACTCCATGTTGGTTTGTCTAACGTTGCCATGACAACGGGGCTGTACTTGCGGTTCATGTCTGTAATTTTGTAGTTTTTCTCTTTTATACTTTTTTAAATGTATAAAAAAACAGCATTTAGGTCGGAGTAATTGCTCTGAGGCATGATATTATTACTATAGCTTAAATGTGGTCATGAAAGTATTAGTAAAAAAAGTTTTAAAGCAGTACTAAGTAACGTGTTTACCTTAATAAATCCTTTCCGTAGTCCCTGTGGGGGTAGTACAAGTGTTTATGGGATGATTGGAGGGTCTTTCATCTCCCCATCTCTGGTGTCTCTGGCCAGAAAACCATGTTTGCAACTTGCCTGCCACCGGTCCGGAGAAAGCAATACACACTAATGAAATCACGAAGAAGAAGCTAACATGCTAACGGGCAAAGCTAACTGCGGGCTAACGTCACTTTAAACAGTATTTACAGCCAAATTTGAGTGAAAACAAATATTTCCATTGTATAATTGGATGCACAGAAACCCTCTCTCCCTTCGCCTTTCCTGTCAGCGTAATATTTACTCTCCAAGACAATTAATAAGTTAAAAAATCGTAACTTGCTACTACACCTGCAGTTGCGCTTATGGCCTCTAGGGGGAAGAGTTACTTAGTACTGCTTTAAATCGATGTTGGTCTTATACTTTATTGCGCTGGTTAAAAACTTTCCAAACTCTGACATGTTGATTCGCACGGGAATAGGATCACCTTGCACCACCTGCAGAA
The DNA here is from genome assembly GCF_951799975.1 of Gobius niger. Lineage (NCBI taxonomy): Eukaryota > Metazoa > Chordata > Actinopteri > Gobiiformes > Gobiidae > Gobius > Gobius niger. Next base: position 21,949,369 of record NC_136865.1, on the reverse strand, counting down.
TTACCCAAGGTCAAAATCAGGGGAATTTTTACCTTCCAAATTACTGACATGGCAGTTTGGCACGGGAATAGAAAACTCCGAAGACGTCTGTAATTTACTTTTTACCTGAGGTCCCTAGGTAATCCTAATCCCGTACCAATAAGGTTTAAATTAGGGCTGAAATTCAAAGTTTAGGTCTGAAATCTTGGCATTCAATGAATATTTGAAAATTCAACATTTTTGTTTTAGCCTCTGTAAGGCGCCTCTCAGATGGAGAACTTTACTGTTATAGCAAAGCTTTTTATGTCGTCAGCTGATAAGTACGCGATTTTGCAGAAATAACTGATTTTAAAAAAAAAATGTACAGTTAATTTGAAGAATAATAGGTTTTGAACTAAAAAATAATTGAGTTTGGGCAGATTTTAGCACAATCTCTATCATTTTTTCATTCTCCTCCTTTGTCTAGATTTTCCTAATTACAGTTTTAGTTCAAATCTGGCAACTTTTACATATATTTTATAGGATGCCAACTTAGTGCGTAGCGTAAGGCTTTTGGGAAACTGTTTTAATGATATTATAGATGTTTGTGAGGAGCAAATACCACACTCTGGGCATAGACAGGTTATCAATATGAAATGTAAGCAATGGGCAGAGGTTGAGAGGTGTCCTTCGTAGGAATATTCTTAAACAATAGACAAAATCTCTGAAACTGTCCTTGGTTCTGAAATCCCTCTGAGCTTTTCTCCGTTCATCTCCCCAGACCGCACCAGTACCTACAGTGATGACCTGGACACGGATGATTTGACGTCTTTCCTGAATAACTGGGCGGACGCGGATCCCGGTCTGAGGACGCCCAGTCGCCCCTTCGCCACTGAAAAGCTCGCCCCTCTCTTAGACGGGCCAGTGGGGACTCCTCCCGGTGACCCGTTCAGTGAGCCCCGAGTCCTCAGCCCCCCGCCCATGGACCTGGAGTCAGACCAGACCGTCGGTAAGAAGCCTCAACAAAGTCAGACTTCAAGATTTGATGTGTAAAGAGAAACGGAGCGCTTTTTCTCCAGTTCGGCTTTACCCAATTTCAAAAGCTTCTCGTCTGGAGAGCAACAGTGTAACGCCTCATTTGAAAGCTAAGGCCGACAAAACTGATCCTAACTTTTTTGTTGTGTTAACGCTGCATTTTTGTCACATTTTTGTAATTTCCACGTTGTGTTTTTTTTTTTTTTTTTCACATTTTTGTGGAATGAGTTTTTTGATGTGTTTTCATTGTTTTTTTTTGTCTTAATTTGGTTTCTTTTTTGAAAAAAATGTGTGGTTTTGCCACTTTCTTGCTTCTTTGTTGCTTTTTTTGTCACTTTTGTGGCTTTTTCTGTTGCTTTTGGTCACGTTTTTGTCACTGTTTTGTTGCTTTTTTGTGACTTTTTTGTAGCCTTTTCATCCTCTTCGTTCTCTTCCGCTTTTAGATTTGGATAAAGGCAAACTATGGAAAATGTGCTCGGTTCAGGGGTTGAGATTGTTTTGGTTCCTTGGCTCTTTTCGGTTCCATACTGGCATCTTTAACTCAACCCAGCTCAAGGTTTTTTTGTTGTTTACTCTTTCAGAAATTTTGGAAAGATGGGCTCAAATGAGGGAAGAGGCGGCGACCCGCAGCGTATCGCCTCCTCCGGCACGACCTCATCGAAAAGCCAGAGAAAAGAAAAAACGGGTCAGTAGCTACACAACACACGTCATATAAAACGTTATACCAACGCAGTGGTTTCGCTCGGGATAATTTCTCTCCTTCATTTCGAAGGACAGGGTTGAAAAAAATCCGTCATGAGCAATTTTTATCCTTCATGAATTAATCTTGCGTTTTATTTGTAATGAATGTATATATATATATAAGATAAGATAAGATGATACTTTATTGATCTAGATAGGTTGCATATTATTTCTGTTAGTAAAAATGTGAGATTGCAGAATAAATGGAGCTAAACTAAACCTGATCTGAACAGTCATGGTACATTTTGCAACAGAAATGTGTATAAACTCGTGCGTAAAAGTCTCAGAGGAGGACGACTTTCAGAGCATCACCTGCTCATCAATATCAAGGCTCAGATTACGCTTATACAAATGTAAAGTGGAGCTTATTATTTGCATTTTTTCAATTGTAACGGAATGTAAGAAACGGTGGGTGAACGGGACAATGTTTACCAGTTCCATCCCTGCACTACGCACGCGCGGGGGGAAAGAGAGAGAGGGGGAGACATAGATGAGCTCGTCCTGAGACTTACGTGAGAAGAGCGCTCCAGATGGGAAGGATATTATTAGTCTTTAACCGCGTTTGCATCATGGTTTTATTCCCCGTGTTGTTGTTAGCGCCCGGTGTCAGGAAAGTTAGCTAGCAAGGCAGTGATACAACTTGTAAGACGCGGTGTGAAACTTCAGAGAGAGAGCCCCGCGCGCTCTGAAAAACAGCAGAGCTGCGGCTTGATTTTCAATCCTTCAAAATGACGGACGGCCTTTGAAATTTTCCGTCAAAGTAAAAATATTCCGTAAATGACAGAGAATTTTCGGTTAATGTAACCTCTGTAGCAACGTATTCTCAACCATATATCTGCATTTCCAGGGTCGAAAGCCAAAGAACGCTCCAAAGTCTCCGGAGCCGGAGGAAGACGAGGTCCCCAGCCAAGCCCCGCCTCCGGCCTCGGGTCAAACCAAGAGACTGAAGAGCGAGTACGGACTCGACGCCTGGAAGCGCTGGGTCCAGTGGAGGCGAGCTCAAACGGATCTACAGAAACTCACCATCGGCTGTACGGCGGCTTCACTGATCATATGAAGAACATTTCACGCTAGTGTTTTGAAGCCAGTATCTTACCCGCATGTGTCTGTTTGAAGCTCGCCCGGTGGATCTGAAGGAGGATCTTCTTCGCTGCACGACGGCGGAGCTGAGTATGTGCCTGTGTTTCTTCGTCTCCGAAATCAAACGTCCGAACGGAGAGAACTACTCCCCCGACAGCCTCTTCTACCTCTGCCTCGGCATTCAGCAGGTAACTTCTGCTTCATTCAGTTTGTGCCTTTAACCTCTTAACTCCCACCTTAACCGAGTGCATTTTCTCCAGTTCGGCTTTACCCAAATCTAAACGTTTCTTGACTGGGAAGTGGAACGGCCAGACCAACAAAACTGATCTAAGTGGATCTTTTTCCGTGCATTGTTGCCGTGTTGTTTTCATTTTTTTTTTTTTGACATTTGTGCCACTTTTTCCATTTATTTTTTTTTTAAATAATTTTTTTGGTCTATTTTTGTCATTTTTGCCACTTTTTCCATTTTTTTTTTTTTTTTTTTACTTTTTATTGTCTATTTTTGCCACTTTTTCCATAGATTTATTTTTTTTTAGCATTTTTTGTTGCTCTTTTGTGGCTTTTTTGTCCATTTTTTGCCACTTTTTCCATTGCTTTTTTAAAATTATTTTTTCTATATAATTTTTTGTCTATTTTTTATTTAAAAAAAATTGGGGACATTTTTTGTAGCTTTTTTGTAGCTTTTTTTTGTCACATTTTTGCCACTTATTCCATCGCTTTTATATTACTTTGTTGTGGCTCTTTTTGTCTTTTTTGTTGCATTTTTTTGCCACTTTTTCTCTTGCTTTGTTGTTGCTTTTTTATCACGTTTTTGTCATGTTTTCTTTTGCGGTTTCATCCTCGTTCTCATCTAGTTTTTTGTCTCTATTTTGACGCTTTTTTTTCAAGAAGCTTTTAGATTTGGTTAATGATAAACTGGAGAAAATGTGCCCGGTTCAGGAGGGTAAACAGCTCACAGAAATAAACTGATTTCTCACAGTGTTAGTGTCTGGGTGCTCTTGCATATTCAGTCCGCCTCAAGGCTGCTTTCCGAAAAGTGCGACTAATGCTTTTTTTTCTGTTCCTTTTAGCACCTGTTCGATAACGGTCGCGTGGAGAACATCTTCATGGATCGTTTCTACTGCAGGTTTTCTACAGATTTCACAAAGACGCTCGGAGGGTTCAAACCTATAGTGACATCTAGTGGTGAGTGATGCACTAAAGCTGGCGATCGATTTTCTTGTAGGATAATAAATCTCTTCTGCCAGCTGCGGAGATGTGGTTTACGCTGGCCATTTTATAACATACCATGTACTGTTGTTGTTTGCTCCATGGGGTGGGCGATTTGACAAAAACAGAATATCACGATTTTTGAATTAAAAACTCCCGATTTCGATTTTATCACGATTTTTTTTTTTAAATAGCTTAAACTACAAACTGAAGAAGAGAAAGGTTGAATGAATACACTAATTTATTCAACTTAGAACTGCAGTAAACTAACTTTACACATTAAACAACACAATAAAACTCCAGACAATCAAAGTAAAATAGTAACACTAAGTTTGGTGAAGGCTTGTTGTTCGTGTCTGTTGCTTTTCTGAGACGTCTCTCTCATGACGTTAAGCTGCTGTGATGTGACGCTCTGTCGCTGTCTGACCCTTTCACAATAAGAGTCTTACTATAGCGATAACATGCCGTGACTTTTATTGTGTAAAAGGCAAACCGGAAGCAGTTCGTTACCATACGTTTTAACTTGACCAAGTAATTCACCAAAGTTGGACAAGACTTATATTTTCAAAGACACGGATAAACAGCGCATTTGTGAGCCAGGATTTAATTTAAACAAATGAGACGATGCAGCGCCTGACAGAACTGAAAGGATGAAGGACACAATTGCATCTTCGCACATGTGTCAGGTAAATAAATAAACACACACTGCGATCTACGCAGAGCAGCGGCGTTACGGAGGAAAGACACTAACATAAATACCGCTGAAATAGAGACAGAACTCTAGGTTTTAAATCTCCAGATTGAGGAGCCTGGCCGTGTATGTGACTGTAGAGGAGCGGCTCGCTACTAAATGCTCGCATTAGCGTCCGTCATTGCGTAGCAGAAAGTTAGCGGCTTGGGTTTGCCGAACCGTGATAAAACGATCTCACAAAAATGACAAATCGTCAGCTCAGACTGTCAAATATCGTCATATCGACCAGCCCTAATGCTCCAACACAATTTTGTTGCTGCTCTTTTTCTGAATGACAATGACAATAAACTTGATGGATTGAAAGGGAAATGAGCCACATCTGCCGTAATTAGCATCCACATATTTTTTACAGGTTGCTGTCACTTGCCCACTTGCCAACAGCCTCGCTCTGAACTGTTCATCTTTCTTTTCTGATACAAACTCTTGTTGTATTTGCCCCTCAGGGTATGTCCACTCTCGGGTGGAGGAGGAGTTCCTGTGGGAGTGTAAACAGCTCGGGGCCTACTCCCCCATCGTCCTGCTCAACACACTGCTGTTCTTCTGCTGTAAATACTTCGGCTTCAGGACGGTGGAGCAGCACAGGCAGCTCTCGTTCGCCCACGTCATGCGCTGCACCAAAACGGACCCCAACAACAAGAAGACCACGTTCCTCCGCTTCTACCCCCCTGTGGCGACGCCTGTGCCCCCCCTTAACCAGATAGGTAAAAGACAGACAATGAAACAGTCACACAATAAAGGATGGAGCTGAAGGCGAGCAGTGTCTTTAAAAAAAAAATGTATTTGTCATTATTCTCTGCAATAATCTAGAATCATTTCACTGTCTTTGTAATGTTGTAATGTATTGTGCTTTCCCTCAAAATTATTTAACTAAGTGAAATTGTTCATCCAGATGAGCCCGCAGCAAAGAAGCGGAGAGCGGAGGAGCTTCAGGACGAAGTGCTGGAGATGACGGAGAACGTGGAGAATCCTCTTCGGTGTCCGGTCCGACTTTACGAGTTCTACCTCTCCAAATGGTGAGCCCCATTAAGGAGACTGTCATTACACCATTTGAGAGAGAATCAATGATGGCAGGCGAGTCTCCTCCTACAGAGCTTTTCCAAAGAAAGGCAAAAGGGTGGAAAGCTTTAAAAAAAAAAAGAAAAAAAAAAAAAAAGACCCTGTTCTCAGAGTTGTCACGGGAGGAAACTGTATTTTGGAGCCAGGCTTTAAAGAAGTACTAAGCAACTTGTTTACCTTAATAAATCCTTTTGTAGTCCCTCTGGGGGTAGTACAAGTGTTAATGGGATGATTGCAGGGTCTTTCATCTCCCCCTGGTGTCTCTGGCCAGAAAACCACACTTGGAGCTTTCCCTGCCCCGAATGGCAGACCCAATACACACTAATACACACGAAGAAGAAGCTAACAGGCTAGCGGGCAAAGCTATCTGCGGGCTAGCGTCACTTTAGCAGTATTTACAGCCAAGTTTGAGTAAAAAACGTAACCTGCTACGACACCTGCAGTGGCGCTTATGGCCTCTAGGGGCATGAGTTACTTAGTTCTGCTTTAAAGAGTAACTAAACACCAAATCCACTTTTTTTTTGCTGATAAACGGTCTAAATGGTTGTTGAATAGAGTTAGCTACATGTCCCAGTCAATATGTTGACATTTGGGGCAAACTTGTTCAAAATCTCACTTTAGTGTCTAAAACCGCATGGTTCGCGCCCCCTACTGGTTTCACGCAGCAACTACATTTGATATTTTGCGGTTGGAGGAGAGTGTGTCCACGGCGTCCACAAAACGTCATCAGTTCTGCCCGTGGTTCTGCCTCTGTGCCTCTGTGGCCCCGCCCACACACGCCTCCGCCTCCGTCACGCAGCAACTAGGACACGCGTCTCGCACACACCGCCTGAGCTCATGAGTCAAACCAGTAGATGGCGCCCCTGCGATGCTCACACTTCGGCCGAGGTGGTTTAGAGGAATAAATCCCTTAGAAAAGCTACTGTGCGATGATGCTCTCTCTCTGTTCGCAGTCACTGACAGCGAGCGAGTCGTCTACCAGAGGCGATCTTTTTTTTTTTTCGTAGGATAGTTGCTACTAGTGATGCGCGGGTTGCGGGTTCCACCGTCGTCTTTACAGCAGGTTTTTGGCGTAAATATACGTCGGATTTTCATAAAACAAGCAGCGTTTTGCAGCTTGTGATCCAGAGAACGCTTTTGTGGAGCTCATGTCTCCTGTTTTCCACCGTATGTGCGACTGTGTGACTTCGCGTTAGGCTGACCTCTGCTCTCTTCCTCTCTCCCTCTTGCCCAGCGCTCTTCGGAGGGAGAGAGAGAGAGCGCGCGCGATGACACGCCGGTACTGTTCATACGGATCATATTTGTAACGCGTAATATTTAATGGTTGCGGGTGCGGGGCGGGGCGGGTTGTAAAAATAGAACAACGTTGCGGGGCGGGCTGGGTCGGGTTAGAACCTGCCCCAAATGCGGGACCCGCGGGTTGAAAAAAACCCTGACCCACTAGCATCACTAGTTGCTACATCAAGCAATCACAAGTCATGAGAGTGCACCAACTCTCCTACGAAAAAATAAACCTTGCGCACAGTGGTGACACCAGTTACAGCCGTCTGTCAGTCCTGTCAGATCTAGAGGCTTGGTCTGAGACTGTCAACAGAGCAGACCCCGCCTACACACTCACCCCCCTCGTCTCCCCCAAAGCCTCCGAGACCACCCCTTTCTCAGCAATTTTTGACTTTAGTTTGTGGGTGGGGAAAGGCTCTGCCACGCCCGTTGAGTTGCACTTTAAGTTGTTTTTGGTAATGCTGTTTTAGATCAATATTGAACTTTCTAGTCAACAAAGTGTTAGTCAGTGATAAAGATATGTTTGAGATTTTATCTTGCAGGTTTAGAAGCCACCAATTCCTCTCGAATGGTTTACAAATACCAGAGCAAAAATTGTTCCAAAATTGTCCTCAAAATAATTACAGCATCACTGGTAGCATAAAGCAGCTGTCCAGAACTCTGTCTCCATTTGTATCAGTTTAATCATGAATATAAAAGGATATTTTCCTTTCAAGGGCACATATCAGGCATTCCTCTGTTTGATTGAATCGTTGCAAATCCACATTCTGTGCAGATCTTTTTTTAGGTTTACAGCATTGAATTATAAGATTTGGGTTTCAACATGGGATTAAAAGGCTTTACATTTGACCTGCTGCTCTGTCATTTAACATAACTTATTCAAGAGCTTTCCTCGTAGTTTTTTAAGCACTTCACGTCACCGGCTTGGTTGTTTTCTTGCAGCTCTGAGTCGGTGAAGCAGCGCACCAACCTGTTCTACCTGCACCCGGAGCGCTGCTGCGTGCCCAACAGCCCCCTGTGGTTCTCCTCCACCCCGCTGGACGACGCCACGATGGACGCCATGCTGATCCGCATCATGTCCACGCGGGAGCTGCACCCCAAGATCAACGGCAACCACGGCAACGGTAACGACGGCAACGACCAGCTGTACATCCCGGAGGAGGAAGAGGAGGACTCGGACTGACGAGGCGTCTCGGGTTTGTAAATATTTCTATGGGACAAAAGACACACGCCGGCTACTGCTATTTTACCAAGATGCAAAGAAAGACAATTTTGCCAAGATTCATCAACTTTGATCCTGATGTAGCTGGGGGGGGAAAAGGGGGAAATCAAAGCATCTGTGGGCACAACATGTTACCGATTCAAAAAGCTTTTCAAAACTATTTCATTCAAACCGCACACATTTCAACATCAATATGGACAATACTCATTTTGTCTGGTGATATACTTTTCCCCTCATCATTAAATCTACAGTTTTTCAGTAGACATTATGTGTATTTACTTGTTTCGCTTTCAGTGAATCGCTTTTTTTCCCCTTTATTGTATTCATCACACGTTGTTTTTCTATGGATTTTCTTCTATGGATACTTCTGTTTCTATTAATCCATTCATCTGCATAGCATCCCAGTAGAAACTGTAATCACCAATTGTAATTTCTTTTTAATTTGCTCATTTCTTTGTCAGTTCATGTTTAGAGCTTTGGCCGATCGACAGTGAATCCATGTTTGGTTTTTTTTATATAAAATATCTACACACAAGTTCATCTGTGGTCATTTATTTTTCTAAAGCAGATCGGCTTATTTCTAATCGTGTAGTTTCCACAATACACTTGATCTTCTTCTAATTTTTTCTTTCCAAATCCAGCCACTGGAGGCGTCTCATTGTTCAGTATTAAGTTGTGTATCGCCCTTTAGTGTCTTAACTCTGCAAAAACGGGCGAAGGTGTCCTAGAAAAACATGAGAATGTAAAACTAAATGCCAAATGAAATCGGAATCTTGAAAAGGGCGACTGATTTGTCACTTTTAAAGCAGAACTAAGTAACTTGTTTACCGTAAATAATCCTTTTCGTAGTCCCTCTGGGGGTAATACAAGTGTTGATGGGATGATTGGGGGGTCTTTCATCTCCCCCTGGTGTCTCTGGCCAGAAAACCACCATTGCAATTCCAAAACACACGAATGGAATCATGAAGAAGAAGCTAACTGTGGGCTAGTGCCATTTAAACAGTATTTACAGCCAAGTTTGAGTGAAAAAAAATATCTCCATTGTGTAATTGGATGTTCAATATCCCTCTATCCCTTTTGTCTTTTCTGTCAGCGCAGTATTTACTCACAGACAATGAGTAAAAAAACGTAACATGCTACGACACCTGCAGTGGCGCTTATGGCCTCTAGGGGAATGAGTTACTTAGAACTGCTTTAAATGGAGAATTTCTATATTCAAAAGGTTCTCTTTCAAAAGTTAGCTGTATTATTATTAGCCTCTTTTATATGGAAAGGTGGAAAGCCTTTTGGAGCTTCTTGGAAAGGAGAGGAGACAAGAAAGATGGTTCATTTACTTCTTGCCCCTGATTAATTTACTGAAAGATGAAATTTTTTGTTCAGTTTTCTAACACTTTTGTAAGTTTTTGTTTGTTTTTTACCAACATAACCAAACCTCTTTTACTCTTATTTGAAATCTTAACTTTTTCATCTTTTCTATCCACTGTATTGTAGCAAAGAAAATCATAAGCTATTTAACCTTTTGAGAGTTTCTTCACTGGCCAGATTCATTCAGTCAAGTTTTGAATGTGTAAAACGTGTGACGACTTTTTGTCCTTTTATTCACAGTGAAATACAAAGGTTTCTGTCCATGTCCTCCACACGGTTCTCTCTGAAATGGTTCTGTTTTCTATTGTATGGCCTTTTTACAATAAAAAAAAAAAGGAAAATAAACATGAGTCATTGTTACATTTATTTGAAAGAGTTGTGCAAAGAAGGCAACACTAAGTTCGTCTCTATCAAAAACGCAATGTGACACAGATGTACAGTAATAATTTTGTTTTGCATTTTACAAGAACATTCAAATGGTCAATACAATTCAACATTATGGCTAAAGATTCATAAGTGTCAAGCTAAGGGGTAACATTGCTTTTAGTGCACTGAATTCACAAGTAAATAGACATTAAGTATGACACCGTTCTATTAAAAAAATAAATGCCTGTATTGCATTGCATAAAGTCATTAAATCGAATACACTGCCTGACCAAAAAGAGAAGTGGCACCGATTAAACTATACAGCAGGAAGTCAGGTTCAGGAACACTATTACTGCCTTCATGTGGTCTCGTAATTATGGTAAATACCAAGAAGAAGAACTTATTGTTATGAAGCCGACACTGCATATAGCAATTTAGCTACTAGTGTTAATATTGTCTCTTTTTCCACACTTACTGTCTTATAATAAAAGCCAATCTTCATATGTTTTGTCGATCAAAGCAGACACAAAGTAGCCGTAGTTCAGCGGTTTGTAGACGACTTTATCATTTATTTGTTTATTTCACTTTACTACGCCACAAAAGCACTTGCTCTGGTCATTTCCACTTCACAACTGGAAAGGATCATCTTTACCAGAGCACATGAAGGCAGCATTATCTCCCAAAGAATGAGATCATCTGACTCCCTGAACGTCCTGAATGACCAGGTTATTCCATCAATGGATTTGCTCTTCCCTGATGGCAGAGGTACAGTATATTCCAAGATGATAGGGCTCACATTGTGAAAGAGTGGTTCAGGGAGCAGGAGACATCATTTTCACACATTGATCAAAACCCCATTGAGAATCTTCGAGATGTGGTGGAGATGGCTTTGCACAGTGGTCACACTCTCCCATCATTGATACAATTTCTTGGTGAAAAACTAATCTAACATTGGAGCTTTTGATGTTACATCTGTGGCATTGTTTCAATAATTTTCTGTAATCCAGTGTTAATTTTGATAACATATTTTATTTTAGTTTTAGTCGAGATTTAGTCAAAAAAAGCTTTTCAATTTTAGTCTAGTTTTAGTCGACTAAAATTGCACGTCAATTTAGTCGACTAAATTTAAGACTAATTTAGTCGACTTTGCATTTATAATATTCATTATAATCATATTTAATCAAGGTCCTCGACTTCATGGAGCTGCTCCACATGAATAAAGCACAAACCTGTTCATTTGGCAGTGAATTTAAATGATGTGAGGCTCTTTCAGACGGTCAATAGAAGTTTGGATGATTTTAGCCTCTCCCTTTCATTTTTATTTAGTCTTATTTTAGTCGACTAAAATATCTGGACATTTTAGTCATAGTTTTAGTCTCATGAGAAACTTTTAATTTAGTTTTTGTCCCAATTTTAGTCGACAAAAATATCACTTTGACTAAAATTAAGACTAAATATTTTAGTCGACGAAATGAACACTGCTGTAATAAAAGCTAAAGGCACATGTGAATTTTTTGGGGGCAGTGTATTTACCGGGGCAGACGAGCAACATAATGTTTTATGTCCCTCAGTAATCCTGACATGTTCCAGGGCAAGTTTTTAAACGGTAATAAGTTCACTCAAATGACGACTTTGAGAAACCTTTATGACTATGTTAATATGGCTTTTCTATTAACATGACTTTCTCCCTTTGTTCCTTCCGCAGTCAATTTGGGAAATAAAAGAAAGAAAATAAACTAGCTGTATAACTGTATATTTTTCAATGGCCAATTCACTTTGCAGAAGTCACTGCATTCAAATAAAAATCATATACATGTAGCAAAGGCCGCAATGAAGTCATATCTGATCTCCATCAGGTCACATTACGATTCAAACATGAACTATTGCAGTCTTCTCTCAAATGTTAATGTGTTTAAATGTCTGTGTGTCAGTAGTATAGTCAGAATGTTAACTTCTTGAGCAGACCTTACTGTATAACTAAGTATTTCAGTCCTGGTGCATCACTTGCCCTTCCAGTCACTGTCCTCTTTGGAGACGAGTCTTCTCCTAAAGTGGACGCAGAGGTAGGCCAGGTCCTGTGTGTCCAGAGAGTGTCCCAGGAGCAGGTAGAGGGACATCACCATCGCCAGGACGAGCCGGTCGAGAGACAGAGCCGGGACCAGCCACAGCACCAGCATGAGCTCCAGGCAGACGGGGTGACGCAGGTGGGACAGCAACCTCTGGGCTCCGGGCGCTTTGTCCGCCAGAGGGTCCCCCAGGCCAAAGCACGTGTTATAGACCTAGACAAGGATAAAAAAAATACTGAGAAGTCCATTTTATACTGCATTTAGAGTATATGTCTCCATGTACAAAACTTTTCATTGGCAGAACAATTGAATTAGCTCACACACTACATTCAGAATCATGGAAAGATGAACACTTGCAGCTGTTCATGCTGTTAACTCTCACTGACAATAATCACGATTTACTGATTTGTTTTAAAAGCTTTGCGCCCAACGTGGGGCTCGAACCCACGACCCTGAGATTAAGAGTCTCATGCTCTACCGACTGAGCTAGCCGGGCATGCTCCCCCTGGTGGACGGGGCAACAGCAGCATCTTCATAAACAACACCACAGGTCTGAAATCAGGTGAAACTAATTTACGTCCAAAAGATTTACAATTGGGAGCTTGTGTGAAATTTTCAGGAACAGATTCGAATAAACAAAAGAAGAATAAAGCTTATGAGACTGAGAGCACTGCTGAATTGAATTAAAGGGCCTTACACAATCTGCTTATTTTGTGATCTTTAAAAGGGTTTATGAAATTGTATTCAGTATAGGAGTATTTTATTATGAACTCTTTCACGTCTGTATGTGTTTATTTAAAGAAAGTGTTACCTCCCACTGACAATAATCACGCTGTTTTACTGATTTGTTTTAAAAGCTTTGCGCCCAACGTGGGGCTCGAACCCACGACCCTGAGATTAAGAGTCTCATGCTCTACCGACTGAGCTAGCCGGGCTTACTCCCTCTAGAGGACGGGGCGATAACTGCAACTTCCATAATGACACATCCCACAGACTTGAAGCTGGTTTTGGGGGGGCTTAAAACACACGCACTTTCTGAAACTGAAACAAATTAAGAGAACAACCAATACAAAGCTTGAAACTTTGAGACTCTACGCCGTAAATAAGTGCTCTGAGATAAAACATTGTGCAAGTCAGTGTCCTGAATCACCTGCCTGTAGTATCAGACCGTCTGTGTGAAGGTTTGTATTACTTCTGAGATGCAGCCATGTTCGATATATCCGGAAATGTCTTGCTCAAAATCTTTGCGCCCAACGTGGGGCTCGAACCCACGACCCTGAGATTAAGAGTCTCATGCTCTACCGACTGAGCTAGCCGGGCTTGCTCCCTCTAGTGGACGGGGCAAAAACAGCAGCTGTAGATACAATAATAATGACAATTTTGTATAGAGAGTCACCTGTTTGATGCCCATGAGCTCCGAGTAATCGAAGATCATGAAGATGCTGCAGATTAGGGCCCAGCAGACGAAGTGCAGGGAGAAACAGATCAGCGGAAACCAAATACTCCAGGGAGCAGTTCTGACCGACCACAGACAGGGGGCGCCAGTGACCGGCTGCCAACACCGCATCAACACCTAAAATGTAGAAAAGCATGACACAAATATAACTATTTTCCCTGATTCTTTATGTGTTAATAAATGCCACAAACATAATAATGGAGCAATTATCTCACAATGAGGCCAGGTGTAAGTCAGTGTTAATTTCGTCGACTAAAATATTTAGTCTTAATTTTAGTCAAAGTGTTATTTTTGACAACTAAAATTGGACTAAAACTAAATTAAAAGTTTTTCATGAGACTAAAACTATGACTAAAATGTCCAGATATTTTAGTCGACTAAAATAAGACTAAATAAAAATGAAAAGGAGAGACTAAAATCATCCAAACTTCTATTGACAGTCTGAAAGAGCCTCAGATCATGTAAATTCACTGCCAAAGGATCAGCTCTGAGCTTTGTTCATGTGGAGCAGCTCCATGAAGCAGAGGAACAAGATTAAATATGATTAAAATGAATATTATCAATGCAAAGTCGACTAAATTTGTCCTAAATTTAGTCGACTAAATTTACCTGCAATTTTGGTCGACTAAAACTAGACTAAAATTGAAGATATTATTTTGACTAAAACTAAATCGAATTACATTTTCGTCAAAAGACTAAGACTAAAACTAAATTAAAATATATTGTCAAAATTAACACTGGTGTAAGTAGTTTACAAAATCTGTACAAAGCATATACATAACAACATTCAACTGCTGCACTTAAACAACAGGCTGAATGTTGTGAGAATTTTAAGTGTCAAAACCTGCTAACACGGCCAGTTGCCACTTCTTTAGCAGCATGGGTGGGCAGGGCAATAATAGGAACCTTCATAATGAAACGTACAACAAATGAAGGGGATAAACAAGACTAAGATATCAGTCAAAACTTTGAAAAAAAGACAGAAACAAGTGCTCTGAGATAAAACATTGTGTCCTGAATCATCTGCCTGTAATATCAGACTGTTTGTGTGAAGGGGTGTTTTTATTCTGAGACGGCACCGTGTTTGTCACATCCAGAAATGTCTTGCTCAAAATCTTTGCGCCCAACGTGGGGCTCGAACCCACGACCCTGAGATTAAGAGTCTCATGCTCTACCGACTGAGCTAGCCGGGCTTGCTCCCTCCAAAGGTCGGGGCAACAGCTGGTCTGGAGATGAATACTTTGGGTTTGTGATGGTCAAAACAAGGACAGTAGTAGCACCACTTATCTTAAAGCTCCATGTCTGGATTTGTCAGCCCACTTCTGATCCTGTCTGTGGCCAGTCTCTCTTCTCTACCATCCCAGATTAGTTTCTATTGTTGATGTTACTCAATAGATACAATACATACTTCAATATACTGGACTGGTGTATATTACCTGCAGGGCGAGAGCGGTAGTGCAGCAGTAGAAGGTTCGGTTCAGTGCCCCGAGCGATCGCTCACACACACGTTTGACCGGATTCCAGGCCAAAACACTGTGCTGCAAAACGAACAGAGCCACCAAACACCCGTCCCACAGCAGGCAGCACAGCACCCAGGGGTCACGGAGGGCAGCGGACCACGGGACAGAGTCTGAGGGACACACAAGAAAATCTGTATCTTCATCATTGTATAGTATTATTTTTATTGTTTATTATGGTCATGTTTTTTACTCTAATTGCCAACGACACCAAATATGCTCCTACAATGCTATTTTTTTGCAGTGAATAATTAAAAGCTTAAAAGAGGAGGACCTAAAGTATTTAAACTTCATGCTTGGCTTCCTGTAGTTGAAGCAAAGCAGTAACATCTCCATGGAAATGAGCTAGTGATGTCCCGCCCCCCAGTCAGGTCTGAAAAGATGTTTTTCATCAATAGAAAAGAAAAAATCATGTTGAAATCCATAAATAACTGTATTTTAATGTATTTATTATGTAAGCAGGATGGCTTTAATTTTCATAAAATTGTAATCAGGAGCTTTAATGACTGAGCTCTGTTGACATTTCAATAAATAATAAAAATAAATGCATAGTACAAAAAATTGTCAGCCAACATTTTCATGGACCCAAGGAAGAAGGATTTTTTTCACCAATAGAAAACAAATTCGTAATGAAATACGTATTAAAAAAATCCATAGTTACCATGGAGATCCGCCATCTTTGCAGCTGTTAGCATACATTTCCATTATTAGCTAAAAACAGTATAAAAAGTGAAGTAAAAAGCCGTGGTAGTACCACACCGTTAGCTGCTAAGTTACTGCTGGCAAATACATCTCTGTCCAAGTGTTTTAATGTGAACAATAACTCCAGTATTTTAACTTTTAAAATCTTTAGTTTAGCTGCTAATATAGTTCGGGAATGTGATGTCATATCGCTAAGCATTATGGGATTAGCGGCAATTGTCAATTTAATGTTAGGAAATGTATGCTAACAGCTGCAAAGATGGCAGATCTCCAACTGTGGAATTTCCCGAACTATATTTTAGTTTATTTATTATGTAAAATGTTATACGGGATGACATGAATTTTCATTGACATTTCACATAAAAATAAAGCATAGTGGAAAAGTTTAGCGCCCAACGTGGGGCTCGAACCCACGACCCTGAGATTAAGAGTCTCATGCTCTACCGACTGAGCTAGCCGGGCTGACTGCCACCTAGCGGCAGGATCGTGCAATATCAAGCCCTACTTTCCAACGTTTTTTTTTTTTCATTTTTTTTTTTCTTATCTGTGTTACGATTTATGACCGATGAGGAAGACGCGGAAAGGAAGAAACAATGAGAAAACACCCACTGCAAATACGACACCCCCCAAATGCGCTAAAGAAAGTTGTTTTACTCGTCCGAGCTCTTGCAAAAGGCGGAAAACTTCTTGTTGCGGCAGAAGCGCGTACCTCGGCACAGGGTCGTTTCGCCGGTGATGTTGTGGTAAATGGTTCTGAATGAAACGAAGCGGATGAAGTCGGAGCCGGTGACGAAGACGAAGGCGAAGTTGACCAGAGACACGGCGCAGAGAGCACCGCCACGGACCGACCCTGACGCCATTTCAATCACTTTTTATCTACATTTGGCACCGACCGCAGCTCTGTCTTCCGGGAGCATCCGCGAAAAAAAAAGGTTAATACTGACACTAGAGGGCGACAATGTAACTATCGGTATGGCCTGAAGGCAGGGCAGGTTGTTTTGGTTAAAGCCAAGGGAAATTGCAAAACAACAAGGAGGACAAGGCAGCTGTTCTTTCTCTCAGCCCCATATCTCACTCCAGAGACGTGCTTTTTGTCTCCTCCTGCAAAAAACGCCCACTGAGCAGCTCGACTCACTCACACATAGGGGTGTGTTTCCTACGCTTTTCAATGAAACTACATTTACAAGGATGTGAACGCAGAGCTTGAGAAATCTATCAACTCCGGCTGTATTGTACCTTTGGAGCATTCTAGAACTAGAACTAGAACTAGAACTAGAACTAGAACTAGAGCTAGAGCAAGAACTAGAGCTAGAACTAGAGCTAGAGCTAGAACTAGAGTTAGAGCTAGAGTTAGAGCTAGAGCTAGAGCTAGAACTAGAGTTAGAGCTAGAGCTAGAGCTAGAACTAGAGTTAGAACTAGAGCTAGAGCTAAAACTAGAGCTAGAGCTAGAACTCGAACTCGAACTAGAGTTAGAGTTAGAGCTAGAACTAGAACTAGAGCTAGAGCTAGAACTAGAGCTAGAGCTAGAGCTAGAACTAGAGCTAGAACTAGAGCTAGAACTACAGCTAGAACTACAGCTACAGCAAGAGCTAGAACTAGAACTAGAGCTAGAGCAAGAACTAGAGCTAGAACTAGAGCTAGAACTAGAGTTAGAGCTAGAGTTAGAGCTAGAGCAAGAACTAGAGTTAGAGCTAGAGCTAGAGCTAGAACTAGAGTTAGAGCTAGAGTTAGAGCTAGAGCTAGAATTAGAGTTAGAGCTAGAGCTAGAACTAGAGCTAGAGCTAGAGCTAGAACTAGAGCTAGAACTAGAGCTAGAACTACAGCTACAGCAAGAGCTAGAACTAGAACTAGAGTTAGAGCTAGAACTAGAGCTAGAGCTAGAACTAGAGCTAGAACTAGAGCTAGAGCTAGAGCTAGAGCTAGAACTAGAGCTAGAGCTAGAGCTAGAGCTAGAACTAGAGCTAGAACTAGAGCTAGAACTACAGCTACAGCAAGAGCTAGAACTAGAACTAGAGTTAGAGCTAGAACTAGAGCTAGAGCTAGAACTAGAACTAGAACGAGAACTACAGCTACAGCTAGAGCTAGAACTAGAACTAGAACTAGAGCTACAGCTACAGCTAGAGCTAGAGCTAGAGCTAGAACTAGAACTAGAACTAGAGCTAGAACTAGAACTAGAATGAATGATTGAATAACAAGGAAAAGGGTGAAAACAATGGGAAATGTTTTTATTATTGTTGATACTTTTTGCCCCCTAAAGTTTTTGTAGTCATTGTATAGGCCAGTGGTTCCCAATGTTTTTTGTCTTTCGTACCCCTTTGGCCTTTCATTGGTCAACCGTGTACCCCCTACCTCAAGGGTATTACAGTTTATTTAAAAAGTAATTACTCAAAAGTGGTATTTGTAAGAAAAAGGACAATGTTGCAGTCCAAATAAACCTAAAATTCTCCCAAAACAACACATTTTACTGAAAAATATAGCTTTTCCTATAAAAAAAAAAAAAATGATGTTACATTTTCCCCTTTTTTCAATCTGAAATAGTTCCAAGTACCCCCTGCTAGGTCCCCGTACCCCTGGTTGGGAAACACTGGTATAGGCTATAAGGTATCTCTATGTACTATTTTAAGACATTAAGCAGGATGACTTTATTTTGTATAAAACTGTAGCAGGGAGCTCTAATGATTGAGTTACGTTGATATTTCACATAATAATGATAGAAAAGTGTAGCGCCCAACGTGGGGCTCGAACCCACGACCCTGAGATTAAGAGTCTCATGCTCTACCGACTGAGCTAGCCGGGCGGATAAGCCCTGGTGGCAGGATTGAGGAATTTCAACTCTACACATTTCTGTACTTGTTTGTAAGTAATATTGCCACCGAGGAAGACCCGGAAAAGCGTCCTAGCGCTTGCAAATACGCGGAAACTTCTTGTTGGAACTGGGATGTCCACGCGCAGCACCCAGGGGTCACGGAGGGCAGCGGACCACGGGACTGAGTGTGAGGGACACATTTACAGGAAAGTTTGCATCTTCATCGTTATCAGGCATCCAAGTTGTTAAATAAAAAGAAATCCTCAAGATGCAAATGTTAGATAGAACAAAATCATGATGAAATATGTATGACCTATATATTAGTTATGTTTGTTTTGTGAAATGTCATAAAATTGTAATGATTGAGTTGTTTTGCTTTTTTTTTTTTTTACATTTCACATAATAATGAATAGTGAAAAAGAGTAGCGCCCAACGTGGGGCTCGAACCCACGACCCTGAGATTAAGAGTCTCATGCTCTACCGACTGAGCTAGCCGGGCTGACTGCCACCTAGCGGCAGGGTTGTTTCAAATCAATTTCCAATATTCATTTATTTCAGTACCGGTAATTTCATTCACACAAACAACTATTTAACTACAAAAATGAACCCTTCGACAACTTCTCATTTCCTTACTGGTGTTTTGTTTATTTTTGCTGTGTGGCATTCAGTCCCATATACCTTTTCCAGCCAACAGTAATTTATGGTGCTATACCGGCTTTCGCCAGAAGATGGCAGTAGTGGCGCATGAATAAGGGACTTCCCACGCCTTGGGCAGAAGCTGCTCAGTTCAACATAAACTGTGTAGTGAAGTCAGCAAAAAAAGAAAAAAAAGCCATTACTCAAATATTGTATTTCTCTGTGTGTACATGTGGGTTACAAGCATTAGGTAACATAAGTAGAAGAATGTGTTAGTTCGGGAATATGTTTTATTTGTTATTGGGTTGTTTTTTTAAATCAGAATTTCAACTTTTTCTGCTTATTTAATGCATATGCAACAACACATGACAATATCAGCCTATACATTGCATTTTACAAGGCTAATTTTGGCCACAATCATAAAGCTCATAAAGCAAAGCATTTTCTGATAAAAAAAAATTCCAGGCTACTCCCAGATATGATATAGGCCAAAAAACACAATGGCAAACGAGGTGCATAACAAAACATTACAGGATGTAGTGTCTGTTTTTCATATAAGGTCGACTTCGCTGCCAAAACACTCCACGTGATAGCTTCGGTTTAGAGAAACTACACGGATGCAGTCTGTTGAGCCCTGAGGAAAAAAAACAGAATAATATCAGGATGTCTTTTTTCATTTTGACCAGTTTCATATTAAAGTTCACCTCGGTTGGGAGTATCGGCATCTTGCAGGCAGCACATCTGTGAGCCTTCACCCTGAAACACACAATCAATCACTTTAACTGTGTTTAGTCTGTCTCTATGACCACAAGTTCCTTTGAAAAACGTTTAGAGGATTGTGTGTACTGAATTTCTAAAATGAAAGTCAATGACCAACAAACCTTGTATTAAATATGAGATCTTTTTTGCAAAAAGTTTTCATTAATATCATTTAAGAACCAATATTTTCTGATACTGACCACTATGGACTCTGACCCATCTGTTGTAATGTCATGCCAGATCATTAGACAATATGCTGAGACAAATCACCAGTGAGTGACTTTATATGTGTGTTTGTAAATGTTCAGAGGTGGAAAACTGTAAGGATTTGAGTAAGTTTAGCATTTTGTTACATAATAAGTGACTAAACCTTAAGTGTAGGGCCATTTGTGTAGATGTTGTCTTACACGAAAGTCAAATTTGGCCGCTCCCTTTGTTTTGAAAAGTTGTTCAAATGAACTTTTCACACAGAGGCATCACTGGTGTCCCCTCTGCTCCACATGTTTATATGGAGACCTAGAAACTGCTCAAGTAAGAGTAAAAAAAGTACTTGGTGAAGCTCAACGTAAGAACTGAGCAGTTTGAGCGTAAAAGTCTGATTCATGCTTTACTGATGCAATGAAACCAAGAAAACGTACAATAATGTGAAAATTGTGCCAATTTCCAATAAGAATACATCATGTAAATGAGATTAAAGAAATTATTCTGAAGATAAGATACAAGAACATTTACCAAAGTTTAAAATATTTAAACTTCAATTGATTTTTAAATGTCACATGAAGCTTTTGCCACTTACACATTTACTCAGTAAAATAAACACCAAACATTTTAACTCAAGTAAGAAGTGTACTTCTTATATGATAAAACTACTCCAAAAAGTACAATTTATTCTAAAACGTATTAAAGTACATGTAGCTGAACTAAATGCACTTGCGATAAAGATGTGTTAAGTGTGTCTCTGGCCAGAAAACCATGTTTGCAACTTGACTGCCCCCGGTGCGGAGAAAGCAATACACACTAATCTAATCACGAAGAAGAAGCTAACATGCTAACGGGCAAAGCTAACTGCGGGCTAACGTCACTTTAAACAGTATTTACAGCCAAGTTTGAGTGAAAAAAAAATAATTCTATTGTATAATTGGATGCACAGTAACCCTCTCTCCCTTCGCCTTTCCTGTCAGCGTAGTATTTACTCTCCAAGACAATTAATAAATTAAAAAATCGTAACTTGCTACTACACCTGCAGTTGCGCTTATGGCCTCTAGGGGGAAGAGTTACTTAGTACTGCTTTAATATGTTTGAATACAATAGAGTTCGGGAATGTGACGTCATATCGCTAAGCATTATGGGATTAGCAGCAATTGTAAACTAATGGAGATTTTAGAAGTTAAAATACTGGAGTTATTGTTCACATTACAACACTTGGACACCACAGTGAGTTAGATGTATTTACCAGCAGTAACTCAGCAGCTAACGGAGCTGTTCCACGGCTATTTTCTCCACTTTATAAACTGTTTTTAGCTAATGTTAGTCAATGGAAATGTATGCTAACAGCTGCAAAGATGGCCGATCTCCATGGTAACTGTAGACTTTCCCGAACTCTATAATGTAAATGCGAAGTTGACTAATTCAATATTTGATTTTGTTGACCAAATTTACATAAAAAGTGTTTTATATCACAATATAATAGGCTGCAGAGAGGGTTAAGACAGGGGTGCCCAATAAGTCCCTCACTCTTTGCCATATTTATCGAGCCATTAAGCCAATGGATCTCCCAGAATCAAAATATCACAGGCATTGTTTTGAAAGGCAGAGATGAAGATAAGTTTCAGAATAAATGGCAACGGTTATTTCAGGTGAAGTGATTGTAAATTTCAAGGCACGCCCCAAGGTTAATTTGTTTTATTGCTTCTGAAAAAATGTATGAAATATTGGAGAAAAAAGAAAAGAACAAAAGAAATGAACACTGCTTAACTGTAAAGATTTGGGCCAACTGGGTTCAACCAAAGCTGGACTTGCGGGCGCCATCATGGAGAAAAGAGCCTTTGTTGTTGTACTAACTTGTGGTAGTCGTTGACGCAGTAAACCTTTCTGTTTTCGGTGTCCACAGTGAAGGGCTGCTCCTCTAAACTCTGCCCGCACAGCACACAGCGGAAACACGAGGGGTGGTAGGACGCCCCGCAGGCCTGCAGCACCTGAGTTAGTAAAACAGTCAGAAGACACGGCTATACATGGCTCTCATCGAAACTCCTGCAGTACATTCTAAGCCAGTGTTATTTGAAGCTCTATCATAGTAAACCTAATACTTACTTCATCTTGTAAGGGGTGACCACAGCTTGCACAGGCCTCTGGAGCTGGATGGATACCTGAGTACTGCAATCAATATAAAGAGAGTTTTAATCATTCTCCTTCCCTCTTTGAAGCAACAGTAAGTCTATTATAAGAAGCGAGGCCTTGAAAGCATTGTGAGAGCTGTACATGACATTGTGTGATTGTAGAGAGCGCTATAAGGAGACAAATGCAAATAAACCCTCATTATAAAGAATGTGGCCAAATATCAACAAGCATGATTTTTTGTTTGTGTATTAAGGGATCTTTTACTCAAAATGAGAAGTGAATACCTAAAAAAAACAGCATTGTTGCTTAGCAAAAAAGTTTCAATAAATCTGTATCTTCTAAATGCTTAAAGCAGTACTAAGTAACTCATGAGGCTATAAGCGCCACTTCAGGCATCACAGCATGTTGTGATTTTTCACTCATTAAAGTGATAGTCTGGAAGTCTAAATGTTTTACAAATGTTATAAAATGTGCAAAATCCACCACCTGGTCCTGCATTTTTAAGTTAGTAATAATATATACATATAATTTTTTGTGAAGTCCCTCCTTCCCAGATCTCAGCAACAATCAGTGTCTAGTCTCCTCCCGCGTTGACCAATGAGACGAGCTTTTCCTGTGGACCAGCCTGTCAGGTCCAATCAAGAGGAGGGGGAGGAGCTTGATTGTTTACTTTTGAATATTCTGCTTCTGTTTTCCTCATTTTTGCAAACTAAGAAGGGCTTTCTGGTTAAAGAGGGGAGGAATTTGATGGTTTACTTTCAAATTTCCCTCTCTCCTCACTTTGCAAAGTTACAGATTATCACTTTAATTGTCCGTGAGAGTAAATACTACGCTGACAGAAAGACAAAGGGAGAGAGGGATATTGTACATTCATTTACACAATGGAGATACTTTGGCTGTAAATACTGTTTAAGTGGCGCTAGCCCGCAGTTAGCTTTGCCCGTTAGCCTGTTAGCTTCTTCTTCGTGATTCCATTAGTGTGTATTGGTGACACCGACCCAGTAGCAGTGAAGTTGCAATTGTGGTTTTCTGGCCAGAGACACTAGGGGAGATGAAAGACCCCCCAATCACCCCATTGACACTTGCATTACCCCCAGATGGACTACGAAAAGGATTTATGAAGCAAAAGTTTTCATATTTTAGTTGTGGCATAGCAACATATAACCTGAATTGTTGTGCAGTGTGGGATTAAGAAGCCGCTGCTGTTTTGTTGTGTTCGTTTGGGCCGCTCACCATAAAGTCATCTTCACAGTAGAGCTTTCCTGATATTGTATAAAACGGCTCCCCTCTCAGCATTTTCTCTAACAAAAAAAACAAAAAGTAAATATAGAGTTGGAGATACACCCAGCGCATCAAATTTAATTCAAATCGACTCACGGCACGAGGAGCAAGTGAAACATTTGTTGTGAAATATTTGTCCCATGGCTCTGCAGGCTCCGTCTGCACCGTGCACCGCCTCACTGCATCTGCCACAACGTCCTGGGCCAAGTACAAGATTCATGTTTCTCAAGCGACAACACTGGAGGGCAGGTCCTACTGATATCACAGAAAACTATTGAATAACTAGTAGGCCTATTATCTCTACATCTATTATGACATGTTGAGATCAAAACATGATAAAATATTGACATAGATAGTAAAATTCCAAATCTGGATGAGAAAACTTTCATATATCAGAGAAAAATGGTCAAAAACAGCAAAATACACGGCCTGACCCCCCCAAAAAAGTCGCCATCTGGATTTAACTAACTGTTCTAATCTGGGGTTGCTGCAGTTTCTCAGGTCTAGGAGAATGAGATCAGCCGACAACCTGAACATCCTGAATGACCAGGTTATTCCATCCATGGATTTGCTCTTCCCTGATGGCGGGGGCTTATTCCAAGATGACAATGCCAGGATTAATCGAGCTACATTGTGAGCATGAGACATAATTTTTGCACATGGATGAGAGTCTTTGGGATGTGCTGGAGAAGGCTTTGCTCAGTGGTCACACTCTCCCATCATCAATGCAAGATCTTGGTGAAACATTAATGCAACACCGGATCTTTTGACTTTGCAGGAGCTTATTGAAACAATGCCAGAGTGAATGTGCGCTGCAATCAAAGCTAAAGACGACAAAAACTAATATTAGAGCGAGACAAGCAGTGTATAATAACAATAGCAGTAGAAAATAGTATTTACAAATTATAAAGCAAGACCAATCCAAAATGAATCTGAACACCACTTAACTCAACTTAAAAATCTATCTACAATGTCAGCTTTTGCTAAGATGAAGTTGTTAGAAACTTAGAAATGTATCATAAACGTTATAATATCTTGTTCTTACCAAAGTTTACATTATGCTCTTCCATCTCTCTTCCTCTGCTGCCCCGCTGAGCTCTGTCCCGTACTGGCGCTCGCCCCACCAGTGTCTGGGGCTAATTTGGTCCGGGCTGCAGACAGCTGAAAGGGGAGCCCCGGTCTGGACTCTAGGTTCAGGCTTAGCCCCTCTGACTCCAGGAGGAAGTGGGTGTCAGGCTGAGAACTGGTGTCTCTTTCCCAGCAGTTAAACACTCGCAGGATAAAGGTGGTATTACAGGCCTGGACAGTATTTACAGTAGAGAGAGAGGGGGGGGGGGGGGGGGGGGGGGGGGGCTGCTGAGTTACACTGGTATTTACTGGAGTCACTTTTTGAATAAACTGTTCTCACTTACTTATTAAATGTACTATGTATGTACAATCCTTGTTGCTGAAGTATTTTGACACAGAGGCTTGAAACAACGGATCTACGTGAGGGAATCCTGCATCTGGTGTTACTTACAACTGCAAAAATTGCGAATTATTTTGTTTATAAGTAGAAATCAAGACTTTTATTTGGAGTATGCCGTGTTATGATACTGATAAGATGTTGAGAATCATTTTGGTCTATAGAGGAATGATGGGTTTCTGTTCATTCTGGCGAGGTGTAGCAGAAGAAAAACAGAATAACACATTTTGGTCCAGTTTGGCTTTACCCAAATCTAAAAGCTTAAAAAAAAGCATCAAAATAGCAATGAAAACAAGGATGAAAATGCAGCAAAAAAGTACAAAATAACTATGAAAAAAAAGCTATGAAAAAAATTACATAAAAAAGAGAAAGACGTCACAAAAAAATGACAAAAAAATGGACAAAAGAGCAACATAACTGCGACAAAAAAGTGACAAAAAATCTACAAAAAAGCATCAAAAACATGGCGAAAACACAACAAAAAAGCAACCACAATGTGACAAAAATGCAGCGAAAACGTGACGGCAAAGTTACGATCACTTTTGTAGGTCTTAGCTTTCAAATGAGTCATTACACTGTTTTCTAGTCGAGAAGCTTTTAGATTAGGGTAAAGCCGAACTGGAGAAAATGTGCTCGGTTCAGGTGGGGGGCAAGAGGTTAAAACAAATGATGGATGGATGAATAGTTATCATAATTTTACTGTTTTCATTCAATTATCACTTTCTCTTCACATGAATCACCTGGATTCAAGTGCTGCTTCTGGGAGACACTTTTAGAGTTGAAGCGTGTGATCCCGCGTGTTAAAATAACAAACTCGAGTCACAGATGAGATCATGGAGTGTGAGGCCAAACCAAACTGTAAATGTATTTTAGTCCACGCCGATGTCTGAGTTTCAAACTGTATAGGCCTAATCCAGGGCTCAGCATCAGTGGGTCAGGTTTTCAGCTCAATCTGATGTGGACGTTTTGCTGGGACGAGCTTGAAGGGTTTGTATGAGAAAAGGTTTGTGGTTCAAATCCAGCTTCGACCAGTGCAAGTATGTGAGTATAGGGTGGCTAACGTCAAATAGTGGTGAAAGTGGGACAAGTCAGTGTGTCATTTAAGGCAGGGGTGTCAAATTCATTTTGGGTCAGCTCCCACGGCGGGTCGCGGGCCCATATAATAGAGAAAACATTTCCAATAAATTAATAATAATAAGCTGTGGTCAAAGCCCCAACTTGACTGTAGTTTCATTAATAACAACGGCTTATACTTGTATTGCACTTTACAAGCCTGTGTCACAAGTTCCTCAAAGTACTACATAGTCATTATTCATTCACTCCACACTCAGTGGTGATAAGCTGTTATTGAAGCCACAGCCGCCCTGGGGCAGACTGTCCATTTACCACGTGGCTATATAATGTGTCGTTCATGTCCTGAGCTCTTATTATGTCACTGCCCTCTGCTGGACACGTGTGGAACTCTTTCCTTTTTAAAAATGTAATGCCCCCTAGTAGCTAGAATGAGCATTCTGGTTATTCTTTAAAAAATCATAAATCCGCACAGGAATGGGCTAAAGACTTCCTTTTTTTAACATACTCTGGAATTTGTGCTCTACAGGGCAGGGGCCAGATTAAATCATCTTGCGGGCCGGATCAGGCTCGCAATCGTATGTTTGACACCCCTGATTTAAGGCCTTCATTTTGGGACAATTCCTTGGAAACACTGGCGGATAATTCGTCATTCTTTATGTACATCTACCTGTATAGAAAAAGTGGGATGAGAGGCAAAGGTCTAAATGGAGGTGCAGTGTAGCCAAAAGAGGGACTGGTTGCTATGGCTATAATAGGAATCGAGTGTGGGAGGTAAATGAGAAAAAAACAAATCCTTTGTGATGCGTTTGATGAAGTTTGCACCTCTGAAAACCTCTCTATGATTTATTTATTTATTTATTTATTTATTTATTTGATAGGGACAACGCATATTGATGAACAGTTGCACATGAGCACTGTAAATATGCCAGATTATAGCAGGGATGCTAGTTTCCATCTGTAGTCCCTAGGCAGGCAGCACATACACAATTTACAATTAACATAATGTGACAACAATAAATGCAGTAACAACTAAAAGTGTTCACAGGCCTGGTTTTCCTTTAGCCACAGTTTAAAACGTGCTTTAAAAGTGGCCAGAGTTGGAGTCTCTCTGACTGATAAAGGGAGACTATTCCAGTACTTAGTGCCTTTTACAGAGAGCACAGTCTGTCCAAAGGAGGTTCTCCTGTGTGGAACCTCACAGTCTCCTCGAGGTGATGCCCTGGTGCCCATCCCACTAACAGACTTTGGCTTGATGAAATCCTGCAATGGAGGCGGAGCAAGTCCATGCAATACTTTATATACAAGGCAACCATATTTAAAATGAATGAAGTTATCAAAATTGAGTAAATGATGCTTCTCTAAAACAGTGCAGTGGTGAAAGGAGAACGGTTTCTTGTCCAAGATTTTTATGGCTTTTTTAAAAAGAGACTCTATTGGTTTGAGTGTTGTACCAGCAGCAAGTGACCATGTGGTTATACAATACTCTATATGAGACAGAATCATGGAGTGTAAAAACATTTGGGCCGCATACAGAGACATAAAGGGTCTTACCTGTCTAAAATTTGCTACATTGAAATTAACAGTTTTAGTGAGCCGTTTAACATGTTTCTTAAATGTCAGCGTTGGGTCCAATGTCAGTCCCAGGTATTTGAACTCAGTGACGAGGCTGAGCTCGACTCCATCCAGGAAAACATTGGACTGTTTTAAATCAGTTGCTTTTTTACTGAACATCATACAGACTGGTTTCTTTTTGTTAAGTTGTAAACATGATTCCTTGACCCACTTTTGGACATCGGTCATGGCAGATGTTAACAATTTAGAAACTTCTTGTGTAGATTTTCCTTGCACGAAAATTACAGCATCGTCTGCATAGAGCTGGACATTGACATTTTGATGATACATAAGTTACATCCAAACACATAAAAGTTTGAATTCCCCAAAAGCAATTCACGAGTGCCCCCGTGTGACCAAATCTTCCCCTGAAAGTCTCCCCCACAGTACATACAGTGTGTCTTTTCTTGTAGGAAGGCACATTACAGTCTTATCACAAGTGTAAGATGTGGCACATATTTGGCCCACACTCTCCACAGCCGGACACACAGCTGCTCTCTTTCTCTCTCTCTCCCCCTTCTCTCACCTCTCCCCCTTCGCCGCGACAAAGAGAAGCGTTTTTTAGTCTCCTCCCGCAAACACCCACTGAGCAGGCGGCCCGACTGGTTCTACCTCCCTCACACATAGGGGTGTGTTTTCTACGTTTCCCAATGCAACAGCTTTTCATGGAGCGGCCACATTTGTTGACTTAATAACAACACTTATAAGGATGTCAACACAGAGCTTTAGAAATCTTATCAAGTCCAGCTTTACCGTACCTTTGGGGAATACTAGCACTGGAACTATAATGATTGAATAACAAGGAAAAGGGTGATAAGAATGAGGAATATAAATGTAAAGAATCCTCGAATACAAGCATTGACAAAACAAAATCCCCCAGTTTTTCCTTTCTCTTCATTGTTGTATTTGCAGCAGTGCGACTGGCAGATCTATGGTGATGCCGCAGGTGTTGTGTGTTCGACGTGAGGAATGTGTCGGAGGCATGTGGAGACAAACCTCTGCAGATGAGAAAAGTGCAGGCAATAATAAGAGGCTCCGCTACACACTCACTTCAACGATCGGTGGGATATTGCTGTAACAATGGCTCGTGTGTGCACGAAAACAACCGCTACGCCTGATCAATCAGATATGGGGTTCTGAAAATATCAAAACGTAAATGCATGGGTTAAAAGTGCATCATTACAGGTATTGTGCAAATCATTGTTATATAATAGGACGTTCTACATTTTGTCTCTCTGTGAAATGTGTATATTGTTTGTGAAATCCCCCCAAACAAGCCAACGCTGATACAGTGTTTTGGAGGAATAACCAATTTCCACTTTAAAGGGACTATACAGAGTTTAAAAATGTTTAAATTGTGTATCTTCCTTCCCCTACATGTTCCAGCCATGTCCTAATGTGTAGAATGAGCCCAGACCTGTTCACAACTGCCTCTAAAATCCTACTTTGTCACTCAAAAAGTTGCCAAATTGCCATCATGCACGAGCTTAATATAGAAGGTGCAGTTACACGTATGACCTGAGGTGGCAGCAGTGAGTATAAAATGGCCAACTTGCATCTAGCCCTTTTAATGTTTAATCTTAAACTTTTCTCACAAAATCTGAGGAAGTATTTGTGTTTGTTATAAACCGGATGTAACAGGACCAGAAGTGGAAAGAGTAGTCAAAATGTTTACTCAAGAGTAACGTTACTTTGAAATACTTTTACTCAAGCGCAAGTAAAAAGCAGTGACTGAAACTTAAGAGAAAGTAAAAATGTGAGAAAATGTGATACTGCTTGAATGTAAAAGTGGGATTTATGTTTCAGATGGGACATAAATTATGAGAAACAAAACTTCCTAAAATCCTAACACTTCCAAAGAAAATACTGTATTAAAAATATATATATATATTAACAACAAGGGGCACAAAACACGACATACATTAAAGGTCGACATGAAGCTTTTGTAACTTTAAAATGTACTCAAAGTGGTGCAAGTAGCTACTTTTTACTCAAGTAAGAGTAGAGATACTTCATTACAATTTCACAAGTAAGTAAAAAGTATCCAACTACTCTAATAATTAAAGTTTCTTCAAAAAGCTAATGTAACTGTGTGTACTCCACTCCCAGGCCAGTGCTGGGACTAAACCAGGTCTAGAAAATGGATATATCTAGGAATAAAATATTCTAAAATGGGGACAGAAGCATTACTGAAATGTGACCAAGGATATTGCGTCCTTGGGCAAGACACCTGTGTGAATGTTTTTTGTGTGAGAGAGTGCATGGTGGCTGATGGTGCAGATTGGCCGCCTTGCTTCAGGCAGTCTACCCCAGGGCAGCCGCTGAATGTCAAGTGTGCGAATAAGTGTCACACTTTGAGGCTGTCAAGTCTGTAAAGTACCAGTGAAGCTCGTCATGAAACTTTCTACCCATTACATTTTCTCCAGTTCAGCATTACCCAAATCTAAAAGCTTCTCACTAGAGAGCTACAGTGCAACGCCTCATTTGAAAGCTAAGGCTTGCTTTTTCATCATTTTTTTTCATTGCATTTTGTCACATTTTTGTAGAGTTTACCCCCTCGACTTCGTTGATATTTTGAGGCTTTTTTTCTAGAAGCTTTTAGATTTGGGTAAAGGAGCCAAACTGGAGAAATCGTGCTCAGTTCAGGTGGGGGGTTAAGAGGTTAAAGGAACAGGCCACCGTTTTTCCATACTGTAATATGTTCTTACCTGCGCTTAGACGAGTTGATACGTACCTGTGTGTGTGCCTATGGAAGAGCGTGGTCGCTTCCAACTTCACCCACGTTTGGAGCCATAGGAATAGATTGGGAGAGGCCAAAGGCTAACAACATCTTTGCTCGTTTTGCGTGACTGAGCACACACACAAAGACCAGACAGGTACACATCAACTTGTCAGCTCAGGTAAGAACATATCACCGTATGTAAAAACGGTGGCCTGTTCCTTTAAGACAAGAGTTGGACTGAGAAAAGCCTGGGTTCATGTCAATCAAAAGACAACAGCGCACCACAGTTTGAGAACCACTGATTTAGAGGAACAGAAAGTCAACAGCTAATTAGGTTAAGAAACCTCCAACAGCCTATTAGCCAATAATATCCATGACGTAAC
Source organism: Gobius niger (assembly GCF_951799975.1). Classification (NCBI taxonomy): domain Eukaryota; kingdom Metazoa; phylum Chordata; class Actinopteri; order Gobiiformes; family Gobiidae; genus Gobius; species Gobius niger. The sequence goes on along the minus strand of NC_136865.1, from coordinate 21,918,489 downwards.
TTTACATTGACCTATTCTTCTTCCACTCATAAAAAGACCACGGTGAACAACAATGAGTGGTCTGTGGACATTAATATAGTTGTGGTGACTTGCGTCGGTGTCACTTTATAGGCGATGATAGTGTCAGCTTGTGGAGACAGCCTGTGCGTAAAGTCTGTTCAGTGTGATTCATTTTTTTTGCTCCGCGGGGAAACATGACCAACAACAACGCGTCCCATGTTTTCATACATCTGTTACTCGCTATTAATAAATAATCTTCCCACATGTAATCAGATTAGAAATAGCGTTACGTTTAAGCCGTTAGAGCCTGCCCTGCGTGATAGGCTGCACTTTCTCGGGACAGCCCCTGAAGATTCGTATACAGTTTGCCGTTTGGTGATGTAGCTACACGCTGTATCTCCCCTCCCTGTGCTTTTGGGGGATCCACTGATCAATGCCAACCATTTCTGGCATGTCCAATTGGCGCGTATAAAAATAGGGCACGCATTGTGCACCATGAGTCACTTAAGGACTCCACCAATTATCCACGCATAGCCGCAGACCCAGCTCTCTGGTCTGGTCCGTCTCTTCTCGGGGTTTTTCAAACACGCGGTTCTCCTTCCACGCTCAAGTTGAGACAGGTTCACCCTCTCCTCCTCCTCGCCATGCAGCTTTGATTTGACGTCCCGGGACCCCGCCCTTCTCCGTAACGCGCCGTACAGGTAACGCACAATCAGGAAGTGGCAACTGTCGGCAGCTGCTGCGACGAGACGGTCCCACCAACAAACAACGTGAAGGGGGGGATTTGTGCTTCTGGCAGCCGACACCATGCGCTAAAGTGTCGAATCCTCTCCGCTTTTCTCATCTAAAAAAAACCGACTTGCTTCTGCGTTTGCCATGCGTTATCATCGGAGCGGAGCACTTTGGGGATTCGTGTTGCTGGCTGTCCTGCGCGCAACAGGTAAGTGTAGTGTAGCTTTGTTGTGTCAACGTCATCGTGCATGAATTCAGGGGATAAATATTCAACAAAAGGCAACATAAAGCATGATATGATCTACGTCTTTGGCATTTTGTGCGTAAACATAATGATTGAGTCATCCTGCTTCACCAATTTGCCTCTTATATCCAACAAAGCTTAATAAACCATGCCCAAAGTTGCAGGATGCGCTTTTAAACGAGTCTCATTGTCATTTCTGATAAATTGCCTCTATTATGTTGCGCACTCAGCCCTTCTCTTCCTCTCTCTCTCTCTCCCATATTTGTCAAATCATTAGTACTACTTGGAAAAAAAGTTCTCAGACGCAACTTAACTTTGCCAGAATTGTGCGTAAAAAGCAGAGGGGAAAAAAGCCCCTTGTGTCCCCATGTTAATCAAAGACACAATGTTGCTGTGAAGTGGTCCGCGCACTCGAACCCCATTCTCTCGCGCATTGGAGGACAGTGCTTGACATAAATTCTCCATCATGTATAATTGATTGCGTTGGATGAAAGCGCCGGGGCTCGTTGAGTGGGTGCGCGGAGTGAAATTACGCGCAGTCTTTCCGAGCTGCTTTCCAAGACCTCCATTTTCAAAGGTTTATGAGGCGTTTATGGAGCTTCCCTTTGGCTTGAATTCATCATTACCTCATCAATGATTGACCGCGGCCAATCTGCTCTAATGCGAAAATGGCACCGCTCAGCCGCAGTGGCGTTTTCTCCCACTGTCTCTGAACCCAGCACTGTCATTGTAAGTCCATAAACGATTTTTTTTTTTTTTTTTTTTGGAGAAACTTTGTGTTGTGTTACGGGGCTAATGTCACACGCCCATTGTTTACCTTCAGCCTACATTTTGTACAACTGCTGCAGCTCTCAGGGGAAGTGTCATTCAAGTCCAAACTTGTTTTAAAGAAAGAGAACAGTGAGGAGTAATAGGCCAAGAACGTGGAACGCGGCAGGTACAAGTGAAAGAGGAGGTCCTATAGATAAGGCGTTTATTTGATCTTGAAACACACATTTAAAAAAACAACAATAGCCTTTAGGACTGAAATAATGCTAGCTGATTACTGCATGCAGCATCACGTCCTTGGAGTGGCTGCATTGATACAGACTGAGCTAAGTTTGGTCTTTGCTTTTTCAAACCCAAAATACTACAATGACATGTCTGTGATCATAAAGGGATGTAAATCCACCCTATCATGCCAGTTTGGGTGTTAGTAGTCAAGCTCTTACCCCCCGCCCCAGCTGAGCACATTTTCTCTAGTTCGGCTTTACTCAAATCTAAAAGCTTCTCGACTGGAGAGCAACAGTGTAACGCTTCATTTGAAAGCTCAGACCTGCAAAACATTATTGTCACATTTTTGTTGTTTTATCATAGGTTTTTTGTTGTGTTTTTTACAGACAGACAGACAGACAGACAGACAGACAGACAGACAGACAGACAGACAGACAGACAGACAGACAGACAGACAGACAGACAGACAGACAGACAGACAGACAGACAGACAGACAGACAGACAGACAGACTTTATTGATCCCGAAGGAAATTATGCATTAGTGTCTTGCTCACATTCTCACAAACAGAGCAGGAGCTACAGAATTAAGAGGTTTAAAAGCTATAAAAGCTTTAAAGCAATAAAAATGGAGTTGTAGTTTTTTGTTGTGTTTTTTGCTGTTTTTTTGTCATGTTTTTGTTGTTTTTTTGTTGTGTTTTTGTCGTTTTTTGTCATGTTTTTGTATTGTATTTGTATTGTCATATTTGTTTGTTGCTTTTTATTTTTTTGTGTTTTCGTATTTTTTTCACATTTTTTTTGTTGCGTTTTCATATTTTTTGTTGCTTTTTTGTCTTGGTTTTTACTACATTCTTGTCATTGTTGTCGCTCTTATGTTGCGTTTTTGTGCCTTTTTTTCATTCCTTTTGTGTTTTTTAATCCTCGCTTCCATTGCTATATTGACCCTTTTTTCCAAGAAGCTTTTCGATTTGGGTAATGCCTGGATAACAACTGGAGAAAATGCACTCAGTTAAGTCGGGGTTAAGAGGTTAAGTAGACTCATAAATATAGACTAAACCGGGGGTAAAATTTGCCTAAATTGGACTGAAATTAAATCATGTGCCATGTCTAAAGGAGAACAACACCCCACTTAAATGTATTACTAAAGTATAAATGAAATTATGTAAAATCTATAAAGTCTCAAATTGCAGATGACCCCGAGTATCACCTGAAGGAGCCCAAGTACCGGAATATGTGCCACAGTTTGTCCAGCACTGCTCTAAACTAAACTGAACTAAACTACATTACTACACACGTTACTAAACAAAAGCAGCAGTGTCGGCGCTCACAGCTGCCTGGAGCCACGGCCCGTTTCTTTTGACAATTGTGAAGTATCAGGTATCGTCGTCTCAGCTGTTACTCATGCGTCTCCCAACGGATATCGACGAGCCGCCTTTCCTTAATCACATGACCCCATTCCCTGTAACGAACAGTCATCAGGATTTATCTGTTTGAATAGGGAGCAGTGAAAGCAGCAGCAGCAGCGGGTTTGTCTTACACTACAACCGCTGTTTGCACAATACGGAAAACACTGACCAAGCTCTGATGCTATTTACAAGGATGTTTACAGGTGTTTAAAGGGACTATACAATGAGCTCAGACCTGTTCACCACAACTGCCTCTAAAATCCTGCACTGTCACTCAAAAAGGTGTTAATTCGGGTCCGAAGTGCCGTCATGCACGAGCTTAATATAGAAGCTGCAGTTACACGTATGACCTGAGGTGGCAGTAGTGAGTATAAAATGATAAACTTGCATCTAGCCTCTTTAAATGACAATCAGGCCTGCACACAAGCAACTGCGATCAATATCCACATTGAAATCGCCATAATTGGAAAAGAGCTTTGACTACCATTAGATGTTATAATGTGCTCTGAAAACAGTGATGCTAATATTAGTGTAAAGCCTCAATTGAAGCATTTTTGCCACTTTTTTGTCTGTTTTTCTCCCATTATTGTTGCTTTTTTTATTGTGTTATTGTTGCTTTTCTGGCACGTTTTTGTCGCTCTTTTGTCACTTTTTGTTCAAACTGGAGAAAATGTGCTCGGTTCAGGTGGAGGTTAAGAGTTAGTATTTTCTAAACTTGTTGACTAGGGCTGCAACTAACGATTATTTTGGTCATCGATTAATCTACAGATTATTATTATGACTAATCGATTGGATGTGGAAGGTGTATAAAAATTGATTGGATGAGACACTAACAGAGACATTTATGAAATTTACAATGTACAAAACACTACTCACCCTAACTTTAAAAGCAAACAGATTGTATTTCATCAAAAGTACAACATGTCATTTTATTTCTGCTCGATTTGGGTCTGTGTTTACCAGAAAACGATTGATTGCTATAATAGTTGTCAACGATTAGTTGTTCAGCCCTACTGTTGATGATGTGCAAAAACAGAACCTTGATTTAAAACATAACTCGTAAATCCAATCGCTATATTTATCACTAATGAGGTACGACAGCAAATGCATTCAGGAGGTTTTTAGTACTGTCTTCAAATTAAACTGACGAAACAAATGCAGTTTATTCAGAAGATAAAGAAAATCAAGTAAAAAAACATGTTATGGTTGTGTCAGAAGTGTCTCTGGACTTGTCTCATCGTTACAATCTTGGACTTTTCTTGTAAGGAAGTAGCAAATGTACTAAAAGTCTACACTTCTATGCATTAATGCATTGGCATATTTCTATATTGTGCCAGCACAAAAGTGGGAAACTAATCGCATCATTGTTCATATCATATCAATCATATCTTGCATCCAACAAAATTGGGGGGCGTCTTTTATCAAGACCGGTGCGAGTGTAAGCTGAAAAGTAAACTACTATTTTGTGGCCTTGTTGCACCTGATTTAACATCTGAAATGATGTGTATTGCAGTATCAGGGCCACAAAACTGATATGCAAATAAGTTTAAAAAAAAGGCACTAATGATTCTGCTGCTGCTCCACTTTTGCTCGTTCTACTCGTTTTGCACTTGAGCAAACGCTTGGTAAATTACCCACTTGCTTGACATGACATGTTTATTGGGAAAAGTGTAATTTCTTCTCACCTGTGAGTCTCCACTTCTGTAGCTCTACAAACCCACTCCTGGTTCTGGAATTAAAATTTACCTTCATTTTTCTCCCTTTTTATTTATTCTTGAATGATGAGAGAAAATGATGGGGCATAATCAGCTTTGTAATAGTAACCTATTACCATAAAACACACACTTCTGATTAGAAGATTTATTCAAAACTTGATAAACTGCAGAAGTAAGTATTTTGCTGTATTATTATTATCAAGCATTTAATATTTTCTATCTTTTAAAATATTCATGCTTTGATCACTTGATTAGCCTCCATTGTGCCTTTCTGCCTTCAAACTCTTTATGCATGTACGTTACTGGTCAAATGTTTGGGAACACTTTCTATGTATGCTTTGTTTTCAACACTATTAACATTATTCTGAGTGAAGACATTAAAGCAGTGCAAACTTGTTTACCTTATAAAATCCTTTCCGTAGTCCCTCTGGGGGTAATACAAATGTTAATGGGATGATTGGGGGTCTTTCATCTCCCCCTGGTGTCTCTGGCCAGAAAATCACAATTGTAGATTTTCCTGCACCGGGTCAGAGCCACCAATACACACTAATGGAATCGGGAAAAAGAAGCTAACAGGCTAACGGGCAAAGCTAACTGCAGGCTAGCAGCACTTTAACAGTATTTACAGCCAAGTTTGATCGAAAAAAGTGATCTCCATTGTGTAATTGGATGTACAATATCCCTCTGTCCCTTTGTCTTTTCTGTCAGCGTGGTATTTATCGTTCACGGACAATTAATGAGTAAAAAATGTAACATGCTACGACACCTGCAGTGGCCTCTAGGGGCATGAGTTACTTAGCACTGCTTTAAACTATGAATTAACACATGGGATTATATATGGAAAAAAGGATGAAATACGTCAATTGTTTTATATTTTAAATTCTTCAACCCTTTGTTCTTGTTCTCTCAATGAGCTTCATAAGGTCGTCCCTGAAATGGTTTTCTGTGAGGTGAAAATCATTTCTGGCGACGACACTGTGAAGCTCATTGAGAAAATGTCAGAAATGTTCAAAGAAGAAATGACAGCAAGGTTTTGTTTAAACTCTTAGCCCCCACCTGAACCAAGCCCATATTCTCCAGTTTGTCATTGTTCAAATCTAAAAGCTTCTCGAAAAAGCGTCAAAAATGAGACGATAACAAGGATGAACGCAACAAAAAAAAATCAACAAACAAGGCAAGCGTGATTAAAAATTTAGAAAAAAACGATGAAAAAAGTGGCAAAAATGTGACAAAAACGCAAAAAAAAAAAAGAGCAGCAAAAAGTGACTAAGATAGCGATGGACAAAGCAGCAACAATGTGACGACAACATGGCAACAATGTGAGGAAAAATATCAGTTTTTATCAGTTTTGTAGGTCTTAGCGTTCAAATGAGGCCTTACACTGGGCTATAGCTCTCCAGTCGAGAAACGTTTAGATTTGGGTAAGGCCGAACTGGAGAAGATGCACTCGTTTAAGGTGGGGGTTAAGGGGTTAAAACACAAGTCTGTGAGAATCTACAATGTAAATAGTCTTGAAATAAAAGAGCGTAAAAAGCAGTACTGCATTTTTAAATGTTTTTTCAGCAAAATTAATGGAAAATTGATTTAAATCTGGGGTTTGGTTTTGGGACTAAATGCTGTATCTGAATAATATTGCACTGTGAGATTTGGTTCTCACTTCTCTAACTTGTATCTGATTTATTTACATTACAACATCGTTTACTGCACTGCTTCCTCTTTCTGTGTCCATCAGATGGCCAGGACACAGTGGTGCGCCCCGACAGTGGATCCACCGTGACTATTTCCACGGACCAATCGGAGTGCAGCGTCTGTGTGGTCACCGGGGTCAACGCCACGGAGACGACCTGCCACCAGTCCCTCCCCCTGACCCCCGAACAGGAAGTGAGGCTGCAGTTCAAATGCTCGAAGCCCACAGAGGAGGCTTTCTCTGCCTCCATCACACACACAATCGGTGAGACTCGCACCATGGCTATTTATACCGCCATAAATCACTTCCATGTGTTAGGTGATTTACATATTAATAGTTAGCAGTTTCCATTTTCGGTCGCCATGGGGAATTCACACATAAATGGGCGTGTTGTTGGCTGTCAGCAGCGAACAGAAATATCTCTGAGTCAACTTGCGCTTTGGATTTTCTGTTGAGCAATAATGTGTCTGATATGATTCACCAATAATAATTCCTTTACCCAAAGTACTTTAAAGTAGACATAAAGGAGGCCAAAGTACATTCTTTTGGGCCCCTGAGCAAAAGAAAGGGTTCCAAAAGTACCACGTTATTGTCCAGTGTGAATCATTAAGGAGTTAAACAGGGAAGGGCACAATGTTATCGCCAACACAATGTTATCAAGCGTTTCACAATTATTCATTCGCTCCGTCCAGGCAGGATTATTTGAAATGGGGACAGTGCCCAATATGTATTAACCTGCATCAACAGAGGCTTTATACCTGGTTATAGCACATTATTATAGACCTGTCGTCACTAGGCAGACAGACGTAAACATTAAGAAACTGACATCAAATCATTATTAAACCTTACCCAATTTCCCAACAACCTTAGATCAACCCTCATAGATGAAGAATAGGCAGCAGTCTGGATGTCTTATACAGGAGATGTTTATTTACCATCAGTGCAGACATGAACATGAGATATTGCGCTAGTCCTACTATTCAAGTCTGTCTATGCTTCACAGAAAAGGCATAAATACCCTCTCAGAGCATCATACTGATACACAAACAGACATTCAGTAGCTGAGAGTCTGAGCACCACAGTCAAGGCTATGACAGGGATAGTACGACTGGACAGCTTGACCCAGTATGATAAATAGCGATTTAATGCTATCCTCTAAACTACAGCTTTCTTGTGGTTTTGACTTGAGTGAAAAAAAAATCAAAATCAAACGGCAGCATAAAAATAAACCTCCTTCAACTTAAGCCGCAATCAAGATTTCAGAAATAAAATCGAAATTCTAATGGTTTAGTTCTGTCCTATGTGGAAGCAAACCCAGAATATGAAGCATATAAACATGGAAATAAAGATCTACTCGCTGCATCCAGAGCTATAGCCATCTCTATTATCTTTATTGTAATGTGATATTTATCTCAATGTTCAGTTGATTCTGGAGTTTCACAGTTAGATTAGAAGTGAACACAACAAGCTTCCATAGGCTGTATATGGAGCAGAAGTGTTATCAATGTGCACATCCCAAAACAAAATCGACGCCTCGGGTAAGCGGGTTATTGATAGGATAAATAATCCTAGGTTCCTCTCCTACCCATAAACCGTTAACCAGAACAGCTACTCTATTCCTTTTAACTAATCTATAGTCAGAAGAAAAATCAGCAGATGTGTATTAAAACACAAGCTTTTACGATCACCAAAAACAGATAGTTCTATTCTGGTTTTCACACCAGCTTGTGGTCACAGTCCTCTGACTGTGACGTAGTTCTAACTCCAACATGTAATTCATTACATGGCCTATGTAATTATTACCGACTCAATATTCAGCACTCAGTTCAAAATTAAAAGTAACATGAAACAGCTTTACACAGCTTTTTGTTTTAACACATACTTGCTATTCATAAATCTTTTGTTTGACACTAAAATTAACATTAAACAAAAGCTTTACATTCAAATTAGTCTACAATATGTGTACCTCACTTTTGCCTATTACGGATATCTGCATAAACTGGAGTCAACAAGTTTAACACCTGACCTACTCTAAACTGTCTGCATGGAGCTTCACAGCTTGTTCCAGCTATTTCAGTTCACGCTTTGTGCAGAATACCCGAGTCTCCTTGTCAGGACCTAAAGGCCCTACTCTCGACCGGAGCCAAACATCCACAATCAACCAATAACATTTGTTTAGATTATGTAGTTTTTATGTAGTTTTTACTAGTTGTATGTTTCCCACTGCATTATTACATCTGGTAAGGCCATTCTTAACCACCCTTTTACCAAAGGATAAAAATGCACTTACCAGATCAGCTGTATGTAGACATGTTCGTTGATGCCAAATTAACAATGGTGTTCGAGAGGATAGATGAAGAATAGGCAGCAGTCTGGATGTCTTATACAGGAGATGTTTATTGATACTGATACTGAGTCTGAGCACCACAGTCAAGGCTATGACAGAGATAGTACGACTGGACAGGTTGACCCAGTATGATAAATAGCGATTTAATATTATCCTCTAACAACAATCATTCACAGGGTGGTTTCTAACCTTTTTTGTCTCGCCCTTGAGTTGTTCATTTATACTCCCCTCTGAACACTGTTGTGTTCAAAATGAAGCTAAATTACTCTCAAAATTCTACTCAGTTTCACAATTTTTTTAATCTGAGGCAATTCCAAATACCTCCTACAAAGTAGTTCCCTGGTTGGGAAACAGTGGTCTAGTGCAGTGTTTCCCAATCAGGGGTAGAGGGACCTGGGGGTACTTCAAAAAAATTGTGAAACCTGAGTAAAATTTCAATTTTACTTTCAAACAAAAGTGTGTCAATGATGTTTTCAGGATAAGCTTTGACTTTTAGAGTATTTTAGCTAAATTTTGAACATAAAACAACAAAATCCGAGCTGTTAGTGCTGTGTTGTATATTGTCTGATTTTTTTTGTGTAGACCTTTTTGTGAAGCACTTTGGTCAACAAGAGTTGTTTTTAAATGTGCTGCACATAAATTTGATATGATTTTATAACTACGGCATAAATCTATGTTAAAGCAGTACTAAGTAACTCATGCCCCTAGAGGCCAAAGCGCCACTGCAGGTGTCGTAGCAAGTTACGTTTTTTTTACTCATTAATTGTCCGTGAGAGTAAATACTACGCGGACAGAAAAGACACAGGGAGAGAGGGATATTGTACATCCAATTACACAATGGAGATATTTTTTTTCACTCAGACTTGGCTGTAAATACTGTTTAAGTGGCGCTAGCCCACAGTTAGCTTTGCCCGTTAGCCTGTTAGCTTCTTCTTCGTGATTCCATTCGTGTGTATTGGTGCATGGAAAGTTGCAATTGTGGTTTAATGGGCAGAGACACCAAGGGAGATGAAAGACCCCCCAGTCATCCCATTAACACTTTTATTACCCCCAGTGGGACTACGAAAAGGATTTATTAAGGTTAACAAGTTACTTAGTACTGCTTTAAGTTGCTCACTTTGTTAAAGTTTTGGCAGGATCCTCGAGTTGGGGGGTACTCTGTGTATAAAATAAGTAGGACAAAAAATGTTGGGAACCACTGTGGTGGATGAGGCTGCTGCACATTTGGCAAAAGTCTGTTCAGTCCTCAGCGTCATGGATTTGAGTCCTGGCCCAGACAATTTGCTGGATGTCTCGTCTTTATCTCCTTGAGCACAGCCGTCCTGTCCAATAAAGCCTTTGAGCCAAAAAATTCCTTGAAGATAAAGTCTTTAGTCAGCCCTTTTATGGTAATCAAAGTTGTTTATCTCATAAGTATTTCATGAGACATTTATATTCCTCACTTGTGCTTGCTTCACATTAGTAAGAAAATATGATCTCTAAATGATGCGTTCTTTTCCCTCACAGACTGCAGTAAAGACTCCTGCAGCCCGTCGTCAGCAGAGGCCCAGGACCTCCTCCCTGAACTCCCCCGGACTTACGTTTGGGAGCTCAGCGCGCCTCCGAAGACCACTGTGAGGCTGGACCTGCATGGAAACGGCGGACTCGCCACATCCACAGACCCCTGTCCAGACGGGGTCCAGGTCTCTGTGTCCAAGTCCGAGTCCGATCCAGAGGAGCGGTTCTGTCGAGGGGGTCCCACTGTGGCTTTAGATGTGAAAAATAAAGCCGCTGTGAAGCTAAAAGTCAACCCGAAGGCAACCGTGGGGCCAGTGTTCATGGCGGCGCCTTTAAGTAAGCCATTTTATTTGTCATTTAATGGATGTTTCAGAAACAGGAGCAGCGTTGTGGATTCACATGAAAAACAGGCATATCTACAGTATCAAGATTGTTGCATGTGGGGCTACAAGTGGTCATAATATTCTGCTATATATGAAAATAAAGGCTTAAATGTCATATTTTAGTCCCACAGGCATACAATTGCAATTCTTTGGCAATACTGACATTGCTTGTAATTTTTCTGCATAACTTTGTTCAAAACACTTGATGAATGTTTCTGACTTTTTCACACATTTTTGCTCTAAAGTTTACAATGTGTCAAAATTGTTTTTAAATATCCAAATGTTACATAATTCCTCTTTTTACTGGAATATATAGAAATCTTGAGAAATTACAATTAAAGACCCTGTACCTGATATTTTTCCAGGAGGTGGAATGATTTTTTTCCCTCAAGTAAATTATGAAAGAAGACATTCATGAAAAGTGTATTTAATTATAAAACCTTTTGTTCTTTTTTGTCTTTTTCAAGAAGTGGCAGGAGAATTGTTTTCAGCATTATTGTGACAGTGAAAACTGTGAAATGGGCTAAAAAACCCATCCCTGTGAAGATTTGGGATGCTAAAAATGCCTTGTAAATGTATGGAATGAGTTTAGACTAATTATTCAAAGTTTGCAAAGAGCAGAAATTAAATGATTAAAACAATAGGTACAGGGTTTTAATAAAATGTTTGCATTTGTGTTATGAAAAATATTATTTTTAAGCATTAATACACATTATATCTGATCTGCTTTTGCTTTGAACAAAGTGTCAAAATAGCGACAAAAACAAGGATGAAAATGCAACAAGAAAAGCAACAAAACAGGATTTAAGAAGTGATGAAAAAAACCAAAATAGACCTACAAAAAAGCCAGAAAACGGCGACAATAAAAAGGACCAAAGCGCAACAAAAAGGCGCCGAAGAAGCAACAAAAGAGCAACAAAAATGTGCCAGAAAAGCAACAACAACAAAATAAAAAAGCAGGGGGAAAAAATCTACTATAACAGACAAATAAGAGACAAAAACACAACATGACTGCTTACAAAATGTAACAAAATCTTGGCAAAAAGGCCACAATCCTTTTTGTAGGTCTTGGCTTTCAAATGAGGCGTTACCCTGGCCTATAGGCTGTAGGCTCCAGTCGTGAAGATTTCAGATTTGGGTAAAGCTGAAATGGAGAAAATGTGCTGGGTTAACCTGAATATTGGAAGCCAAAAACATGATGATGAAAAAACGCTGAGACTTTTGTTGCCAAAATCCATTGATGTTGTGTAAAATAAGCAAAGGTCTTTCAATTATGTAAAATATGTGCTCCGTGGGAAATGTCTATTACTTTATTACGAAACTCATTTACAAATTCCTATTGTCGTGCTGTTTCTTCAGAGGGCAGGACGATGGAGGTCACGGTTGGCGCTGGGACTGAGGTGGTCCTGAGTCGAAAACCCTCTGATCCCGAGTGTGAAGTTTGCTCTGGAGGCGACTGCAGTGACACGGAAAAGACTTTAACCAGCGGCGCCAAAACCACACTGGAGTTCAGCTGCTCCAACCCACAAGACGTGTACGCCGCCAAGATCGCAAACACTATCGGTGAGTTTATTCAGGATTGGTTCATAGAGTTCAACAACTTCTACTTTTGTCTGTTCTGTTTCTTTCATTTGCAGCGTGCACGAAAACATCCTGCACCCCCGACGCCGCAGGGGTGGACCCGGAGCTCTTCAAGGGCTTCAAGCGGACTCTAACGTGGGACATCAGTTCACCCCCGAAAACCGTCCTCACCCTGGAGTTCCCCGCGCCAGGGCTCGAGGAGACCCCCGCCTCCTGCCCCGATGGTTTTCAGTACTCGATCAGCTCCGGTAAAAGCAGTGACGGGACGGGTAAGAAGAGGAGTTACTGCAGGGGTTCTTCTCCGTCCTCTCTGAGTCTGGCCGGAGGGACTGATGTGATGCTGGAGGTGCCCAAAGACCAGGACCTGCCCCAGACGCAGTTCACGGCCAAAGCAGCAGAACGAGGTGGGAAATGGTGAACATTCTTGGCCGTTGTAAGGCCAGTGTAAAGCCTCATTTGAAAGCTAAGACCTACAAAACTGATCTAAGCTTCTTCCTTATGATTGTCACGTTTTCGTCCTTTTCGGTTGTTTTTTTGACATGTTTTGGTCACATTTTTGTGGCTTGATCAGCTACATTACACTGGGGAAAATAAAAGAAATGTGGCCAAAATGCTACAAAAATGTGATTTAAAAACAAAAAGGATGAAGCTTAGATGTGTCATTTGAAAGCTAAGACTTACTAAACTCATTACACTGGCCGATAGTCAAAAAGCTTTTAGATTTGGGCAATGCCAAACGGGAGAAATGTGCTTGGATAAAGTGGGGGTTAATGGGTTAGTTTTTTATTCACTGTTCATTTAGTTGTGCATGATAATGTTGAACATATTGCATATTTACAAGAACATTAGTTGCATAATTATCACTTTATTTCAGTGAAGCAGCAATTTTAATGAAGAAAATGTATTTTTATTTATATATTTTATATATATAAATATATATTTTTTATATATATTTTATTTATAAGTTTTTAAGCTGCTGACAGGAAGTGACATAGATAAACGTAAAGCTCCATAGCAGTTTGACTCATTTTCCATTGGCTTAACATGGTTGGCACGGCAACAGTTTAAGGCTGCGTCCAAAACCTTCCAATTTTAGCCTCTAAGCACTAACACTAACAACTAATCCTTAACCTTTCATGGGGTCAACTGTTAGATCTATGCAGTTTGTGAACTAGAGCTTCAGAGCTATTTTGCACAATTCGACCGTCCTTACCCCGGGGAAGGGGAGTGACATCACCAACAGCTGCTTTTCTTCTTCTTTAAAGGTATTGGTGTAGGCCAAAAAAAGCGCTGGCCGCCACCTAGTGTATAGTGTCCAACAACAACATAGTGTCCAAACAAAAACATTTAAGGAGAATTTTTTTTTTACTTTTTAACTTTTAGAAAGTTTAAATATGCACCTGTCAATCAACAGTGGTTGTGCATGAATCACTCGAGGGTGGGGCCGAGGGGGGTGGGGGTATTGGCGCAGTGGCTCATGGCATGGCACATAATCCTAATCGCCGGTAAGGGACCACCAGAGGTCACTATGCTAAAATGGCTAAGATAGTTAGCATTGAGGCTTCTTTCCCTAACTACTTCCTAACTGACAGCCCAATTTGGAGGCTTCTTTTCATGGCGGACGCTGACGCACATCCTGTTTGGCAGAAGACCTCTTATATAACCTTATAACCAATATACTGGTTTCGGACGCAGCAAAAAAAATTGTTTGCTTTCATCTATATCACTTCCTGTCAGTGTCCAATAAGGAAGTGAAACTATAAACATCACAAAAATAGTCAAACAAAAGAAAGCTGTGTACAATCATTTTAGCAAAAAAAATGTCAAATGTGTCATATACACTTTAAAGGTTGTATATTATTATCTCTTTAAAAAAAAGATACTTTTGCTTTGGTATGGCACAATTTATATCTTCAATTGATTTATTTTTATGGAGAGCAAATAAAGTAGTTGTGCCCCTAGTGTACTGTGCGAGCAAGAATTCATAAACTTTAGAAGAAGATGCAAGTTATAAATACATCTAAAAATAATGTCTGTTACCTAATTGGCAAGACATACTTTGCAGTGAATGCAATTTGAGCTCTGACATGGCATGAACTAGTTTGCATGTGTTTGTTATATCAAATCTTTTCTCTCCAGGCAGCAGGATGTTGTCGGTGAGCACAGACCCGGACACTAAGATCACGATCAGCCGTGATCCGCTCGGTCCGGACTGCGACGTGTGCGTGGTGGAGAACTCCAAACAGAAATGCTCCCACAAACAGGTGATGAGAGACCCCCGGAACGTGTCTGTGGAGTTCAGCTGCAAGACGCCCCAGGACTTCTTCACTGTCGACATCATCAGAGACATCGGTGAGAGGACTCTGCTTCACCTGGTGTCGGTTTAGGGCCGACCGTCAGTTATTCCTGACAAACCGTGACTCAAATAAAAAATAGGAATTGCAACTTATTACAAACACTTGGTAGTTTTACCCCGAATCTATCATAAGGCTGACTATGAAAAACTACACTGCCTGACCAAATAAAAAGTCCCCACCTGGATTTAACTAACTGTTCTGATCTGGGGTCGCTGCAGTTGATCAAAGAATGAGATCAGCTGAACTTCCTGAATGACCAGGTTATTGCATGAATGGATTCCTTGTTGCTTTATGGCACAGGTATTAGGGCAGGGCGATTGTGGCCTAAAATCTATATCACAATATATAAAAAGGAAATATCATGATACCGATATATTTGACGATATAATTGACAATCGACAAATTACTTCAAAGTCCCAGCCTTCCGCCTATTGGGAAGATTAATTCAGTGATATTTTATTCATTTTCTTTTTTTAAGGCATACTAATTTCCTCGCAAATATGGTCTACTCAAGCAGTTTACATCCTTCATTTCATTATACTTTTTAAGAACCTGTCCCCATGTTCTACAGTCAGTGTTTATGCTGCTCCGTTGCTGTATTAATTTTGACAACATATTTTCATTTAGTTTCAGTCTTTTGACAAAAATGGAATTCAATTTCAATAGTCAACTAAGATTGCAAGTAAATTTAGTCGACTAAATTTACTTGCAATTTTAGTCGGCTTTACATTTATGTTATTCATTATATTTAATCAAGGTCCTCTGCTTCATGGACACACATGAACAAAGGTCAGAGCAGTTTCTTTGGCAGTGAATTTACATGATCTGAGGCTCTTTCAGACTGTCAATAGAAGTGTTGGATGATTTTAGTCTCTCCTTTTCATTTTAATTTAGCCTTATTTTAGTCTACTAGAATATTAGTTTTAGTTTTAGTCCAATTTTAGTCGTCAAAAATGTCACTTTGACTCAAATTAAGACTAAATATTTTAATCGACAAAATGAACAATTCCAGGCACATTCCAAGACGATAATGTCAGGATTCATGAGGCTGGTTCAGGGAGCATGGAACATGATTTTCACACATGGACTGGCCTCCACAGAGTCCAGATTTTAACCCCATAGAGAATCTTTGGGATGTGCTGGAGAAGGCTTTGCGCAGTGATCACATTCCCCCATCATCAGTGCAAGATCTGGGTATAAAATGAATGCAACGCTGAATCTTTTGACATTGCAGAAGCTAATTGAAACAATGCCACTGGAAATGGGTGCTGTAATCAAAGCTAATGGCCGTACAAACAAATAGAATACCTTATTTTTTGTTGCCACTTTTTTGCGGGTCAGATAGTTTATATGCAGCACCTCCAAACTTCTCTCTCTCCCCCCTCAGACTGTGCAAAGACGTCCTGCTCCAGCGACATCCTCAAAAACGAGTTCTCCGTGTTCCCGGAATTTAACCGTACCTTTATCTGGGACCTCAAAGTGGACTCGACCCATGCCTTCCAACTGGACTTCCCCGAGCCAGGAATGAGACAGGTCCCGAACAAGCACACCTGTCCGGACGAGCACACCTACTCTGTGGTCACGTATCTGCGAACGGGCCCCGCCAGCATCGGGACGTTCTGTAAGGGGGGCACTGTGTCCTCTGTCCTGGTCCGGTATAAGGGCCGCATGTTCCTACAGGTGCCAGGAGACCGAAAACTGGACCCTGTGGACTTCAAGTTCAGCCATGGACCTCAGACAGAAAGTAAGAGCATTTTATGAGTGAAATTTAACATACAAAAGTGTGATTTTAATTTAATGTCGTCTTTTCAGTGGTGGCCATCCTCAAAGTGAACCTGCCAAGAGGATTATCGAATACCACCTTCATCACACCGAATTACCCGGGTGACTTTCCGGACACAGAAGAAATGCAGTGGGATTTCGTTGTTCCCGGGATGCACAACTACACCATGAGCTTCACGGACTACACGCTCCCCGAGTGTCTCGATGACGGTGAAGATGTGGTGTTGGAGTACCATAAAGCGGACAAAAAGGTCACCAAATTCAGCCTGACCGACCCGCAACCGAAACACCAGCAGGGCAACTTCAAAATGGTGCTGAAAAACTGTGCGACGAACCGGACTCTGCAGGGACTGACTCTGAACTTCAGGGTGTCAGTGATGAGAAGCGGACATCCAGGTAAGGAGATATAGTATGTTTCCTAAGTCGCCCCATTGCTAACTTGTGCTGGGTACCGTTGTTTCTATTTATTCCAATACCAGTACTTTAAAGCCACACCGCCTAGAATTTTACCCAATAATAATAAAACTGAAATTCAAGTATTTATTTTTATGACAGATATGTTCATCATTGGAAAAATCCTAATAAATGTACAAACCAACATGTTCTTTTGCTGTGAGCGGCTCAGCTCTCCTAAGACTTTACCTGGAGTGGGGACGTCTCCAACTCGTATCCATGGAGACGTGACTGAAGTCAGTAGAATTTGAGATTTAAACAGGTTAGGTCCTCATCCAAATCCATTCTTTGATTACCTACGGCAGAAAAAGCATTTTCTGTGTCGAGCTGGTCATTAGGATCATGTTTTGTACCGATGGCAACAGTATCGTCCAAAATGTTACGCAGTGTGCCTTTAACAAAACTTGGTTTTCTATACCGATACCTGAACAATACTTTTTTTGATACTTGTAATATAGAACCAAAAAACAGAACAATAATGTTAATTTATTCCTTTATTTTACATTTGCATAATTTCTTTAGGGGTGAAAGAATCAAGAAAGTTCCTTTTAACTGCAAACATTTTTTATTTTTATTTTTCCATTTTTCTCAATTTCCATTTGTTTTCTATTTCTTCCAAATATTTGTACTTTTTTGACATGGTCGTCCCCCTCCCCCCATTTCCCCCTATTTTTCACAACAGCATCAAAACTTTCATCTAAAGATTTAATATGTTTTCGGTACCTGCTTTTGATACTTTTATTTTTTTCGATACCAGTTGAACCTAAACTTTTTCCAACACTGGTATTGTTGAATAGTTATTGTTCACTCATGATCTTTGAGGATAAATCGTTGCTTAATCTGTGCTGGTTTCCTTCTAACGCCCCCGTCATGAACATTAACAGAGGCTGAAAAGTACATCATCATTTCATGTGCCTCTTCTTCTTCTCTTTAGTTCTGTGCACTGTGGACCTTTCAAAGCAGCAGGCCTTGTCCGTGCAGCTGGAGAAGGTGGGCTCGGATCCGTACTGCGAGATGACGATCGACTCCAAACACCAAAAGAAGATTAATGTAGCGTCTGGGTCCAAAGCGAGTCTGTCTTTCCTGGACTGTCCCAACGAAGACGTGCAGCTGACGACCACAGAAGTGATCGGTGAGAGAGATGTTGTTCTGCACAAGAAAGTCACTGGGTTTGATTGATCCATCGCGGTTTCCCCAAGATGATTTTACAGCTTGTGGATTTTCCATCTAAGATTTTGTTTGTGCAGATAGGCCGCTCAATAGCTCGGGCGGTAGAGCATTCGGAAAATAACACAAGGTGGGCGGTTCAATCTGCTTTGACCAGTGTATAGTGTTGTTACGTCCTTGGGCAAAACACCCACCTACCAGTGAGAATGGAGTAGTTAAAGGCTCTTTACCAGTTTTTTTCCTCTCCTCCAGTTTATTGTAAACTCTGATTGTGGAACGTTACAGTGCATCTAACTTAGAGGTTGACAGATGTGGGTTTTTCTAAGGCCGATGCCGATATTTTTGGTAGATTTTTCCAAATGTCTGGTCTATAATCCTGGAAAGACATAAATACTTGGCCACTCCAGTAGTGGCCAATTTTTTTTTTTTTTAAGTTTAGTTGATTCAATCATAGTTTCTGTCCCAGCTTTGATTAGTTCCCATTAGCATTAGCATGCTGCTGTTAGCATTAGCACACTGTTGCCTACGTGGCATTTAGCAAAGCGATCAAAATACAGTTGTGGATGTTACTAAATAACTCAATAACTCAACTCACGCAATTTAATTCTCCAGGCTCTGTGCTTCAAAACGACATGTCCATATTCACTTGGGTTCAGTGAAACTAAAGTCAAAAACAAGTCAAACTTGTAGCTTACACATTTTCATTGTGATGTTTTTGTTTCACTGAGGCCTTGGGAGTTATGGTAGAACTTGTTTTTGTTGGTCCCGGAGATATCAGTTTTTATTGCCCGATATCTTTTGACCGATAGCCGAATTGGCCGATACATCGTTCGACCTCTAATCTAACTAGTTTAGTTTAGATTTAGGCTAGTTTTTATCATTTCTATCACAGTGACCATGAAAAGTGTCACTGTAAAATGTGCCTATGAAAGTCCTGCTTAAGAATTGGGATGAAAGTTAGGGATGAGGATCAAAACTAACTATTGAATTTACTTGATACCTCGTTCATTGTTTGTAAAGAAAGAAATCCAGAATAGGCTCTTTAAGTTATAAGTTATGTCATTCATATTGGTGGTGCAGATTTGCTCCTCAATACCAAACCCCTAAACCATCGTCTTTTATATTTCCAGAATGTTACAACTCCTCCACCTGCCCCGATCACATCCTCACTGTCCCCAAGCTGGACTCGTGTTTGCCGATGCCGCTCCACAGCGCGAACTGGAGGATCTTCATCTCCCAGGACAGCACCGTGGACCTGGTCTCTCCCACCGGGACCCTGAGGCAGGCCCTGCCGGGACAGAAGTGCACCGGGCCCGTGTTTCTGCACGTGAAGGAGACGGAGGGCGAATCTGTGGGCGACTACTGTTTTAACGGACCCATCCAGAAAGTCCAGGCTCACACCAACATCTCAGTCACAGCCAAAACAAAGGACTTCAAGAAATTCAAGGGGCACTTCCTCAATGTGTCCTTCAGCCCAGAGATCACAGGTAGGATTAAGGAGAAATACCATCTTTATTGCTTCATGCCTTCTTATTGTCTAAAATCAATATTGTGCGACACTGGCTCAGAGGGAATAGAGCTGGAAGTTTATTGGTTCAGTCGCAGCTCTGACGAGTGGATACTGTCATTGGGGAAGACACTGACTTTGCCTTTGTTTGAATGTGAGTCATTGATGGTGTTGGCAGCTCAGTGTGGGCTGTGCAGCGCGGTTGGCAAATAGTTAAACATGAAAGTGACAGGTTTTGACACGTCTGAGACACATTTTTGCATTGTTAATCTGTGTCCATTCAACATTATTCTCCTACAGATTGTGTTGCACAGTAAGCCATTTGTTATAACGGCGTCATTCTTGCAAAGGGGAATTGAGCGTCACAGGGCGCTAGGAGGAAGTGTTGCAGAGGCACCCAACCTCCATCCAGACAGCCACAGTCAAACAGCAATCCCGAGGCAGAGGGTGTCATTTCAGTAATCCTACGCCTTTTAGCAAACCTCCCCTATTGATTGATGTTTAGATGAACCCAGCTGTGGTTTACTTGACATGTCTCACTACCTGTGCTAGACCTACACAAACAACAGTCCACTTGAGGGCAGCATTGTGCCTCAAAACAGTTAGTCTCATCAGATCACATTCATGTTCTCCACAATAAAATGCCAAAGTGTCAGATGAAAGTGAAAGAAAGACTTTTATATTTCAAGAGGAATCCATAAATGCTGACCAGTAATCATTAGGTCCACAAACGTGTCATATTAATTAAACACAATGGCATTAAAGAGCTACAGGAAACAAAAAAGGGACTAACGAGGAGATGGTGAACGTCTGTTGTGGAGCGGAGGGAGCTGCGCAGGAGGAAGAGGAAGGAGGAGATGGAGCTGACCAGTGCAGGACACCACGCTCTGAAAAATGATGAGCATAAACTAAGTCAAAACATCTTTAATATGATAATTATGTGGCAGCAACAGTGGAACGCCATAGTGATTCACAGAATAAGCGATTAACGAATGTGGCTGAAACTCATGGATCGGTTTTATTAAAGTTGTGGGATGTTTGACCTCTCAACCCCCACCTGAACATCTTCTCCAGTTTGGCTTTACCCAAATCTAGCTTCTTGAAAAAAGTGTCAAAACAGCGATGAAAATGAGGATGAAAATAAAGTTAAAATGTGACAAAAACTGCGACAAAAGAGCGACAAAAACACTTTTAAAAAGTGATGAAAAAGCAACAAAAAAATCCTCAAAAGAGTGACAAAAATGTGCCCTATATAGCATAGCACAATAAGCAACAAAGACATGACTAAATGGTGTCAAAAAAACAACAAAAAAGTGCCAAAAAGCAATGAAAACACGACAAATGTGAGGTAAACACTCTAATGGGGCATTATTCTGGCCTATAGGCTGTAAACTCCAGTCGAGAAGCTTTTAGATTTGGGCAAAGCCGAACTGGAGGAAATGCGCTCGGTTAAGGTGGGGGGAGGATTAGGGGTCACGCGCTCCCAAACGCACCTTTTATCTATTCTCTCACTTCATCTTTCCACAGAAACTATTATCTACAGGGTGACCCCAAACACCAAGGCCCCCACTCTGCTCGGGACCCCGAACTGGCCGCGGGGCATGAGTCCGTTCTCCACCGTGTCCTGGATCCTGACGCTGCCCCGGAGCTACCAGGCGCTGCTGCACTTCCCCAACGTCAGCCAGCCCAAGTGCGCCGACCGCCACACGAACATCCGCGTCAAGATGCTGGGCTACGAGGAGGAGCTGATGAGCCGCCGGGAGGACGAGACCATCGACAAGCTGACCGTGCCCTACAGCTTTTACCTGAACATGTCCAACTGCATCCCGGAGGAAGGAGACTTTGGGGCGGTGGCCAAAATCGTCCTGCAGAAGAAGAGCAGTAAGGAGACTATCGAAGAACTTGGACAGGAATGTTTTAATACCTATATTTTAATTATGTTAATTGTGTCGCCTGTTCAGATCTGTTGGCCATTCTCCTGGGGATAGCGGCGGCGCTGCTTTTGCTCATCATAGTGCTGGTGGTGGTCTGCGTCGTTATAAAGTGAGTAGATCAGAAGAATCTTTACAATTAACATGGAAAACTGTGGAAATACGTGACTGAAATTGCTATTGTATTGAAAGGAAATTATGATGAATCCAAATATATTTGTATAAAGTTGTGCTCAAAAGTTTACATACCTTGGCAGAATTTTTTTCACTAAAGAATACGAAAGATAACAGATTTTTTTTTCCACTCAAAGTCAGTGGTTGTGTGAAGCCATGATATTTTTAAATTAAAATGAAAAAAGAAAGTACCAAAATGAACCTGAGCAAAACTTTACAAACCCAGGTTCTTACTGTGTGCTGCCCCTTCAACATTAATGACAGCTTGGATTCTTTTGTGTCAGATGTGGATGAGGTTCTTTATTTTTTCTGATGCTAAAGCAGCCCATTCTTCTTGGCAAAAAGCCTCCTGTTCCTGTAAGTTCCTGGGCTGTCTTGCAAAACTGCACGTTTGAGCACTCCCCACAGTGGTTCAATGATATTGAGGTCAGGAAACTGAGATGGCATCAGCGAACCACCTCTATATTTCTCAGTAGGTATGATGCACTTTTCATTATAGGCCATCATAGGCCTTTCACCATCTCAGTCTCCTGACCTCAGTATCATTAAAGCACTGTGGGAAGAACTCAAAAGTGCAGCTCATGCAAAACAACCAGGAACTTATCGGAACTGGATGCGTTTTGCCAGGAAGAATGGGCCGCTTTACCATCCAAAAAAATAAAGAACCTTCTCCAGAACTACCACAAAAGACTCCAAGCTGTCATTGATGTTAAAGAGAGCAATACACAGTATAAAAACTTTTGATCAAGGTAATTTTGGTAGTTTCTTTTTTCATTATGATTTAAAAATAGCAAACTTTTGTGTTATCCTTCATATTCTTTGAAAAAAAGTTTTATAAAAAAAATCTAAAATTCTGCCAGGGTATGTAAACTTTTGAGCACAACTGCATGTAAATAATCTAATTGTTCTATAGCTGCACGTGGCTCTTCAGACCGTGGTTTGCCTCCCTGCTCTATGTGATAAACGTTGGAAAGTCCAGTTGAGAAACACCTGTCGCTTCTGTGCAAAAAGCAGCCCATGGTGTCATAACACTTCTCTCATGTTTTCCATTTATAGAAAAGAGCAGCTGTAAATCAGTGGTTTCTCATCAAATCGACCTCAACTTAACAAGTTCATGAATAATAGTCATTTATTAATTTTACAAATAACCATGTAGAATAGAACTACTTAATTAGACATTTAATTGCAGTTCCACTTGAATTACTTACTGGATGAATACAAATGATTGCCTTTGATTGTAGTCGATTACTTAGATTACTTTTAAAGTAACATGGTAATTACAAAACTGGTAAGATCATGGTTACTTTATCCAGTAACTATTGATTACTTTTTTGTAATATTTTGACAGGTGAAAACGTCTTGCGCAAAATGTCAGAGATTTAGAAAAACAACTGAAAACTACCGTCTGGCTGGAAATACAGACATTATTTTGAGTTTATCTCATTTAAAGGGGCTAGATGCAAGTTTGCCATTTTATACTCACTACTGCTACCTCAGGTCATACGTGTAACTGCACCTTCTATATTAAGCTTGTGCATGACATTCTCAACTGCGAGAACCTAAATAGAGCAGAACTGAACAGCCTGGCTTGATCCATTTTACTAAAACTAAAGTATTAGTGATGAATAAGTAACTAGACTACTGTTAGTTATCAGTAATCAGTAGTTGGATTACTTAACGTAACTCTTTTCTCACCTCGTTTGCGTTCACAGGAAAAAGAAGCAGAAAATGTCCACAGAGTCCTCTATATACATGGGCAAAGGGAACATCTTCCGCCCCAACGACCGGACGTTTTCCAAAGCCCGCTCGGACAACGAATCCCACGTGTACGCGTCCATCGACGAGACCATGATCTACGGGCACCTGCTGGGGGACACGAGCTACGCCGACAGCCTCTCCGACCAGTACAAGGGCATCCAGTCCGACTCCTACCACACCTTCACGGGGCCCGCGGACGGCGCCGCTCTCCCCACCATCCAAGAACCGGACGCCGAACCCGAGCTGGACCAGTACCGGGGGTTTCTGGAGCCCTCGGAGACCTTCATACCGTCCCGGCCGCGCACCCCGATCGACAGGCAGGACAGTCTGGGCTTTCAGGACCGGCGGATGGTGGATAATGAGCTGTACACGTTCAAAAGCACAGGGGATTTTAACACCATACGGCTTTCGGCGGCTGATTTGGAGCCGCAGCCGCCCATTGACACAGTGACGGAGGAGGAGTTGTAGCGGGACGTCCGACTGCAGTCCTACATCACGCGGATTAGAATGTATTGGGAATATGTTTACGCCGCACATTGCTACTCGCTGGAGTTTGCATGTGTTTCCAGTTTCATTGCAGGAACTCGAAATGTCAATACAGTGGTCAGTGTTGAGATTTTTTTGGCTAGTTTTGTCCCTTGACATCTTAGTTTTATTGTCAAAGCAAAAAGTAAAGTCTAGTACAATATTTAGAAGGGATTTTTCAATATCTAAATCTTGCCAGGTTTAGTTTTGAATCCCAAAAAGGCGAAATTTGTTTTTTATAATCTTATTCAAAAATCCCCTCCATAAATGCAAACCTGTTCTGTATCTGCCCCATATATTCACCTGCATTGTCCCGCCTTAAAGGAACAGGCCACGCTTTTCCATACTGAGATATGTTCTTACCTGAGCTTAGATGAGTTGATGTGTACCTGTCTGGTCTTTGTGCCCATGGAAGAGTGTGGTAGCTTCCAAATTCACCCCCGTTTGGAGCTATAGGAATACATTGGGAGAGGCCAAATGCTAACGACATTTTTGGTCGTTTTGCGTGACTGAGGGCACACACAAAGACCAGACAGTTACACATCAACTCGGCTAAGCTCAGGCAAGAACATATCTCAGTATGGAAAAATGGTGGCCTGTTCCTTTAAATAATCATTCCCCACACTCGTCGTTTTAAGTACGATTGTTTTATAGTTTTTATTTGTTCAACAGATGAAGACCAGAGCTTAATTATGATAAGGGATTTAAAATGTGATCATGAAATGTCTTTTTTTTTTAACATAATGATTTTCCCATATATTCCCATACACTGATGTAGGACTATAACTAAACTCCGGCTCGTGGACTGTTTGAATGTTTTAGGTGAAGCTTCAAATTCTGAAGCGGTAATGTGTAGTTTTATTGAATCTTTTTTGTCAATAATAGTTTCTTTCTATGGATTTCTGTAAATACAATTTTAGTTTTTGTGGAATACATTTTTAAGATTGGGTTTTTTACAGGCATGTTTTGTTTCTCCTCGGCGCCTAAATGCTAACTTGGACAGTGCTTTTTGGATGGTGCTTTGCTTTTGAAACCACAGGTGTCTCAAAGTGGAATAGTGTTTGGTTTTGGACTGACTGCAGCAGGCGCCATTTTGTGACCAGCACTTACCGTAAAAGGGCCGGTTTGTTTTGCCGCAAATATAAAAGCCAAATATGCAGACCTTCTCACACTGGCTGTCAGAATTATGTCGGAACATTTTATTTAAAATGGAGAAACCCGATGCCAAACAGCTTTCTTAGTTTATTGAGAAAGCATTCAGAGCAAACAACAAGCGCAATGCAATTTTACATTGTAAAGTAAACATGCAACCAGTCAATACATTCATTTTTAAAGTCTGAGCTTGATGCTGGGTCCAAATGGATTGACTCATTGTCAAAAAAGTGTGTTCAGGATACTCTGAAAGCTGTAGATATTTTCCCCCCTTTTCTTTGGGTTAATGTGCTTTCAAGACAAAACGTTAGTATTTCATGTTGTTACTTGCAGAGATATGTGTTGACTCAATAAAATAATGTAATTTATGAATAAAACTCATCTGTAACTGGTGGTGTTCAAACCAGGAGGGGAAAATGGTCAGTAAGGTCACGTTTGGAAGGTGAGTTTATTATTTGGATCGAATTAAATATTGGGTTCTGAAAGATGCCAGCACCTTTGCACACTTTTTATCACAAACCTTTTGTTTTTGAAGGAAAATATACTTGCAAATGCAGTGACAATAGAGCAAGGGTAGGCAAGTTTGCTTGGTGGAGGGACGATTCTCTTCGTCAAAAGACCGAGGGCCGAACCACCCAAATGTAAGTAAAGCATCACATTCAACAAATGCCAGTTGTGCGTCATATATGACTTCAGTGGGTGTTCGGCTAAAAATGTAAAGGAATTGACTGTATGTTTCACATTTTTCAGTACTTTAACCTCATGCCCCCCCACCTAAGTTTACAGGCCGATAGGGCAGTGCCTCATTTGAAAGCCAAGACCGACAAATCTGATCAGAACTTTTTTCCTCATGTTTTTTGTTGCTCTTTTTTTCTTTCTTTCTTTCTTTGCTTTTTTGTCATTTTTTGTTACGTTTTCATCTCATATTGACACTTTTTTCAAGCCTTTAGATTTGACTAATGCCAAAACTGGAGAAAATGTGCTCGGTTCAGGTGGGGGTTAAGAGATTAACAGAGACTCTATCTCCGTTTGATCTTATTTCTCAAAATCATCTGGAGGGCTTCTATGCTGGAGGGACAGATTTGACGTTGCCTACCCCTGCTATGGAGCACAATGACGCATCATGACCAAACTTTGTGCTTTGTCCATTGACCACAGAAGGACCCAAAATTACACCTTACTTCTGGATTGTGTAACTTGTTTTGATTCTCTGGTTTAAGCTTTAAAACAATGGCTTTGAAGCGGCTTAAGCCAAAAGAGTGTTGAAGGTGCAATAGCTGTGCAATGACTGTGTTGACACGAGGAACAAAAGTGGTCCAGATTTGACTCTTGGAATGACTTGGAAATGCAACGCGTGTAAAAGGAAAGATGAAACTTGATATAGCAGTAGTAATTGCTGGATTAATATGAATTGTGCCATTTTTACATAAGACAGCCTTTATCTAGTGTGAATCCACCCTTAAACCCAATAACTTTTCAGACTATGTTAAACTGGCAGACAGAAGCTTTCTCTTCTCGACATTTTTCATCAAACCACTTCCCGTTGGACGCCAGGGAAAGGACCGCGCAGTTTTGGGCCATTCCTCCGTCAGGCTGGGGGGACCTATGGTTGGACATATCCCAGTTTTTGTAGGTGATTCTTGACCCCGTTTGGTCCATCCACTCGCCCTCTGTTATCATGTCGTTGATGCCCAGCCAGACCTGCTCGTCCTGCCCCAAACTCTGGCGGATGTAGTCCCGCAGTTGGTCGTTCTCTGCGCTCGAGAGGGGCGAGAACAGGACCCCCCCCATGGAGTTGCAGTCCTCGCTCGCCGAGTGGTACCTCTTCTTCACCGGGTCGACCAAAAAGCACTTGTTGTGGGCCTTGATGCCTTTCAAACAAACTGAAAAGGACAGGAAATATTTTGGATTAATGTCCCGGGACGAGATCAAAAGCTGAGATCAAAAGGATGGATGTAATTTTTGCACAAAGGGGGTTAGACATGTGCTTTTGATATGAAAGGCTGCACATGTGATCCATCTGTGTTTTACGTTTTAATCGAGGCAGCAGATCTGAGCTTTGACGACCATTTGGTCGTTGCATAACTCTGAGGAAACTGCAATAAAGTGTTTGTTTTTTTAAACTCTGGAAAATATTTGTTAAGTTTGAACCATCTGAAGTGTCTGTGCCCACTGTGTTCGAACTAGACAGTATGACATTAGTAAAAATTGTCAATGTTTATTTCTGTCAAACAAGTCTCTGGGATGTTTGTGGCTTATAGGACACAAAACTAAAGATTTGGAAACACCTGTGGGATCATTTGACAGAAATAAGGCTGGCAATATTACAATATGTGTCTGTTTGATGACAATACAGGTGAAACTCGAAAAATTAGAATATCATTAAGTTAATTTATTTCTGCAATTCAACTTAAAATGTGAAACTAATGATATAGACTCATTACATGCAAAGTGACATATGTCAAGCCTTTGTTTGTGATAATTTGTGCCCATTTTCAAAATGTTCCAATTTTATGAGATTTTTAATTTGGGATTTTTGAAAACTGAGCCATAATAATCAAAATGAAAACAAACAAAGGTGATACATATCTCACTTTGCATGTCATGAGTCTATCATACATTAGTTTCAGAGTTTAAGCTGAATAACAGAAGTGAATGCACTTTTTAACTATATTCTAATTTTCAAGTTTCACCTGTATTGCGACCCAGCGACAACCCGAATACGACTTGTACTTATAAAATAATAGAAATAGAATGTAAAATATTGTCTTTTCTTCAAACTTCTTGTTTAATACACATGAATGAAGTAAAAAGAAGCTGAAATTGTGATTAAAAATATCCCTACAACACTTTTGGTGGTTGCCAAAGTGGGGTCCTTCACTTTGAATGTGTATTTAGCCCAGGCAAAATAATATACACAATACAGAATTATATTATTACTATTGTTGGGGATGGGTTGGGGGTACGGTGATTTTCTGATATGTTGAGGTGGTAAGACACAGTTGACCTCGGAAATGGCTCAATATTGTAAAAAATAATATTATTTTTTCAATCATACAGTATATCTCGTGTCTGCTGCCTCATTCATTCCATACAGTGGATAACATGACAGTGTCTTAATACCTGTCTGCAGAGCCTGTTGTTCCTTCAGCACATTCAGCTCCTGGACGATGTTATTGATCTGGCTTTGAAGATCCGCAATCGCTGTATCTGTGGCTGCTTCTAAATAGAATCATATAGGCTAAAGTTACAACTCAAATCAGCAGACAGAGAAACCACTCCCTGAAATTGAATTTGAAAACCTGATGTCGGTAACTCCATGAAAATTTTAGATCCCAACTCACTTGAGTCGTACAGGTCTCCAGCTGTGATTCATGGAGATTTTTAGCTACTGGAATCATCTTTAATACCAAAAAATTTGCACTACTTATGTCAATTGTTAGAGTGCATTTTTATTCATGTACTACACACTATAATGAAAAATATGCCATTATATTTAATAGAACACACATGCATTTGTTTGGAGATCAATGGGGTTCTTCAGCTTCCCCCAAAAATGACGGTCTCATTATATTGCATTCTTAAAAACAGCAACTTTACCTTTCTTGACTGGCTTCCTTTTGGTTGGGTTTTGTTGCACTGACCCGTTCACCAGCAGCAGCACCCCAAGCATCACACAGGCTCCTCTCACGTCCATCTTTAGTCCTTTAGAGTTTCTGAGGCAGCTTCAACGTGGATGCTGTCAATTTATCATGTCCCGCCTCTCGCTCTGTGCGCCTCTCTGTCTGTCTCACACCCTCCCAGACAAAACACCCAAGTCCAAAACTTGACAGCTTTGGGACCGGACTCACGTGAACTCCAGATGTTTTGGAAAGTGCGGCTTTAAGTCAGGGCGGGGGAGACAGCTGGACATTGGCAGAGGACACTGTGAACTTGACTTTGACGTAACCTTCTGCAAGTGCAAAAGAAACTGAGGGAAAATAAACACTGTCTGAGTCTGACATGTTGCATAAAAGACCTAAACAACTTTGACATTTTAATGGCAGAAAGGTAGGAGGAAAACTGTCTGGTGTCATGCTGGAAGGTCTGATCAGTGTCTGTTTTCGTTGGAAATTAATTTTGACCAGATCTGCTCAACAGGTTTGAATGTAACACGTGAGTCCATAAAGTATGCATGACTATTTTAATTATAAAGGCTAAAAGGGTAATATTGGATAGCTCTCCAAAGGGAACTATGAGCATTCAGTGACAAACATTTTACTTCACATTGGGACATACAGAAAAACAAAGGTTTCTGGGTAGTGCAAGCTGATTAAATTTAACCATCCAGCCTTTGCAAAGAAAGACTGAATACTTTCTGTCGACCAGACTTTGAGTGCACTTTTGGCAAACGACGAGAGTTAATTTTGAACTGGTCCAAAATGGTCTGAGCACAAGTGGAGCGAGTCTGGCCAAGGTCACATCTGCTCCTCCTAAAACGTCTGACGTGGCACTGGACGGAGATGGAGGGAAAGGACTTTTCTTACTTGTTTTCATAATATTGCTATGGAAACTAGAAGCAAAAAATGGAACACACAAATATATTTTTTTGAATTTTATTAGAAAAGTGTGAAAAAGTGCTGTTTGTACAATGGCCTATCCAAGAAAACCAACTTTCTGTCTCGACTTTCCCAGATTCTCTTCCTGCTGCAGAAGATTCATGAGTGGAGCGTGGAGGGCTTTTCCGACACGTTTTCCAGTCTGGTGACAGAGACAGACAAATGACAAATTTAGTAGTTTCAACATAGGATAAGTGGACAGTGTGCATTCTCTCATTGCTTTCATTGAAGGAAAGCCATGCTAAACAATATAATGACGATGAACAGCCCCAAAACTTAATAAAAAATGCCAGAATCCTTGAATAGTGATACCATAAGGGGCTTGGTTATATTTTGAGAAAAGTGTGTATTTTTATGCACTACAAAGCACAAACTGGCTTCTATAGTCGAGACGTTTTGCTAATTCATCAGCTGCTTCGGCGGCACAGATGGCCCTGCCTCACCTCTGTCATCTCGAACACAGACTCTGGGTCCAGACTCCCGCCTCCCACTTTCCTCAGGCAGGTCACTGTGCCCTTCTGTGTCACTGCGATCAGGAGACTGGCAACGGAACACGCCTTCTCCTGCAGCGTCGCATCCACCACGTGTCTGTGGCCCACCTGGAGAGACACCGCAAAACGTGAATGGAACATGGACAAGCGGGAATGTGGGTTTTATTGCTGAATGTCACAAGCAAACCATCATTAAAGTACTTTTGACTTAGTTTTTTTCTCTTTTAATGTTTTTATATATTTGGCAATTTTTAATCAATTTGCACTCATTGTTGTTTTTGTCCATCTCTGTCTACATGTTGTTCGCTGCATCTGCACTGTGTGCCCAGAACATCTAATTAATTCATTCATTAAATCATTAAAGTGGAAGAAGACTTTTATTTTTACGCAAACAATTCCAAGGGTACCAGGGGTTCCCCAAATATGGTACGCGCATCGCCAGGGGTACGGAGGACGCCCCCGGGATACGCAAAGAAATTTTGGAGAAAAAAAATCACAATCTGATCGATATTGACCCGTTAAAACCATTGCACGGGAAACGTGTTTATACACACAAAAGAGTCTTATAATTCAGACATGGCTGAGCTTGTTCTGGACCTAAATGAAACGAACCTCAAGCGCCGCTTTGGACCCGAGGAGTGCGGAGTGCGGAGTGCGGAGTGCGGCTGTGTCAGCCCTCGCTACAACAGCAGCGCCGTAACTGACTGACGGTGACTTCGATTTACAACAGGAGTTTTCCTCTAATTCAGATCCGAGGAGCGAGGGGAGAATGGGAAGCGTATGTGGCTGTCCCCGTCCTCTGCCGCTAAACCCGTGGCTTTGTATCTGACATACATTAAAATTTACGAGCTGATGCAGTGGCACGTGCAAAGATAGTAATGTCCTGCGTATACATTATCTTCGCTTTAACAAAAGCATAAACCAGCGCATTTGAATCTGTACCGTTGGCTTGACAGTACGACTCAGGGGGCGGGGCCAGAGCGCAGAGTCCAAACCTGAGTCTGATGTTCAGAATGAGCTGGTCACTGGCAAGCAAAACACTCAGCTTTACTCTTTCACACTAACAGCCTGTTTTCAAAAATATATAAAAAAAAACAGACGAGCAAAAAATATTGAATGTGGAAAACTTGCTTGAGTTCACTGTAATAATGAAGGAAACAAACATAATATTACATGTGATATTCCCAGTGTTTCAATCGCGTCAAAGTAGGGTGTACGTGACTCGTCGCACAAAGCTTCAGGGGGTACACACGGCTCCAAAACGGTCAGCAACCACTGCACTAAACCAGTCATTTGCACCATTACACACATCAATAATTAAGATCTTACCTTGCACAAAGTCACGATACATGGGACGTTTTCTACATTCAGTCTCATACAGTCGTAAGGATCGTCTGAAAGCTCGATCTCTTTGCTTCCTTCGCTATCTGAAGATATGTGCACCTTTGGGATCCTGTGAATTAGTAAAATAGTAGTTTGGTTTTCTGATAGTTTTACAATTTTGTGTATTATTCATTTTTGCAGCCATAGCCACTTCAGTGCTTTTTAACAACATAATATTCAACAACATTTTACAACACATGCATTTTAGTCGTACAGAAGTGTAAAACTCAGTAGATCTCTAACTTACTTTGTGTTGAAAAGAGCTGCTTTAATTGCTATTGAAATGGCATCATAAAGGTTTCCATCACATTGCAAAAGCTGCAAAACATTGTTCGGTATAATCATCATGCAAAATAGAGGTAATGTCACCAGTTTGCCACAGTATCTCACCAGGACGTCCACATACAGCACCCAGCAGTGCTCTCCTCGGAGGATACACAGACTCTTCAGATCGACGCTATTTTTGTTGTTGAACACTTTGTACAGAGTGTTGCTCAGCTCCGTGCCCAGCTCCTCGCCTCCTCTGCCCTCGAACTCAGGGGTCGCATTGGCTGAACTGGGAACAATCGAGATAAAGGGGAGTCAACGAGAGTATGTACTAACTACTACATTATTACATAACGTATATAACTGTTTTCTTTGCATTTAACACTTTCTTAGTTAATTGTGATGGCATGAGATATTTTCTTTATAACTTCAAATGTCACAACACTACCTCCTGGTGGATGTTGAATGACATGATTTCTATCTTTAAAGGTAACCTGATTTGAACAATAACTGCATTAATAACATTTTGAATGTATTTGCATGTGTTTTTGCGTTTTCCATTGTGTTCTCATCACACTCACCAGTCAACAAAAAACTCTAGATATCCCTCATCTAGTATCATGGGCCGAGGTTTCCCAATTTCAGCCTTGACCCCAACTAGAACCGCCGTGTGCCCCTACCGTGTAAACAAACAGGGTGCAATATTAGAATTAGGCATGCAGATGTAAAGGAAGCAGGTTAGCACAGGGCATTTCAGCCACAATGCTCTTATTATTTACCAGTGTGACTTTAGCTGATCCATCTGTATTTGACACGACGTCTGTCTCTATTTCCACGTGTCTGTAGTCCTCACAGCCTCTTCCATCCACTCGCAAATCATCCTGACCACAAGAAGAAGAGGACATGTCAACAATGAAACTGAAGCGTTTAACGTGCAATAACGACAACATAACAATAGCTTATACGCCAATTCAAAGACGGGGCATACACTTAAATTCAAACTCTGCAACGTACCCGTATGCCATGTAAAATATAGACTTTTTCAGCCTCACTAACTTGAACTGTTGCCATTCTGTGAAAACAAGAGCGGCGTGTGTACGAGGCGGCGGCGCTTACTTAGTGCGTCATCAGCCGACGACACGGGGAAAGGGGCGTGTCGTCAGCGTCGTGCTAGTTTACCACGGTTTACCATAAAACTTCTCATGATTTAAAATGTTTTAGTCAAATAAAGTGGTTGAGGTCCATACTATGGGATATACACAAACATGGTGCACACTTATATCTGTGCAAGTCATTAAAAAAGTCCGATTCATTTATTATTATTTTTTTACAAAAGTTTATTCAGACTAATTTTACACTTTTTCAAGGAATTTGGAAAGAAGTGATTTGTAATACTGCAATACAATATTTGGAAATTGTACATTGGTTTCTATGAATTAATCAACAACTCAGTCACTTATTTCATCTTTACGCTTGTTCTTGTTTGAGAACGGCACTGGGCAAATGTTTTTTAAATGTGCTTTACAATATCTTGACTTTGAATTAATGCTTTTTCTAAATTGTCTACTTAGTTGCACAGACGTTTAAGAGGAATATCAATGAGTTGTATTTCAAACAAACTTCCCCCAGACTCCTCTTTTGTTTGCACTGGTGTGGCATCTTGTTTAAGCCATAGACATTCAGGTTTCCGCTCAGAGCAAAGGAAAGGCTTGAATCTATTGAAAGCCTGAATAATACAACAAGGAGTCATTTTGAGATAAAGGTTAATGCACTAATCTATGCCTACGTTAACGCCCAATTTCATAGACGCAAACAAGACAAGACACCTTCTACTTGACATGACAATCCCATTCATATGAGATTTGTTATGATAAATCAATCTCTTTTTTGTCGGCTTCTGTGTTTTAGTGTGACTTAGCCTACTCAATCTGGAATATGTACGCGTTCAGTTAATGGTTTCGCTTGTTCAAAGAGTTTTTATAAAATTTACTCCCCCTGCTTCCTTCTGCCTGACAGACCAAGCCCAGGGCACATGATTGGTTCAACGGCGCACACACTTCCTGGTTGACTGTGCGTGTTGTGGTCCGCATTTATATTCATTTCTGGACCTGCCTAAAACCGATACCACGGGTAAATTAGGCAACGTGTCCATCTCGAGACCCCATCCCGTCGCTAGTACACGGACAGGCGGGGATTTTAGCGGGACATCGAAACCGAGAGGGCGGCAGTGAAAGTGGATCCCAGCCGCGGGAGCTCCTCGCAGCGGCCGCCCGGGAACAGAGCACTGTAGCTCGGGGACAGGGGCTAGCAGCGAGTCGAGACTTCTTTTGCTCTCCTGTACACAAAATACAAGAGGCGACTGCAAACTTTCGTGGATACATCGGAGGAGAGGGAGAGGTATGTTAACATTAAGAGCGAGGCGTGCTTCAAAGTGATCAAAATGCCTCGAAAAGATGATGGATTCTGATACTGCTCCTTTGAATAACTTGCTGGTCGTGAATGAGTAGCCCCTCTCACAAAATGGAATTGTTGGAACATGATGATTAATTACTTTGATCTGAGTTTATTTATTGAAATACAAAGAGACTACGAGCAGAGGTCACCCACTGACTGGAGCTGGTCGGGGAAAGGTTTGTTAAATGATTAATAACAATGGAATTTTAATTGTGTAATTGTATAATAATGTGTATGCAATTGCAACAAATATGCTCATATTACCAATTACTCGTAGGGCTGCAACTAACGATTATTTTGTTATCGATTAATCTATTTATTATTGTTTTGATTAATCGATTGATCGCTTGGCTGTGAATGGCGTTGGAAAATAGTTCAAATTTATTTTATCACATAAAGCTAAAGTGGTGCCGCTTGAGGATATGTTGATGAAGTAAACTTAAAGTAAATGTTTGTTGGAGGCTCTTGGCTAATTCTGCTTTCTGATTGGATGAGATACAGACAGATATTCATGAAATTTGCAACTTACAAAACACAACAGACCTGAACTTTAAAAACAAAGTAGATTTTCATCAAAAATACTCATTTCATTTTTGCTCTGTTTGAGTCTGTGAACCAGAAAACGATTAATCGGTTACTAAAATAGTCGTCGACTATTTCAATAATCGATCCGATTAATCTATTAATTTTTTCAGCTCTTGTTGATATTAGATTATTTCTGTGTCACAGTCAGGCATCTTTTATGCTTACTTAATCCTGCGTTGCAATTTACTGTAACATCCCACATATTCTCTTAGTCATTAATCATGGTTAGAGGAAGTGAATCCAAACATTTAAAGAAAGCGAACTGTGACCTGCAACTCAGTCGCAAAAGATATGTTTAGATACGAAAAGTAAACTTTAAGCAAATTATCAAAATTGTGTTGCTTCCTTTACACTGTGACGCCTCCAAAATAGTTTCTCTTAAACCTGCCTCTGAATAGTTCAAAGATGGACAGCCAACCCACAGTCATTGGTCTCTTGGCAGCACTATCTCTGGTCCAAGTTAATGCATCCTAATTTAGCCATTTAAGAGAGCCACATCTGTATTCCTTGGTGCCATTACTTTTCATTTAAGTGGTAATTGGTTAATTTATCTCACCAGAACCTCCGTGAGTCTCCTCTGCTTATCCCAACAGCCCTTGCTTGCTCTGCTGCCCCTCCATCAGAGCCGGGGTGTCAGACAATCTCCTCAATAATTTAGTATGTGAGCATCAGGCATACATTTTAAACTTGCTGTACCTTCATTTAGACAGTATAAGGCATAGTAGTTATTTGAATAAAGATAAATGTACTGGATCTTCTGTTATCAAGTAAGTATTTTCATTTATTGTACTTCAGGTGGCCTTATATCTAAATTTCACCATACCTATAGAGATGGCAGAAATAAAATAGCTTGGATTGCGCAATAAACCCCAAATAATAATTGGGTTGAGCTATATCCATATCGTATTGCATAAAACAATCCCATGTTATTTAAAAAAAATTGCCAACGCTCAGATTTAATCCCCTATTTTACTCGTTTTGCTTACAATTCCGTCTTAAATTTAGTAGAATATACTGTTGTTCTGATACCAGTTTTTCCCATCCGATACCGATACTTGGGTTCAGAGTAGTCACCCATACTGAGTACCACAGCAAGTGAATAAAAACAATAACAAAGCCTGTAAGAATAAGCCAAAACTGTCTCAATATGCTGATTAAACATAATCTATGCACTGTGACTGTTCCTGCTTGATTCTATGTAGCCAAAAAAGATAACCCAAAATTTATTTTTAAGGGTTTTATTGTCTGCATAGCCCATAAAACACAATTTGGTCTAGGGTTTAGTTACTCACCGATACCAATAGGAAAGTCTTTGGTATCAGTATCAGTACAACCCTTGTACAATATAAAGTGTAGGCATGGTTAAGTGACAGTTATTGAGTATAGCATTTTGTTTCTCTTATCTTGAAGCCCTAATAAAAGCCATAATACACTTTTATTTCATTTCGCTTACTGCTGGGAAAGTCAAAATAATAATGAGCATAAACAATAGGTTCTTATTAGTAGTACTTTGTTGAGAGTGCTTTTCTCACTGAAACAAGTTGGACCTGAAATTCTGTCATAAGTGAATCAGCTGAATTTTGGAGGGAACAACATACCACTCGATTTTCCTTTTGAAATGAAATATGCGGCAATAGTCTTTACCGGCAACCAAATATAATGTGCTTGAATTTACACTGTATAGCAGGTAATTACATTTTCTGATCATTTTATGTGTGCCTTAACCCCCCACCTTGAACCAAGTACATTTTCTCCATTTTGGTATTACTCAAATATAAAAGCAAAAAAGTGACCAAAGA
This sequence comes from Gobius niger, assembly GCF_951799975.1. NCBI lineage: Eukaryota > Metazoa > Chordata > Actinopteri > Gobiiformes > Gobiidae > Gobius > Gobius niger. The sequence goes on along the minus strand of NC_136865.1, from coordinate 21,881,523 downwards.
GGGACAAAACCGTGGCAGAAAAGCAACAATAACACAACCAAAAAGGTGATGAAAACACAGCGAAAAAGCTATTAAAAAGGACGAGAACTTTACTTCCAAAATGTGACAAAAGCAACAATAACACACCTAAAAGTACAACAAAAAACAACTAAAGAGTTATGAAAAATCTACAAAAATCAACAAGAAAGAGTGACAAAAAGGTGACAAAAATGCGATGAAAAAATAACCAAAACGTGACAAAAAACAACATAAAAACATGACGAAAATGCTTCATAAATGTAACAAAAAGCACAAAAAAGTTCAGATCAGTTTGGTGGGCCTTAACTTTCAAATAAGGGTTTACTTTTAAGGGAGAGGTTAGAGGTTTATATTGGACCTTTTTCATCAATGTGGTGCCATTTTATTTGAACTTCATCACTAAGAAGAGCAGATGTTAGTGACCTTTAATAGGATAATGTGGGAAGTTATACAGGAAATAACATTGTACACTCTCAATTATTGACTGTAGGATGTCCATTAGGTCTTTTGAGATTAGACAAACATCTTACTTCCCAACTTCATCCAGCACCAAACTAGCAAATCCTGCCTCCTATCAGTTTAAAAGAAGATAAAAATCTGCTGAAATCTGTTTTTGTTACACAGCAGGTCTGGGGCAGCTGCAGGAGCATTCGGATGTTGGTGAAATTTGAGAATGGGTTGTGCTCCCGGGGGATGGACTAACCTGGACCATAGGAAAATACAATGATCTGAGCCGGAGTACAGGATATCTCTGTGTTTCTGCTCTCAATAGTGAACCTTATCTGAGTTCTCAACATTTTGTCCTCTTTTTGAAGTCTGCGTTTGCCCACACACAGTCCCGGCAATGGCTAAACGTAATGGCTTATTCATGAGCCCGAGCTTTGAAGCAGATTTTATTTCCCTTTTAATACTGAATGAGACTGAACTTATTTGTTCGCTGTAATTTTCTTGTGCTTCTTTGTAGACAGTCACTTTTTGTGCAGGAGGATAATTGTGGGGTTATTATGAATATTGCTTTCACAGAGAACGATGAGTCACAAAAGCGAGAAAGAAAAATGACTTTGTTTAATTTGAGATGCTGATCGAACACTTGTGTCAAAGGCGAATTTCTTTTGTGGCAAGATGAACAAACTTTTTAATTAACCATGAAATCAAGCCTTAAAATGGACTTGAACCAGGCTTAATGTTATTACTTAAGCCACAAAGTAATGGAAACTTAAGAAGATTTTTAGTTGTATGAGAGGCAAATGACGTTGCTATACTTTGTCGTCAACGTTATGGCGTCAGGGATTCTAATTAGTTGAAAAACTATTATTATTTAATATTATACAATCACAGGCCCAGGCAGTCAACTGTACACAATCTATTACATTTGTAAACAACTTACAGACTGTCACTTTAGGCAAGCTCAATCAGACAATTAAAGCAGTACTAAGCAGTGTTAATTTTGACAACATATTTTAATTTAGTTTTAGTCTTAGTCTTTTGATGAAAATGTAATTCGATTTTAGTCTAGTTTTAGTCCAAAAAATATCTTCAATTTTAGTCTAGTTTTAGTTGACTAAAATTGCAAGTGAATTTAGTCGACTAAATTGAAGACAAATTTAGTCGACTTTGCATTGATAATATTCATTATAATCATATTTAATCTTGTTCCTCGACTTCATGGAGCTGCTCCACATGAACAAAGCTCAGAGCTGATCCTTTGGCAGAGAATTTACATGATATGAGGCTCTTTCAGACTTTCAATAGAAGTTTGGATGATTTTAGTCTCTCCCTTTCATTTTTATTTAGTCTTATTTTAGTCGACTAAAATATCCGGACATTTTAGTCATAGTTTTAGTCTCATGAAAAACTTTTAATTTAGTTTTAGTCCAATTTTAGTCGTCAAAAATAACACTTTGACTAAAATTAAGACTAAATATTTTAGTCGACGAAATTAACACTGGTACTAAGTAACTTTTGTAGTCCTTCTGGGGATAATATAAGTGTTGATGGGATGATTGGGGGTCTTTCATCTCCCCCGGGTGTCTCTGGCCAGAAAACCACAATCGCAACTTTACCTGCACCGACCCGGAGCACCAATACACACTAATGGAATCACGAAGAAGCTAACGGGCAAAGCTAACTGCGGGCTAGCGCCACTTAAACAGTATTTACAGCCAAGTTTGAGTGAAAAAAAATATTTATATTGTGTAATTGGATGTACAATATCCCTCTCTCCCCTTGTTTTTTTTGTCAGCGCAGTATTTACTCTCACGAACAATAAATGAGTAGAAAACTGCAACTTGCTGCGACACCTGCAGTGGCGCTTAAGGCCTCTAGGGGCATGAGTTACTTTATTACTGCTTTAATTCTCGCTATTGAATGCTTATATTAACCTCGCCTTAACCCCCGCCTTAACCAAGTGCATTTTCTCCAGTTCATCTTTACCCAGGTTACACTATAGGCCAGAGTAACACCTCATTTGAAAGCTAAGACCTACAAAGCTCACCTAAATTGATCTTTTTTTCCTTGCATTGTGTTTTCGACACACATTTTCATACTCGTTTTCATCTCATTTCTCTTGGTCTTTTTTTTTCAAGAACTGGAGAAAATGGGTCTGGTGGGGGAAAAGACGTTAACTTGGGGACTGAGCAATTAACAGTGTTTGTATGTGTTTGTTTGTAAGACTTAAATAATGCGGCTCATCAAACTCATTTTAATATTGCGCTTTTACAACCCCAGTAAAGACAAAATGGGACAAATTACAGGCGCTATGTGAAGAGTCAATGCCCCCTGAACCTAATAAGTTGTGCCAGTGCCACCCGACTCCTGGCAGCAATAATTAATATCAAGCGGTTGCAATAACCCGTGATGAGTTTGTCACATCGCTGAGGGGGGATTCTTGCTCACCATTCTTTGCAGCATAATTTTAACTCCGCCACACACCCCAGCATCTCAGATTTTCTTGTTTCACTCATTATTAAGTCTCTCTCTCCTCCATCTGCCTCTCTTCTCCCTCTCAGCATGAGGTTGGAGCTGCTGTAGGATGAAGAGCCCCGCCCACCGCACACGGGACATCGAGCGTCAGCCTGGCTACCTGCGCCCGGAGCACTGCGCCCCTCCCCCGCCCCGCTCCTCCCACGGCACCATGTGGTTCATTCGGGACGGGTGCGGCATCGTGTGCGGCATCATCACCTGGTTCCTCGTGTTCTACGCGGAGTTTGTGGTGGTTTTCGTCATGCTGCTCCCGGTCAAAAACGTGGCCTATAGTCTCTTCAACGGGCTGCTGTTCAACGGACTGGCCTTCCTCGCCTTAGCGTCCCACGCCAGGGCTATGTGCACAGACCCGGTATGTGGCAATATACACATTATGTATTGTTTGGGATAGACAAGGCAGTTTCTAACTTTATGGGGGCCCCTGTGCAAATTTCTGTCCGAGGCTCCTTTTAGTGAGTTCTTGAAGCAGAGCAGTCATGATATGTCAGTTTATAATAAATTCATAACTAGAAACATCAGTTTTGTCTTAAATATTGAGTGCACACACGTAGATTTGAAACTTGTATGTGTAAAAAAGAACTCCCTTCTCTGCTGAGGCTTTACATTCAGCCTTGATGGGGCCCCCTAGTGGATTTGTGTATTATTGACTGTAAAGGTACTGGATACTTTCAACTCTAAATCATAAAATGACAGTAAACCTTTGTTCTAAAATTGCTTTAAGTGCAATTGTTTTCTAAAACATGGTTAACACGATTATTTTCAGATTTTGCTAAAGCTTGTACCCAGCTTTCTTTAGTCCGGCCATTTTTGTGATGTTTATAGTTTCACTTCCTTATTTAACACCGACAGGGAGTGACAATTTTAAACTGTTGCCGTGCCAACCATGTGAAGTCAATGCGTTTGTTAATTGTGACATCACACACAATAATTAGCTACCTCCGGGTCCAAACCGCTGAGAGCTCCTTAGATAAACACAGTAAAAAAAAAACGCAACTTCATCTTAATATCCTGCTGAAATTACAACGGATAAAAGGCCAAAAACGTTTACACCTAATTCGAACAATGTAGATCACCCTTTCTCCAGGCAAAGTATAAGATATTTTTGTTAAAATAAGCCTTCATTGTGTATGGAAAAGTAATTGGATAATGAATGCCAGAAAAGCATTACTTATGAAAGTCCAGAGTCGATGTATTATTTCTTTGTGATCAGATGTAGATCCTTGTAGTCGGCTCTACAACAGGTTAAAATTAGCCAAATTCAATGCCCACTGGCTGCTCTGCTTTGTTACGACAACACTAGAGGCCGCCATTGCTCCGTCATTGCTGTAGTCCCTCCATATCACCGCTAGTCTCCCATTGGAATTCATTGGACACGTGAAAAACAACTTTAGAGCCTGTTCCCAAATATATATCGTTTATCTGTTACTCATTGTAATTATTTTGACAGCCCTAGCCACATTTTAGAATCCGAACACTTTTGTTGCTCCCTCTGCTGGCGTTTTGTTTAGCTAGACACAAGTTCTAAGTTATACTACAAAATGTGAAGGCTAAGGCATCGTAAAGTAGAATGTTGGTCCTTTAAGTTCCCCGTGTCCTCTTCTACAGGGCGCTGTGCCGAAGGGAAACGCGACCAAAGAGTTTATCGAGAGTCTGCAGCTCAAGCCGGGGCAGGTGGTGTACAAGTGTCCCAAATGCTGCAGCATCAAACCGGACCGAGCGCACCACTGCAGGTACGGAACAGTTCAGACAAAAGTGCAGTCGGGCCATTGGGGAATCCACAGCCCTCCTCTCGTTGCGTCTCTGCTCCCTTGTTATTGTGCCGTGTTCCTCCGTGGACTTCGCAGCTTCACAATACGGAGTCCCACTGGTGCATGTTGGGTAGTTTCTCGGGAACCGCGACTTGAAAAGAACAAAAACGCTGCGGAGTAATTGATTTGAAGGGAGTGAGTCATCCACAGCGGGCTCAAAGGGAGAAAACGGTGTCAGTCTGATCGAAAGGGGGGATTGTTCTTTGTTTTATTTCAGATTTGTGGGTGGCCGACCTACGCTCAAGACATAATCTTACTCAAAGATACTGTTTATAAATACAGCCTGGTTAAGAAGACATGGAGACTATGCATGGAGGTTGATTGATTCGTTTAGTTTGACAGATTGTGGAGGTTATTTGGGGCACCAGTGGGTTTTGGATGAAAGATGGACCTGGATTACAACAAGTGTGAGCTCTGGTCTTGTTTGCATTAAAGGAATAGGCCACTGTTTTTCCATACTGAGGTATGTTCTTGCCTGAGCTTAGACGAGCTCAGTCTTGCAAAAAGACCAAAGATGTTGTTAGCATTTAGCCTCTCCCCCTCTCCTTTATAGACCCAAACGGGGGTGAAGAAGCGACCAAGTTCTTCCACAGCAGCGAGTTCACCTGATGAGGAAACTGAGCTCTTTTAATGTATCAGCAAATATTTCAAGTAACTTTTATCATTCTTTTATTGAAAGTGTCTTAACCTTTTCTTTTATTTGCTGGTTTGATGGCTTGTCTGTGAAAAATAAGAACAGTCTGAACCACATTGTCAAAGTGTGTAGTAAGATTTCTGGTGTGCGTTTTGAAGACCTCGCCTCACTCTGTAAGAAAAGAGTCCTCCAAAAGACTCGATCGATTTTGGGTCAACAAAACCATGTCTTGCGGTCGCACTTTACTCTGATGCCCTCCGGGAGGCGATATGTCGTCCCCCAGCAGAATAGAAACCGCTACTCAAAATCCTTCATTCCGACTGCTGTCAGAAATTTAAATGACAATAGCTAGGAAGGCAGTGTTTATCTTGTTCTTTTTCCCCCTCATTTTAACTGGTCCCCCTGTGTCTTGATGCACTTTCAGTTCATGACGTCTGTATATGGTTGTATGTGTCTCCATTTACTGTTTTTATGACCGGAGAGCAGTGAACAGAATTGCCCATTGGGATGAATAAAGTTGTTTTGATTGATTTTTGATTTGACATTTTCTCTATTTAAATACATTTGCGTGAGCAGTTACATGATCCAAGTATAGTTACACAACATTAAACATGTCGATTTTCTAAGTGGATAAAAAGGGGAAATATATTGCAAGGCGTAATAATACCTTAGGAGCGCTTCTTTACTGCGCGGACGTCGAAGTGCTCCTAAGGTGTTATTACGCCTTACAATATAGTACCCCTTTTTATCCACTTAGAAAATCGACATGTTTAATGTTGTGTAACTATACTTGGATCATGTATCTGCTCACGTAACCACATAGGGCTGAAACAACTAATCGATTAATCGACAACTAATCGATTATTCAAATAGCTGACAATGATTCTAGTAAACACGGACTCAAAAAGAACAAAAATGACATGAAAGCTTTTTTATTTTTGATGGAAGCCTACTTTTTTTTAGGATATGTAGTGTTTTGTACATTGTAAATTTCATTAATATCTGTCTGCGTCTCATCCATTCAGAAAGCAGAATTGGCACTACTCCATAAACACTCACTTTAAGTTTACTCCATCAACATGTCCTCAAGCGGCGCCACTTTAGCTTAATGTGATTTAAAAAAAAAGGTAAAAATACAGTTTTCGTACACCTTTCACAGATTAATCGATTACCAAAATAATCGTTGCAGCCCTAAAATCGTATTTAAAAAGGGAAAACGTGGAAGAGCTTGGTCGCTTTTAAATTCACCCCCGTATGGCCCCATAGAGGAGAGGAGGAGAGGCTAAATGCTAACAACTTCTTTGATGTTTTTTGCTTGACTGAGCGCAGACAGGTACATATAAACTCTTCTAAGCTCAGTATGGAAAAACGGTGGCCTATTCCTTTAAATACAAATTTGTAGCTGTTTTTTGTTTTTTTATAGATGCTTTTAGAGCCACTCGTTTCTCTCTGGAGACTGCGGTAGAAAGGATAATTCTCTTTACTATATCTTTGCCAAGATAAGCATTGTTTTAATCACACTGATGTTAACATAATGTGCAACTTTATGATCTTTATTGTGGTTTCCTCGCATCCTTAGTGTTTGTAAACGATGCATTAAAAAGATGGATCACCACTGTCCCTGGGTCAACAACTGTGTGGGGGAAAACAACCAGAAATACTTTGTGCTCTTCACTGTGAGTATCTTTCAAACACTCTTGTAAATTTAGAATCGTGTTATTGTTAATAAGTTCATTATTGTTTTGATTTGTGTGATGTTTGCAGATGTACATTGCACTGATCTCCTTCCATGCTCTTCTCATGGCGGCCTTTCATTTTGTGTTCTGTTTTGAAAAAGACTGGGCAAGTAAGAATCCACTCGAGATTCCTGTCACACAAAATTGATATCTTAGCCTTTATTATGTCCTTAAAAATTTTGTATTTTTTGTTTCCATGATTAATGCATGTTATTGAAATTCCCAAAAGGCTCGAACACCATTCAGCAGACTTAATGTGCCTTTGCTTCTGTTAAATTGGCCATATCTAGTTAATAATAAACAGAAAAATATCCTGAGGAGATTTTATTTAGATTATATTTTACAGAACACATTTACACTTTTTTAATTTATCAGTATTTTGTAACTCCATGACCCCCCTCTCTTCTGTCAGAGTGCAGTAACTTCTCTCCTCCGGCCACTGTGATCCTGCTGATCCTGCTGTGCTTTGAGGGGCTGCTCTTCCTCATTTTCACCGCAGTGATGTTCGGGACTCAGGTCCACTCCATCTGCTCTGACGAGACCGTGAGTAGCGCACTGACAAACACCGACCAAGATGAGATTAAGGATGTTTTCAGATACTGGAATGTGCTTATCCTTCTGTATCAAGTGGTTTAATTTCATGAGGAAAATCTGTCAATGTACAGTTTTACAATAGTGATGATTCAGCTGAACTGTGAGCTGGTCAGGTCTAAGTTCAGCGACACTATGAGCCCAAAGAATGAGATCCGCTGACTTCCTGAATGACCAGGTTATTCCATCAGTGGATTTCTTCTTTCCTGATGGCACGGGCTTCATCAGGCTCATATTGTGAAGGAGTGATTCAGGGAGCATGAGGCATCATTTTCACACATGGATTGTCCACCACAGAGTCCAGATCTTAACCCCATTGAGAATCTTTGGGATGTGCTGGTCCTGGAGAAGGCTTTGCTCAGTGGTCACACTCTCCCATCATCAATACAAGATCTTAATGCAACACTGGATCTTTGGACACTGCAGAAGCTTATTGAAACAATGCCACAGTGAATGCCTGCTGTCATCAAAGCTAAAGGAGTTACAACCAGATAACCGAGCATGTATATATAGTGGTATTATTGCATCCAACCACACCACAAATTTTGCCGATGAGCAATGTTATCCGCTCCTAAACTGTATCGACACGCCACTGCATTGTTCTCAAAATAATCAACAACATTATTTGAGACACCAATATAATCACAAAAGCTCTTTTAACCATTTATTCAGGTGTAATGACAATTTTCAAATGTTTTTTGCATAATATAAACTTATAAACTGCCTAAAGGCTTTCATTTTAGCTCTAGTAGTTTGTAGAAACACAAAAGCACTATTATGACGCATCTTGGATGTAACATCTATCTGCTTAAAACGATAATTTCGTATTTAAAGCTAGATAAACGTAACCACACCGCCTTTGCTCTGCCCAATCCCGTCAGACTTTGGAAGCTAAGCAGGGAAGGGCCTGGCCGGTACTTGGATGGAGACAGTTTGTGAAAACCAGGAAGCCTGGGTGAATGTGGTGTGTGAGTGTGGCTGGTGGTGGTCGGAGGGGCCGATGGCGCAGACTGGTTGCCTTGTTGCCTTGCCTTGTCAGTCTAACCCAGGGCACCTGTGGCTACAACAGTAGCTTACCACCGCCGAGTATGGAGTGAACGAATAATGACGACAGTGTGGCGGTTTCAGAATCTTGGTAATACAGGCTTGTAAAGAGCAATACAAGTGTAAGGCATTATTGTTATTATTATTAACTATATTCTGCTGACAATTTGCTTAAATACACATTGATCTATTTTACACTATACAATCATTCTACGACTAAACCCCTCACCTCATATTTGAAGTTAGATCAGAATCAGAATTGTATTTATTGCCATTGTTTGAGAACAGGTTCACAAACTAGGAATGTTTAAAACTATAAGGCTATCAGGGCATGCGTAAAGAATATTAAAATAAATAAACAAAAAATAAAAGTAAACTATATTCTGCTGACAATTTGCGTAAATACACCTTGATCTATTTTACTCAAAACAATCGTTGTCGACTAAACCCCTCACCTCGATGTCTCTTTTTCCAGGGGATCGAGCAGCTGAAGAAGGAGGAGCGGCGATGGGCCAAAAAGTCCAAATGGATGAACTTGAAGGTGGTGTTCGGACACCCGTTCTCCGTGGCCTGGCTCAGCCCCTTCTCCACCCCGGACCACGGCAAAGCGGACGTCTACCAGTACATCGTGTGAGGAACTAACTGGACCTGAAACACACACATATGAACTCCTAGACCACTCTTTATATTTTCTTTACGGATACATCATGGTGTTTAATTGTAAACCTGATTCAAAATATGTTTTTTATAATGTCACTCATTTGTTTTATTAATTCTTTCTTTATTTGTTTCGGTGCTGATTGAGATTTTTTTTTTTAAGTACAGGCGCATCTCAAAAAGTTAGATTTTGGTGGAGCTCGGTGATTATTGTGGTCGACTACAAGCCAGAAAGCTTGTAGTGGCGTTGACACTTTGGTAAATCTGCCCCAGCTACAGCCACAACAGAGTCCCGATCTTAAAGGGATGTTTCAGGATTTTTGACATAGGGCCTCATTTCCTTGTTATCCAGAGAGTTGCTGATTTCTGGAGATATTATGTCAAAAATCCTGAAATATCCCTTTAATCCCTTTGAGAATCATCTGGATGCTGTAATCAAAGCTAAATAATGTGGTCTAATGAAATATGAGTGTGTGTATAGACTATCCCTAAAACTATTTATTGTGTTGAAATGATTTACTTTGCCTATGCATTATATTTGGATTGTTTTTGAGATGCACCTGTATAGAAATTGTACATGTACAAAATTCTCAACCTTACAACGGTCAGTCTGTCCAATATTACGCACTTAATCAGGTAAAGCAACAAGAGAGACTGAAATAGTCGCCAAATGTCAAACCATTTCCACAATCCGAGACAAGTGATGTGAACTGAATGTTGTTGACCAAATGCACCAAGTCAAAGGCCTGGCTTTTTGTCTTCCGTTAGCATTGTAATGATGACCTGTCACTCGCTGAATAGTTACTTTTGCCGAATGCTGGAGAAAAATTGCCTTAGAATTTAGAGGTTTTCTGTCATTGTGGCCTTAATGTGACAGTCAGGGTGAGACTTGACAATGCTGGGTAAAAGATAATTGGATATTTGGTCTTTCAAATCAATAGTTTTATAAAGTTCACTTTAACCTGGCATTGATTTAAACAGGTATTGTCGATGTAATGTAAAAGAAAGAGTTGGAAGAGTTTAAAGTACCTGGAAAACAGATTCTGAAATCTCAAATGGTCCTGGTTAAATAAAGATGAAAAAGATTGTCATTTTTATTTGACCAGAAAAATCTCTGAGATTCAGTGTCTATTTTTAGGGGAGTCCTGTTGTTAGTGGTGAGGAAAACTGTAGCACCTGTAATAAACCTACACAGACGGGGAGAACATGCAAAGCCACTCACAAGTAGGGCCCGACCATTATATCGGCGGATATTTCCAAAATTAGCCGATTTAAAAAGCCCCCCCCCCCCCCCACACACACTTCCCAGGCCTCAGGGGAGCGGAGAAACATCGCAGTGAAAATTGTTTGTACACCTACTTTACATATTTTACTTTATATACTTTTGCGTATAATTTAAATTTTTTGTTTTTGGAATCTACTGATTTTTGTCTTTCAAACAAGCTCCCTCTGAAGTAACTACTAAACATAATTATACAGCGCCCCCTGCTGTTCAACACTGACACATTTAGAAGCATCATACACAGGATTATAGACAGTTCTAAAAAATATCAGTGGAGCATACCGGCATCGGCCAATCAAAAAATACCCGAATTGTTTAGTAGTTTAGTTTAGTTTAGTCTATTGAAAGGACAGTGTGCAGTTACATTAAAAAGATGCTGCACCAGATTTAACACTGTGCTAATTTCCATCTGTAATCCCCACATCGGACGATATTTCTATATATTTTTATGATAGAAACCTTTACTATTATAATAAATGCTTAACTTTGTGCTATTTGAAAGATTTTTGAAAAGAAAAAACAACAACTTCAAATGAAATGACTTCAAATATCGGCCTTTATATCAGCTATCGGCCATGGTAACCCCCTTCATATCAGTATCGATATCGGACCCCGCAAATCCATATCGGTCGGGCCCTACTCACAAGGACATCACGAGGTGTGGCGGGCGAGCGCTAACCTCATAAAATGCCAGATTCAAAGCGGCTTCTTCCTTTATTTGCCTGATACCAACATTACGCTCAGACTTCACTGCATGACAAAAATAAACCCCTATTTTGCTAAGTCATCGCTGTGGAGGCCATATCAAAGAAACATCATGAACTGACTATGATGTAATTTTTTTTTTTTCTTCTTCATTTTGCATCACCAGCTCAAATCAAGCATCAGGAGAAAGAAGCAATATGTTCTGTAGCCGTGAGCGTGCAGCAAGCTCAGTGTCATTTACAAATGTACAAACTGAACAAGAAAATCTGACAATGTACCTAACACATGGTTAAAGGTTGATGATACTGACTAGTAGTGAATTACTTAAATCCTCTTCATCTTGGCACCGGTTAGTGGTTAGTGGGATATCGATCAGCAAATTAACCTTTTGTCCTCTTGAAAGCATAAGAACTTTCAAGGAAGGGGATTAGATGAGGATTGTGATGGGGAGACGAGGGGTTAGTGCAGCTCCAAAACTGCACTGAAGTTAACGGGCATACGTTTGTACTGCGTTGGTTGATAACGTGGTTGCACAAAAAAAGCTACAATGATTATGAGAATGCCTTTCCTAGAGTCTTGACAAGAATAGTTACGAAAGACGTGTTTAATTTGTTGACATCAGTTGCCAAATTAGCTTAAAGAACGGTATCAACAAATAGGACAGAGGTGTAGGCTTTTAAATAAGTGAGTTTTAAATGCTGGAATACAGTTTACACATAAGAAACACCAGCTTTGTTCTCTTAAAATATTCATGTATGTGTGAAAGTGGCCGATATGGACAATGTTTATATGGATTGGCCACAAATGTTGCTTTTGTCATTTATGTTTGAACGGGGAATAAAATATATATGTGACTAAGACTTTTTTACTGAATGATTATACATTATTGCAGCTTCGGATGCCTCTCCGTTAGAACTGCACAACATATCGCCAAATTATTATCGGTTAAGGGACTATACGAGTTTAAAAATGTTAAAATTATGTATTTTCCAGCCATGTCCTAAGGTGTAGAATGAGCCCAGACCTATTCACCACAACTGCCTCTAAAATCCTGAACTGTCAACTGTGAAGTTGTTGCTTCGGGTCCGAATTGCCATCATGCATGAGCTTATTATAGAAGCTGCAGTTACACGTATGACCTGAAGTGGCAGTAGTGAGTATGAAATGGCTAGCTTGCATCCAGCCCCTTTAATATGGGAGCTGCAGTTACACATAAGACCTGAGGTGGCAGTAGTGAGTATAAAATGGCTAACTTGAATCTAGCCCCTTTTATATGGGATCTGTAGTTACACAGAAGACCTGAGGTGGCAGTAGTGAGTATAAAATGGCTAGCTTGCATCTAGCCCCTTTAATATGGGAGCTGCAGTTACACATAAGACCTGAGGTGGCAGTAGTGAGTATAAAATGGCTAGCTTGCATCTAGCCCCTTTAATATGGGAGCTGCAGTTACGCAGAAGCCCTGAGGTGGCAGTAGTGAGTATAAAATGGCTAACTTGCATCTAGCCCCTTTAATATGGGAGCTGTAGTTACACAGAAGACCTGAGGTGGCAGTCGTGAGTATAAAATGGCTAGCTTGCATCTAGCCCCTTTAATATGGGAGCTGCAGTTACACAGAAGACCTGAGGTGGCAGTAGTGAGTATAAAATGGCTAGCTTGCATCTAGCCCCTTTAATATGGGAGCTGTAGTTACACAGAAGACCTGAGGTGGCCGTAGTGAGTATAAAATGGCTAACTTGAATCTAGCCCCTTTTATATGGGAGCTGCATTTACACAGAAGACCTGAGGTTGCAGTGGTGTGCATAAAATGACCAACTTGCATCTAGCCCCTTTAAATATTTGCAAACAAATTTAAGAGACACATGCCTTTGGTTTGAAAATGTTTATTACATTACACTTCAGTGATTCGTGTCTCATCAAATGAGACCCACTCACAGCCAGTTTCCTCTTAACGCCGTTTATTTACACTTCACACCTTTTCATTAAGACTTTTGTCATTTTGAAGAGCAATATTCTGCAGATGAAGTACCAAATCAGTATTTTTATTGTTATAGAAATCATTGTACTCAGATTCTCATGTATTTACAATGTGATAAAGCGTTTGTCTGAACTGACCACTGGTTTTCAACTGATGTCGAGGTTGTGGGACCAAATTTTGTCTTCACACCAAATAATAACTGATCTTTGCATCCTGAAGAGCGTGACAAGGACATTAAACGGACATTTTTACATGATTTAATGGCATTTCTAGCAATAATTTGTTACGAGGTCCCTCAAGGCGACTCCAGATGAGAATCACTGGTCTAGAAGTTACTTCCGTATAAAGCAGTGCGTTCTTACTTGTAAATTAGACATGCTTTTGTGATTTTCAGCTTGCTCTTTTATAGGTTTTACAGCTTCCAAGTGTATTTATTGAAGTAAGTCGTGCTCAAAGCCATGCCCCTGTTCCGAGCGGTGCGTTACAGTGAGTGGGTTTACACTTCTTGACCAGGCACCGAAAACATACATAAGAAATGAAGGAACATCTGATACAAACAAATGGGAGCAATACTGTGTTCATCACGTACAAGTTAAGTGTTTATCACACAGTTTTAGGGTGATGGGAGAAGAACCCCTCGGAGGACATTCAAGCCCACAAATCTTTAGTAGTGGCATAATCCAACAAACTGAAAAAATATTATCGAACTTCCCAACAACACGTGCATGAACACAGCATCATTTCTCCTACTCACTACTGTCTTTCTAAAACAAATCTGAAAACACAATTGTGCAGATTAAAGTATAGAAATCACATTGACAGGGATGTACAGTGGTTCACAGAAAAAACAAGCAGCTGGAAGCACGTCTGATTGTTTTGTGCATCGCTGCTGTGGCGTCAAACACCAAAGAGCTACCGTTATGCGCCTGTGTTGTAATGCCTGATATGTCTCTGAAGAAAGCAACCTTTGAAGTCAAGCAAATCCCTGTCTAATGCATGTACTGTATACCCACGCCTATAGGTCCCTCATAGCCTATAGTTCTTACTGGGAGGACCACATCACAGTGAGATGAGGTTTCCATGTAGTGTAGCTGCGGTCATGTGGTGTCTCTGGGGGCGTGAGGAAAGCTTTTAATGGAGCGGGATGTCAGTGCGACCCCAGGGCTGATGCAAAATGAATTCACAATTAGACACATGTTATGAGTGGGATGAGATGTAAAGCGATGTAAAGCTTGGCAGGACAAGACACAGTGTGATCAATGGCCTTGTAAAAAACTGCCCGATGGGTTCATGACATCATACAACTATTGAGAGATGCTTTGCTGTAAATTTTACATCAATATAGCATATCTTTCAGCATTGTTACAAACCCAATATCATGTTTAGTTGTGAGTTGAATCAGGAGGGGGAGTAACCCCAGTCCTCACTAACTCCAGTTCATACTGAAGTAGAGTTATTAGGAAAGACGCTTCACCTATTTCTCCAGATTCCTGCATTATGCATTACAAATGTGATAGGAAGTGGCACGAACAGCGGCTGCAGCGAGGTAGCTCCAGTTCAAGAGCTACCACAAAAACCAGAGAAAGATTGATCTAATCTAAAGCACTTTGACGGGATTCACTTAATGGATTTGGCTAAACATAAGTGAGTTTGTGTTGGACACAGAAAAACATTTATTATGATGAAATGTAAAATTTCCTTTCCTTTAATAAAGAGGTCCTCCTCATCTCAAAAGGCTCAGATTCAGAGAAGGCAAAAAGAAAGGAAAAAGCCCTGGTCTCGGTGCTACATCAGTGTTATTACTCACATAAACATGCTGTTAGTTAAGTGCTTTGAGGCTTCACCTTGAACCACAGTTGCGCAGGCAGCTGCCAGTCTGTGATGTTTACAGCACATGGTAAGAGTCAGAGCAACTTAACCTCAGTATTTTAAAAGCTTTGGTGATCGGACGTCCTCGTGATTGACCACATACGCACAACTCAATCATAGACCGACCTAAAAGTGTCTCTGTTTCCAACAATATGTCTGTTGTGGAGTTCATGGTTCTTCAGTGTTATGTAAAGCTAATAGGGATTTTTGCCTCAGTGCAAATCTTCAGACATGTTTTGTCTCCACTGGCCCGACTGTTATTGGATATTTTAGATGTTTTAACAGTTACTTTTTTATTTTGTATCATTTATACATAACATAAAATTACAAAATAGTTAATCAGCCCCAATATTTTAAGCATTGTTTACTCGGACAATCAAATTGGATCATATTCAATGTTTTTAATGCAAAAAGATTGGTTTCAAGTATTGATGATTTCATCTGGAAGGCTCAACATGCGAGCGACAGCCCATGATGCCAACCAGTTGCAGTAAGTTTTTGCTTTCTATGATACTTGAAAGTATCTTAGCAAGCAAAAAGAAAAAAGAAAAACAACTTAAATTCAAACCATTTTGTTAAGACTTTTCCAATGCCAATGTTATTTCATAAACAGCCGAGCCAGTGGAGACAAACGTTACTATTCGTCTTTCTTGTCTTCTGTGTTTGGTTGTCGCTCCTGTGGTGAGACCCTGTGTAAAACCAGCAGCCCAGTGAAGGTGAGGGAGATGCCCACCCACCACAGCGTGATCTGGGCCTCACCGAAGATCAGCTGACCCAGGAACGCCTAGAGGAAGGAAAATCCCAAAGACTGAGTCAAAACAAAATGGACTGAGGCAGACTTTAGAACTTAGATTAAGGAATTTTAAAAAAGGAAACAAAATAGATCAAAGACTGTAGTGGCAGCTTCACTAGTGTCTTTGTTGTGAGTTTTTGTAACATTGCCACAACTTGTAAACAAAGAATGAGCAAATATAAAATAGGTGTTTCTTACGGAGGATACGAAGTTGGAGGCGGTGGTGGTCACAGTGGTTTGGGTGGAGGAAGAGGAGTACCTGACATTAAAGATTAGGGATTAGTTGAGGATAAAGCAAAAATGTGAGTAGCTTGGTTTGAGGTTGTCAGTAAACATGATCTAAACTGACAACCACACGGTCAGCGGTTAAAATCTACATTTACAACAGTCTCTACCTGAGAGCTTTGGCTAGAAAGGTCCACATCACAGCGTTACAGGTGAAGAGCAGCCCTCCGCACAGCAGCCGCAGGGGGATGTGCAGCTGAGGGACACAAACATGCATTTTTATTAGTACACAGAGGAATCGCTGGTCCATATGTACAAAAATCCAAAAGGCTAGATGGTTTAGATCAGCTCGAGGTCCGCAAACTTTTCTTTCGTAACTTCGACGTAAGTCCAGGGTCCGGAAATATGCAGTCATTGCCCTTGAAAATGTTAAAACATGAGCACAGGTTGTCTTTACACATGAATCAATAATTGTGCCATTTTATTTCAATGTTATTCAAATTGTTGAAATTATTTTAATTCAGCCATAGAAATGAAGTATATTGAGAGGATGAAAAGGCGTTGAGGTCCCGACTAAAGCCCCTTGAGGTCCAGATTTGGACCCAGGTCCGTCACTTGGGGACCCCTGGTTTAGATCCTAAAGGCTCCTCTGCCTGTTAAGGGGGATACATTGACCAAAATTCACCTTCTCAGGATGCATTGGGAATTTGTGTTAGTCTATTTGCTTTGGGCTATAACTGACTAAATAGTTCAATATGGAGCAGTATCTCTAATTCTGGCATAGTGACAGAAGTTAAAGCTTTAACTGCATTTATAGAGCTACTTCGGATTCTGCTATTCTCTCCTTTTATTCTGCAGACCACCTTTGTAATTGATGCTGATGAGGGTCACCCCGTCTCCTATGACGTATGTGACGGACAGCTGCGTCTTGACATCACCATGTGACGTGAGCGGAGAAATCAAGGTCATTTCTTTACAAGCAGACCATTATAAACGTCCATTCTCACTGAAATCACAATATAGGTCAAACTGCATTAGGCTGTCAAGTGGCGTGCTGCGCCAATGTCACAGCGCACGCGGCCACAGCACGAGCGCGAGGATGCTGCAAGGGCTCCCCGCGTGATGCAGAGGCTGAGTCAGTGATGATGGAGAGGAGGGGGTCCCGGAGAAGCCCGGCCATAGAGCCCCCTTTGTGTCACTCAAACCACTGCGCCCCGGGGCAGCACGCACTCACCCGGTCACACGCCGTGGTCTCGTCCGCGTGTCTGAAGCGCCGCTGCTCGCCCCACGTCCGCAGCCCGGTCTCACACACTCCCTTCAGGTAGTCCGCTCCCAGAGACAGCTTGGCCGAGGACGACGCCACAGCCCCGAGGAAACCCGCCAGCAGCGCGTACACGACTCCCGGGACCATGGTGAACACCGGGGAGCATTCTCTTCCTCTGCGGCGCTAGTGTAGGCACATCCCGGCCGCGGCTTGTCCACACCAGCCCCCTGTGCCTCCTGCTCCGGTCTGCGCTCAGCTGCACTATCTGCTTTGGGCCGACCGGGGGCAGTCTCTGCATTGGTCAAACTGGAGCAGTCACGTTGGACGGACCTGCTCCTGTGGCTTTCTGGGAAATGTAGTTTAACCATTTGTTTCAAGCTGCTGCACAATCATAGATGTAGAACTAGGCCTGTTTGTTCATATATGCTGTAAAATCTGTAACCAATAACCATCGTTGAAAATTCCAACATTATAAACAACAATTTGACAGACCCTATAATAAAAAACAATTTGGAAATGGACAGGAATAGACTCCACAAGCCCAGTAGACCTACCTGTCCTTTTTATGTTCTAATTAGTGGTGCAGCCCCAGGAGATAAAGCAGTACTAAGTAACTTGTTTACCTTAATATATCCTTTTCCTAAGTGTTAATGGGACGATTGGGGGGGGGGGGGGTCTTTCATCTCCCTTGGATGTCTCTGGCCAGAAAACAAACAATTGCAACTTCTCTGCCACCGGGTAGGTGTCACCAATACACACTAATGGAATCACAAAGAAGAAGCTAACAGGCTAAAGGGCAAAGCTAACTGCAGGCTAGCACCACACAGTATTTTTACAATTTTATCCCTGACCTCTCTGGTGCTCCCTGGCCTTCATGATGTTGTTTAGTGACCAGTACACTCCGACCATAGCTCTGAGGCCCTCACAAAACAGCTGTAATTATACTAAGAGTAGATTATACATAGGTGGCCTCTATTCAAGGTGTGAACATTCTGCATTCTTCCTTCCTCTGCTTCCATCCCTGCATCCTTTTCTCTGAAACAAACTCACTTCATGTTCTCGTTCACAGAAAAAGATCCCCTTAGTTTTTCCTTTTGGCCTCATGTTTTCATATTGCATCCTTCATTCTCCTTCTGTATATTCATCAATGCCCCTTCCCTGTATATGTAAAAAAAGCTAACTGCAGGCTAGCACCACACAGTATTTTTACAGCCAAGTTTGAGATGGATGTACAATATCCCTCTCTCCCTTTGTCTTTTCTGTCAGCGTAGTATTTACTCTCACGGACAATTAATAAGTGAAAAAACGCAACATGCTACGACACCTGCAGTGGCGCTTAAGGCCTCTAGGGGCATGAGTTACTTAGTACTGCTTTAAAGCTCAAGACAGAACTCTGGAGGTTCTTGGCTTTCAAATAAAAAAATGCATGTTGACAGATATGCATACACACTTGTTGTGTCCTGTATCTGCAGCTAAAGACTACCCAAGTCAAAACTCAACCTTCTGCATCTTTCCCTATGTTACGGAGTGCCAAAGCCGCATGATTGGCCTGATTTAATGTTGGAAAAAACAGCTCTAAATTTTCAAATAAATAAGAGGCCTATGCTGTAACTATTTCCACCCAAATAACACACTGATCTGAACATTTACGGCGAAGGATGCTTCACTTTTCGCCCTCCACCACTCACCTTCCTGCCGACTATGTTATGGTAATTAAGCATGCTTTATTTATTCTAATAACCGCGTCCATCTCATTGGTCTGGCTCATACTGGCCGGACTGGAGGACAATCGATGCAAATGCAATGCCCTTGAGTGTGAGTGGAGAGGCAGAGCCCGGTTTCCTGTGGGGCATACTGATGAGCCACCAACTTATTACTGTATATACTGCAATTCTTATACCGCAGATAGAAGAAGAGCATTTGGACCAACACACACAGTGTGTGGCTGGTGCAGCTAAAGCCTGAAGTCATTTGATTATCTATGTATTACATGTGGTAGACTTATAAATGAAGCCAACAGAACTGATTTATGAGCACTATTTGGTACAGGCGCTGCTTTGGAATATCAGAAATCAAAAGCTGCATTTGAAGTGATAGCAACACAGACAATAATGAGGTGTGTGGAGTGACATTTCATGCAGCCCCAGTGATCAGTTCATTAAACAGAGATTAGTTTCGCGTGTTCCAGCTCTGGCCTCTGATCCGGTCATCATCATTTCTCTACTGTGTGCTCTTTAACGCTGATCATCTCAATTCAAGTGACTCATTATCCTCTGGGTCTGAAGCCGCAGAGACAACACTGATGTCAGGTTAGTCTCTGAATGAGGCTCCTTTAGCTCCTGTTCGTATGACCCGTAATTGGACATGGACTTTTTCCCTCTGCGATGCTGTCACCTCCTGGACGTGTTCAGTCCAGAGGAAAAGGGGAGTTTTAATGCTCCCTGTCAGACTGAGGGAACTCTGTGACCTTTATAATTGCTTTTCAAAGATAGTTTTCAAACTTCACAAAACTTGGGGAGCTAGAATTTGGTTTTGTATAATATAGATGATCTTAATTTATATTGTGCTTGACCACATACATCTGGGCATAACGCTTACATAAAAAAAACAAAAAAAAACCCCACATACATTTAGGGTCGGCAAATAGTAAAGGAAAAGCGTCTAGGCGAGTTAAGTGTCTTGGGAACAGGAATAAGCTGCTATAATAACATGCACATACACTGAGTAATGCAGTACAAAGTGTATTGAATAAATAAACATAATAAACCCATTATATTGCGCAGTTTATTGAAGTGAATGAATTTTACCCCCCTCTCTCTGCTCTCATCTGTTTTCCCTGTTGCTGCCACTTGCTCACAGTTCTGACCTTGCAGTTCAGGGTCAACAGTCCTCTTCCAGTCCATTACAGAGTTATTGCTGAGGCTGCTGGTCCTTCTGAATAATGCATTTTGTTGTGAAAACATGTACGGGCTTTTGAAATTTTGAGACCCTCCACATGCTCTTTATATAACATCGCAAGAAAATAAATATAAAATACAGTCCTTTATTAGCAGCATCGCTCTTTCTAAATTGCATTACGTTCAAAGCTAAGTAAGAGAGAGGAGAGGCTTAAGCCTATTTTACAATGTGAAAAATCAGTAAGAAGGCAGTGGAGCCATGTCGGCGGGAGATAAACTGTTCCCAAAGCAAACAGACTGGGCTTAATCTCAGTCTCTGCAGTGGCCAGAGACTTTAGGGCAGGTAACAGGTATAATCTGATGGCGTGGGCCTCTAAATGCAGTATCAGTAAAAAAAACTTTTACAGAAATGACAGCCGTATACAAGTCCACACGTATCAACAAGTATACAGGGTTGCCAAATTGTTATTGCAATGTTATGTGATATTGCAAAATCACTGTGTGACTGGGAACCATTTTTTGCTAATAGGGCCTAAAACAAAAATACTTAAAAATGTGCAAACATTTTTTCCACATTTAGCTAAATCTTAGCCTTGTTTGGTTCACTTTGAGTCCTTTTTAAAAAGACTTAATGCAAGTTGGTCATTTTATACTCACTACTGCCACCTCAGGTCATACGTGTAACTGCACCTTCTATATTTAACTCGTGCATGACGGCAATTCAGACCCGAATTAACACAATTTAGAGGCAGTTGTGGTCTGGGCTCATTCTACACATTAGGACATGGCTGGAACATGTAGGGGGAGGAAAATACATAATTTTGTTTTGGCACAACTGTCAATATGCTTGATCCCACAGTAAAGCCGGGAAAAGGGAGGTGAAGAGCAGGGAGGGATGTTCAGCAAATTGTCAAAGCAACAAGAAATGATCTCCTATCTGTAAAAAAAAGTTACATTTTAGCCAAGTCTGCACAGCACCTGAGCCAGAGTTGAAAGAGCCAACGATAAGAGTGTTATTCTCAAAGTAATGGACAGAGTGCCGTATCTACAGTGACAAGGACAGACTCTCTGCCGCTTTCCCAGTGCGATAAGATTGTTGATGAAAAACACAGAGCTATATTCAAATCCAGACAGAAAATTGTCTCTGCAGCTCACAGGACATTTCACCAATAACCTTTCAATGAGCCGCAAGAAGGTCGTCACCATTTCACAACCATCAGGTACAAAGCAGCCCATCCAGGATGCTTGAGAAGCTTAAGTGTTGGAAGATGGAGCCAGCGACAAGAAAGCAGTTTGTCAAGTCTCCCGCGCTTTGTGATCACACTTCAATAGTTTAGGAAAATCTGTCTGTCAGGCGTTTAAATGTCAGGAAATGTTTGCACACCGTGAGATTTACGAATCCCTGTACCTGACACTGCACAAGTTATGCATGCATGCACTCTCTCCCTTTACGAATGATGGATTGAACAGTGCTCTGTGAGATGTTCAAATCTTGGAAAATCTTTGTATGACTTAACGCTGCTTTAAACTTCTCCACAATTTTATCCCTGACCTCTCTGGTGCCCCCTGGCCTTCATGATGTTGTTTAGTGACCAGTACACTCCGACCATAGCTCTGAGGCCCTCACAAAACAGCTGTAATTATACTAAGAGTAGATTATACATAGGTGGCCTCTATTCAAGGTGTGAGCATTCCGCGTTCTTCCTTCCTCTGCTTCCATCCCTGCATCCTTTTCTCTGAAACAATCTCACTTCATGTTCTCTTTCACAGAAAAAGATCCCGTAGTTTTTCCTTTTGGCCTCATGTTTTCATATTGCATCCTTCATCCTCCTTCTGTATATTCATCAATGCCCCTTCCCTGTATATGTAAAAAAAAAAAAGTGTGAAATGGATGATGAAATTGGTCCAGTGGACTTTTTATTCTACTCTAAATAAAAAACACAAAAAACAACACAGACATCCTCTCAAAATGAAATGCAGCTGACCCAGGCTTGACTCTGGGCGTGAGCTTTTAACAAACCGCTCTTTCTCCACTGACCAGATATTTTCTCCCCCCCTCGTGTCCGCTTTATTGATCGGTGCCTCTGCGGCCGCCTCGGTGAAGCAGCAGCAGCAGCAGGAATCTATTCCAGTTCGGTTAAGTGTCCTGCACAAATTTATCGAGGCATGTCTTCAATTGTTGCATCTAATCGCTGCCTTTTCTCACACTCCGCAATGCTCGTTAATGGAAACCTTTCATCTGCTTGCCAAAGTGCTGTGAGGGTGTATCAATGCGTGAGGGAAAAATAACATTGAGGAATATTATGAGCGTCTTATTAAAAGCTGGTTTAAGTGTCTGGCTTTGAGCTGCCTCCTATTGATTACGCGGGATTTGACGAAGATCTTCTAATGATTCAGAGAGGAGCATAAAATATCTGTCTCAATATTGTCTGAGGTTAGAATATGGAGCCCAATCAATGCAAGACCTATTCAGAGGACGCTCAAGTGCTATGAGGTTTTTGTCCTCGTGCTGTTTAAGTTTTCTGAAGCTGTAGTGGCTCACATCACGACTTTTATTGACTGCAATGTAGAACGATGAAAAACAACTAAAAGCACAGTATAAAAAATAAGAATTATGAGATAAAACCCTGCAAAACTACAGTGCGCTCAGCCAATATCCTTGAATGGTATAATGCACATCAGTGTACATACATTACTGTAATATAATAAAAAAAGGTAGCGCAGAAGTTACTGTTTCACAGCTAGAAGGTCCCGGATAGATAGATAGATAGATAGATAGATAGATAGATAGATAGATAGATAGATAGATAGATAGATAGATAGATAGATAGATAGATAGATAGACGGGGTCTGAGGTGGTGTTCTTAGCCAGCCGCAATGTGTGGTTATGGTCGGCGTCCTCGTACAGTCCAGTATGTCTTAGTCCAGAATCCCTGACACTAAAGTGCTTTGGGAGACTCGTGTCATGTGAAAAGCCTATACAAATAAACTTCCATGTTCAGGCTTTTGCATGCATCTGAAACAATAACAAATGATTAATATCTATTAGGAAATGTAATCTCTTTTAACTGGATTTTCTGATATGAAAACCAGGACAAAATTAGAGTATGCATTCCACATTCTTCTATTCCAAACGTGTATGTGTTTTAATATGTCATTTAACATTGGTTTGCAAATGTTGTTTATACACGCCTGCAAATGGATTCTGTTCTCTATTTCTCACTGGAGAAACGTGTTCCACATATTTGAATATCAAGTCGGTACATACTCATTCTAGGTTAATGACCCAATAAAAGTCAGGTGAAAAGAGATAGCCTATAATTAAAAGCCTATGACAATATTTCAAAAGAAAAAGTAAGCCATAATTCCTGAAGAGAATAGAACCTGAAAGATTGATGAATAGGAATGGGATGTGTGTCTATGTTCTAACACGTTTGATCGATAAGGTGAACGATTGGACCCGTAGCCCAATAAATCAGTGCTACACTTACTGTTTTGTATTTTGTAAAATTGCATGTATTAAAAGAACACACAATTGTTTGAAAGGGAGGGGTGAGATTGGAGATTTTTACAACAATTATTTCTTAAATATGGGTTAGCTCTCAGTGTTATAAGATAAGATGATACTTTATTGATCTCACAGATGGAGAAATTGCATTCGATGAGAGAGCATCCGGCAGCAGCACCCATTCAGTGCGCACCACTCTTTTTCCACTCTTTTTTTTCTTTGGTGAAAGATCGTTGTGTCGCGGCCGCCATCTTCACTGTTTTGGTCACAGGAGGAGCACTGGTTGATGGGAAATCCGTAGACGATGACCCCGGCGGTGGAGCTCTTGCGTTTGGCCACGATGTTCTTGGCCACACAGGTGTAGTTGGCCGTGTCGGACAGACGCGCCTGCTTGATGATCAGGTTGTGTCCACGGTGATGTAGAAGTTCCTGTCCTCGGCCGGGTTGATGATCTCGCTCCTTCAGCCACTCCACCCGCATGACCTTGGAGGATGGAGAAACTGTAGCTGCCCTCTGTCTCCTCTGATCATCTGAAACGGTGCACCGCCTCCTGGGCTTGTCCCCGTCTCAGAGCGTGGTGTCCTGCACTGGTCAGCTCCACCTCGTCCTTCCTCTTCCTCCTGCACAGCTCCCTCCACAGTCTATCACCATCTCCTCGTTGGTCCATTTTGTTGTTTCCTGTAGCTCCTCTTGTGACGCCTCCTCCACATAGAGAATATGCGTTTGCACATGCACTTAAAGGCACTAAACTTGTAAACTTGTATGAAAGATAACTATCAGAACATAATGCTAGCCCCTCATTAGCCTGCTTGTCAAAATGAAGCAATTGTCAAATGAGTGTATAAAGCAGAGGTGGCCAAGTTTACAATATCACAGGCCCCAAATTGACCCAAACTCATTTTGTGCAAACGTTGGTTGACATACAATATAGCCTACGAAACTAAGGCATGGGAGTCCTTCCCAAGGCTCATTTTGAAAGAATTGATCATATCTTTTTGGATATTGTTTTCCTATATAGTTTCATAGAGTATATATTTCCCAACACCAATTGAGAGGCCAGAGGATACACACTGGCGGGCCTGTTTTGGCCCCCGAGCCAGTCGTTGCCTATCCCTGGTATAAAGGGTATTTGGGAATGCAATACACATAATAAGGAATGTTTTTACTTTTCCAAAGTAGCCTCGTGACATATCCGGGGGCTGGACTACGGCACAGGGGGGGCGTGTTTTCTCCCTGCTCTCTTCCCTCGCTGTGGTCCTACCAGGAAAAGGCAGGAGAAGACACACAGGGCGAGCAGCACTGCAGAGAGGGGAGAGAGTGCGACGGGACAGCGGCACAAACCAATGCGCACGGATATGACAGCTCGATCACGCTCTCCATCCAGACCCACCCCGGCTGACTTCAACTCCACGGACACTTACCGTATCTTTTTACCTACACTTATGCTTTTGTAGGAGAAAAAGAAAACAAATCTTCTTCGATCCCACTCCTTGCTGTCCCATCGCCAGTATGGATAAGACGCTGTGTAGTAGTAGTTGTAGCCCGCATCACGCCAAACCAGCCGTCGCCTCTCCTCCATCCGACCGCGGGAACTCGTCCATCAGAAAGCCCGGGACAGGAGGCAGTAGTAGCGGCGGCAGCAGCTGCACACGGGGACCCTCCACCACTGCCAATGCCCTACTCGGGAACAGCATGAATTCACAACCACAACAACCACCACCACCACCACCACCACCACCACAGCAGCAGCAGCAGACACGCAAGAGGCAGCTGGAGGGAGTGCTTAGCAAATATACCAACCTGATCCAAGGTTGGCAAAACAGGTACGCCTTCTTACTTTTACAGCTGCGATTTCTCTCTTTTTTTTCTTTCTTTTGAAGCTCGTTTGCAAAATACACATCATAAGGAAACCATTACACACTGGGTCAGCTGCTCCGTGACTCTCTGATGTCATGGGAAAGTAATTAAAGTTGCGAAATGCTGCAAAAGTCACGTCACGCACTCGGCAGGTGTATGACGTGGTTGTCATGGCGATTTAGCTTATGATCTAACGTTAGGCTATAGGGCTTCTTTTCTCTCTTCAAAATCAAGCTTTTTTTTTTATCCTAAAGGAAATACTAAACTTGTTTTTAGTTTATGAAAATATAGCCTTTTAGAAACTATTCGTTAGTTAAAATCTTCAAGTAACGGGTCGCCTTGCTGTCAAGTGTTGTGATTTGATCCGTCCACGTTGCATTTTTGCCCCGTGTGTGACGTCACATTTAAAGGGGACCGAGTTTGCTGGTTAACCTTCAAAATATACATCAGTAACAACTTGCACACTTACAAAAATTAAGTCTGGCAAAAGGTTATGTATTTGTATTGTAGTGTGGGTTTTTTTTTATTGTAATTTTGAGATGGTCAGAAAGAGCCAGAACAGAACCATCAAGGTGTTCATTCTAGTTCTATTCTAGTTCCTTCATATTGTGTCCTATTTTTGCATATCCTTGTATCTTAACATAAATACTTTCCTCAACTTCTTATGTTCTTGCTTTGCTTGCTTATTGGACAATATGGCATTAAAGGGTGTGAAGAGCAGGAAGAGACATTCATCTTATCAAGCTCGTTTTTTCTTTTTTTTTCCTTTTTGCTTTCTGGGACTCCTGACTCATTCTTAAAATATGGCCTCAACTAATGGAGCCTTTATAATGTAAAATGGACAAGCTTTTCCCTCTAAAATGCTGGATTTCAACGTTCAGTTT
This sequence comes from Gobius niger, assembly GCF_951799975.1. Lineage (NCBI taxonomy): Eukaryota > Metazoa > Chordata > Actinopteri > Gobiiformes > Gobiidae > Gobius > Gobius niger. The sequence continues at coordinate 21,854,794 of NC_136865.1, read as the reverse complement.
ATAACACTTGATGGTCTCTTTAAACCTCTTATTGATTGGTTTGTTTAACTTCTGGAAAAATCTAACAAATGACAGATCAATGTGCCTCCAGCTTGAGAGTTTTTGACCCACCGTCCACTGCACAAACGCAGCCGTGGTTCGATCGGGCAGGTTTGTCTCTTTCAAAACCCTGTCAGAAATACTAACCCCATCTATGTATTTGCTGCAGGTATAGATGACATTTGTTACATTTATCCTTTTGTCTGGTGCAGGGATTTGAAAGTGCTGTAATTTCTGGTATGCCTGCCATGCAGTGTACTGCTTCAGTCCTTTGCATTATTTTTTTTACTTCCTGGTATTATCTTGTTGGATCACATTGTCAGATTAGAAAGAAAAGTAGAACTCAGGGCCACACTTTGCATTTAAACTCAAGCTGAGTTAATGCTACTGACATCCTCATTGACATTATAACTAAATACAGTACTGCACTGTATTAAATTGCACTATATGGCCTAACTATACTATAACTGTATGATATAAAGATTTATATCATATCATATTTACGAGTTACAGGTTAAATAATCAAACTTAATTTGCATGTTGGCATTAGCTATGACCCTGCAAGCTGTCTATGAAAGATGCCTAAAGAAAAACAACACTAAACCTTTGCTGGTATATGCATATATATGTATATACAGAATTTCTGAAGTGTTTCAGAAAGACTTGAAAAAAAAAAAAATGCTGTATGAATAAGTTTAGCACGTGCCATGTGGTTTAGTTCATAGTCTCACATTTTAAATAACTTCAGGCGATATGAACTATGAAATAGAAATATGAACTCCTAAACACACATGTATCTCACGTGTATTCCAAAACTTGATTGTAGCGGTCTAAACTACAGAGTTAGCAGCCTTTATATAGTATAATTTTTAATGAATGTAGTCACTAAATAATTACACTTCATATAATTTGTTAATTGCGACCACTAACATTGCAGATAAGATTCGATGGTGATTCATTTTTACCGCTCTAATAATCATTAAATCCCGGCACAAAAAGGCTTCGATTTCTGTTGTGTTTCATTCCTATCTTTTGTTTGTATCACACTGTGTGTTTTCCACACCAAAGCCATGATTATACCCGGGAACAGAAAGGTGGTTTCAGTTGCAGAGATCTGAGCAGAGTGCATTATGGTGCTGCTGTACCTCATGCAGTATTTATGGAGTCACTCCCTGTGTCTGCTGTAGTCAGCCTAAACATCTGTGAACGAGGCACGATCAAAGAAGGCCATGAGACAAGGAGACTTTTACTTTTGGATTGTATTCATGTTTGTGGAGGAGAGGACGTTTTCTAGGTGACGTGGGGACATGTTTGGGAATCCTAAACGAATCACAGTATACATTGCAATGTGGTATTGGCTTCATAAAATAGGTTCTTGTAAATATATAATGAATTCTGGTTAATCCTCTCCTCAAATGTTGTATAGTGAAGTTTTTATAAATAGATTTCTCTGGATAAAATGTGTTTAAATTTATTATAGGGCTGCAACTAGTACACAGTAAGCGATTAATCTACCAATTATTGTCACGATTAATCGATTAATCGCTTGACTGTGAATGGTGTGTGAAAATTATATTTTTACATTTCTTTTATCACATAAAGCTTAAGAGGCATCGCTTGAGGACATGTTGATGGATGATATTTATGAAATCTTCATTGTACAGAACATTACAGACCCTAACTAAGTAGGTTTTCATAAAAAATACACAATTTTCAATTCATTTTTGCTCTAATTGAGTATGTGTTTATTAGAAAATGATCAATCAGTTACTAAAACAGTTGTCGGCTATTTCAATAATCGATTAGTTGTTGATTTTTCTATTAGTTGTTTCAGCCCTATTATATTACATGTTAATACATGACCAAAATGCTTTTGTTGAGGGAAGTTGCTCTTACCCTATAGTAATTAAACATAGGCTATCTCATTCATACAACATAGAAAGTAGTTTCAAAAGTAAAATTTCAAATGTTCAAGTAAGCTCAAGAAGTTCTTGAAAAAGAAAAAATGTTCTGTGGTGAAGGTCCTCTTTAGTGTTCAGAGAGCATTTACTAATGAATGAAAAGAAAAATGAAAACACTCCCCCTGCATTTAAATTCTATGTTACATCTTCTCAACAGTCTTTTTGTTGCTAATCAGTCTAAAGTCTTTTAAAACATTTACATGCTTGGTGTTAATTTATTATTTATTATCCCATGCGTTTTGGCCAACAAAACGTCCATCCTCGAAGGAAACATTTGTCACACACACAGCTTTAGTTTTGGCAAAGATCCATAAAACATGGTGTTCAAAAGAATACTTTTCACACAGTTATGCACAGTCTGGTTATTACTGGCTGTCGAGTCAACCACTGATTTTGATCTGAAATGACAAGCTTCAGAGAAATTATTTTGAAATGATACAGAAACACGAAGAATAAAGATGTCTCTAGTAATGCAATTCAAATGTCATAGCGTGACCTAATCAAACATTTCTGCAGCATGATTAATACCAGAGTCCACACCAAAATTAGAAACATTATTGAGCGAGATGCAACAACGATGATGCAGAATTTGGACGCCAAGAGCAGGATGCAAAGACAAAATGGAGAGTAATTGGAAGATCTACAATGTCTTGGTGAGACTCTTGATGGGGGATCCGTCGCTGCAGTTCACTTGGCAGAACTAGAAACATGCAAACCCCCTGTCCCTTGTTGTTCTCTACCACGCTGTTGCTCCTTGTTGACTGCAGCCTTGTATCTATGCTACAGAAATATATTTTGGGCCATAAAAGGGCAGCAGTGTCGCAGCGAGGCAAGAGAATTGGATTCAGCACACACCATAATAACAATAATGCATGTGAGCTGGAGGAGGCAGTATACATGGCAACATTTCCCTCATCCCCCATTAAAACGACAGGCACATGACCAACTGTACGCTCTGTTCATTTGCACCCACAGGAATAAAAAAACATCACACGCCATTAAAAATCAAGTAAATCTACCTTCACAGTGTTGGAGGCTGTGGAGGATGAATTCCCTTGTCTCTCTGCATGAATCACGCTGTTGGAAAAAAACGTATAAACAATTAGTACCATCGTGTCTTTCAACAGATTAAACAGCAAAGCGCCTAAAGGAAAAGGTCTTGGATAATCTCTTTTGTTTATTGACCAGAGATAGTGCCTGGGCCTTGATATATGTAGACGGAGATAATGAGCTTGATGGAAATACCCCAAACATGTTGTTGGCCTAGATGCCTGTGGTATGAAGAAATACAGTATCTGATAGACTGTAGGGAACAGCGTCGCCTTAGAGTATCTAAATTGTACCCAACTCAAATGCTGAGTATCTTGCTATAGCAACTTGCACAACAGAATGTAAATCTAGGCGACTGGTCAATGTCCAATCGACGTTGTGGTCTTCCTTGTACTGCTATTGCTGATGTCCCAGAAAAGAGGACCACAAATAGTAAGGCAGGACCTTGTCTTGGCCTTGTGGCTTTGGTATGAACCAGTGGATTCATTTGCATTTGAAATATTTATTATAAACTAGGTTTGTTTGTTGTTTATCTTCATTTATTTACCTATTTATTAAGAACGTTTATACAATGGTCTGGGTGAATGCTTGATTCTGATTGGCTGGACGGTGTCTGTTAAAAAGTGATAATGTACACCTAGCCCGGCAACAGTTAAATAACAATTGAATCACGTTCTATATCACTCCACTGCAGCTGTTTCCATAATAACGATAAACAATTTAGCTGGAACTAGTTTCGGGTAAAAGTGATTAAAAAGTGAAATAACTCCTGTCCAGGACTTAAAAAAATAAGCAAACAGGCCCCAATGAATAGTTTCAGTTCACAGGACCATGGTATAAGCGGGATAATACACTCCGAGGTGTCCATTATCAGAATAACTGGTCATGCCTCCGCGTCGTCCAGTTATTTCTGCTAATGGGCACCTCGTCATGCATTATCCCTTACTAGTCTCTGTGTGAATTAACGTACAAGTATAAAATGATTACAATGAAAGCAATGCTGTGTCCACTCCACACACAGCTGTGGACTCAGCTGATCTCCATAAGCCCTCACCCCACTGTTTTCGGGATAATACTGCTGCATTAAAGCCAAAACTTTAAAAACCCAGAACCCATCTTATGACCAAAAATGGTGACCAGTTCTGCTCCTGTAGCTCTGCATTATGCAGCAGGCATCACGTTAGGTCATTTTGACTCAAAGAAGAGGAAATGGATCGCTTCCTTTCAATTTTACATTTTAAAAGATGGTAAAAGAATGACATCACCACACTGACCTCTGTCCTCTGCTACCAGGTGAAGGCCATTGGATAAAATGTGCAAAAGTTCAGTTTAAGTCTGGATTTGGAACCTTGTGCTGCTCCTGATTTAGTATATTTTACTTCTTGTGTTGACACAATTTGATGAAAAAACAAATTGGGTAAGATTTCTGCTTGAATGTTATTGAAAGTACTGCTGAAATTGTTAGTATAATATTGCAATAATATTTCTTATTGCAATAATCAATACAGTTCAAATCAAATATCTAAACTTTTTTTCTCAAATGGTGCAGCTTTTATTTAGGTAAATGCAATAAACCATTACAATTCACAATCCAGGTGTGCAGTTTTGCAGATGAACTCCTTTAGTCGGTGAAAAATATGATGGTCCTTCTTCTTTCCTCTTTTAGGGACAAGACGAATTGCCAGATAATTACCAGACTAAGCCGGTCCTGTCTAAATGATTCAGATCAGCCCATAGTTAATTTGTTACAGAAGTTAATACATTTCTATTATTTCTATTTTTAGCGGGGCCAAGCCTGGGCGGTAACCACGGAAACTAAAATACTGGTCTGTTTTCTGTCACTTGAGATTTTAATGAGTTTGGAGGATTGTTAAGTGCGTATTTTTGTACTTATTGGTGCAAATGCAGAAAGGTATAAATGCACAGATTAGAATGACTGCCTTGTTTATTTGTCGACTGCAAATATGGATGGACATCATTTTTGAACAATGATCTCTGCTGGTTCTTGTCTTCTTAGCCTCCATTTACACAACGACGTAATGATGCCACAGTTTTGGAAGAAACGTTTCACATAAAGAATAAACCGGAGCAGAGTATATGCATAACACATTGCTAGATTATTGTTATCTGCATATCCGTTGACGCTGTTCTCATATCGCTGGAAGCCACAACGTATCACAAAATCACTGAGGTCTTTCACTTGACTAAGATTTACAAAACTGCATGGTAGCTTTGAGTTTTTACCACGCAATACACATAGCTTTTTTTTTGACAATACCTCCTGTGCACAGATTTTCCGAAAGCCCCTTGCTTCTGCGTTCATCCCGACTTGGGACGTGCAGCAAGAGTGGCCCTATTCTCATTAAATCACGACATGCAAAGTATTTGATCAGACAACATTTCACTCAAATAAAAACAACCCGTAACATTTTGAGTCTACGTTTGATTCCAAACTGCAGTGCTCCTCCCTGAATCATTCCTCATTTGTCGCATAACATTTCTGGACAGTTAATATCTTTAAGTGCCCACAGAGTTTAAATATAGCGCTGGCTGCAGGAGGAGGCTGTGCACAGGGAGCGGGAGTGAGTCTGAGTAATTATGGCCGTCAGTCACTCACCTCCCATACATCTCCGTGGACCTCATTGTGTGCAGTGGATAGAGATGATGTTTGGAGCAAGGCTGTGTTACTATTATTCGTATTGTAATAGCAAGTTGTTACAGTGTACTTTGTTGTAAGATGGTCATAAGAATGTGCAGTGTTTTGTTATCTGGGCTAAATCAATAGAAGTCCTTACCTTAGAACAAACTAAGGACACCAGCTCTGATTGGTCTGTATTCATGTTCCCAATGGGGCAAGTGGTTTTACAGCGAAATAGAGATACATAAAAACATCCACATTCTTGCAAGGCAGTACAATCCATTGTAATGTAACCCCCTAGAATGAAGATGGTTCGAGTGCTTTCCGTTTGGTTGGGTCTGTCCAGAATTCAGATGTGAACACTTTGTGGGATTATGTTCTCATCTCTTGCCCCTGTCCTGCAAATTGTGAGTTGAACCACAAAGGAGCTTATTGGTCCTTGGAAAAAGGGGTGGTCTCGGGCCAGACCAAGGTCTGGAAAGCAAATTTGGCGTAACAAGCTGAAGTAATAAAACACATGGTTCTTGACTAAACCAGGACTAAACAACCAACCATTAAAGGCCCTATACCTGATTTCTTTAATATCTTTGTTTGCTTTCATTACTTGTAATTTTTGGATATTTAGTTGGGTCTAAACTCATTCCCAACATTCCTAATGGATTTCTAACATCCAAATTCTTCACAGGAATGAGTTCATAAACACCTTTCACACACGTTTTTAGGATCACTGTCACAATAATGCTAACAACAATGTTCTTAGATGGGGATTTTTTTTTTAGTGTACAGTGTCTTTTCACAAATGTCTACTTTCACAATTCACTTTAGGAGGGGAAAAAGTTTTAATTCCACTACCAGGGAAAAATGTCAGGTATAGATAATTTGAAACAGTATTTATCTCCCCATGGTCTCTCTGGCCAGAAAACTACAATTACAACTTCGCTGCCTACCGGTTGGAGCCACCAATACACACTAATAGAATCACGAAGAAGAAGCTAACAGGCTAACGGGCAACGCTAACTGCGGGCTAGCGCCACTTTAACAGTTTTTACAGCCAAGTTTGAGTGAAAAAAATCCATTGTGTATTTGGATGTACAATATCCCTCTCTCCCTTTGTCATTTCTGTCAGTGTAGTATTTACTCTCACAGACGATTAATGAGTAAAAAAACCGCAACATGCTACGACACCTGCAGTGGCGCTTATAGCCTCTAGGGGCATGAGTTACTTAGTACTGCTTTAACTCTGCAGTAAAGCCGGACAAATTTGGGACTAATTCGAATCTAAAACCTGCATTAATCAAGGACGAAACATTGTCTTAAAGAGACTAGCTGCAAGTTGGTCATTTTATACTCACTACTGCCACCTCAGGTCTTTTGCGTAACTGCAGTCTCTATATTAAGCATGACGGCACTTCAGACCTGAAGTAACTACTTTCTGAGTGACAGTCCAAGATTTTAGACGCCGTTGTGGTGAATAGGTCTAAGCTCATTCTACACATTAGGACATGGTTGGAACATGTAGCGGGATGAAAATGCTTAGTTTTAGCATTTTTAAACTCTATACAGTCCCTTTAAGTAACTTTGAAACATAAACTTTTTAAACTCCCCATTAAAATGTGTTCCTCATTTGACAATCGCCTCAGTAAATCCCTGTCCGATAACGTGTGCTACATATTTTCCATTAGTCGAGCTCTCAATAACTATAAATAATTACAACATTTTCTGGAGCTGTAAGTTTCAGTCCATGTTCAGCCGTGGCGGTGCTGCATAGTTCTACATTGTGTTGGAGTTGGCAGGTCTCGTCACGGGGAGAGACCGGAGGAGCTAATTCTGCAGCGCGTGGGCGTCGGGTGTCACAGTGAGGTGCTTCAGATGATGTGGAGGTGCAGCGTGCGGATGGAAAAACTGCTACAGGGGCAGTTTCAGTGTTTCTGTCTCATATCATCAGCATACGCAAACACTTCAGCGTGCGCACTGGGAAAATGCCCTATACAACTCAAGTTCAACAGCCTGCGATGAATGTGTAATGGTGCGGAGCTTTATTGTTTTCTTTCTACCCGTGAGAACTTACAATGAGTTTTTTCTCATTTTTGTATTATGTATTTTGTCTTGCTGCTGTTGTAGTTCATACTTTGGAACTTGTTTAGCAGCTTGATGAGGAAGCCTGCTTATTATTTTAATTCTGTAAAAGTCACTGCCTGACTAAAAAACAGGGTCACATACTCTTGTGTCATAAGATTTATTTCCATCACAATTTGAGCCCGATACATCCTGGCATTGCCATCAGGGAAGAAGAAATCCACTGATGGAATCACCTGGTCATTCAGTCCAGGTTGTCAACTATCAACTGGCTGTGCTTTATTGAACCTATTGCACTTTACAAGCCTGTGTTACCAAGTTTCTCAAAGCGCTACACTAGTCCTTATTCAGTCACTCCATACTCTGTGGTGTTAAGTTACTGCATTCATCCTCGCCTATTGTACATGTTTTTGGTGGTAGGGGAAACCGGAGTACCCAGAGGAAACCTACTCAGACTCTGGGAGAACATGCAAATTCCACACCCTCCGCCCGGAGATCACACCCGGGACCTTCTAGCTGTGAAGCTCGAGTGCTAGCCGCTGCGCCACCATGCTGCTCGGATTGTCCAACTGCAGCAGCCCCAGATCCAGGTGGCCACTATTTTTTGGCCATGGAGCAGTTTATTTTATTTGAAATGACTGATATATTCTCACCAGCAGCAGCAGCAGCAGGGGTTTCACTGATATGAGAGACATGACTGAAAACAGAAATTCCTGTCAATCAAAGCGACTGCAGCTGAAGTGTGAAATGAACCATGCATTATTTAATCACTCACTCAGTTAATAGCTTTCACAGCTCTGTAGCAGCTGTTTCTTTGGTGGTAAACAAGATTATTTCAATTGTTTTAATGACACCATGGTCTTCTGTCCGTTTGATCTCTTTGTGCTGCACAAGGAAACTGTCGATCGTTCTGTGAGCCTCATACAGTGTATACAACAATTCAGTGCTTTATGCAGTCCAGTTATCAGATTAAATGTAACCTTTGGCTGGAGGGTTGAGGGTTTTTCAAAGTCATTAAAAAGTCTGGTTTATTTTATAAAAGAAAGATTCAGATCACTTTGTTTAAAGTCCAGAAGGGAAGCTTAGAATATTTAAATCATCTCTGACCTGCAGCTCTACAGATAAGGCATAGGCTCAAATAACTTTTGTGACTGAAATATCTTCACAATATATTGCAAAATTATTGTGATAGCAAAAATTGGTGACATGATATACATTTTTATTTGAACTGAATGTACCGGTAACATACTGTGTATATTTAGTAAAGTTACTGCCATAATATTGTAATCAATATAATATCAATATATCAGCGATTAGCGCAGCTAGAAGGTCCGGATCGGATCTCCGGCCGGACGGGGCCTGTCTGTGTGGAGTTTGCATGTTTCTCCCCGTGTCTGGGTAGGTTTCCTCCGGGTACTCCGGTTTCCCCTACCACTAAAAACATGTACAATAGGCCAGGATGAATCCATTGAGTGAGTGATTGGTCATGGTCGGAGGGGCCAATGGCACAGACTAGTTGCCTCGCTTCCGTCAGTGTACCCCAGGGCAGATGTGGCTACACTAGTGGCTTACCACCACCGAGTAATGAGTGACTGAATAATGACTACAGTGTAGTGCTTTGAGAAACTTGGTAATACAGGCTTATTATTATTTTAAACATTCTCATGTGCAGCAGCAGCAGTGACTGAGTAACTTTGACTATTGACACTGAGTTGCCGATTTATTTGCAATACATCTTGACTCTATGTGGCACTTTATAGAAAGTGAAAACCGTGCTTCCTCGGTTGGCTCGCTGTGTTTTGGATGTACTGTTTCTCCCGAAATAGACAATGCGTGTGGGTAATCAGTGCTGCTTGACTTAGCGCTGTAGAAAGTGGAGCAAACACAGAGATTATATGCATGTGGTATTTTTAAATCTCACATAAAAACGTAAATAACTTTCTACTGCAGTGACGTCATGCTTCATGTAGTCAATTCCCTGGGGATCAGTCTGTTGTTGCTGGAATCTTGGGGAGTTTTTTTTCTAAGATCAAAAATATGCTTGAACAATTGCGTGCTGGGTTATCAAGAGAGCTTTTTTCCCCCTGAGGGCTATGGACCTTTTTGCACCACTAGAAAAATATGAAATAATAACAGACTCATAGTTGAAAACATGCACTCCACACAAAGGCCCTGCCTGGCTCGGGATTGAGCCTTTTTGCTGTGGGACGAGAGTGTTAATCATTGTGTAATTGTAATCGCAATACTTTTCGGAAAAAATCTCTATATTTCTAAAATAATAAAAAAAAATACTGGTGAAAGGCTGAAAGGCTTTCATGTTCACGTGAATGCCATCTCTCATGATACCAGTAACACTTGTGGATGGCAGCATTAGCATATGCTCTCATTAGCCACTTGTCGGTCTTAGAGCGCTGTAGTGTTGTGGATACAGGTTGACAGGAGGTGGATCGCTCTGAGGGTGAATCATCTCTCTGCAGAGGAGCCGGTGTGAAACAGCAGCTCTCCTTGCTCTGATCAAAGCTGTGAGTCCAAATGTGCCACTAGAGCCGCTCACATCACACAAACCCACAGAAACTCACTCTTTCAGAAGCGCGTTTGTCCTGTGTTATTTTTAGCTGCATTTTCTGTGGTTGAGTCCACAGAATACCATGAGTTCTTTGTTGTTGCTTTGGTCGTTTATGTCTAATATTACTTTTAAAGGTAAGTTTATTCACTCTTACAATCTGTGAGGAGCCATATAGGCAACATAAGTGCAACACCAGGGGACCCTTTGAAGGAGTTCTCCTGTATCTAATCGATTTGCCAGAAAACCTTGATATTGTCTTTAGTCTTAGCTCATCGTCATTTGCATCGTTGTTTCTACCAGCTGAATTTTTAGTGCTTTTATTGTTAAAAATCTATCATTTGGGTGTGGGGTAAGGGGGTGAGTTACTGAGGCCATTGCAATATATCATTGGACTTTGTTCTGACTGAATGCACAATTATGAAAAAGATTCTGACTGTAACAAACCATGTGACCCTTATATTGAAGAGACGAGGGCATAATGACATTTAAGCAAAGGCCATAAGACGACAGTTGTCCTTAGATCATATTACAGATGCAACAATTGGATTATAAGGACAAGGATCATAATGTCCATATCAAGTATTACGGCTTCTTTTTACTAAAGGGGTATATTATGCAAAGTATACCTTAGAACCTTTTGAAAATTACATGTTGCAATGTGATACATATTACAGTAACACTTTATTTTACAGTACTGTGATACATTGATCCTAACTAAATTTAGTACAATGTAATGGGCTCTGCCCGAAGTGCTGTACACAAAAATACATATATATATAAAATACACTATTCAAATTTAAAGTATGCAAAAATAACTTGTACCTATGGGTTAGATACTCACTGGAATAATATGTATTAGTAGGTTGGAGGTACATAATGTAATAAGACATAACTCTAGCCCCGAACCTAGCCTTAGCAGGGTCTTGTGTCCCGTTACACTATGTACCTACAAAGTACTAATACAAGTTATTCCATTGTGTATGTAACTAGGTACAAGGTACAAGTTATTACAGATTATTACAGAGCACATTACACTGTACTACATTTATTTAGGTACAATGTATCAAGGTGCTGTAAAATAAAGTGACATATTTTGGGTAGCAAGTTTTTGCCGTGGTGCCTCCTCATACATTACAGAGCTCATCCCTTGGCGCCAGCTTTTCCAGTACCATTCCACAATCCCGATTATTCATGTTTGACAAATTGTCAGGCTTTAAAAACTGGAGGTTACTTGGCAACTGAATGAAGCTGATTAACTAGTAATTAATTATCATTGCCTCCATTAAAACATCTTCTATATTCACCCCCTTTTGTGTGTCCTGTGAACTCTGATTACTACATTTCCCATCATAACTTGCGTCCCTTCAGGCATTTTGGAAAATCAAGGGCCAAAAGTGCAGAACAGAGGCGAACAGTGCTGACAGCCCATTTCCTCCATGTCAATGGTAATGTGGTTTGGAAATGGCACTGGCTGAATGATCGCACTAAGTCTTTCTGCTGTTATTATTGTGATGTGTTTGAGTGATGTCAGCGGCTTTGATGCTAAGGTCTTTTTGTGTGTGTTAGTGGAGGTATTTTGAGCTGACAGCGAGCCTTTTAGTTGTGATTCTGTGTTAAAGCATGCCAAGGCAAAAATCAATGTTAATCACTTGTTAACAAAGGGAGCAAGGTTAGGAGTCTGTTAAGATGCCATGTGTGCAATCAGGCTTTAAAGGGGCTGATTTTACTTCTAGAAATGGAATTAAATGTATTTTGTCTTTGTTTTAGTATAATGTAAACTCAAACCTTTGTGGGGAAAACAGTGTGGATCAAATTATAAAACATTTGTATACAATTTATGCACTATTTTTTCAGCATTTTTGTCAAAGTGACCCTAAAAAGTGACCTTGCAAGTTGTGAAATGTGCCTATAAACTACAGATATATTAGGAAAGTTACGAATGATTTTGAACCACAACTAACATTTTAATTTAGTACCTTCCTCTTTCATTGTTTGCAATCAAAAAATCAGGTATAGGGTCTTTAAGGTAGCCTGGTTTTACCATACCCTCGTTCTCATTGCGTTTCGTACAAGGGTCTGGACCTTCACACCTTAGCTCCGTTATCAGGTGGGAGGGGTGAACTCCTGCTGACGACTGCTTGACGTCACCTCCAACTCCCGCCTCTCGCTCGCCGAATGGTAGGATGAGATTCAACCGATGTATCCCGGCCACTGAGATCAGACCCAGACTTACATGTAGGGAAATTATAATTGACCGGAGTTTACGGATGGCTAAGGCCAGGCTACCTTTAAGGTTAACAGGTTAAAAAAAAAAAATTCCAGGGCTGCACAATACAGCTGTTTTGCTTATGAAATCTGACCGTTGTGTTAATTTTCATTCACTGGAGTCAAGTAGCATTTTGCTCCACACATTTGTCCATTAACGGAGCTGCTAAGACCTGAAAGGCCGAATATGAGACTGGAGTTATTATTGGGCTCCATCCATCACGATAAAAGGCCTCTGCTGTAGTTTAGCTGCTGCTCTGCCTCGGGGTCAGCAACACCGCTCTGCTGACTGAGGGAGAGAGGCCGGGCTCAGACTGGACTCAGCTCTTGTTCTTGATCCACTGTGGTCCACATAAATCACAGTGTTTGATGACGGGACAGAAGCGAGATCAATTTACCGACCGCTCCGCTCTGTCCTCTCTCCAGGGTTCATGGGAAAATGAACCTAGTGATGCAATATCAGGCCCCGGCATACGTTCCTTCAGGAGACAGTGTATGCAGAAATGTAAAACTCAATCATCATATTCTAACACATATTTGCACACACATAGTCATGAATATTTTACCGCTTGCACGAAAAGACAGTCAGCACATTGATACTTTTATTGAAACACTTCAATCTTTCCTGGAAGCTTCATAGGGACTGACGTGAACACCTTTTTTTTATTACCTCAAACACGATTGTAACACCCAAAAGAATAACTGTCTCTGCCTTGTCATGTTGTAAGTTTGAACATGTTGCCATTGTGAGAATCACCTGTTCCCAGAACAATATGATCCTGTCACTTTGTGCATGTGGGACCTGCGTCTTATGTCGGTGATGTGTTTGAGATTACATGAAAGTGACAGACGACGAGTCTTTGTACAACCTTTTACGGTAAAGTGATCCTGCACCCTCAGCTTCGTTTAGCTTCTAATCCAGGAATGCATTCACTGTCATGTTATGTAAATTAAGCGCCAAAAACTCCATTATATATTTGTTAAAAATGCAAGGAGACTCGTACAATGGCTTGGGTTTTTGAGATGATTAAAAACAATTCACATATCACATTCTTAGCAAAATTATCCCTTACCCTACAAGGACCTGCAAAAAAAGAGGCCTGTGATTGTGTAGGCTAGATATTGATCAATCTCAAGTCTATTACATTTTTTCATTATAAAAATGTTTACATACAGTATGAACTTAAACAGCTCAAACAAGAACAAATTCTGTAAATTAAGCGCACCTTACTATAAACCACGGCAGCTAAATTTTGCCTTGTACACGTACAGGCCGCACTCGAATATAGGCTGCAGGTTTTCATAGCGCCGTGCATCCGTTCAGAGCGGCCCATGGCGCGGATGAGGAGGAAGAGGCACCTCATCCCGGAGAAAGGTGCCGTTGCGGGCAGAGGGAGGGCGGCTGGGACGGCAGTGATAAACGCTTAAAAAAAGCACGCAGAAATGGCCAGTGTAGCCGACCTCAATGTGGAAGTGTAGGAATGTGCCTTGTAACCCGTCCTCGTTGTGGCCACATCAGCTCAGACCACTCCCCAGGTGAGCAAAGCCCCTCCACATTTAGGCTAAAGTGAACCTTCATCATTTAAAAAGTTGATTAGAAGTTCAGCCGTAATCTTTCGCCAACCCTGTCTCACTTTTGCGTTTACTGCTAGAGAGTGCCTCTAGTGCCTGTTGGTGGTTATATATTGGCCGCACCGTCATATTGGCCGCAGGGTTTAAAGCATGGGAAAAAAGTAGAGGCTTATAGGCTTATACGGTACTTTCCTTCACTATCATTTAACACAAGAAATCTTCCTTTATCTCATTCACACTCCAAAATGAGATGCTGTTTCTACCAAAGAAATTGCTGTAAACCTGACTAAAGATCCATGACAATTATTGAGATTGCTGATTTTGATTCATTTCCCAGCCTTAAATAGTTGTCTCGTTGAAGTATAACTACAACTACTAACTGCTACTGGGTAACCTCAAATACCTGGACTGTGTGTAGCTCGTGGACTGACTGAGATTGTCTTTGTCAAGATAAAGGGAAACTCTATTCAAAAACAACCCGTACCGTGACTTGTCTTTCCTCTCATCACTCTCTCACAGCGGAGGTGAAGACAGGACACAGCGGCTTCAGGGAGATGCTTTCTGACCGTGGACACTTCAGGGTTGGAGGCTTTAGTGTGCGATCAATGGTGATCTCGAACAGAAAGGGGGCATTGAGCGCTGGAGGAGAAGTGGTGGAAGACAAAGTCCGCTTCTACCTCGAGCCTCGCGAGCACAAAAGAAAGGTCGTGTGCGTCGCCTAAAGCTTTTCTTGAGTCAGTGTTAAGTGGAGCAGACAGGACCTATTTGAATGTCACTCGGCCATAGGAACTCACTGAATATGCGCCTTGGGGGGCACAATTTTGGTAAAACTACATATAGTTGGGATTTTTTTGGGGATAAGATCTGCAAACTATTAGATCAGCGATTTATGTCTTAAAATCATACATTTTTCCCAAAAAGCATTTACTTTTGAGACAAGGCTAGAATATTTCTAAATAATTTGAGAATCACCAGCATTTTTCAACTAGTGCTGCATGAGATGAGAAAAAGTTGCAATATTAAATTCTTAATTTGTAAGCACTACTGAGCAGCGTAATTATTCATTAATTTGTGTCACTTACCAAGTGAAGGCTGCAGACACTCAAGGCCTGAAAGTTATATTCTTCAAAAACACATGAAATCTGCGTGGCTTTGTAATGTGTTTCTCCTGCAGATGACCAGGCTGATGATAGATCCAGTCACTGCGCATTGTCAAAGGAGCAGACAAATAATAAGATCCAATCTTAAAGCTGCCTTAGGTGATGTCTTTTTGAAATGTTTTCATCAGTAGGTGGAGTAGTGAACCCTGCTCTGCCACACCACCAATTTTATTCAAAGATTATCTCCTGCCTAATAATGAACATTTAGGCATAAAACCCCCCAAAACATATTATTTATATTGCACTGACACCGTGCTGCACCTGCATGAATCAAACTGAACGCTGAGAAAGCTCAACCGTTACACCCCTCCCGTCTGCAGGTAGACTGGCCAGCTTCCAGTCCTTGCTGGAGCTTCAGGACAGCTGTGGGGAAAGGTGAGGGATTCCTCCAGGCAGACGGGTCTAGGGGTCCACAGGTCGCTCAATGATTGGGTCAGTCAGTCTTCACTGGAGCAATAATTTGGTGATATATTTAGCCACTACCTAAACTTCAAGGTTAGTAATATTATTAACTTTTAAATATTTTGTTGTTTGAAAAAAGATTTACGTAATATAAATAATTGCTGCTTTTTCAGTTTGACAATTGCGGCAATTCTAAATGCCTGTGATTCTGATTGAAGGCGATTAACCTTGTAGTCGTCATGTTTTCTGCCTCTCTGTGCATCTCCAAAGGCAGCGGCAGCAGCTCAGAGGCACGGATTCAATTATGCACCGACTGAATGTGATTCATTAGTCACAAAGGGGGAAAACGCAAGGCTTAATTTTCACGCCTCGAGCTGCGGATTCTGCTCAAGATGGCCGTCCATAAACCCAAAGTCGTTTAGAAGTGAGCTGCTAAGAGGAGGAAGTTCAAGCGTAAAACCAAAGTTGATTTTAATGTGCACAACCAAGAGCTGCATTGTTGGTGACGTATTTGCTGAAAGTAACAAGTAGTTCTCATAGTTATATAATGAAATGATATCTCTTGTCTCCATGGAGTCTTTTTTTATGAAAACCCTCCAGTGTAGACTCTAGCGCCTGAGCATAATGGATTTTTGAGCAATTGTGCTTCACAGCAAGAAGTTCCCGGGTTCGATCGCCGGCCGGATCGGGGCCTTTGTGTGTAGAGTTTACACGTTCTCCCCGTGCCTGTGTAGGTTTGCTTCGGGTCCTCCTGTTGAGCGTTGTCTGTTTACATGCATGAGTCTCATGAATGTTCATTAACTATCCTGACCAAATAAACAGATAAATAAATAATGAAGGGGTTTGTTGTTTATTTTGCATAATTATTCACAGGGCTTGGGTGTCAGCTTTTTCCTCAGGCCTTGCTGTTGTTTTTCTAGTATGGGTTCAGAACAAGCTTAATAATAACGATGCATTTTTATTTATGTAGATGCCACTTTTCAAAACACTCAACGATGCTGTACAGACTAAGACAATAATTACAGCAAAACAAAGCAGAAACAAACGGCCTTGTCTTCTCACTTCTCACTTCTCTCCTCTAACTCCTCTCTCCTCTTTGCAGGTACTTTGTGTTGGATCCGGACATGGGGCAGCTGCAGTATTTTGTGAATGAACAGGGAAAAAGCCAGAAGCCCCGCGGATCGCTGCCTCTGATTGGTGCGTCCGTAACCACGAGCGACGAGGCCCCGCACATGTTCATCGTGAACTCTGTGAATGGAGAGCTGTACAAACTCAGAGGTGAGACGAAGGCACTGCCCTTGTTTGAGCTGGAGACACATTGTCACACAACTTATGTATAAGTTTTATGAAGGAAATGGTCGACCGCTTATCTAGTGCATGTAAGAGGGATGAACAAGAACTTTTTTTTTCTATTTGGACAAACTTGAATAATCAAAAGGATGTTATGACTTCAATGTAGCACTTTATAGCACAGTAAAAGCAATAGGATGAAATTACATAGAACTCAAAATGGTAGTTATGGTCATTACACTGACACACTTTCTTTATGGTAATATGATTGCGTTAGGTAGAATCATTGAATTGTGGCAAAAATAAGTATTTAAAGGGACTATACAGGGTATAAAAATGTTAAAACCAAGTATTTTCATCCCCCAGCCATGTCCTAATGTGTAGAATGAGCCCAGACCTGTTCACCACTAAAATCCTGCACTGTCACTCAAAAAGATGTTAATTCGGGTTCGAAGTGCCGTCATGCACAAGCTTAAAGGGGCTGGAAGCAAGTTCGCCATTTTATACTCACTACTGCCACCTCAGGCCACATGTGTAACTGCGCCTTCTATATTAAGCTCGTGCATGACGGCAATTCGGGCCGAAGTGACACATTTTTGAGTGACTGTACAGGATTTTAGAGGCAGTTGTGGTGAACAGGTCTGAGCTCATTCTACACATTAAGACATTGCTGGAACATGTAGGGGGAGGAAAATACTTAATTTGAACATTTTTAAACTCCTTATAGTCCCTTTAATATAGAAGCTTCAGCTACGCATAAGACCTGAGGTGGCAGTGGTGAGCATAAAATGACTAACTTGCATCTAGCCCCTTTAAACCCTAATTAATCCCTAAACATGTGTATAATCTGTAAATTACCAGGAAATGCAGCATATGCTCCGTGTGCTGTCTGGTTGCCTTGTCAGAGATATTCATTCATTATTTTTTACTTTCTTGAAATGTGGCCAGATTTCTTGCGAATGTGCTGAGCTTTTAGCGGTGACTCATGGCTGTCTTGGTCTAAAGTTGGCCCTGTCACAGTTGGGAATAAGTCGGACTGAGTCATCCCTCCGTGAAAATGAAACACTTTCCCTGGTGTTTCCTGTGTCACGGGGTCAAATACCGGATGTGTCTGTGCGATCTGTAAGCTCAGCTGCCAATCCGAAAGTCAAGAAAGTGTAGAATCCTTTTGGGGCGAATGCTGACACAAGCTACAGTTAGATGTTAATTGACCCTGTTTTAGACCTCGGGTTTGTCGCGGTAAGGCTTGATTAAGTTCTAAATTCGTCCTAGTTTAAATTTTACACTACCCTTGTTGCATCGTGCCTGCCAAACTTAGTACAATGTATTGTGCTATGTAACGATGCAAAATAACTTGCACCTATGGTTAGATACATAATGAAATAATGTATATTAATAGTTTGGAGGTTTAGTGTTAGACCCTAACTCTAACCCTAACCTTAAAGCAGTACTAAGTAACTTGTTTACCTTAATACATCCTTTTCGTTGTCCCTGTGGGGGTAATACAAGTGTTTATGGGATGATTGGAGGGTCTTTCATCTCCCCCTGGTGTCTCTGGCCAGAAAACCATGTTTGCAACTTGACTGCCACCGGTCCGGAGAAAGCAATACACAATAATGAAATCACGAAGAAGAAGCTAACATGCTAACGGGCAAAGCTAACTGCGGGCTAACGTCACTTTAAACAGTATTTACAGCCAAGTTTGAGTGAAAAAAAATATTTTCATTGTATAATTAGATGCACAGTAACCCTCTCTCCCTTCGCCTTTTCTGTCAGCGTAGTATTCACTCTCCAAGACAATTAATAAGTTAAAAGATCGTAACTTGCTACTACACTTGCAGTTGTGCTCATGGCCTCTAGGGGGAAGAGTTACTTAGTACTGCTTTAAGCCCTAGCTCTAAGGGTCTTATACATTATGTACCTCCAAACTAATACACATTATTCCATTGTGAATGTACTAAATGTGTAATAACATTTAGTACATTCACACTAAATGTGAATGCCCATGTAGTACATTCACAATGGAATACATAGGTAATAACGTTTACCTATGTATTCCATTGTGAATGTACTACATAGGTAAATGTTATTACACATTGCTACAAAGAAGATGACATTGTACTAAATTCAGTTAAGTACAATGTATGAAGATAGTGTGACCAAAGGCTCTGTACCTGTTTTTGTTTACAAACAATGAAAAAGGCAACTGTCATAGCACTAATGCAGCTTTTTTACTTCCGATACTGATACTAGGGGTTTGAGTATTTACTTATACCAACCGATCCCTTGAGACTTCTTTAAAAGTAGGCTTGTACATTATTTGTTCTCTATAGGAAACCAGTTTGCATTGGAAAAGTGAGAGGTCTTTGGAAAGTACATGCTACATCTCATCATCAATGGAGTTTTCCTTTAAACGATGAAGCTGACACCTGTCGAAACAAGGAATCACCGTTCACCAATCGAACCCATTCAACAAAGATCACTGAACTTTTCTTCACTAAACTGCCTTGGCTACAGCACACAAGCTATATATTATTATAGACAACTTATGTATAAGTCACTCCGGAGTATAGTCGCACCAGTATTGGCAACTCCTAGGGCGTGGAGGCGTAAATGCACCGTTGACAAGCCTCTCCCGGCAGGACGTTGTTCAAGCACCCATTTGCGAACTCTTCTAGCTTTGGCCATTGAGCTCTAAGTCCGCAATGCAATAAGAGTAACCTCCCCTTTCGCCAGTCCCGCACAAGTTTCTCGCTCACTCCAACCTGAGTATAAGTCGCACCCCCAGCCAAACTATGAAAAAAGTGTGACTTTAAGAAGGTAAATCTGTAACAGTATTTATACTAAAATACATTCACACCTGCAATAGTAGCCAATATTACTTTAGGTGACTCAGCCTCTGTCCCAGCCTCGATTGGTTGGCGCTAGCATTAGGAATACTGCTGTTAACGTTTGCAGAATATAAAACTAACTTAACCAATGGGGGCCGTTCAGTATCGGAAATTTAGAATCAATACCTAATACGGTATATTTTCCTTGATCTATTATAGCAACCCCTCGATCCAGTGCCTGCGTTGTTCCCCTGCTCCGTCCTGCTTCATTCAAGTCTATAGCTCTAACTCTACAGGAATGTCCCCAGTCTCTGAGGGGTAGGGTATCGGAATAACATGACCTATTTTCCCCAAATAACTCACTGATCTGTGCGTATCCACCAAACGGGAAACAATGCACTCTCTGAGATGTCTGCAGGCACTGAAATCCAAGACTTTCAGAGCAGAAAGTGGAGAGAAAAGCGTCCATTGATGCACCTGTAATGCAGTCCTGTCCTGGAGTTAAAAGACCACTCAGGTCTCAGTGTTTTAAAGACGTTCTTTCATATTTTTGAGCCACCGAATCCCTCACAATAACATCACTTTTCTTGCTTTTATGTCATGTGGATTATTGCTGGTTTTCCTACAACAAACACACCTCCAATGGGTTTACGTTGATGCATTGCTGCCCGGACTTTCCTGAAAATAAGTTTGACATGGCACTGGTATGACTTACACTCAACTGGCTCTCTGTAGATTTCATTCATGCTTTTTACAGTTTTTCTTCATCAAAAGGATGCCTTGAGGATTTGTTTGTATTTGTGCAGTTTGAGTAATCCAACATTTTTTAGTCAGTGTCATGTTTCCAAGTTCAGTAGATAGTTTTCATGTGACATTCCTGGAGGTCATGTATGAAGAGAAAGTGTCTGTTCACTCAAGATAAACAATAGCCCAGGATAGCTTTTGTTTTGACATGAGAAAGGGCTGTTTTGGAAATGAGCTAATTTGTAAACCCCTCTGGAATAACAGACATTCTGTGAGAAATCAGAGAACTTGAAAATGGATAAAGAAGTGTGTTCTTTCACTATTCTGCATCTTCCTGCAGTGTTTACAAAGGCCACTTAATCCTGCCTACTTCATAAAAACAAGCTCTGTAATTGCTTTTCAAACATGTGTATTTTTAAAACAGAGTTTTCTTGAACAGCGTGGTCTTGAGTCACTCTTACGCGTTGAAGTGTTTGAGATTAGTGCAGATCTGCGTTTCCATGGGAACAGTGGTATAAGCCAAACTCCATCTGGAGCCGAAGGTTTAAGGGCCAAGAGTCATTTCTATGGGATTTGATTTCCTCAGCAGTGACCAAATACCTCAATGCCACCTTTGTTCTAAGCCTCTTTTATTTCAGTGTGTGTTTTACAAAGAACATAAGTTACTTCGGAGAGACTGCATCAGGGCTGCAAAATTATTGCAATCAAATGGAAACTGCAATTTGAATTAAGTCAAGGTCAAGTTTATTTACATAGCACATTTAAAGCAACCATTGCTGCACTGCCTTTGCTCTGCCTGATCGCGTCAGATCTTAGAAACTAGGCAGGAGGTGCCTGGTTGGTACTTGGATGGAGACCGATGGGTGAATGTAGTGTGTGAGTGAGGGGTGGTGGTCAGATGGTGCAGAGTGCAGACTCTGCACCATCTGACCACTTCCGTCAGTCTACCCCAGGGCAGCTGTGGCTACAATAGTAGCTTACCAACACTGAGTATGGAGTGAATGAATAATGTAAAGCGTCGTTGAGTGTCCAGAAAAATGCTATATAAAACCATTGCATTAGTATTATTAATAAATGGTCATTGTAAAAGGTCACATTTTTATATAGCGCCTGTCTACCTGCTTTAGGCACTCAAAGCGCTTTGCATCAAGGAACCAGTCACCCATTCACACACCAGTGTACGCAGATACTGGAGGCAAAGTGGGTGAGGTGTCTTGCCCAAGAACACAATGACAGTGCGCACTTGCGGGATTCGAACAGCCGACCCTCCGATCACAAGACGACCCGCTCTGCTCTCTTCACCACTGTCGCCCCATTGCGTCCACATGGGGTCATAACCTGTAAAAAACCTGGTAACCTTTTAGTTTAGAGGAGTTTGAAATGCATACGATTCCTCTGTTTCAAGTTTCATATTTCAGACATGCAGGCTAGAGTGACCTGAATCTCAATTAAATGGTAAATCTAATGGCAAGTGTAATACTTACCAGACAAATCTCAAATAAGCATCTTTCAAAAAAGCTTTCAAAAGTCTTTGGAGTTACTTTTTGTACTTAATTTATGCAATCTATTCCATCTATTTTCTGCTCTTAATATGTGGATTATACACCGCCTCACCAAAGTCGCCATGAGTATCTTCTGATCTCTTGTTGCTGCAGTTTGTCAGGTCTAGGTTCAGCAACACTATGTGCCAAAGAGTGAGATCAGCTGACGACCTGAACATCCTGAATGACCAGGTTATTCCATCAAGGGATATCTTCTTCCCTGATCGATACAAATCTTGATGAAAAATTAATGCAACACTTGATCTTTTGACATTGTAGAAGCTTATTGAAACAATGCCACAGAAAATGTGTGCTGTAGTCAAAGCGTGTTTTCTTTGTGCTGACATTTCTTTTGGTCATGCAGTGTATGCCATAACAGTGCTTTTTTTTTTTCTTTTTGAATTTACATTTAAAATTCCCATGGCCTCCTCCTCAGTCTAGTCTAATAGACCACAAAAGAGAAAATGATTCTTCTGCTCACTCATTTTCTCGTGGGGTTAGCTGCTTTCAAGTATCCCGTAATACTCACTGTTATTATAAGGACATGCACCTCTCATATCTGCATTATGTGCGATTGTAAACCTCCCACACCTCAAAAGCTCATGAGATACTTTGAACTGTAGAGATCAGCTCGGCGTAATTATATTCTTCCGGCAGGATTTGTGTCTAAATGTCAGTGTTATGCATCTGCCTCTTCCAGCTGCAGTGATTACAAACAACCAAGGCTGATACAAGTTTATGAGTTTCATCTTTTAGTGTTTAGTGCTTAAGAGAAATTATTTAATGTAAAGGTTGTATAAATAAAGTGTGTGATCCTGTCTATACACTTTATGTGTATATTATGTTAGTCTTACTCCCATGTAATTGAAGAAAGTAGTGTTTTGAAGGGCATATGGCATGGTTAATACAAATAGAATGAATGGATCATAAAAAAAATATATAAAAACACTCAGAAAAAGTAAAAAAATCTTAGTACAGTCTGCCAAGATTGAGGCAAATGGGAATTCAAGACATAATACACAGCTCATCAGAATGACCAGCAGTTTAATAGGTATATTTTACAACTGGTTTAATGAGGCATGGCTATAATGTATTCACGGCTAACTATGAAGACCGTTTTTATCCTTGTGCATAATAAATTGCCTTAAGGCCTCTCCTATTAAATATATAGAGGCTCTTTATTATTAACCCACTGATCAGGCTGCATTGTGTCATTTTGATGAGATTTCTCCACTGTTTTAATTACCGTCTGCTCTTTCGCCCTTCCTGTTTCCTGTCTCCCCTCCATAACATTTACATACTGTCGCTCATCATAATATCCTGCAGCTCTTTAATCACAGTTAACCACTGTGAGTGTGGCACTAATGCAGAGGCGTAGCATTCTCACCAGGGATTACATGTGTCCTGGCTGTAATTAAGACCAGTGTAATAAGCCTGGCCCTGGACCCTGCTTTCCAACATGACATTTAGACCACAATTATCTAAATAGTTGTATCGTCCATGGCTGCGGCAGAGCATAATCGATTTGCTAATTGTAGCCATTCTAAGTGCAGTTTCGATTCAATTATAATTAATTGTTCAGCCCTGGGAACATCCTGAATGACAAGGTTATTCCATCAATGGATTTCTTCTTCTCTGACTGCACGGGCGTATTCTAAGATGACAATGCCAGGATTCATGGGGCTCACATTGTAAAAGAGTGGGTCAGGGAGCATGATACCTCGTTTTCACTCATTTGGCCGCCACAGTGTCCAGATCTTATATCCATTCCATTCCAGCACATTCCAAAGATATTCTCATCTTTGGAATGTGCTGGAGAGGCTTTGCATAGTGGTTACACTCTCCCATTATCAATATAAGATTCTTGCATTTAATTGCGCTTTTTCGGGGGCCGGATCACAGAGGCAGCAGTCTGGGCAGAGATGCCGAGACTTTGCTAACCATGACGCACACCTCCTCCAGCTGTTCTAGGAGGATTATTATTGACCTTTTCTCAACCAGGATAGTCCCACTGAGATTAATAATCTTTTTTTCAGGAGAGTCAGGGTCCCAGAGGGGAACCTATTGTACACGTTTTTAGTGGTGGGGAAACCAGAGTACCCGGAGGAAACCTACGCAGACATGGGGAGAACATTCAAACTCCACACAGAAAGGCCCCGTCCAGGTGGCAATCGAACCCGGACCTTCTAGCTGTGAAGCACGAGCGCTAACCGATGTACTACCCTGCCGCCGATCCTGACGTGACACCAGGCCAGCTCAGGGACATGGTCCCTCCAGCATGTCCTGAGTTTTGCCCGGGGCCTCCTCCCAATGGGACATGCCCGGACCACCTCTCCCGAGAGGTGACCAGGACCCAGGTGACCCAGCTACCTAAGCTGGCTCCTCTTGATGTGAAGGAGCAACGGCTCCTCCCGGGTGACTGAGCTCCTCACGCTAACCCTGTGAAGGAAACTAATTTCAACTGCTTGTCCTTTTGGTCATTACACTGATCTCATGACCATAGGTGGTTCTAGAAACGTAGATCAATATATCTTAGATTTTTAACATTGCAGAATCTTCTTCAAGCAATGCCACGGCGAATGTGAATAATCAAAGCAAAGGACGGTGCAACAAAATGTTAGAGCATGTTTTTTTGGTCAGGCAGTGTTTATAGAAGATTTGAGAACCCTCCTAATCTGTGGCTCAAGTAACTTAACATTCACCAGCAAATTGAGACTGAAGAGTTACAGAAGGAATCTAACTGCAATTTTACTTTTACGTTTATGATTGCTATTCTAATTTGATTGTTCAACCTAATTACACATTATCTTTAACTGTGATTAAGCTTAGTTTGACTGTACATCTGTAGCTTTATAAGATGATGATTCCATAATCATCCCTCAGAATCCTCGGGTGTCTTACAGGAGTGTGTTGCCTGCGTCATTGCTCTCCACCAGGTGCACACATTAGCATTGCCTCGCTCCGCTCCCAACAGCCAATTACATTCAATCACAACCCGGTTTATGCGCATCGCTGAGACTATCTGATTTAGTGCCCGCTTTCCTTATAAGTGCACTGCTTTCAGTTGAACAATGTCTCTAAATGGTAGAAATGTTGAAATTGTCCATTTTCCCGTCACACAAATGTGGCGCAGGTGCTTCTGAGTGCTCCTCTTTAACGCGCCGCACGTCAAATCTTTCGGTGAAATATGTCTAGGTTTTCAGAGATGCCGCCTCACTTGTACAAGCCACAGCTTTCGTCCCGGAGAGGTTGAGTAAGATTGACAGGTGCAAATGGAAGCCTCCCTACTTTGGAATAAGCCATCATCATGTGCTAAAACGCTGCTCTCATAGGACTTACACAACGTTTGGTTAACAAGGAGAGTCTACGCTACAATAACAGCGGGTGAGCCACGGTCTGCAGCGTATTTGACAGAGAACAGTTTTTACCGTGTCTTTTAAAGGCTTTATAACATATAGAGCTTAAAGTGGGAGGGAAAACGTGAGAACAGCGTGTGGAATTTCTTACATTTCTGCATAAATTTGTCATAAAATGTGGTCTGATCTTTATTAAAATCACAAGAATGATCAAACAGTGTCTGCTTAAACTGATACCACCCAAACATTTTCATTTTATCATATTGTTTTTGGCCATAACATGAAAACATTCACAGGACAGGGAGGAATGAGTAAGTACACCGCCTGAATCTCACTGAACTGCAGCAGCTTTGTAAAGAGGAATGGTCCAAGATTCATCCTGATCATTGTGAAGGGTCAGTCAGATATTTAATATGGGGTGCACTGACTTATTCACATGCATGTTGTAAATGTCTCGGGTCTTTCTGCAAAATATCTTGATAATCTTGTGAATTCATTTTACTTTTGATGATAGCACGTTGTCCAATCCCTGAAGCAACAAAACAGGCCCACTCCATGATTCTCCCTGCACCAGACTTCATAATCACAGTGGGGACAGGGTTTTGATGTTGATGTGCTGCTCCATTTGTCCTCCACACATGATGTTGTGTGTTCCTCCCAAACTATTCAACTTTGGGTCCATCAGTCCACTGAATATTTTGCCAGTAGTGCTGTGTAGCATCCAAGAGCTCTTTGGCAAACTAAAGTTAAATAGTTTCCACTGTATATTGGTTACTAAAGTTTCAGATTAAAGGGGCTAGATGCAAGTTGGTCATTTTATACTCACTACTGCCACCTCAGGTCTTACACGTAACTGCAAGTTCTATATTAAGCTTGTGCATGATGGATTAACACCTTTTTGAGTGACAGTGCAGGATTATAGAGGCAGTTGTGGTGAATAGGTCATAGGACATTGCTGGAGAGGGAGGAAAACACTTAATTTGAACATTTTTAAACTCTGTATAGTCCCTTTAAGTCAGTGTTCAGTTGAAAAGCAAATTATTGTTGTTTATGCTGTAGTGCCATTATGCCATCTACAACCATGTACTGTTGTTGTAGAGCTGGTGAGAAACATGAGTTGCGATATTTTTGGGGGGCAACAATTGGTCAACCTCTGAGTGAACAAAATGTAGCCAGTGACGTGTGAACTCTCTGAAAGTGGAAAACTTTATTATTAGTTACACCTTAAAACTCCATCAAGACCATACGGACTAACATTTCATCCAATTAAAAGACTACAAAAACATGCATCATCTTAATTATGGGTGTTTTTCTTGGTGAAAAATACCTATAAAACTCTGTGTCTTTTCCTCTGCATTTGTAACTTTGCCAGGAGCGGGACATCATAAGCTCGTACGTGGAGTGTGGAGATGTTATTTACTTTGCTTTTCAATATTCATGACATGAGTTTGAATACATTTAGTCCCCTTCCAAATGCTTAACTTTGGCGACCATACTGCATAAGTGGCTTTGTTGATAACTAAGCGTCAGGAGCCGAAATTCAGATTCAGATGAAAGTAAAAAAACAAGATGCATAACCTGTTATATTTCGCAATGGCTGTAGAAATGTTTGTTGACATTTCCCCGCATGATATCAGTGCAAATACACGCCTTGACATTAAATTTGTTGAGATATTTGTGTGGATTTGCATTATCCAGGTAAAGTAAAGCAGAGGTCAGTGAAATGCGATCAAGTGTGTCCTGAAGCAGCAAACTCAGCGTTCGACTGTTCAGATTTAGAGATGCAGTGTCTGTGAAAATGTCTGTCCAGCGCTGAGGTCAGACTGATCAAACGAACCGGGCTTTTGTTGAATACTAAAGACTGCATTTGGCAGAGAGCCGTTAATGGAGAGGTTTACATGGGCACGCAGGACACTATTGAAGAGAGATCAAACACGAGCGCTCAGAATTAGAATTACTTATGCACACTTTAACGACAGGACTTCATTATAGAAATCAAGTGCTGATCTCTGTTGCGCTTAACATGACAGAGGATATCAGTGTGTGTTTGTGTATCTTGCAACACAAAGTTCCCCTCAACCATATATTCAAATAAGGAAAGGTTGTACTAGCAGATGTTCTACTACAGGGGTGCATAAGATTCCCGAATTTGATCGCAGACAAGACAGACTTAATGATAAATGTTTAACAATGACCTAAAAATGCCGATGTGTTTGGGTTTAGATAGTGAATTGGTGTAAAATAGATAGAATTAAGATTACAAATGAGTCAAAGCTACTCTAAGCAACTCCGTTTTTGCTGGACCTGCATGGCTGCCTTCCCACATTGTTTCGCTAGATGCGCCACTGTCGCAAACGAGCGAGTTAACTTTTTCCTGCAGAAGTAGATCAGCGCTGCACCTCCCTCACCTCAACGGACACCCCCCACCACACGCCTCACCCTCACCTACCCCTCACCATGTAAACACAAACACGTGCAGAGATCGCACATGTCTGAAGTGACAAAAAAGGTTTACTTTGCTACATGCTTTAAGTTTATGTAAATCATGGCTGGTAAATGGCAGGTGGACCATTTCAATCAAGGAGAAATATTGAGTCTTCTGGTGCACAGAGCCCTGCCCCTACAACTAGAAACATGTACATTATACCGTTTTTCCATGTAGCCTGCTTAACCCAGCGCAGTACAGGGCACAGAATGGTTTTACGTCTTTTAAAAGACGTGCAACTCAACCCCAAAACTTGTACCTGACTGACCCTGTTTGACCCTGGTCTGGCCAGAGGAGACCCTGGACTACATGGGATGACCTGGCACTGGGCTGGGTAGGAATTAGAGTGCGGATCGGGACGTTTTTTTCTGTCCGAGCCCGGCCCTCGTCCGACAGAGCAGTGATCAAATCCGAACCGAGCCCGACAAGCATTAAGATATTTGTGTCCGAGTCCGACCGAACCCGACACATTTAAAATCACAATATTTCCATAAGCCTAATGACACAGTAGGATACTATATTGTTTGTGTGGAAAAAGTCAGATTTTATCCATCAAAAGGCATTCGGAACGTCAACACAGATGAGCGGAGCACGCACGGCCGCACGCACGCGGAGCAACAGTTTTGCCTGTGCGGTCACTACACGTGTTTCGTTGTCACAGCAGTTCACAACTTCTTAAAAGCATTACTGCGTGCGCACATAAGCGGGTTTAAATGCCGCATCTTCTATTTATTTATTTATTTAGTTTTTTTGACAAATGAACGCTTGCAATGCATGAAATGAAACAGACCCATTTTATTTAAATTTTTTATTATCGTGCTGATGTGTCCGAGTCCGACCGAGCCCGAAAATAAGTTCTAAATATTTGTCCGAGTCCGACCGAGCCCGTCGGGTTCCGACGGGTCCCGTCGGACGTCGGACGGGTTGCAGCACTCTAGTAGGAATTAGCAGTGGAAAAGGTCTATTGGTTCCCTCTGTGGCTGGGACTTTTCGAAAAAGAGATTCTGAATCTCATTAGAACTTTACTTAATTAATAAGGTCTTGTCATAGCAGTAGTTGTAGCAGTGGTAGTGGTAGTTGCTGAATTTATGAAACAATCTGACTGAGTCTGACTGAGCTTCCCTACTCAAGTACAGTTAAAGTCACCTTTCAGTGCTCCTGCAGTGTCACCACTACTAAAAATACATTCTACATTTCTAGATAATTCAATGTTATCAATGACAAAAACACAATGATTTCACGCTACATTGATGTTGCAGTTACAGTAAAATACAATTCCTCTGCCTCTTTGAATTGCCATCTGAATTAACATGTCTCTGCTCCATTGCCCTGGCAGTGAACCCCGGTTGTATTTTCCCGTGTGTTTGTAGTGTCCATGTCCTGAGCAGCTCAGTCTAACCTCATTATCTGTGCTCTGTGTCTGTGTGCAGCCTCCGACGCCAAAGAGCAGCAGTTCTGGATCAGTCAGCTCCAGGCCTGTGCCAGACGCCACTCGGACAGCAGTGCCAAGGTACCACCCCCATCTCCCACGCCCCGCCGTCCCACTGTTCTATTGTACAACAGTCCCGGGTGTTGGCTAGGTTTACACACTTACTACGTAACTGCGAAAAGGAAAAACGAGCAAAAGCTAGCCTGCAAAGAGAATAGACCTGTGCAGTTCCCTATATTAATGTGAGAGGAATGATTTTGTCATGTCACCATTTTGTACCCCTCCAAATAGTTATACACCATCCCTTGATTGCTTTTATAGAGTTCAGAAGGCTACAGATTTAATTTAGAAATGTTCCTACCCCCAATGTGTCATCGTCCAACTTTTGACGTGATTAGACTAATAGTGAAAAAGTGCAAATGGTTAGGGATTAAACTGAAATGATCCGGGCGTGATTGGATTTGAGGGACTCAGAAAGATGTGCAGTTGGAAACGATGCAGGTTACATGAATAAATTATATGGATTTGGCAACAGCAAACTGCCAGTACCGGAATAAGTATTGGCGAAATGTGCTTTTTGGCAAGACATTTTCAATTATACCTTTGTAACTCTGACAGACTCTGTCTATGCCATGAACTAAAGCCAATTTGAGCAATTAGATTCTGCAATGCATCTGCCTGAGCTCCTCTTGCTTCTTTATTGTCGCTCGTTTTTATACATTCAAATTCAAGATTAAAAGCCCTATTCTTGATTTTTTTTTTTAATAGAAAGAAAGATCAACGCACTAAACTAAAATATAGTTGTGGTCCAAACTCATTCCTAATTTTCTTGACATATTTGTAGCATCTCTATTCTTCACATGGACAAGTTTATAGGCACATTTCACAACTTGCAGGGTCACTTTTCAGGGTCACTGTCACAGAAATGCTGGAAAACTAGCCTGTGAGTTAATAAAATGGATATAAATGCAATTATTAGACATCTAGTGTTTTACCCTCAAAAGTCTGAGTTTACATAGGAGGACAAAATGAACACACCGCCTAGAAGTTTCATCCATCCATCCATCCATCCATCCATCCATCCATCCATCCATCCATCTTCTTCCACTTGTCCATTGCCGGGTTGTGGGGGCAGCTGTTGGAGCTGCCCAAATCACATTGCACCAGGCCCTTATGGCTCCTCCTGCAGGTGGTGGGTCCACGGGATTAAACGGGCCTGTTGGTCTCTCATAAGGGGCTTCTGAACCGCTCCTTGTCTGACTCGTCACCTAGGACCTGTTTGCCATGGGAGACCCTACCAGGGGCACGAAGCCCCCGACAACATAGCTCCAGGATCCTTCGGGTGCTCAGACCCCTCCACCGCGTTAAGGTGGCAGTTCCAGGAGGGGAGTTTCACCCAATAAATAAAATTGGCAAGCATTTATTTTATTTTCATCATTGAAAAATACCTCATAAATGTACAAATATACATGTGCTTTTGCTGTGAGGGGCTCAGCTCTCCTAAGCCATGACTCCAGCTCGTCTCCATGGAGAAGTTAGTAGATTTTGAGATTTAAATATCAAAATCTAAGTTTAGGTTTTCATCCAAATCCATTCTTTGATTAGCCTCTGCAGTAACAGCATTTTGGCAACAGTATAGTCCAAAATGTTACACAGTGAGCCTTTAAGGATAGATTTATTCTCAGTTCATCCACAAAAACCTACAGAGAATTTAAATTATGTTCCACTCAAACCCTCAGTAAAAACACTATAAATATATGATACAGTATTGGAGGGAGATTTTTTTCATTTTATTCTTTTTAACCTTTATTTAACCAGGAGATTAAACCACTCTTTTTCAATCCTGGCCTAGAGGCAGCAAAAGATGCACCGTTACAATTTCAATCACAGTTCTCAAAACAAAATGACATACAAATCATAAAAAAAACGTGTGGGTGGTTCAGTGTCTTTGAGGGGACTGTCGTCAGCCACAGTTTGTGAATGCAGGTGGAAGCAGAAAAAGAGAAGAGAGGGAGTTCAGCTTCCTGACAGCCTTCTGGATGAAGCTGTTCTTCAGTCAGCTGTACCTGGCTTGTAAGACTTAAAGGGACTATAAGGAGTTTAAAAATGTTAAAATTAAGTATTTTCCTCCACCTACATGTTCCAGACATGTCCTAATGTGTAGAATGAGCTCAGACCTGTTCACCACAACTGCCTCTAAAATCCTGTACGGTCACTCAAAAATGTATCACTTCGGCCCGAATTGCCGTCATGCACGAGCTTAACATAGAAGGTGCAGTTACACATATGGCCAGAGGTGGCAGTAGTGAGTATAAAATGGCGAACTTGCTTCCAGCCCCTTTAAGTAGTCTCCTCCCTGAAGGCAGCACATTGAAGAGACTTTAGCCCTAGTTAAAAAAAGACTGGAGATACTGGCAAAATCATGATGGCGTTAACTGTAGCTCTAGAGGCAGTGTTCCTAGTCTGCTGTTGTCAGTAATCTATCAACATGTGTCAAAAAACTAGTGGACTGGAGACTTGGTGTACCGGTTGTGAGTGAGTGGGAAGGAGTGAGAAATCCTGACAAAACCCAATATTAAAATAATAGTTTTCTTTATCAGTCCAACAAAGTGAAAAGAAATAAAGAAATGCATCTGTCAACCCATTAAAAGAGCTGATGTTGTAAATTTTGTATTACAAATAAGTTGAAATGCTTCCCACTTTAAGCCTCTTCTTGATTAGTGGAAACAGATGGCTACACATTTTCTAACATGTGACATCGACTTGAGTGTTTTGTGTTGGGAGCTTCTGGTCCCAGCGACATCTGCCCCATCGTTGACTTTCATGTTTCAAATCAAAACTCTCATTTTCATCTCCTCTTTAGTAATTTCAGTGGCATTTGTCAACACAAATGCCATATCTCTCCACACAACAATTAGCACCAAGTTTTTATCAATGCCTTGTTGTCCCTGAGCAACCAATTAGACAGGTCTGAGTCATGCGTGCGCCAACTAGAGAAGACAATTGACCTAGAGATGTGTTGACGAGAATTACTTTTGCCTCTTGCCAAGCTGAAAACGCAAACCATTTTAGATGTGCAGGCATTTGTTGCAGTATATATTTCATTGTATTACATAATTTAGTAGCAGTAGTAGCTGATTTGTTATTGTTGCTTAACACATGATCATGTAAATTTGTGGCAGTGACCAAGACTAGTTGAATTCAGCGGATTCAGCTACAATTTTCTAGTCATGAGGGCCGTCCTTTTCCACTGGCTTAAATGCGGGTATACCTGGTCTTATTTTGGCAAACGAGAGAGAAGACAGCCCTCCATATTAACATGCAGGTCATATGGATATACATCATACCGCTGTTCTTAACGTTTTTTTTGTGTGTGCTGATATTAGCATTTAGCCGCTATTAGCGCAACTTTAGCTGGTGTTAGAATAACATTTGCATGTTGCCATACAGGCACTTCCTCTGCAAATGACATACAGTATTTGCCTTGGCACCTCCGAATGATTCCATAGCCCCCACCAGAAGGCAGCATTTGTCCGCATTTGTTCTGATCAGGGCTCACAAAACTTATAATGACCATCTGTACAGCACGCTCCTCAGTGGGGGCGCCGCCCACAACATCTGCGGTTGTGTAGTTTAGTGGAAACACAAGCGTGTACTGGGTAGTGTCGATACGTGGCATGGTGAGTACATAGATCGGCAGTAGAGCCGTGTTCAATGGAAAGGCAGCTTATTGGCTCTGTTTGAATACAATACAGTAATAGTGAGATGGATAGAATGATGGATTGATATATACATAGACATGCATTGCATTTTTCATATCATCCTGGTTGAAACTGACAAGCAAACTGTACGATTATATTACAGGGTTTCCACGGGGCTTTAAAAAGCATTAAAAGCCATTAAAGCAACTTTGTGAAATTTAAAGGCCCTATAGCTCATTTGTAACTTTCCTAATATATTTGTAGCATCCAAATTCTTTACAGGGACAAGGTTATAGGCATATTTCACAACTTGCAGGGTCACTTTTCAGCTTGCGTGCTCCTCAGTGGGGGTTCTGCCCACAACATCTGCGGTTGTGTAGTTTAGTGGAAACACAAGCGTGTACTGGGTAGTGTCGATACGTGGCATGGTGAGTACATAGATCGGCGGAAGAGCCGTGTTCAATGGAAAGGCAGCTTATTGGCTCTGTTTGAATACAATGCAGTAATAGTGAGATGGATAGAATAATGGATAGATATATACATAGACATAGATAGATTTTTACTGATTTACTTCCATTTTAGTATTTTATCAAGTCTTGTTTTGACACAAATTTCTGAAATTTCTGAGCCCTAACAGTCCCGCATTGATGGATGGATAGATGGATGGATGGATAGAATACACTTATTTACAGGGTCCACGGTAATGCAACATAAAAAAGCAGCCCACAACACCAAAATAGCATTCAAATCCAGGCTGACGTCACAGCTGCCACGTGGCATAGTAACTACCCTTATCCACTCTGCATTTTGACTGGATTAATATGTGGGATTTTGGGCCTGAGGGATTAGCCGGTTACACATGTTCGTGCTGCTGTCTGCCTCTCTATGGGATGTCGTGGGCTCGTTGTCCCGCTCTGACAGGGGCTGATTTTAGAGGCGCTGCATGGATCTAGTCAAGGGTCGCGAGTCGTGACTAGAGCTGAGCGTGAGAGAGAGAGAGAGATGCAAATAGAGGAGCAATGCAAACTTTTACAGCAAACTTAGCCCCCGAACCGATCTGAGAATGTTTACGACAGAGGGGGCTGCAGCATGCATTAGAAATGGTTTATTTTGGTCTGAATTGTGTTGGCATGTTTGCACACTGGAATCTGATGAATAATTTTAAGATTGCAAAAACTCTAATTCGACAAGACCATCAACTAAACTTCAATCAATTGTTTGGCTGGAAATGTGTCTATTAATACAACTTAATTTGGGACTAAGATACCCCACAGAGTATAGAAATATGGGGGTGACTCACTCGGTGCATTCAAACCTCATAATTAAAGCGGCATGACTCCACTTTCTATCCTAGAATTTACTTTGTACAAATCAATGTGTTTATTTTAATAAAGAGTTCCAAATACGCATGTGAAATTGTATATTTGAGTGCCTTATGTTCCCTCTTCTTCTCTTCTTCTGTACCAGGTGAGGAAGCTGAAAGGCTCTGATGAACACTTGAGTGTGGAGTGGGCCGGGACAGGACAGGAGGGGCTGGTGAGTCACTCTCTGCCGTGACACATTTTCAACCTAAAGTTTGAACAAAGACAGACAGTTCTTACTCGGTTTGCATCTTAAAATATTACAACTTTATTGCAACATTCTCAAGGTCTTCCAACAAATAGTTTTGCGTTGTTGAACTTTGGAGAGTGAAGAATCTGTTAACCTCATAAACCCCGCCTGAACCTGGCACATTTTCTCCAGTTTGGCATGACCTAAATCGAAACGTTTTTTGAAAAAAGCATCAAAATGAGTTAATTTTTTTTTTACAAAAACAGGCAACAAAAATGTGACAAAAAGTGACATAAAACCAACAAAACTGATGACTAAAACCGTAACTAAAAATGACAAAAAGGCAACAAAACAGGAAACAATAACGTGATAAAAAAGCGTGGAAAACCCGGCAAAAGTAAGACTAAATGGTGACGACAACACAACAACAAAGCAAGGAAAAATCTTGTAGGTCTTAGCTTTCAAATGAGGCATTACACTGGCCTATAGGCTGTAAGCTCCAGTCAGGATTTTTTTTTCTATTTGGGTAAAGCCGAACTGGAGAAAAGTGCTCGGTTGAGGCAGAAGTTAAGAGGTTACATTTATTTTATTGATTTATTGATTTATTTGGTCGGGACAGTGCATGTTAATGAACATACATGGGTCTCATGCATGTAAATATGCCACACCGGATTGTAGCCTTGGGCTAATTTCCATCCGTCGTCCCCCATGCGCACTCTCAAACACACTCTC
Source organism: Gobius niger (assembly GCF_951799975.1). Lineage (NCBI taxonomy): Eukaryota > Metazoa > Chordata > Actinopteri > Gobiiformes > Gobiidae > Gobius > Gobius niger. Next base: position 21,819,405 of record NC_136865.1, on the reverse strand, counting down.
GTTCATCCTGGCCTATTGTACATGTTTTTAGTGGTTGGGGAAACCGGAGTACTGCAAACATGCATGTGAAGCCAGTGCCACTAAAATCGACTCTTTGAACTCAGCATTATTTTTGGTTTTCTTTCCAACTGTGGAGTTACGAACAGAAACCTGCGACGTTCTGGCTGGCGATGGGCTTTGGCACTTCAACATAACCCTTGACCACATTACTGCTCTCAGCTCGTCCTTCTTGACTGTCAACTGTGGGTCTACCTTTCTGCTGTGGGTCTACCTTTCTGCTGTTGTTGTTGAGTTACTTACTACCTCTGAAGGGTTTGTTTCTCTTCTCTCCCTTCAGTGGATTAAACCATTTCTCAGACAACAGGAAAAGCGAAGTTCTTGCAGATCAGGCCCACAGTGACTGGCTAAACCAAGAGACTGGAGGGAATGAACTCTATTTTTGTTGTGCAATCACACTCCAACTTCTTCAAGACCATTGAGCACTCATATGGCTCATTATGCTGCCTCATTGGAGCCTCTCCTCTTCTTCATATGTCTGTTCATCACTTTAAAGCGCTGCACATCTGGAGACGGGGCAATTACTGCAGTCGCTGTGAGACAAGTAATCAGGTGCAAGAGCAGTTCAACCGGGACACAAGTGTAGAAAAGATATCAATTTTCTTTGACCAGTTTAGAGCTGAATGCTGCTGCTGTTATCCAGTGTTGTATCAATATGAATAAGTTGTTATTTTTTCTTTTAAATCTGGTTGGTGGTTGGACAGTTTTGTTCCTGCTGCTTTTGGGCATTTTGACGCTGAAGTTTAATCTTTTCTAAGCTCCAGTGTCTGATCTCTATCACAGTCGCTGAGTTTATGAGCAGCCAGTGGCAAAGACAAAACTGCATCAACAGGAAATGTGGGCAGGTTGAGGAACTGCATTGGAACACCTTGTGCAAGTCCTAGTTATAGTAGTAGTAGTAGTAGAAGTAGCAGCAGTAGTAGTAGTAGTCTGCATATGCCACAATCAACTGTGAAGCAATGCTTGTTTTCCCTCTCACTGGGATATTCTTTGGCTCGGATGCTAAAAGCGACCACCACAAGCGGCAGCAGCGCAAACAAGTTGTAAGTTTGTTTGGTGTAGTAGCAGAACTTCAATTGGTGGAAGATGGAAAGAACAGTAGACGGACCACAGTGTTTAAATAGCGAGCTCTTTTGAAGAACTGTTGGATCTCGCAACAATGTATGATATTATTAATGTATTGTCTGTGCTATCTTTGTGAAGAGTGGAGGGGTTACCCTGCTGCATGGCCAGGGGCATTGCATTTTTCATATCATCCTGGTTGAAACTGACAAGCAAACTGTACGATTATGTTACAGGGTTTCCACGGGGCATTAAAAAGCATTAAAAGCCATTAAAGCAACTTTGTGAAATTTAAAGGCCCTATAGCTCATTTGTAACTTTCCTAATATATTTGTAGCATCCAAATTCTTTACAGGGACAAGGTTATAGGCATATTTCACAACTTGCAGGGTCACTTTTCAGCTTGAAAGTTAATAAAATTGATTGAAATGTTTTATAATTTGATCCACACTCAATTTTTCCATTGAGACCCACAAAAGTGACATTGCTCAGAGAAACTGTGGACTGAAACAAATTCAGCTGCAGGAAATAAGGTTTCCCGTTGTGTCCAATTTAGTTTTGAATATCAATATTTCCCTTCAGTCCCTTCTTTGATCAAACATTTTAAAAATCTTAGGAAATGAAGCATAGCAAGATTTATTTGCATTTGTGGCATTCAAGTGTAATATTTAAGCATTAAATGTATGATTTTCTACCACCTGTAGAAACCCTGTATTATAATAAGGTTTTTCAGTGCCAGGTTTGCCTCGAGAGTAGGAGTGTCGATGTTCTTAGTCATTTCAAACTCACACATGGATGAGCTTGATACAGCAGACCTCAGACAGGTTTATATTTAAATGCAGTACTCCCCCTCTCTGCTGTGTAATTGCATCTAATGAGTTGTTGCTTGGCAAAAAAGAGAGTTCATCTCTGACCCTTGGACTGTGGCCCACGCAGTTTCACACAGATTGGCCCACCCACGAGTCACGTGACAACAGCTGTAACAGAGCCAATACAAGCCAAAATCATGCATGCTCATTGTAAAATAAACTCTTTTGTTGTTTCTTTCGGGTGCTTATGTTTGGCACGCAGCAATGTGGTGTCTTCGAAATGTGGGAAAAAAAAGTGTTTGACATATTGCATTAGAAGCTGCGCATGTGATTGAAGTTATCTACACTTGCAACAGACAGGCTTTTGTTTTGTATCCTCCACTCCCTAGTTAACGTTTGAACTCCCTTTTATGCGTCCACTGCCTCGCCAGTACAATCCTGCCCAAAGGTCGTGCGAATGGCCTTATTCCAATTGCCAGTGGTAAGCCCCTCCCAACTCTGCGCGCTGCTATTTTTACTCCGCATTGGTCCATCTATACAATTGCATTTCTTCTTCTCTGTCTGGCACCTTAAAATCGGTTTTATTGAAAAGCTTCGGGCTCTGAGCCAGTTTTTAAACAGGAAACTTCACTGTCTGTGCTTTTTTCTGCTCAGTCATGACTGGGCCTGGCCTCGAGCGCCTCAGTACAACAGGGCTCTTGTCCGCAAGGAGATTAAATATTACTCTGGTCAATCAAGCCTCAGCAAAAACAGTCCCTTTGTACCAGTGGCTCTACGGGCGTCATCTGGAAGGTATTTTATGACTAAACAACCAGTGTTCACGTTGGCAATTTTATAATTAATAAAAAAAGAAAAAATCCTTTTACAGTTTCTAAAAAGTTGGTTTTATCATCCCATTTTATCCATATACACCTGTCAAAAGTTTAGAAACACTTTATTTTCATTTCTTTATTTTCAGCACTATTTACATGTGTGATTCTCATTGATTAAACTCTGAATGGACACATGGAATTATGTTGGAAACCAAAAGGGAAAAAAACTATGTATTTATGTATTGAATTCTGCAAAATGGCCACCCTTTATTCTTGGCATTTTGTCAAGGCCGTCGCCTAAATAGTTTTACAGTCTGTGAAGTGCAAACCACTTCTGGTGACGACATTGTGACGCCCATTGAGAAAATGTCAAAAGTGTGCAGAGCAGTAATCAAAGCAACAAGCTGCTATTTATATGTTACCTTTTTGTTTAAAACATAATTCCATATAGTAAGTAAGTGTTTTATTTATCATTGTACAAGCTTGCAATGAAATAGTGTTCAGGTGTTAGTCCTGAGTTGCTGCAACTGAGCCGCGCCACTACTGTGGGCTGACCTGACCAGCATGTTTCTGGAGGTCAGGGAAACCGTAGCACCCGGAGGAAACCTGGCTGGCTGCCTTCAGTCTCCTCTGATCCTCTGAAACGGTGCACCGCCTTCTGAGTTTGTCCCTGTTTCAGAGCATGGTGTCCTGCACTGGTCAGCTCCACCACCTCCTTCCTCTTCTTCCTGCGCAGCTCCCTCCGCTCCACAAGAGTCTTTCACCATCTTCTGGGAAGAGCTTAGCAGTCAATCTGTTTTATTCTCAAGTGAGCGTCCATTAGCCAGAACAATAGAAGGCTTGTGTGGCTGTGAGTCTCGCCCTGATACCTCCTTGTTTGTCCCTTCCTTGTTTCCTGTAGCGCCTCTTGTGATGTCTCCACTGTGCTTCAGCAGTGAAGGCGTATGTGTTCATTCATAAATTAATGCCTTCAGTGCGAATCTACAATGTAAATAGTCTTGAAATAAAAGCAACAACAAAACATAAAAAAGCGTGGCGGGTGCTGTAAATCAATATACACTGTTATATGTTAACAACAATGTTATATGTTCAGTTAGTTGTAACATGTACGATTACGATATGATACAAGTAAGTTTCATGGAAAGGAAGATTGTACTTTGTCACTTGTTTCAAGTGACAAAGGTTGTCGTGACGGCATTCAAACATTTTTATATATCTATGTCCATTTGAAATCACATGTTGTACTTTTCATTGTCTTTTCTTTTATGTTGCTTGACTTAACGAAGCTGAGATGTGCCATGATACAGTGACTTAGTGATTTATTCAGTTACATCTTATGCAGAGGAGAATCAAGGTTGCCTAATGTAATTGCACGCCATACTGTGTGCGAGCTTTCCATCAAATTGCATCCTTTTGGCATCGCTCTAGGCCGGGTGCCAGTTTTCGACTCTCTTCTCCAGCAGAACTCGCATCCACAGCAGTTGTCGACCTCTGATTTTGCTTGTCCGTGTCAAGTGGGAAGCAGAGATACTGGCCTGACATTGCCTGGTCAGGGGTCAGGAAACTGTGGAGACGACAAGCGCATTAAAGCATCAAAATGTTAAGTCACTCCAGCCTCCAAATCGCTCTGTATGCCTCGAAAAAAAGTTGTTTCTTTTGCTTTTCGCGTGTCAGAAATGAATGTGTCTCTCAATAAATTCAGTGCACTTTAGCTGTCAGGTCCAGGAACACTTAACGCAGAGCGAGCTTGAAATGTTACTACTTGATGCGTTGTTTGTTCAGTGCCAGCGACGCAAGCTTATAGATGTGTCATAATGCACTATGCCAAAGAGGTGCACTTGATAAAACAGTTTTCGCTTAGTTGCAATCTACAAGGTCACATTTTTGAAACATTTTGGTTTATTTGTATTCTGTGCTGTATAACCCACAAAGTGCCTTTCAAAGATGAGACAGATAAAGGATTTAGGGGCAATTAATAATTTACAGATAAAGCAGATGCCTTCAAGTGTGATGAATTCGTTTGAGATTGAATTCTGTGGGCTTGAGTGACATTTTGCGTGCAAACAGTGCACCAGTACCTGTGTGGCCAAGGTTAGAAAGAAGGGGTTGACTGTGGCGTGGTGTGACTGTAACAAGCACTGGTTGTTTCTTCCCCTTTGCTCTCCCATAGATTCATCTTTACATTAAAGGATCTGTATCATGCTATTTTAGCCATCCCAAAGTAAAGTATAGGCATTTATAAGATATATTGTACCTCTGCCACTATGGAGTAGAATTTTTTGTGAGAAATACAAGGATTTTCTGGGGGTGTTTTGCAAACCCGGAAGACAAGATGCTTCGATTCAGTTAACTCCGCCCCCTTCTCTCTGAGCGGATCTGCCCATGCATTATTAGTTGTGAAATAAATATAAATATCAAAGCAAGCGTTTTGACTCACCACCGCTCTGTCCTGGCCTCTCCATCACATTGGGGACTCGCATTGGTTATAAAAGTTAATCCACTTTGATTTTGGCGAAGGTTCACCAAACATCCATCAATAGACAGTCACAGAAAAACACTATTTTGGCTGATAGTCGCGGAATCGCCGCTGAGTTGGCCACTAGCCAGAAGTTGGTGAGTGGCCAACTTCTGGCCACTCACCAGGCGAGTGGCCTCTTCTTTAGGAAGGCTGAAAAAGGTCCTGTACCTCTCGCAGCCAAACGCGCTATTCTCCGTGACATTATCGAAGAAAAAAAACAGGCATGTCCAGAATAGTTTAGAAAGAGTTCCATCTTCACATCCTTTAGTGCAAACATGACATCTGTTCAGACACTCAGAGGGTGCTTGTTTTGCGTTTGTTTTTATATAAATATATATATATGGCTGTAAGGCATTACATTACAGACGTCGGGCTCTTCCTGTTTGACACTATGACGTAAAAAACGTCAGACTCAGTCGTTTTCCAGCAGAGGACGGAGCAGCTGCTCAGAGAGCAGGATTCAGGAGGATTGCTGAGAGCTGTGTGAATGAAGCCAAAAAACACTCTGGGGATGTCTTTGATAAGGAAATAGCATAACAACATGGCTAAAAGCTCCAAAAAGTCGATTTTGCATGATATAGGCCCTTTAACATCATGTGTGGCCTCACTTAGCATTTAGGCTACATCATCTTCAAACTCTTACAGGACAAACTACAAATGTTATTCCACTGTGAGTCAAACATTGGCCATGTCCCGAGAGAAAGAAAACTTATCACTGGCCCTGGTAGCGCCCCCCTGGCTCTACACACTGCAGAAACCTGATCAAAACACCAGCATGAGCGCCCCCTACAGCGCCCCTCACCCTGCCTCACCCACCGCCACCTCTGCTTCGTGGAAAACATTGATCTGTAGGAAGAAAAGCTCGACAACTGTTGCGCCATGGGTGTCTGTCCAGCCCAAGTACAGCTCCCGTTCAACCCGCTCACTACGTTTAGTCTGGTCTAAAGCCTACGTTTAGAAACACAAGATCGGGCCCTGTATCTCAGGGGTTTTGATACTGATGGTGGTGAAGAGGGAAGAAACAGAGAGGCTGAGCAGGTAGATGGTTTTGGTCCGTCAGTCACATGACAAAAACGGCACAATTTCTACATTACCTTGAGCTTTCAGAGGATAGATTTGTCAATACGACAGTGAAAAGCTATAATGTTCACCTCAAATTGTGGAGACAAAAAAGCTATAATAGATTCACGAGACACAGCCTACCCTCTTTGCATGTTGGTCAAACTTAAATTTCGCTCCTCTCTGCGTCCTCCCCCCCCCCAGGCCCACTCGAGTTCAGGACGGACCCGCAGCTTCTCGCTCCTCCCTCACCTCACCCCTGCGTCGTCACCGGCAACGCCACGACACCTGAGCCACTCCCCGTCGCCCGGCAACATCGTCACCATCACGCACCACAAGTCCCCCGCCGCGGCCCGACGAACCAAGAACCAGTACCCCGGACGCCTGCACGAGGTGAAAGAGGTCAGCGGCATGTTACTGAGCAAAAACTAATCATGTGTGAAACTGATTCGTGTTTGTTCAGTTGTGTAATCGAATTGGGATTTTTACAAACAAAAGTTTAAATTTAATAGTGCTGCCAATCAATACATTTTTTAATTGGATTCATTTTGAAATTTGATGAATCATCATTTATAACAGTTCATTTGATTGTAATTTTAAAGCTGTTGCTCACATTTCTTTAACAAACTAGTAACTATTTCATAAATCTATGTGAAAAGCCCAATTACAGTGAGAGTGCTCTGTCTTTCCTTTATTATTATTATTATTTTTTTTTTCATTCACATCAATTGTGAAAGTGTTCTCTCTAACTCTACTAGAGAACTCGCCAAACTTGTACTACATTTTAAAGCCACACTGCGGAATTTTCTAGGTTATATTTTGCTATGTCTCTCAAGAAGCTAGCTTTATGCAACGAGATATTGAAATAAAGAATTCAGAGAAGGAGCATGTAGCAACATCCCCATGGAGATGAGCTGGTGACGTTTCTTATGGTGCATTCACAACCCCCTCTTGATCCAAATTCTGGCCCGTTTGCTAGGACAGTGTTGTTCGTTTGAGGTGTTGGGAACAAACTCTGATGCAGTCCAAAGAAGTGAATCCAGGTAGGGATGAAACCGTGGGTGTCGGTCTGGTTAAGACAAACTCTGCAATCTGGCCATTTGATTTGTAAATACAACTGTCTCATGTTAGAAAAAAATATCTCTGAAGTCCGCTGCCTGCTGCTCGTGTGTGTTTCCCAGTGCGAGTGTAAAAAGAAAACCAACACAGTCACAAGCTGACACCGCTCCCTTTTGTAAACAAGAGATGGAAAAGGGAATGGAGTTCAATAAACCAATTAGTTTAGCGTGTTTCTTGTTCTCTGTCTCATCACGTCTCCTGTAGAAGGTTTTGATATAGTGCCACCACAGGGGTGCAGAGGATTAAAATTGACAAAAATGTGTGAATGTGCATCGACCCCTGCGCACGTACGAGCACACTTCCCTGATGTTATGCGGTGGTCCCTCTTCTCCCTCGTGATTAAATACAATGAGGCTTTTAAACGCGAAGCAAGGAGAGATGCACTTTAATCGTCTCATGAAGAGGAAAGTTTCACTGCAGCAAGAAGGAAAAGACGGGAAAAAGAGACGTGCCTTGATAATGAACGCCTCCTGGAACTGCCACCTTAACGTGGTGGAGGGGTTTGAGCGCCCGAAGGATCCTGGGAGCTCTGTTGTTGGGGCTTCATATCCCTGGTAGGGTCCTAGGTGACTGGACAGACAAAGAGCCATTCAGAAGCCCCTCATGATAGACCAACAGGTCCAGTTAGAACCATAAGGCCGTCCTTGTGTGGACCCACCACCTGCAGGAGGAGCCATAGGGGCTGGCGCTATGTGATTTGGGCAGCTCCAACATCTGAAAGAAAATGGATGGATGGATGGACCTTGATGATTTAAAGTTGATCCATTTTGCCTTGTGTGTATTCATTGTTTCTTAGTGCAAAAAAGAGGCGTCAAAGCAAGAGTAGTTTGGCCTGAGGTCAGCCGTATTCACACCACAGCCGCTCCGAACCTGAGAGCGAGGTGCGCCGCTCTGAGACCACCTGTTTCAGCCGCACTCGGAGTGGTTGTTTAGACCGGCTGCGGTTGGATTCACACTGACCCTAAAAGTGCCGCTCTCAGGCCGAAAGTCCCTTTAGGTTGACCTAACTAGAGCATGTGTGAAAACACCCTGAGTCTCAGGTGTGACTGCAACCTTAGCAAAGCTACAAGTCAGATCTTAGCTCACTCACATTAACGTTTCCTGTTTTTTACTAATTAAACACCTGATACAATGTTAAACAGTACGAGTATGTATAGCAATGAACTATTCAAAACATCGCAGTTGTGCCTTTTGACTTTTCAGAAGTTCCTAAAATGGCGTCCATCTCAGGAAAAACCAATATGGATTCCATGAATTTTCTGTATTTCCATTAGAGCAATAATGTAGGGTTCATCATTATTGTCCTTCCACTCTTGAATATTTCTGTCAGAGATTGCCCAGCTTTAGATTCAAATTGCCCTTGACTCATCCATATGTAAAACTTCATACCCCATCATCCTTCGCCGCTAATCCTCCAACCTATACCACATGCGCTGATACATATTAATAGTTTTCCCACTCTATTTCCACTCAAATTTAAATTCTCCAACTGGTAGCCCTCCGCTTTTCCAGAGTTAATTAAGCCTCCTTTCACTCAAAACGGCCCTATCAGCGTCTGACTGGGTTCTGCATTCATTCAGTTGCGCACCTGACGCCTTTGGTTCTCCATCTCCTGCGCTCCGCACTTATCTGACTGGAGAAGATTGTTTTCCACTCTCTCCTCCCAGTAATGGCCTGTCTCCAGTTCATTTGCAGTGATTAATTGCGAGATATCGACTTTGAAGTTTAGTTTGTCGCGTGAAAAATGATCAAGTCGTGATTCCGTGGCAACCTGGAAAACAGCAAAGTCATTACAGTAGCGGCTATTTTGTTTTACTTGCGAACACGTTTTTGTTTGGAAGGAAAGTCCTCTGGCAGATTTGTGCCTAAAGTGATGGGGACGCGATGGCTCGGGAAGACACGAGGAACAGTGTAAATGCTTGTTGTGCTGTAAGGGAGGACGCCATCTTGGATATTCAAATAATGGTAGCGCTTTAGAATACAGCCCGCAAGTTCCAGGTGTAAGTACGGGTAACAAGAAAGTAATTACACATGCAAGTACAGGTACTCTTGCAAAGTGTTACAAGGGGGAACAATGTGTAACAAGGAAATACAAAGTGTTACAATGTGTAAAAAGGAAGTACAAAGTGTTACAAGGGGGAACAATGTGTAACAAGGCAGTACAATGTGTCACAAGGGGAACAATGTGTAACAAGGAAGTACAAAGTGTTACAAGGGGGAACAATGTGTAACAAGGAAATACAAAGGGGAACAATGTGTAACAAGGAAGTACAAAGTGTTACAAGGGGGAACAATGTGTAACAAGGCAGTACAATGTGTCACAAGGGGAACAATGTGTAACAAGGAAGTACAAAGTGTTACAAGGGGGAACAAGGTGTAACAAGGCAGTACAATGTGTCACAAAGGGGAACAATGTGTAACAAGGAAGTACAAAGTGTTACAAGGGGAACAATGTGTAACAAGGTAGTACAATGTGTCACAAGGGGGAACAATGTGTAACAAGGTAGTACAATGTGTCACAAAGGGGAACAATGTGTAACAAGGAAGTACAAAGTGTTACAAGGGGAACAATGTGTAACAAGGTAGTACAATGTGTCACAAGGGGGAACAATGTGTAACAAGGCAGTACAATGTGTCACAAAGGGGAACAATGTGTAACAAGGAAGTACAAAGTGTTACAAGGGGAACAATGTGTAACAAGGTAGTACAATGTGTCACAAGGGGGAACAATGTGTAACAAGGAAATACAAAGGGGAACAATGTGTAACAAGGCAGTACAATGTGTCACAAGGGGGGACAATGTGTAACAAGGAAGTACAAAGGGGAACGATGTGTAACAAGACAGTACAAAGTGTTACAAGGGGGAACAATGTGTAACAAGGAAGTACAAAGTGTTACAAGGGGGAACAATGTGTAACTTTGTACTTCCTTGTTACACATTTCCCCCCCTTGTAACGCGTTGTACTACCTTGTTACACATTGTTCCCCCTTGTAACACTTTGTACTACCTTGTTACACATTGTTCCCCTTGTAACACTTTTTACTGCACATTGTTCCCCCTTGTAACACTTTGTAACTTCCTTGTTGCACATTGTTACCCCCTGTTACACGTTGTAAGAGTACCTGTACTTACATGTGTAATTACATTCTTGGTACCCGTACTTACACCTGGAACTCGCGGGCTGTATTCTAAAGCGTTACCCCAAAAATTCAATCATCTTTCTCCTTTTCTGGTGCACAGATAAACTAAATGCTAAATCATCTCTTTGGTCTTCCTCTAGGCCAGCATAGTTTGACCCAATTCACAAATCTCCCTCTGCCCATGTCCAAACCACCTCAGTCTCTCTGTGTTGAGAAAGCATGTACAGTTCATTTATGTCTACTAAGGTTTCCTCTGGGCGTTCTGGTTTCCCCAACCATTAAAAATATGTACAATAGGCTACAAACCTCCATATAGGTAATCCTGATTAAGATTGTGGCTCAAGATCTGGGGATGGGATAAACTGTGAGGCGCTAGTTGAAGGATGGCTCAAATGCAGAGGACAGGGACAATAAAGTAAGTAAAATAAATTGATATAAATGCATTGAAGCTGACATGAGATGGAGGAATAGCACTCCATCTTCGTTTGTCCGTTTTGATTTGTAAAGCGTCTTTGAGTTTCTTGAAATGCGCTACATAAAACATATGTATTAATATCATGACAGGGACAGTACACATTAATGAACATTTCTGTAAATGTGTCAGTATTAGCTGCAAATTTTTCAACTGTTGTCCCTGGGCAAGGTGTAGAATGCCAACAACAATGACAAAACATAAAACAATTAAAAAGTTGATACAATTCATACATTAATAGCATCTGAATGTTCGTTCTGTGACTTGCACAATAGAATGGAGATTTAGGTGCAAGGGCAGGTCATACAAACTGGAGACTGTGGAATCTACGGGCCAGTTCCAGTCGACTGAAGAACAGTTTCATACACAAGGGAAGTTGAACTCCCTGAACTCACTCCCACCCCTCTTTCTCTCATCCTCCACAATCAAGGATGAGAGAATAATAATAATTTCAAATCATTCACATGGTTTTAAAAATAAGAATAAAAATCTTTGAAATAAAAACATACTGTTCAGAGGATATTATAAGAATAAATATACAGTCATTATTTACAAAGCAACACCTGTGCAGAGGATCCTGACACTTGGCTCAGTCATGCATTAAATATGTAATTGAAGGATGCTGATGTTGAATGAATGAATGAATTCATTAAACTGAAATTCAACCTGAGCACATAGTGCAGATGCTGCTGAACAAAAACAGACAAAAACAACAATTAGTGCAAAATTGCTATACAATTAGTAAGTGCAGACTTGTACAGTACAATATATAAATACATTTAAAAAGAGAAAACCTGACCATCTATCCGACTGTGGAAAACAGATAAAATACATGAGTGGGGCCAAGGGGATATTGAGATTACGGTGTAGCAGATGAAAGGATCTTTTAGAAAATAATGATTGCAAAAATAATAATAATCTAAAAATAGTGATTGTTTCTGGGAGAGAAAGGGGAAGGACAGAGGATCCACAGCTGCAGGCCTCCCCTCTGCCCAGTGATCTGAGAACAACAAAGGGGGGGGGATCTACTGTACCCAGAACCCACCCCACATGGGGTTAAGGGAGGGGCGGGAAGGGGGCAGTGGATCCACAGCTGAGGATGAGGAGGGAAATGGAGGTGGGAGGAAACAGTAGACCTAAAGGAAAGACAAAAGAAAGGATTTGATGAAGCGTGAGGATACAAAGGATAGTGTGAATTGGAGGCAGGCTATTTGCTTTGGGAAAACAAACATATCCTGTTGTTAAATAGAAACTTTGTGAAATGTGATATGAACATTTTAAACAGACATAAAACAAAAATAGAGTTAGTTAAGATTATGGACAGTTCTTCATATCCATCCTTCAATGACACTGAGGCAGGAGTCAAGACTGCATGTTTTATGTTGTCCTACATTCATATTAATCTAAGCTTTCACATTTGATAACTTCTACGAAAACAAGTGAGCCCTGATTTCTGTGCACAAAATGTCGGTTGGAGTGTAAATGCTTTTTGTTTGCTCCTCTTTTGTTATTCCAATTACTCTGCTGGAGCATCAATATTTCATACTGGGCTCTTTTAAACCTGCTCATCGAGAACTTGGTGGGTATTTTCTCCAAGTGGATGCACCACGCTGCGTGCCTCTGCGGTGTGTGTCTGCTTTGCTAAGAATATCCTGTTTAAATCACTGGCTTCTTCAGAGCAGCAAGACTTTAGTCATTCCTCAGAAGCAAACGTTGCCTCTCCATTGTCTCCTCGGAGAAACACATAGTGCGCCATTGTAACAGTTGTTGGATTTTGATGTCAAGACGAGGACAGTTCGAAGTAACGATATGAGAAAATGTACAATGTTTGATAACTGTTTTGAATATTGCAGGTCATACTTTTCCTAATTTTGGTCCATTTTAGCTCCTATATTTTAAAGAGGGGAAAGAAACACATTGCTTATCTTCAACCTTCCATTTTATTTTGCAAAACTCCAAAATAGGTGCTGTTGCTGCCACAGCGTTGACTGTAAACTTGATGAATACATTTGGTATAATGGCACAGCCCTATGTGTCACACCTAAATCTACACTGACTATTAAAGAAGTACAGCACGCATTCGCTGTGACATTGTTTCAAATAGCTTCTGCAATGTCAAAATATCCGGTGTTGCATTGATTTTTCACCCAGATCTTGTGTTGTGTCTGTGCAAAGCCTCTCAATGGAGTTAAGATCTGGATTCTGTGGTGGCCAATCCATGAACCACTCTTTCACAATGTGAGCCTGGTGAATCCTAGCATTTTCATCTTGGAATATGCCATAACATACCATCAGGGAGGAAGAAACACATTGATGGAATAACCTGGTCATTCAGGAAGTTCAGCTGATCTCATGCTTTGGGCACGTAGTGTTGCTGAACCTGACCAATTGCAGTAACCCCAGATTATAACAGTTACCATATTTTTTTCATAGTTTGGCAGGGGGTGCGAGTTATATACTGTATAAATATACAATTTCATATGTTTGTTATTTTCACACTGACAGCCACTAGAGGGCACTCTAAGCTTGTGTACCAGTATCTGCTACGCCTGTACCACAGAGAAAAAAAAAAAGGTATTCAAGCAGCTGGCGAAAAGCGGAACTTACTTTAACTGCAAGGAAGAACACAAAAAAGCTAATCGTGGAATAAAAGCAAGATGGCCACAGCAAGAGGAACGAGTTTGTAAATGGGCGCTTGAACCATGTGCTGCCGGAAGAGGCTTGTCAATGGTACAGTTACGCCTCTATGCCCAGGTAGTTGCCAAGGCCGGTGCAATTTATACTCTGGAGCGACTTATATATGTCGACTTATATAGTCCAGAAAACACGGTAGTTAAAACGAGGTTTACACAGGTTTTTTGGTCAGGCAGCTTGCGGTATGTTAATGCTGAAAAAAACACCTGCACAGATCACTTTTCATTTCATCGCTGCAATCAAACCACCACACGTCTCACTGTTTTGAATTTCCCTCACACAAAAGTCCTGACTTTTTAATCCTGACCATAATATATTCTGATTTGCTCCATTTCTCATACTGCACTGCACAGGACGTCACATCATCTCAATAATAACGGCTGCCCTGATTTCTTTCAAAGGAACTGATGGTACTCCATTGTTCCGAAATGGCCCATATCCCTTCGCACCTCTCTTGTCCTCTCACCAATTCTCTGTGTGTGTCCCGCATTACTGTGAGCCCGTGCGACAGGCACAGCTGGCGGACTTCAGCCCATCAAACGGCTGGGTGTTATGTCCAGTGGCTACGCAGCGGCAGCAGTAGTTGGTGGTTGTTGGAGCGAGAGCAGAGATGAGGTGAGGGCTATTTCTGGAAACAGGCCGTGCGTGCTCTCCGCTCTGAGTGAGATCTGAGCCCACCGACTGGAGTTATAGCGATTTTCTGTCCCATTTCACCTCTGCATACAGTTATTAATAGATGGAAATGTATGGGAGAAATCATGACTGGGATTATTGCTGTGAACAGGTTCTCAAAAGCTGACACTCTTGGTCTATTAAGTTGCAAAGGTGAGGCTAGAATGTGAAGGGCGTGCAATACGTTTTGTACACCATAATATAATAACTCTTTATAAGAATAACTCTTTGTTTGTTTGTATTTGAAAACATAGTAAAGTGGCCATTGTCATTGTTTGGCCAAAAATGTCCATCATGTGTAAAAAAGGGTGACATTTGGTTAAGCTATTCCATGAATACTTGGCCGTTTTAATGAGAATGCATCAATAGAACAGTGCTTTTAGTGTTTGTTGTACTGTGTTGTATTATATCTGATCTGTGTGTGCACCTTGTTTGCTTTGTGACTTTTTGCCTACCAAGGAAAATAATGTTCTGTGTGTTTAAGGAAATGTGTGCTATGGGTCTGGAACTGTGGTCGGAGAAACCGGTGCACCTGGAGGAAACATGCAAACTAAGACCGGACAATATAATTAATCATAGATATTTTCCTCATATTGATGTACTTTTTAGTAAAAATGAATAGACAATAACAAATGCTTTCCTCCTGCTAGTGACTTCAGTGGGAGGAAACAGTATGTGAACCCTTTGGAATTTCTTACAATTCTGCCTCAATTGGTCATAAAACGTGTCTCTTTTGAGCGAGGCATGGTGCACATCAGACAATGCTTCTCAACAAAAGACTGTTCTTAACTAGTGTGTGTTTTTCAGTGGCAAGGGCAGCTTTAAAGGAACAGGCCACCGTTTTTCGATGCTGAGATATGTTCTTACCTAAAGCTTAGACGAGTTGATGCGTACCTGTCTGGTCTTTCCGTGGAAGAGCGTGGTCGCCTCTAACTTCACCCCGTTTGGAGCTATAGGAATGTACTAGGAAAGGCCAAATGCTAACAACATCTTTGGTCTTTTTGCGTGACTGAGGCCACACAGTTCTTTCATACTGTGATATGTTCTTACCTGAGCTTAGACGAGTTGATGCGTACCTGTCTGGTCTTTGTGCGTGCCTGTGGAAGAGCGTGGTAGCTTCCAACTTCACCCCGTTTGGAGCCATAGGAATATACTGACAATACTAACAAGGCACAAAGACCAGTCTCGTCTAAGCTCAGGTAAGACCATATCTCAGTATGAAAAAACCGTGGCCTGTTCCTTTAAGCCACACCTCAGTGATTGAACTTCAGGTTGGCTCACACCTGACTCAAAATTTCTGCATAAATTTGTCGAATAGGCTCTTGGAGGATCCATAGCGAGGGGGTGTACTCAATTATTCCACACTGTCTTGTTAATGTTTACATGTTATGGCCAATACAAATAAAATGTAAATGTTTGGGTGATATTAGTTTAAGCAGACAGACACTGTTTACTCATTCTTGTGATTTTAATAAAGATAAGTTCACATTTTTTTGCAGAAATGTGAGAAATTCCAAAGGGTTCATGTACTTTTTCCTCCCACTGTAAAACTAGTTATATATTTATTGTTTATATAGTAGATAGAGTTGATGAAATCTGATGCAGCAGTAGTTCCTAGAAGGGCGTTTTGATTGCTTCATTATTGCTTTATAAGTATTATTCACCTCTTATATGAGAAACAAAATGCTATTATTAAGCCCCCAGTGCTTAATAAGTCACTGAAACACGCAGTTAAAATATTTTTCTGCTTAAAGTGCTGAGTAAAGTACATGGCAGGTTGTTTGAAGGTTGAAAGAGTGCAAACACCAGAATGCCAAACACTGCCTATTAAAGTATCTCTGTAACAAAACGTGACCTGCATTAATCTGTGCAAAAGAGCTGAGTAATTGGAGCCGTACATATCTTTCCTGTCTGTGATTATGAAAAGCCATCCAGTTTGAGTGATGGAGAGGGGGCTTTGTGCACCCGTGCGTCGAGACAGCTGTCATTGAGGAGAGCCAGGAGTGTGCCGTGATACGATATTAATGAATACAACATTTCCAGTCGGATAAACAACAAGCCTATTACCCGCAGCTAGCCGCGTGTGCTTTTTTACCTTTGGGTTTGCCAAGTCACAGAAGAAGTCTCTAATGTTGCTTCTTGAGAAACTATAATATTGTGTTTTTTTATCAAATTGTGCACTTGTTAGGCTTCTCCCGGCAGAGCAGACGGTCAGACGGACTCATGTTGCTTGTTGTCAAGATTGATTCAGTTGGCTGTCATATCACCTCCCACTCACAAGATAACAATGTGTGGGGTATCTGAAGTTTGTTATTGCAGCCGAATTTGGCTGCGTTTGCCTGCTGCTCGAGTTCCTTGGTGGAATTTTTGGGATTATTGTGGTTTTGCCTGCACGATTATAGGCTTACTGCGCTACATGTCAAGAAGTTTAAGGCCTCCAATACACAACTATACATAAACAAAGAGAGGTATGTTATTTGAATTAGCGTTTTACCCATTTTAATTAGACTTTTTTGTGCCCGTGAGGAAATGTGTCCTCTGCACAATCTGCCAGTACTCGTTGGCGGCCGCAGTGCATCATTAGCTTTTGACATAGTTTCCTTCACATTTTCAAACCCCATAAACCTTTTGCTGGACCTGAGCTCTGGACTCAAACTGCGTTTATTATGGCATCACTGATTTGTTATCATGCTGTTAGTGAAAAATAGTGGCTTGTATCTAGGGAAATCTTTGACAAAATTGAAGCTGTATCTTGACAAAAATACTAGTGATCTTGAACACTGTTGTCATAAAACTATTTGATAATTTGCAGGATAATGTGATAAATGATATTATCGAGGATCACTTTATGCCACTGAAACTTAAAAAAATGAAAATCACAGTAAAATGTTCTAAAAGTACATTAAAGCAGAACTAAGTAACTTGTCTACCTTAATAAATAAAGTTCCGCTAGGGGTAATACAAGTGTTGATGGGATGATTGAGGGGTCTTTCATCTCCCCCTGGTGTCTTTGTCCAGAAAACCACTTGCAACTTTCCCTCCTCCGACCCGGAGACCCAATACACACTAATGGAATCATGAAGAAGAAGCTAACAGGCTAATGGGCAAAGCTAACTGCAGGCTCGTGCCACTTAAACAGTATTTACAGCCAAGTTTGAGTGGAAAAATCTTCAATTCGATGTACAGTATCCCTATCTCCCTTTACTCTCACAATTAATGAGTAAAAAAAACGCAACTTGCTACGACACCTGCAGTAGGGCTTCTAGGGGCATGAGTTACTTAGTTCTGCTTTAACAGAACTTAGTAACTTTCATTTTAATTTGTAATTAACATGAAAGTCAAAGAAGCACGATGTACTTCGGTAATATTTTTCAAGTATGACATCATTAGAATAAGAAAATGAGTAAAAATGTAAATAAATGTGAGCCCAAAAATATATTGTTTATTTGTTATTTACTGAACAAGAAGTTGGTATAGTAATTATTCTGACAGACCTACTTCTATCTTGTTTCTATTAAATGTCATTCTTTTTTCTGCCATTGGAGGGCACCACAATTTGGCATAATTGACCAAAAGTCAGGTATAAGGTTACTATTTTGTAGCCACTGTGACAATTCATTTTGCCTTAAAGTTTAAGTCTAAGATTGTTTGCAACCTGAGAAGTCTAGTTGACTAATATTCTTCCTCCTTTTTCAGGTGATGTCCCAGGCGGAGGGTCAGCAGAAGAACCTGGTGCAGTCCATAGACGCCCTGCCGACCAAGGGCCCGCTCTCCTGCCTCGACCACGACCTGCTGCTGCTCAAAGCCACGTCGGCCGCCACGCTGAGCTGCCTGGGCGAGTGCCTCAACATCCTCCAGCAAACGCAGACCAACCCCGCGGCCTCTGCTCCGTCACAGGCCTTGCAGAGAAACCACAGCGCCCCCTCTGGTGAGTCCGTGCAGCTGGACCCTTGCCCTCTCTCCCCCCTGCCCCCCTTTTCTGAGCCCCTCCCTGGTGGGAAAACCCGCCTGGGGCAACTGGACTGTGGCTCTTGCCCCTGCCTGGTGGTGGCGCCCGTGAACTTTAATGTCTGTGCTAAATGTTGTTGAATGTTGCATTTGCGTGTCTGTCCTGCAGCAGAGGTGGATGGAAAAGATAAGATGCACATTATAGATAGAGATAATTATGGAGTTTAAGAAGCACGGCCAACATATTGGGCCAAGATTTGCACTATTTAGGAAACAAAACTCCATCTTTAGCCAGTATTTTGTTCAGACTCACTTAACTAAATGAGCTGAACATGGATTTATTGTGTGTTTTATGCTCATAGATAATGTTCTCTTATTATACTCCGATGCATAACAGTGCAATGTATTTAGTAGATCATTTTTCATAACATTATTTAGCCTATAATCTGCATCGGCCATGAAAAAGCCCATATTGGTCAATCCCTCATAAAAACTATTAAACAAACTATAAAAGTAAAACTATATATATGGTAACTCTCGGAATGAACTCTTTACAGAGTAACAGTGCAAGTGCCTATGCTGATGCTTCAAAATATTTAAGTACAAGTAAAAATGTTGGCAAGAAAATAATATCAATTAACCATTTTGCCTTGTTGTAGCAAACGAATCTAATGTAAAAAATAAGCTCGGAAAAACATTTAGCGTTACGTATGACATTGATGTAATTTTGGGTAACAACAATGCTCAAGTATAGTATGTAAGTTAAGTATTTTTACTTCAAAATCCTGTAAGTGTGTTGTGATAAAACTATTCTGATACGCACTTCTTGTTCAGATTCGCTTCTACCCACCTCTGCCTGTCCATTTTGTCTGTGTAGTTTTTTCTGTCTTTTGTGTCATTTTCCATTCATTATTGTTCAATGTATTTAACTGCATTGAAAAATAGCAATGTCAATCGTAGCATGGTCGTAACCTGTGTTTGTTGTTTCCATGGAAACATTTCAGTGTTCATGCATGTCAAATAACAAGGGCTTTTGTGTGAACTAATAACTTTAAAGTCGACTAACCTCCACGAAAGATACAGTATTTGCCAAAAACAGCTTCACCGGTGCCTCAATGTCAGACCTCTGTTAACCCTCTCTGTGCCAAACCTTTATGGACCCAATAAAGTCTGGATTTGAAACTTCTGCAGCTTGAAGTGCTTCTATGGCATGACTTCATTCATATGGTGGATAGTATCAGCTCTGGCATTGCATCGATAAGCTTTTGCAAAGTCCACCAAGATCTTGTATGGATGCGAGAGTCGGCCCGCTGTCCACATCCCAAAGATCCTCACTGGGGTTAAGGTCTGGACTCTATGTGTGGAAATTATGTCTCCCTGAACCACTCTTTCACAATTTGAGCCCGGTGAATCCTGGCATCATCATCTTGGAGTACGCCTGTGCCATCAAGAAAGAGAAACTCCATAAATGAAATAACTCGGTAATTCATTCCAGTAGCTTCCTGTGAATAAGCTTCATGTTTTGTGGTAAAATGATGGCTTTTAAATCAAGATGGATTTATTTTACTGACACAATATAAAACAATATAACACATATCTGCAAACAATGTTGGCAATTACCATTGTTGATTAACAGCATACCCCTGTTGATGATCTAAACTTTTGTGTTCTTCTTGCCTTCTTGGTAACTCGGATTGTTGATGCAGGAAGGCGGAGGTGGAGCTAAGGAAATGCTCCATATAATCTGTGCAAAGCTTTTAGCAGATTAGTCTTTTACTGGAAACCTGCAGCTGATACGGCTCTATTTTTAGACCAATCAAACTGATTTCATGCTTTGTTTCCTCTCATTCACATCCAACAGCAGTCAAATGTGTGAACTCCCTGACATTGCACTTGTAATCAAGAAGTGTGTCATATTAATGGAATAGTAACAGTTATCACATGATTGGCCATTTATTATAGGCCTTGTATTTTCTGTATTTAACAGTAAAGCTGGGGTATCTGACTTCCTGAAGCATACATTTTTTTTGGCCATCATTTATGCAATTCATTCACACGAAGAACTAAGAAGTGCGCGTTTGTGAAAGCGAGGAGTTGGGACAGCAGTAGTCTGGAGCAGGGGTGTCAAACATGCGTCCCGTGGGCTCTGCCCTGTAGAGCATAAATTCCAGAGTATGTAAAAAAAGCTCTTTAGCCCATTCCTGTGTGGAGTTATGATTTTTTAAAGAATAAACAGAATGCTCATTCTAGCCACTAGGGGGCATTACATTTCAAAAAAGGAAAGAGTTCCACACATGTCCATGAACAACACATTATATAGCCACGTGGTAAATGGACAGTCTGCCCCAGGGCGGCTGTGGCTTCAATAACAGCTTACCACCACCGAGTGTGGAGTGAATGAATAATGACAACTATGTAGAACTTTGAGGAACTTGTGACACAGGCTTGTAAAGTGCAATACAAGTGTATCTATCTATCTAAGCCGTTGTTATTAATGAAGCTACAGTCAAGTTGGGCCTTTGACTGAATCAATTTATTATTATTCATTTATTGGGAAAATGTTCTCTATTATATGCGGCCCGCGACCCACCGTGGGAGCTGAATTTCGCCCCGCGACCCAAAATGAGTTTGACATCCCTGATCTAGAGTCTAGAGTCTAACTAAATTTATCTCAATGGCGGCCCTCCTGCTTCTTGTCAGTGTCTGCCGTCGATGCACTCGTGCCTGAAATGTGCAATTAATTAACAGGAAAAATCAAGATTGGAGTGTTTCTGAGAGCTAGAAATGAGTTTATTTGCTCTGTTTTATAACATTCCACTTTTCTACTGCCTGGCAAAACGAAATTCTGAGCAGCCGCACGGTCATTTCCTTACATTATTTTATAATATTGTTTTAAGCCTTAATGACTATATGCATAATACTATGTCTACTTTGAACTCTACTGTCTCTACCTCCACCTTCCACGTTTTGAAAAAGGGAAGACAATTAGTTACCCCAACATTAATGCAAAACATCTACACCAAAACTCAGAATTGAACAATGTTTCAGTTTCAGCAGGTCTGTGGGTCCATTTCTGCTGTTGGACCCCAGTCCCATGGTGTCCCGCTCTTCACAGTGTGTTGGTGTTGTGTTTACCCACAGTCGGCCTGCCCTGTAGCTGCTCCTCAGACAGGGGCTGGTGTGGAGTGGGACGTCCCGGCTGCAAGTACTGCTCACCTCTCTCTTTCCGCCGTTCGGCTTTTACAGTATGACCTCTCGGGGGGCTCAGCTGCTCCCCGCCTCTGGCATGTGACCCCACCCCCCCCTACACCTCAGTGATAGGTGCTTGGTTAAGGTCCCGGGACATTTGGCATGATCCAACCTGGTGCAGCTGATACAGGGTGTGGCTCGTGGGTGGAATATTGTGGTTTCAGTGCTAAAGCGCTGTCGCTGCATGGACTGGAGACCATGAAGGGGGGTAAGCATGAGTCTGGGTCAGGTTTGTGCGGCACGTTTGGTCCATGCTCTTTCTACAAATGCTTGTTTGATAGACAGCTGAAGAAAATCACACTTTGAATGGTCGTAATTAGTGAATCACAAAGTCTGCAATTTCATTTACAAACTATCCTTAGTTTTCATGTGACATTCTTGGAGGTCAGAGATGAAGAGAATCTGAAGCAGTTTACTCAAGATAAAAAAAATACACTGTGCTTTATATTACATTATCATCAAATTGCTGACCTTCGAGTGATGTAAATGAAAACTCCATTATAATAAGGTACGCCTGTAGTTTAGACAGCTACAGTTTTTGTCTTAGCCGTGCTCTCAAATATTTAGACTCCTGGACTTGTGCACTTTGATCTTCATTTTTAAAACATAAATTGCAATACTGGATCTTCTTACATATTGGTTCTTTGCAAAACAGTCAAGGATTTTGCATTTTGAAACAGTTGTTGCCACTGAGGCCGGTTTCTGCTGCTGCTGAAACAGATAAATGTAGTAAAGATTTAATATGTGTGTCTGATAATGAATTTTTAAAGTTTTGTTGTTTTCAATGCAGCGTCAGAAACCGCTTCTGTTTAAAAAATTCTCGCAGACTAAGTGAAAATGAAAGCCATATGCTGAGTTTAACAATGTCACAGAGCCCAGAAATGGAAGTTGCCGCCATTGGAGACGTCTTTCTTTGCATGTTCATCCGTTCACTCGAGTTTTCTGCATGACTTCAGTGACCAATGGCACCGCTCACATCCCACACTCATCCTGTTTCCGCTTCCGGGTCAAACTGTGACATTGAGCTAAATAAAAATATTATCCCTGGCCTATAGTCGGTTCTCAGGCAGTGGTGCTTCACGAGTAGAAGATTCCAAGTTGTCTGGAACACAACATTGTTTGTGATTATGGCAAAACACTGGAGGCAAAAAGGAGGGGGAGGGGGGTGGGGGGGGATCTATCACTTTGAAACTTTTGCTGTATACTGACATAAATGTACTTTGATGTACTGCTTCTATTATGTAATTTTTTGTATAGAGCAAGGTGTTTTGTTTGTAAACATTGGCAAATCAGATTTGTGGACAGAGCAATGTTCAATTGTATGGACTTATTAGGGGTGGTATTGGATATCTTAAAGGAACAGGCCACCATTTTTCCATACTGAGATATGTTCTTACCTGAGCTTGGACAAGTTGATATGTACCTGTCTGTTCTTTGTGCGTGCCCGTGGAAGAGGTTCCAACTTCACCCCCGTTTGGAGCCATAGGGATTTGCTGGGAGAGGCCAAATGCTAGTAACATCTTTGGTCTTTTTACGTGACTGAGCACACGCACAAAGACCAGAAATGTACGCATCAACTCGTCTAAGCTCAGGTAAGAACATATCTCAGTATGGAAAAAATGGTGGCCTGTTCCTTTAAAAGTACCTGATTATTTCTGATAGTGGAACAAAATTAGTTGTGTCCTCCTTTAGTATACTGTAAGCTCAGACATTTGTAGGGGGAAAAAAACATTTGTATCAATTCCATGAACTTGCAGGTGAGTTTTTGACTCTGAAAAGTGACCTTGCGAGTTGTGAAACGTGCCCAATAAACCCGTCCTTGTGAAGAATTGGGATGCTACAAATATGTTATAAAAGTTATGAATGAGTTTAAGGGTAAGGTTTAGGTATACTTTATTAATCCCTGTAGGGAAATTCATTCTCTGCATTTGACCCATCCTCAATGCCGCTGGGGCGACCTGTAGGAGCAGTGAGCTGCCAGCGTGGGCTGGCGCTCGGGGACCCATCTCCATGATGTGGAGCCGTGCTAATGGTCAAAAACACCTTGCCAGAGGATTAACCTATTGTACATGTTTTTAGTGGTGGAGGAAACCTAAGCATACACAGGGAGAACAGGCAAACTCCACACAGAGAAGAAGAAGAACTTTATCTATATAGCGCCTATATCACAAAGCCTTTTACGTGAGACAATTGTATATTCACTCCACACTCTGTGGTTTAAGAAACAAGCCATTTCTGCCATAAATATTCACATTCCATCTTCTTTTTTGCATTAAAAGCTCAATAAATCAGGATAGGAATAACATATCCCTCTGAGAATCTTAAGAATGAGATTACAAACGTACTGTCTTTAATTTTGTGTAGTCACATCTACACATCTTCAGTGTTATGGGAGTTGCGTGCTTTCAGACAGGCTCATCCATCACTGTTTATCCGTGGACCCGTTAACTCTCTCTCTGCTGTCCGTCAAACTGTCAGCTGACCAAAGCACAAAGCTCAGACTTGGCCTTCCAGCTTTATTCGCCGTTTTTTACGGTGGCCGGCCACAGCTCCGGGCTCAGCCATCAGCAGCAGCGGGACGGCCCGTGTCAGCAGCCTCTCGCCTCTCGCCTCTCGCTAATGGGTACCAGAGGAAGTGGAGTAGAACCCAATTTGAGAGCTGAAAGTGAACATGAACTGGCCTCTGACCTGCTGGGATATTACTGTAAAATTAGGCGCAGCGTAGAGAAGGGGAAAGTGTAGAGAGGGGAAGTTTTACAGAAAGTTGTCTCCGCTTTTCGGTAATTGCCGTTGAAAAAGAAAAGACGAGCTTAAAAGAAAGTTGCATAAAGTTTACAGTGAATGTATTTTGAATGCACTGTGCAAGTTGAGGGTTTCTTTTACTTTTATCTTAAAAACAGCCTGCAGAGTCAACAGTCTCCCACTACATTCAGTTCTCTTCAAACTTGCCAAAGAGCTGCCAAAGTGAACCAGTCTATAACAAACTATAGCTGAAATGGCCTGTTCCTCCGTTATGTCACTCGAGCACAAACCTTTGTCGACCTTTGCTTCATAACACAACAGGGACCGAGCGGCGCACACAAAGGCGCTCGGGCAATTTCCTGCTGCTTCTGCTGTCAATCTGATACGGCTCTTATGAAAACCTCCATATCAGATGTCTTAAAGCAGGCTAATATCAACTGCTTTCTTTATATTTCCCAGCTCAAGCTTCTGTATTTAATGGTCACAACAGAACCAGTTCAAACGAGTTGGGACGCTTTGTTCAGTGGAAAGTAAAAAAAGAATAATCTTCTGGTGTTGAAACTTCCATTTTTGCTTTAATCTCTTAAGGTTTCTCCAGTTCGGCTTTACTCAAATTTAAAAAGTGTCTTGATTCCAGAGTTTACAGCCTCATTTGAAAGCTAAGACTTACAAAACTGAGCGATGAATTTTCACGTCGTATTTTTGATGGTTTTGAAAGCTTTTTTGTCACGTTTTTGCTTCTTTTTTGTTGTATTTTTGTTTCTTTTTTGTCATTTTTTGTTGCTTGTTTGTTCTGTTTTGGTTTCTTTTTGGGGGGTTTTCTGTGTGTTTTTGTGGCATTTTTTTGTTGTGCTTTTGTTTTTTGTCATTTTTTGTTGTTTTTTATGCGTTTTTGTTTTGCTGTTTTGTTGTTTTTTATACGTGTTTTTCTGTTATTGATGCATTTTTGTTGTTTATTTTATTGTTGTTATTTATTTAATTTTTGGTTCTTTTGATGCATTTTTTGTAACTTTTTTGATGCTTTTTTCTTGCTATTTTGACACTTTTTTTTCAAGATTTTGTTTTGTAGATTTGGGTAATGCCGAACATGGAGAAAATTTGCTCAGTTCCGGTGGGGGTTTAGAGGTTAACCAGGTTATAACATCATTCTCTTGTCAAAAACCTGCTTGGTTTAGTATTTTTTCTTGATTCAGGCCGTTTGGAGTAAATCTGTTCATTTCGGTTGTTTCTTCTTCTACTGCTGAGGCGCTCTGGTCTGAACAGTGACGTGCAAAATATTATTTCAGTTTCAACACGTCGTTTACTTCATCTTGTAAATAAAATGATCCATAACAATGAACACATTCAACACGGCATCCCAGCTCTGTTTGAACTGACCTCCTAAATAAATGCAGTCAAATCCCTCCTGCCCGTGTGAGATTTGTCTGATGAGATCTTCTTGTCTTTGGTGCAGATGCTGTCCCTGTGTGGACTGTCCCAAAGTCTCCATCGGGGGAACAGCTGAGGAACGGCCTGACCCCGCTGAATTCGGCCGAAGCCTCCCCGGACTACCGAAAGCGCAGCCTGTCGCATGGAGCTGAGGTGAGACCCCAAAAGTCATTTTTATATACAATCCCTTAAATGTCAACAATGAAGTGCCCAAAAGCAGATCTGCAAGCCACAATTCTGCGTGGTATCTCCACTCCCCCCCCCCCCCGTTGCCCCGTTTAGATCCATATCTCTCTTGTTGCTGGTGAAAGTTTGATGGGAGCTGTCAGTTTTAGTGGGTCATGTTGTTGGGAAGAGCTTGATCTGTGGAGGGGGGGGGATGTGTGCTCCTCCCTGGGATCTCAGAACAGGACCCGACTGGACAGCTCTGTTTCCGGGTGAAATATTCAGAACCTGACAGACTCCAACAGACTCCATTAGACTGACGGCTATGAAGTGTCTGAAAACATTAGCGGAACACACTGAATAAAACATGTTATGAAATGTAATGGATGTTAAATGTGATTTCAAGTTACATTTCACAGTGTTCAAGTTGGTTTATGAAACTGCAGCTGTGTATTTATGATATTTAGCAGAGACTTTAATTCTACCTTTAGTCTCCAATGCCACTCACTATATCATGGACCTCATCCA
Source organism: Gobius niger (assembly GCF_951799975.1). Lineage (NCBI taxonomy): Eukaryota > Metazoa > Chordata > Actinopteri > Gobiiformes > Gobiidae > Gobius > Gobius niger. The sequence goes on along the minus strand of NC_136865.1, from coordinate 21,792,930 downwards.
AATTTACACTCCAGTGCGCACTTTGAGATCCGAGGGCCAGTTCCAGACTGTGGTTCCTAAAGGCCAGCACACACAGGCGTTTCTCAAACACTGTGGGGCTTTAAACGCATAATTTATCACTTCAGTATGAATAAAATAAGACACGTATGTCGGTGTTGCAAGAGTGAAAGCAAACCTAGCTCTTTCTTGCAGGTTAATTTCGAGGTAGCGCCAAACACGAGTTTCACATGCTCCAACTGAAGCATGAGCCCTCGGCACGGTTTCTCTGTCTCTGCTGCTCCTCTCGTCCCTCCAAACAAAGGTCATAGCGGTCTCCAGGTCTGTCACAGGCCAGAGACCCGTCTGTTCCTCTGCAGAGTGTTTTCCTCCGTGGCGCCGCATCTGGATTCAGCAGATCCGAATCGTGAGGTGGGGTCGAGGGTCGCTGCACGTCACTGCAACCTCGGTCTGTTTCTCTCAGAAAATAATGGAGGCGGCTCTTTTGCTGCGCGGCAAAGCGCATTAACGCTTTTAATGAACCCTTTTTTTCCTGCGAAGTCAGAGTTCCTCAGCTCATCCTCTTTTCGCTTAAACTATGCTTTGCCCCACGAGTTTGAAGATTTGTAAGTTTGTTTGCTATTTTCTTTTAGCAAATTAGCTCTTCTACTACGTGGCGATCCAGTGAGCACTCTGCCTCTTCTCTTCTAGACTAAAGTGACTAAATTGTGACTAAAACGAAAAAGCATTTTTGTCCCAAAGACTAAGATGACTGCCAGAGACAACACTGATTGCCATTTGTGATGTCATTGAAGATTTTTTACAAGCATTTATATGTCTTCAGTACTTCAGAATTTAACAAAGCCTTTAGATCAGATATGGGCAAACATTTTGATGCAGGGGCCATAATAGGTTTTTGAACTTGCCAAGAGGGCCAGACCAGGGCTCCAATTGGGGCCTTTTTAAACAAGTACAGTTTTCAAATAGACCGTAATTGCCTAAAGACAGTTATGCGTATATTGGTGTCGTTTCCCCCTTTCAGGCAATGCATATTGGGCTTTATCATGTTTTGTGGGCCAGATTGACTGGCTTGGCCTTAGTTTGCCCACCCCTGCTCTAGATCCAGGATAGAAAACTTTATTACAGCACAACTAAAAGATAGGACGGTCCGATGTCCGCACAACTCAAAGTAGCTCCCAAAATGATGGGGATGTGCGTGATTTTATTAACTAACTAACTAAAAGTTCAGCTCTTTCATTTTGCTTACAGTCGATGCCCAACTTGTATCAATCCATACATTTCTTACATGTCAATTACCATCCAGAGGTCACATATATGTCACATTGATCCATTCACATAAAGCTCTAGTGGATACTGACTGTCAACTTTTCCACGGCGCATCTGTAAAATGACAAAATGTGCAAAGTTACAGTAGGAATGATGGCCCAGGGTTTCTGAGTTTCCTTATAAAGATTTATGTGTCCTGGTCCATTCGACATTTAATTATCCACATATCAGAAAAACAAAAAGCTCCATCAATCTTGTGAATGTAGCGCACTTGCACACCTCACTGTGACGGTACTGTATAATTTATGCTACGTTCGTGCCCTGCTGTGAGTTTGGAAGTCAATCTCTGGTCCACTCATCAGTCATACACTTTGGTCGGCTGCCAGAGACCGCGTTATCTCAAGAACAGACAAGAAATGCATTTGCTTTTGACTAATAAAGCTTTCGCAGTTTGAATTATGTAGCAGCACACGGGCCTGGGCGGAGATTAATTTGTTTGGAGAATCGCTTGTGACAATGGGGCAAAATGCTACTGTTAGAAATCAACCAGGACGGTGTCGCTTTCCCTGTTACACAATGACGCCAAAGGCTACACGTCTGTACCGATAATGCGATAAGTGTTACTGGTGACGTAACAACAGGCTTAGATGTAAACCATGCACCAAAAGTACTGAACTGAACTGAAATAATGTTTTTGACAGTTCAGTTCTATGAGAGTTTTCTGATATTGAGCTGTTTGGCCAAATCGACATTTCAATCATTTCACCTTTCACCTTAACAAATCAGACGCTTAACCTCTTGCCCCCCGCCTTAACCGAGTGCATTTTCTCCTGTTCAGCTTTACCCAAATCTATCTTTTAGATTTGGCCAGTCTAGCGCCTCTTTTGAAAGCTAAGACCTACAAAACTGATCGTGACTTTTGTATTGCGTTTTTGTCTGGTTCTCTTGTTTTTGTTGCTTTTGTTATTGACTATTTTTTCCTTGCTTTTCAACGTTCTTTTGTCATGTTCTCGTCACTTTTTATTATTTTTTTTAGTCGTGTTTTAGTTGCTTTTTTATTGTGTTATTGTTGCTCATCCGGCACGTTTTTTGTGGGTCTTTTTTTTTCTTCTCGCTTTTTCATCACTTTTTCATCGTGTTTTTGTCACTTTTTTGTTGTATTTTCATCCTTGTTTGCGTCGCTGTTTTGACGCTTTGTTTGAGAAGCTTTTAGATTTGGGTAAAGCCGAACTGGAGGAAATGTGCTCGGTTCAGGTGGAGGTTTAAAGCACAACTGTCATTGCAGCCCATTCAGATTGAAATTAAACATGTTGTATTATATTTACTAACTTCCATTCTAACCTGATGATGCAGACTACTCAAAAATGCATTGTCATTTGGCACTAATTAAATCAATGACATTTTTACATTTCTACACCTTGTTTGAAACACATTTTTATAAGTGTTTTGACCTTTTTCCAAATTTAAGAAAGGCATTGTATTTTTGTCAGATAGTTGTAGTCTCTTTGCTTTGCCACCAGAGGGCAGCAAAGTCCATCAAGCTCAACCAGTCATCATCAGAGGTTTGCATTATACAATAACTGGTCTATAACAGTGTAGTGTAGTATAGCCCTATAAACACATTTCAGTGGTGCTTTTTGCTCTCAGATCTGTAAATGAAAACAAACTAGAGACTGACATGGTTACAATTTTACCTAGTTTTTGTCAGTAATTTTGTCGGTATTATAAAATTATATAGAAATTGTTAATAGAAGATAGCCATTTCACATCTTTGTGTTCTGGACATAATTTCATAACTAATAATAGCGTTGACACATTTAGCTCCTGTTGCCAGGCTGGTACCAGGCAAAAAAACAATCAATTAGGCACTGGTGAATGGTGATGATGTAAATCATAACATTTTGACATGGGCGTCACCCCAGTGATTCCAAATGTCAGTGGGACTTTCCTGGTTACAAAACATACAAAGTTGGCCTGTAAAAGTCTCCAGAATTGACCTTTGTTTCGGCTCAAGCTCTTCTTGGCTTCCGGAGAAGAAAAATGTGGAAAAGACGTTTTGAGAGTTTTTATTGTACAGATGGTCTTAAAGCTAATTGAAATGGTAAGAGGAGGGACATTTTGGGCTCACACTGTGATAATATCTCTGCAGCCGATGCCTGTTTAGGGTGTGGTCCATTATGTTATGCTTAGTTACATAACAATTACCGCAATCGCTGATAACGCCTGGTGATAGCAGCACAAAGCGAGACGGATGATGCATGCTGGGTAATGGAGTATTGGCAGGAAAAGGTGGATGCAGTCTCTAAACCAGGGCAGCTCTGTACGTTACATCACTGTTTCCCATCTACGTCACACTGGGACTTCCCCCGAGCTCTGCCTCTCTCTCTCTCTCTTCCCTCTTTCGTGAAGTGGGAGGGGATCCGAACCTGCCCCTATCCCGTGCTGAATATGAGCTAACAAGCACTGAAAGGGGACCACTAGTGCAAGCATTTTTCCACACAGGAAGGCGAGTGAGAGAGAGAGAGAGAGAAGAGGCTTTTGACAAGACCTTTATTTTTTTGTCGAATCAAGCGTTTTGTTTTCAGACTTTGAAGATTTCTTGCCTCCTGACTTCCTTCCCTTTTGGAGATGAGATCCAGCGTGATGCAGGTCAAGCCAGTCACATCACAGCACTGCAGCGTGAGTGTGTCTTTCTGGTCACATTGTGTGTCGACTTTGAGGAAAAATCCGCTTTGTGTTGAATAGCCGAGGCGCTCGGCTTTGTAAAGACCTGCATATGCTGAGAATATAGGATGAAAAGCATAGGCCTGGAGGGGTTACCCAGAGTGCACTTCTTCAGCAGTAAACACCACTCCACTGTGAGTCTTTGTGAGTTCATAAATTATCCAGGAAACATGCCAATAGGGCCCTCTCGAGCTGTGCACATTACTGCATGTTTTGATGAGGGATAATGGGCTTGCAGTCTGTAATTTGACAGAGAAAGATGAGGAATGTTACTGCTTTGATGGTGATTAATCGATTAACTGTAGAATTATAAGGCTCTGTCTTTGTTCTGAGCTGTTCTGAGATACTTGGGTTTAAAGTTTTCACCTCTCACAGAATGAAATGGAGATGGGTAATTACTTTTTGCTCATAAAAACCTCAAACATGCACAAAATTCCCGATAGGACTTGTTGTTTTCTTGCAGCATCAGTGAGATCAGGTTTAATCAGTAAGTAAAATCATCATCTGCTCAGGATTTCTGCGAGGCATTAAAAAGCATCAAAAGATAAATGAATTGCGATAAAATTGAGGCAGTAAATGTCCTTAAAGAGGCAATATGTTTTTATGTGATAAAATTACCTTGATATTTGGGCGTATTTGGCCTTTTAGTGACTCAGTGGCTTTATAGGTGCATCGTGCCACCTTTGCTTCTATGATGTTCCACTGTGAGGGAAAGCAAAGGTGCCGCGATGCACCCATAAAGCCACTGAGTCACTAGAAGGTCAAATATGTACCAATATTAAGTTGTTGTTTCACTTAAAAGTTGCATAGTGCATCTTTAAAGAGGGGGTATTATGCTTTTTTCAATCACATAGCACCAGTCTATAGCACACTACAATGATGACCAAACCTTCTGTTGGTCTGTAAATGCAGTAAATTAGAACAACTGCCTTGTATAAAATTGCTCCCTCAAAATGGCTGTAGGGAATGTCTTGAAATAGGCCTCTGTCTCTTTAAGAACCTCTGACCCTTTCCAACACGCCCCCTCCACACGCTGTCTGTGGCATCAGTGGGCTCTGCTGAGGAGCAGTGGTTGGTTACTCGGCTGGTGACGAAAGTTCAGAGGCGTCTCCAGGAGGTGGGCGCGTTCCTAGGAGGACTCAGGCAAACCTATCCCTAAAATGGCTGCCATCAGAGTTTTTACAGATTACTCAAAAATACGTGAATGTGCCAAGGCAACACTTCAGGCATGTTTTTAATGAGGGAGTGACATAATACCATGATGTAAAGCTTGAAAAAGTCGATTTTGCATAATACCCCCCCTTTAAAAGGCACTAAATTGGGTTCCAACTGACATCAAATCAAACATGTCCAGGACAATAATGATTGTTACTGTAATTATGGTCCAAAACTCATTCATCTGCCGTTTTGGCTGAAAACAAATTTTTTTGCTCAAAAGTTGTGTCCATTTTGAAACTTTTATATTTAAAAGCAAATATAAAAGTTTACCCTCTTTTTTCATTTGTGGCGTTAAAACACATTATTTGGCCGTTAAAGTGGCATTCAGAAGCATTAAATCTGACTTGCTGCCACCTGTAAAATCCTGCAGCCACACGAATAGAGGGCATGGCCATTTTAAATCTATAGCAGAAATCGAACCTTTTAACATTGCAAATTGAGTGGAAAATCAATGAATAACAATGCAGACTGTCCACTCAATCTGCTGCTGTTGCCGTGATGGAATAATCACTGACATGCTGTTGCTATGTCATGACATCACACGCAAACACTGACAGCGTAAAAGAAATCTCAGGACTCCTCCAATAACTCCAATCCCATGTCGAACTGGGTAAACGACACCACTTGAGTTTAAAAAATATAGAAGTTGAGGTTTAGTCTGGTATTGAAGATAAATGGAATCATAAACAGGTACTGAACACATTTTGATGCCAATGTTTGATGCCTGTTGGGTCCAGGGACAGCACTAAAGAAAGTTACTTGGTTGTTTCAGCTCAAAAAATGATATACATGGAAAAGGAATAGTATTATATGGGATAGATTAACATTATTGGAAGTAATTCAAAATTAAAACAGTAATCTATGACATATAGGACCAAATGTGAAAGGAGTTAGTTGTCTCCTTTCACATTTGGTCCTATATGTTATAGATTACTGTTTTATTTTTTTCAGTGGTATTTAGCCTTTACTATTGACTTGAACTGACTTTGAAAAAGAGGGCTGTAATATAATTGGCACTTCCCTGGTGATAAAAAGGTCAATAAAAGTTTTCCAGTGCATACAGTAGTAACAGCGGCTAACTGACCATGTGTCTCCTCTAAAGGGCTGTAATTTATGACTTTACTTCTTTCAAACAATGTCGGAGTATGGGCCGACACTTTTCCTCACTGTGCAGCCACAACAACAACAGCAGACGCATTCTTCCCTCATTAAGTCACAGGACGGAGTTTTGCTCGGGAGCATTGTGCCAAGATACACCGCATTAGGAAAGGACTGCAATTACGCCAAACAAGCAAACTCTTTAAGAATAACACCTTAGTTAGTTCCCCCTCACTACTGTTGCAGTCCACAGTATGTGCACAGTGAGGACACAGTCATTTTAAGTAGACTCAAAATGTCAAAAAAACTAAACAAAAAAACAATAACACTTTAGATAACAGCTCGCAAGTTCCATGTGTAGGTCCAGGTAACAAATAAATAAGTAAAGTAAGTTCAGTAAGTTAAGTAATTACAGGTAATAACACATTAAAGTGCAAGATTTAATAAAGGTGTACAAAGTGTAATAAAAGTGTGCATAGGTAGACCTGTCACGATAACACATTTGAAGTTCGATATATTGAGGCAGGAAAGTATCGCGATAAACGATATTATTGACTCTAACGATACTAGATACTGTCAACTCTCAAGCACAAAAATGTGGCAATAAACATAAAATATAATGTAGCTCAATTTGCTTCTATTAGATATCAAAGTTTTACAAGAAAAAATAGGGGGGAAATGCTATAAATGTACAGGTGATAAATATCGAGTCCAAAATATATAGTTTATCTGTTATAAACGATATAGTAATTATCGTGACAGCCCTATACAGAGGGTCTCACTTTAGATCACAGCCGGCGCTGAAGTTACACACTGGGTGTATTTGTGCATTAGTTATGCGGCCATTTCCCCCAATTTCTTAAACTTGTTTGTCCTTTTTGAAGCTGACCAGGCACATCTCTATATGACGGTCAAAACACCGGCAACTACACATGTTACACCTTTGTTACACCTTGTATATAGTTGTTACACTCTGTACACCTTTGTTGCACTTTGCATATAGTTGTTACACTCTGTACACCTTTGTTACACCTTGGTTATAGTTGTTACATTCTGTACACCTTTGTTACACCTTGTATATAGTCGTTACACTCTGTACACCTTTGTTACACCTTGTATATAGTTGTTACACTCTGTACACCTTTGTTGCACTTTGCATATAGTCGTTACACTCTGTACACCTTTGTTACACCTTGGTTATAGTTGTTACATTCTGTACACCTTTGTTACACCTTGTATATAGTTGTTACACTCTGTACACCTTTGTTGCACTTTGCATATAGTTGTTACACTCTGTACACCTTTGTTACACCTTGGTTATAGTTGTTACACTCTGTACACCTTTGTTACAACTTGGTTATAGTTGTTACACTCTGTACACCTTTGTTACACCTTGGTAATAGTTGTTACACTCTGTACACCTTTGTTACACCTTGGTTATAGTTGTTACATTCTGTACACCTTTGTTACACCTTGGTTATAGTTACACTCTGTACACCTTTGTTACACCTTGGTTATAGTTACACTCTGTACACCTTTGTTACAACTTGGTTATAGTTGTTACATTCTGTACACCTTTGTTACAACTTGGTTATAGTTGTTACACTCTGTGCACCTTTGCTACACCTTGGTTATAGTTGTTACACTCTGTACACCTTTGTTACAACTTGGTTATAGTTGTTACACTCTGTACACCTTTGTTACACCTTGGTTATAGTTGTTACATTCTCTACACCTTTGTTACAACTTGTATATAGTTGTTCCATTCTCTACACCTTTGTTGCACTTTAAATGTGTACTTTTTGTTCCCTGTACACATGGAGCTCGCCGACTGTAATCTAAAGCATTACCAAAAAACCTTTATTAAAACTATATTTTGTAGCTTACATTTACACTGGAGCAGTTAATAACTGGCTGCATAGTATGTAATTTGGATTTCTAGTGGTTTGTTGTTCAGTTGTTTAGTTTCTGCAAAACCTCGCACATCCTCTCTTCCAAACAGGAAGTGTGCTCATTACTGCCCACTGCAGATGAACATACAGTGTCCTAATTACTCGAGTACAAAGCGGGAGCCTCCCAAAGTCCCTCTTTAACAAATAAACTACGGCCTGTCCTTAAGAGCGCCATTAGCACTCGCTCCTCTCCGCTCTCCACAGCCTGTTCTCGCTGCTCCCCTGTGCTCGCCTGGTACAGCGTGTGCTCCTTGTATAATGTGTTGCTTTGGCATGAACTGAATAAAATATGCAGGTGACAGAGCCGCTCCCGTTCGCCTGGAAGCATCCTGCCTGTGTTTTTTTTTTTTTTTTTTCCTTCTCTAACGGTCTCCGAGGAGCGGAAGGCACTGCAGAGTAATGAAGCAAGTTTGATTCAATTTCTGAGTGTGTTACTGACTCGACTCAATTGCCAAATCAATGCATGAATAGCTGCCGTGTTGTCCTATGTTTAAACTTTCAAAAACATCTAAACAACACATATAGGAACAAACCATGATGCTCTGATACAGTTCATTTTACTTATGTTTAAGATGAAAGTGTGTGACAGAGATGAATGGACTCTGGATCTTGACCAGTGTGATATAAATGAGGCGCTGATCTTTGGTATTTACGGGCCACTTCTGAAGCTGCCTCTAAATGACTCTGACCTTCTCTTCAAACCAGCGCTGAGCGATGACCGGCTTAAAACGTCTTTAAGTGCACACAGCCAGTAATAATAGATGAGGCAGCGAGGGGCTTTTGAGTTTGATTATAAGTCTGTTATGCTTTGGTCCTTGAAAAAACGAAATTGACCATCAGCTTTTGAATTTGTCCTGTCGCCAATCTTCTCCTCGTCCTTAAGTTCGTGCAATTTTTCATCTTTCTGTTGCGTCGTCGTTCAAATCCAGCTTTCAAAGTTTAGTTCACCTCAGCCTAAAGTTTGAGAAGCCGTAGTCTAAACCGTAGTGGTGATTTTTGTTTACCCCTGGTTGTTGTTCCCTCTGTCCCGCAGCAGCACTCGGGGCCGGAGGAGCTGAGTCCGTCTGAGGAGCTCACGGACTCTGAGGACAACGAGGAGGAGGACCTGGGCGTCCTGGACGACCAGAGGAGCATCATCCTGCACCTGCTCTCACAGCTCAAACTGGGCATGGACCTCACTCGGGTCAGTCAGCTTCATGTTCAGATCGACCTGACAGCTTGAATTAGACTCTGCAGTCTTCTCAGTAGCGGCAGGTTGTGAGATGGGCGTGGTAGCTCCGATCATTGTTGTTGTCTCCATAAAGAAAAACAACTGTCTCACACAGTCCACTGGGAAGAGGCCAATGTAGTCCAGCTTGATATCCAAAGAGATGGACGCCTCAACCAACCCATTTTCCTCCCAGCCGCCCACACCTGCCTTCACCTAGCCACGCCCCTAATTACCACAAAAAAAAGTCGTCATGCGCTCTAATATTTCATTGACCCAACTTTAGTTTTTATTATAGCATGTGTTTGCGGTGGCGTTGTTTCAAAAAGCCTCTGCAATGTCCAAAGATCCAGTGTTGCATTAATTTTCACAAAGATCTTGTATTGATGATGGAGGAGCGTGACAAAGCCACATCCCAAAGATTCTTAACCTCGTACACCCCGCCTTAACCAAGCATATTTTCTCCAGTTCGGCTATACCCGAATCTAAAACCTTCTGGACTGGAGCTTGCAGAGTGACGCCTCATTTGAAAGCTAAGACCTACACAACGGATCATACCTTTTTTGGCGCGTTGTCACTGCTTTTTTGTCACATTTTGTAAGTGTTTTTTGTCGTTGTCTTTTGTCGTTTTTTGGTCACCTTTTCTCCGCATTTTTGTCACCTTTTTGTTGCTTTTTCTTGTTGATTTTTTGTTGCCTTTTCATCACTCTTTTGCCATGTTTTTGTCACATTTTGGAAGCTTCTTGTCTTTTTTAATCACTTTCTTGTCATGTTTTTGGTTGCTGTTTTGTCACTTTTTTCCTCACCTTTTCTCTAATTTTTGTGGCTTTTTTATGCTTTTCCGTCATGTTTTTACCACTTTTTTGTTGCTTTCTCATCACTCCTAAGTCGTGTCTTTTTGTCGCGTTTTTATCGTGTTATTGATGCTTTTCCAGCACATTTTTGTTGCTCTTTGGCCATTTTTTAAATCTCTTTTCGATTTGGGTAGTGCCAAACTGGAGAAAATGTGCTCAGTTCATGTGGGGGTTTAGAAATTCATTGATGGAATAACCTGGTCATTCAGGATGTTCAGTCAGTCATCTGAACCTAGACCTGACAAACTGCAGCAACCCCCGATCATAACAGTTGGTTTAATCCAGATGGTGCAGTGTGTTTCTAACTGTGGTGTTAATTTAGAGAAACCAAGAAAGATTTTAATCCTTCATCCTTGCTTCTTCAGGTGGTGCTGCCGACCTTTATCCTGGAGAAGCGCTCGCTGTTGGAGATGTACGCCAACTTCATGGCGCACCCCGACATGTTCCTGTCCATCACCTCCGGGGCCACGGCGGAGGAGCGCATCGTCCGATTCGTGGAGTACTATCTCACCGCTTTCCACGAGGGACGGAAAGGCGCGGTGGCCAAAAAACCCTACAACCCCATCCTGGGCGAGACCTTCCACTGCTCCTGGGACGTGCCACGGGACAAAGTCAAAACCGGGAATAGAACCAACAACCCGGGGTGCGCCCAGGGGCTGGGGAGGGGTCTGAATAACGCAGGGGACGACTCGGGATCTTACAGGGTGCAGTTTGTGGCCGAGCAGGTTTCCCATCATCCTCCAGTGTCGGGGTTTTACTGTGAGTGCAGAGAGAGGCGCATGTGCGTCAACGCTCACGTCTGGACCAAGAGCAAGTTCATGGGCATGTCCATCGGGGTCTCCATGGTCGGGGAGGGTAAGTTTTCTTCTCATATTTTATGTCTAATACTGTAATTGAGCATAACCTTATTCTCATTTAAAGCGGGGGTATTATGCAAAATCAACTTTTTCAAGCTTTACATCATGTTATTCTGTCATTCCCTCATTAAAAACATGCCTGAAGTGTTGCCTTTGCACATTCACGTATTTTTGAGTAATCCGTAAAAACTCTGATGGCAGCCATTTTGGGTATAGCTTTGCCTGAGTCCTCCTTGGAACGCCACCACCTCATGGAGACGCCTCCGACCTGTTGTCACCAGCCGAGTAACCAACCACTGCTCCTCAGCAGAGCCCCCTCCCCACTGATGCCACAGACAGCATGTGGAGGGGGCGTGGCGGAAAGGGTCAGAGGTTCTTAAAGGAATAGGCCACCGTTTTTACATACTGAGATATGTTCTTACCTTAGCTTTGACGAGTTCTTTAGGACTTGTCTGGTCTTCACCCGTGCCTTCAATCACATAAACACAGCGCAGACGGCGTTAGTATTTAGCCTCTCCCTCTCTCCAATATAGCTCCAAAACAGGTCAAGATAGAAGCTACCAAGCTCTTCCACGTTTTCCCTATTTAAATATGGTTACGTGAAGTGTTACACTACAAAGTATAATTACACAAAATTAAACAATGTGGATTTTCTAAGAGGATAAAAGGGGGAACTGTAATGTAAGGCGTAGTAATACCAGGAGTAGTTTGGCATCCGCACAGTAAAGTGAAGATTACTGCGCAGTAAAGTCAAGATTATTGCGCGGATTTCAAACTACTCCTGGTATTATTACGCCTTACAATATAGTTCCCCCTTTTATCCGCTTAGAAAATCCACATTGTTTTATTTTGTGTAATTATACTTTGTAGTGTAACACTTCACGTAACCATATTTAAATAGGGAAAACGTGGAAGAGCTTGGTAGCTTCTATCTTGACATGTTTTGGAGCTATAGAGGAGAGAGGGAGAGGCTAAATGCTAACGCCGTCTGCGCTGTGTTTACGTGATTGAAGGCACGGGGGAAGACCAGACAGGTCCTAAAGAACTCGTCAAAGCTAAGGTAAGAACATATCTCAGTATGTAAAAACGGTGGCCTATTTCTTTAAAGAAACAGAGGCCTATTTCAAGACATTTGCTACAACCAGTTTGAGAGAGCCATTTTATACAAGGCAGTTATTTTAATTTACTGCATTTACAGACCAACAGAAGGTTTCGTCATCATTGTAGTGTGCTATAGACTGGTGCTATGTGATTGAAAAAAGCATAATACCCCCTCTTTAAAGGAATAGGCCACTGTTTTTACATGCTGTGATATGTTCTTACTTTAGCTTAGACAAGTTGGTGCATAACTGTCTGGTCTTTGTGCATGCGCTCAGTAGATAGACCAAAAGACCAAAGACGTTGTTAGCATTGAGCCTCTCACAGCATATTCCTGTAGCTCCAAACTGAGGTGAAGTTAGAAGCTACTAAGCTAGCTCCCTATTTAAATACAATTACGTGAAAAGTTACACAATCCATGTCTAGTTACACAAAATTAAACATGTCGGTTTTCTAAGCTGATAAAAAGGTGCACTATATTGTAAGGCGTAATAATCGCTTAGAAAATCAACATGTTTTATTCAAGTCATCGAAGCTAAGGTAAGAACATATCTCGTCATGTAATTTCAACCTGGATAGACTCAAACAGACAAAAGCAACGAAAGAGAATAGAAAGAGTTCTTGTCATATGTAGATTTTTGGCTATCAGACCCCGGCAGTGGACATCGATATACAGATTATAGTTAGTATGGATGGGAGGCCTGAGAGGATGCAGCAGGCAGAGCCGTAGGTGGAAGAGGCAGAGACAGGGTGGAGGTGGGTCACAGCACAGCTGGGAAGTGCATGAACCACGAATGAGGGAGGCTTTAAAGCAGAACCGATGGCATTGATTGGCTGCTCCGGTGTGGTTCTGTGCTAAGGTGGAGGTGTGACCCTTGCGGACACGATCATTGGGTGGAGGTAGGTAATGCTGAAATTGGTTAAATGAATTGTGTCAAAAGCAAAAAATCGAAACTTCTGGGAAAATAAAGCCATTGCTCGACTATCTTTCCTGCATATGTTGGTCTAAAACACATTCAGCTCCAGTTTTGGTTGAAATGTTTTCCTCAAAAGTTTCCCATTGTGTTAATTTTGACTTCCTGTTACCAATATAAACCCTGCACTTCTACTGCTACAAATAGACTTTCCTCTATCAGCACGTTTTTGGGCTATATTGGACAGCACAGTGAGAAAAGGAGTGAACTTGTATTATATCTGATTAGCCCCTCTTCTCTTAGTCAGCTAAATGAAGTCAGGATCAGGATGTCCCGACTGTCCTGTCCCACAGAGGGATAGGAGTTCTCCCATAACAATCAATAAACCCTCCTCTGTCAGCAGCCCATGACGCAGCATTCCCTCCCTATATCCACGGGTAAACTTGGCTAACACAAGTGAAGAGTTGTGCTTTTGACAGGCTCTTTCATCAAGGCCAAGCTTCACATGATCACACGGCATTTGGAGCCACAAAAACAACTTCCTTATTCTGCTTTATTCCCATCAATGCCACAGACTCTTGTTTGCACCCAGCTCTGCTCCTGAACAGCATTGATTACACGACCTCTTCCCCGTACCAGCGTCTGTTTATTTATGCATTTGTGTTCTTAATCATGTGTCAAGCCTCTTGTCCAATCACTCAGCCGTTTCGAGGGGATCCACTTACAAAAGCAGTATTTGAAATTACACTGACATCACCGAGCCTGTTTGCCCCGTCTTTGTATGTACCTCATATCTTAAAGTAACACACGTGTAGCTCCGCTGAGTATCTCAATGTAGGGTCGCCGCTCTTCTCACATGAGCTGAAAAGCCCATTCAAGCCCGCCGCTGCCGATGCCTGCGGGCCATTGTGAGGATGTGAATAAGGCCATCTCAGTGGCATTATTCGAGTTCTGCGCTAAAAGGCCTTTCGATGGCTATACAACGAGGGCGCTCTTCTTGTAAACACGCGCTTATTATGGGAAACATTCATGACTCGAGGAGAAGGTAACAGGCATGTGCTCAAGAAGAGTCCATTAAGAAGTGCATGAATAGCACAGAGGTGGTTTTGTGAGACTCTAAGCACGTGTCTTTGCCCGCTCTGTGTCAGTTCAGTTGCAAAATAGGAAATGCAGGTTTGTTATAAAGTACCATCTTATCTTATCTTATTTTACTATACTTTCGTTTTTTATTGCGAACAACAGATCATTTTGTTTATTTTTTTGTCGCTGATTCACACAGAATGGTGGCCCTTGAATGTGAAAGGAAGGCAGTGCAATTCCAATGTGAACATTCCCCGACCTCGCATATGGTTTTGATATCATTTGTCAGGAAAATCTTTGTCACATTAATGGAATTACAGCACAGGTAAATTTAAGAAAGATGAAGATAATGCAAGTCCAGAGCAAGAAAATGTGCTTCAAGATCGTACAACCGTTATAGCTCTAAAAGTAAATATAAATTCAGTGATGGGGAGAATGCTTACTTACAAGTAAACTGAATACTTGCCTTAGAATGTAATGTATTCTGTTACTTTGTCCAATCAGAGTGCTGTATTCTGAATACTAAGAATACTTTCTTGTTGATTTGCATTATAATCATGCATGAAAGCGGCATATGATTAAAAACATGCAGCTACAGTTGTTACATCGCCTGCTAACAACTTATTTGCCACTAATTCAGAATGCATGAAAGCACTTTACGCCCACAGCCCAAAATAACATAGAGCTATAAATATGCTTGTAATTATTAAATAACTGCAATGTATTCCTTTGATACTAGGAAAGTAACTTTATTCTAAATACTCTCAAATGAGAGAGTAACTTTACCAGAATCCTCAAATGAGTATTCTAAATACATGTATTCAGTTACTCCCTAACACTGTAAATTGAATGTAATTTAGTACAGATGAGAAGTGAAATGTCCTTAAAGGGACTATACGGAGTTATAAATTGTAAAATTATCTGATTTCCTCCCCCTAAATGTTCCAACAATGTCCTAAGGTGTAGAATGAGCCCAGACCTGTTCACCACAACTGCCTCTAAAATCCTGCACTGTCACTCAAAAAGGTGTTTCTTCGGGTCCGAATTGCCGTCATGCAAGAGCTTAATATAGAAGGTGCAGTTACACGTATGACCTGAGGTGGCAGTAGTGAGTACAAAATGGCTAACTTGCATCTAGCCCCTTTAACTCAAACAACACAGTCCAGTAAATGACTTGGAAAATCAAATTTGAACAGTTTAGGGGCAACAGTGACACAGTTGGTAGAGCGGGTCGTCTCATATTCGGAATGTCGGGGGTTTGAATCCCGCCTCTTGCAGGTACACACTGTCGTTGTGTCCTTGGGCAAGACACTTTACCCTCCTTGCCTCCTGCGTGTACATTGGTGAATGAATGAGAGTGAATGTAGGTGGAAAAGTGCTATATAGGTTGAAAGCACTCAGCACGATGACAAGTGTTTTGGTGCAGGAAACTTTATCTCATCATCTGGTTGATCGGTTCACGACAATCAAACTATAATTGGCGGCCACAATGTGAAAGTCGATGATAATAGTTTATCTGTTGCTTAATTGTGCTTAACTTTCCTCTTGTATATGATGAAAATCAGTAGCAGGAAGTGAAAACAGATAGTCGAGATGCCACATACCAAAACAGATTAAATTAGGTCTTAATAATAAGAGAATTAGATTATCCACTTAAACAAAAATGACAACAGTGTTTCAGACTGAGGGAGTTGCTTGTGACGGAAACTTGAGGTCCATTTACATCTGAATGTAGGGCCATAAGTCCATAGTATTTTACTTAGACAAACTTGATAACAGCACCTTGATCTAAATGATAATGAATAAAAGTTACAGAATTAGTGTGGACAATGACAAATCATTTTAACTTTTCTTTCTTTTAATGTTTGTAAACTAAAAATCAGATCCATTGTTTTCATTATAAAATTGTAAAAAAAAAAAAAGAACACTGCATCAAACACAAACTCACCCTCCTCCTATTCAGACAAAGTCCTTTTTCCTTCTGTTTTAGGCGTGCTGTATTTGTTGGACCACGATGAGGAGTACGTCTTCACCCTGCCCTCCGCCTACGCCCGCTCCATCCTCACCGTCCCCTGGGTCGAACTCGGGGGCAAAGTGTCCATCAATTGTGCCAAAAGCGGATACTCGGCCACAGTCACCTTCCACACCAAGCCGTTCTACGGAGGCAAGGTCCACAGGTCGGTGTCACGAGTCACATGACACACTGAAGAAGTCAGATATTGAGCAAGCTGAAAGTATATTGTATCTTTGTGTGCTCAGAGTGACGGCGGAGGTGAAGCACAACCCGACCAGCACCATCGTGTGTAAGGCTCAGGGCGAGTGGAACGGGACGCTGGAGTTCACCTACAGCAGCGGGGACACCAAAGTCATGGACACCAACAAACTGCCCGTCACCAAGAAGAAACTCCGGCCCCTGGACAAGCAGGGGCGCTCCGAGTCCAGGTGACAGTATGAGCCATGAGAAGAAGACTCCACTAATGATACAACATCGCGGTGCTCACTCTACTTTCCCACGCTTATCCATTCACAAATATTGACATGTTTGGTATCTATGTGTCATATTAGTATGTAAGTGAACCAAGATGACTATTATTATTTGGAGATATACAGTACATCTGCAGATGTTGCAAAACTGTATAATACT
This sequence comes from Gobius niger, assembly GCF_951799975.1. Taxonomy (NCBI): domain Eukaryota; kingdom Metazoa; phylum Chordata; class Actinopteri; order Gobiiformes; family Gobiidae; genus Gobius; species Gobius niger. The sequence continues at coordinate 21,776,021 of NC_136865.1, read as the reverse complement.
ATATAATAACTATACTATTTCCCCAAATCAGGCTTTTCTTGCACTCAACATCTTCAGCATCTTCTCCTCCTCCTCCTCCTCCTCCTCCTCCTCTTCTTCTTCTTCTTCTTCTTCTTCTTCTTCTTCTTCTTCTTCTTCTTCTTCTTCTTCTTCTTCTTCTTCTTCTTCTTCTTCTTCTTCTTCTTCTTCTTCTTCTTCTTCTTCTTCTTCTTCTTCTTCTTCTTCTTCTTCTTCTTCTTCTTCTTCTTCTTCTTCTTCTTCTCCTTCTCCTTCTTCTCCTCCTCCTTCTCCTCCTCCTTCTCCTCCTTCTCCTCCTTCTCCTCCGTCTCCTCCGTCTCCTCCGTCTCCTTCTCCTCCGTCTCCTTCTCCTCCGTCTCCTTCTCCTCCGTCTCCTTCTCCTTCTCCTCCGTCTCCTTCTCCTTCTCCTCCGTCTCCGTCTCCTCCTCCTCCTCCTCCTTCTCCTCCTCCTTCTCCTCCTCCTTCTCCTCCTCCTTCTTCTCCACCTCGCCTGCAGTGTCTCGCCTTTAACTGGTCCTTGTTTGTGTTAGGTTTTGGTTTAGTCCCACTGTTTCTCTGATTACTCTTCCTATAAAATCTGATCAAAGCGCTTTTGTTAACACAATTTCAGATTATACAAACAACAAAACAAAATAATCCCCTGTTTTTTTATGTCTATTTCTGTGTTCTACTTCCTCATTGGAAATAGACACAGGATGTGACATAAGAGGAGGTGCTGGAGACTTTCAGTGGTCACGTTTTGTAATAGAGATTTTCATTTCCTTTTTCTCACTGCTCTGTCGAACGATTAGACTGGGTGAACACACAAGGAAGGTCAGGGCTGCCATAACCTCATCTATTTCTTGCTTACACTGAACCATCCTCTACTCTAATATTTGAACATTTCGGCAATAATAGGAAAAGGCAAACATTCCATACCAGCTGCTGTGCAACCATACTGTATAAGGGCCAGGAGTTCTATGCTCCCTCGTACTATACCACGAGTGTTTTAGGATTTTTTTCAACTTTTCTTACTTATATTACAACTGTCCTACCAAATATCAACATTAAACTAAGCAGCAATTAGAAAAACAAATAGAGTACGCTCTCATTTGTTGCCTGAATAAGTCTTTTTTTAGTTTAGGTTTCAGACTCTTAGGACGGCTTAGACTGTTTATCCCTGTGAAGAACTTATTTGACTTCTCAATATTCCCTCAGAGGTGTGAATAGTGTGTAAATAACAGAGATATTTTCTCACGTGCGTAGGCGGTTGTGGCAGCACGTCACAAAGTCTCTGAAGGAGGGGAACATCGACGAGGCCACGGAGCATAAGCACAGGCTGGAGGAGCGACAGAGGAGTGAAGAGAAGCAGAGAGCAGCCAACAACAAGCCCTGGGCGCCCAAATACTTCACCAAAGAGGTACGGCCTATTCGTTATTTAAATTCTATACCCAATGTGAACGGGTTATGTCTTTGAACAAACCAGGTGCAGTACATACATCATAAAAACATAAAACCTTTCTAAATAAAGGGTTAATTCACTGTATGTTCCCGTCACTAAATAGTACCCAGAATCCCTCATAATCCCTCTCGCTTCCCCCCACATTCCACCTGCTAGCCCCAAGTAACAAGTTAAACAATCAGAGAAATGCACGGCCAGTTACAAACCAAAACAAACATGGCGGCTTACACAAGTATAAAGAAACTATACAGTGCAGGAAGTTCCAGAGTTTGATTCCGGATCCGGTGTTTGCATAGGTTTCTCTTGCCAAGTTTCTATTGCTAGTACGATAAGATTCTCTTTAGGACCAGGATTGCCCTGAAAAAGATATTTCTGAATCTCAATGGCACTTTCCGGATTAAAGCAGAACTAAGTAACTTGTTTACCTTAATAAATCCTTTCCGTAGTCCCTCTGGGAGTAATACAAGTGTTGATGGGATGATTGGTGGTGGTCTTTCATCTCCCCCTGGTGTCTCGGGCCAGAAAACCACCCTTGCAGCTTTCCCTGCTCTGGGTTGAAGGCACCAATACACACTAATGGAATCACGAAGAAGAAGCTAACAGGCTAACGGGCAAAGCTATCTGCGGGCAATTGCCACTTAAACAGTATTTACCATAAATATATATAAAGGCTAGATGTCTCATACGTGCTGCTGGCCAATGGAGGGCGGCGGCCATCTTGCCACAGGGATAGGGACTCATAACATTGTGTTTTATGGTGCATGTCCTTTTAAATAACCATAACTTGCTCAATTTTCTACCGATTTTCAAATGGTTTGGTTTGTTATAAACCTCAGAGATGTAGGTATGACACTGCAGAAACTCTTTATTTCAACATGTTCCATCAGACTTATAGCCACGTTAATAACGTTTGTAAGAAACCAAACCGTTTGTAAATTCGTGAAGATTTCAGCGAGATATGAGGATTTGTGCTCGTGCTGATCACTCACTTACTTGAGCTCACCAGAAAGCTTCCCTGTGGCAAGATGGCCACTCGTTATGCCGGAAGTGACTGCCTTAAGACCTAGCCTTTATATAGATCTATGGTATTTACAGCCAAGTTTGAGTGAAAAAGAATTATCTCCATTGTGTAATTGGATGTACAATATCCCTCCCTCCTTTTTGTCTTTTCTATCAGTGTAGTATTTACTTAATGAGTAAAGAAAAACCTGCTATGTCCCCTGCAGTGGCGCATATGGCCTCTAGGGGTATAAATTACTTAGTTTTGCTTTAAATAAAGGTTAAACAAAAATGATAAATTGGACGAATGTACGCTGAGCGAGCTCCAAACTTCAACTACAGTAACTTGTTTGTTCTGTGCTTGTGCGTCAGGGTGAGAGCTGGGTCTACAACGCTCCCCTGTGGAAGTCGACCTGATGACGGCGCCGCTCCCCTCGGACTGAAACACGTGTCGGGCCGTCTCCCGCAGCAGAGGGAGGACGACCCCCTGATGACCTCTGGAGATGTGCGCACACACACGGACCCAATCCCATTTCGCAAAATTTGAAAAAGAGACGGCGTTTCCCATGAATCTCCTCTGTGGGCGCGAGGAGGAGGAGGAGGAGGAGGAGGCGAGTTTTGTCGAAATGGGATTCACTCCGTACGGACCTAACGCGAGGTGCCAAATGGAGGGTCGCTCTTCGAAACCAGTAGGAAATGTTTCGGACTGGACTTTTTATACGTAGAGTAAAGACTATCGAAGTAATTGAAAGTAGAGTATTTCTATTTTTCACTTTGCCAAGGCCTTTTTTGCACATGCACAGTACTGAAGTGCACCACTAGTGTTTTATAAAGTATATACTGTATGTGATCACCATGTTTTTGGTTCGGAGCTTTTTGTTCATCGTGCAGCATTTGAATGACTCAGCGTAGCTACAAAAATCACCGTTTTACCAGAGAAACTATTTAAATTGTAGACCTTGCTTTCCTCCATCATTTAAATCTTTTACGAGATGTTTAAAACTTAATCTAAATATAGAGTAGACCACCATTCGACTGTGTTTTATCAATGTGATTTTTCTCTGTAACTGTTTATATCAGATTATCAATGTTTTTTGCAAAGTCTCTAGACTTGCAGTGCAGCCATAACCCAACAGGGGGCATCAGAGTTTCAAATATACTCACTGCCATTTGTTCATGTTTATTTAATTCAATTGTAACCAGATGTATTGTAATTGCATTTATACAGTATTTATTTCTTAATCATCGGCTCAGTTTGTGCCCATTGCCGTCCAGATTTACATTAGTTTCGTTAGATTCACTCAAACATGTTGTTTACGTCAAATCTTTATGTAATTAACCCTTCGTTATAGAGCTGCGTCCGGGTCCAAACTGTTTTATAAGAGACTTTAATCGGTTTAGTTATAGCTTGTTACACATTGAAAATTTAAAATATGTTACTCTCAAACCTTTGGACCAAAAATAAAAACAAGAAACGATGTCATAAATATATATATTATGGATGTACAGAATCAGGGGCAATTTGGGAGGAAGGGGAGAGCTCAGCTTCCTAGTAGCCTGACGGCGTGCCTGGGATTTAGATATATATTTTTTACGTCCTGGTTGTTTTAAGATTAAATCAAAAGGTCAAAACAGCTTCTCAATAAATGTTAATACTATTTCTTCCACTTACATCTTTTTGCTATTGCTCAATTTGGTTTGAGAGTAATGCCATTTCAATTCCCTGTATTTAATATTATAAAAGTTCCCAGTGCATATATTTCTGTACAATCAAATGCTTAGGCTTTGTCAGCCAAAATTAGCTTAAAGGGATATTTCAGGATTTTTGACATAAGACCTTATTTCCTAGCTATCCAGAGTGCTTTCTGAAGATTTTTTTTTAGTGCTAGGCTAGCGCATGTCTATGGTAACTAGTAGCCTGCATTCAAAACCTCTTCCAAATCATGGGGTCGTCCTCCAAACGTTGCCATATCTGATTTGTAGAAAGCTCCTTTGTGAATTCCACATGTAGTAATGCCGTAAACAAACTACTGTAGATCCGGTCGCCTATAGCAGATCACTCCGCCGCTGCATAGCTTACAACCAGGAAGCTGATGCTGCTTAATTATAAGTTATTTTAAATTCAATATGGTTATATTTAAAGAATTATTCAGTCAACACAGACATTTATATGGGTAGTCTGGTGTTATAAGTGATTTGCCTCAGGTGCACTGTGCTTGGTTCAGACTGTTTTTAATGCAGGCTAGCTGATACCATAGACATGCGCTAGCCTAGCAATAGCCTAGCACCGCTAAACTCTTCGAATATAAGGACTGCATGAATTAAAAATATAAAATAAAATCTACAGAAATCAACAACGCTCTGGATTATTAGGAAATGAGGCCCTATGTCAAAAATATCCCTTTAAATTGAGTGAGCTCCAATGCGACCCGGGATTAGAGGAAGTTTCTATTCTGAATGTATGTCAGCTTAAATTTCCATTATGTATTTACCTTATTACAAACACGTTATATAGTTTATTTATATATAGTTTGGCTTCATGCTTCAAAAAAAATCCAACATATTTTCCATCACCTACCTCTGATTGTCACTCGCAAATATTTCAAATCTACTTTAAGTCAATGCACTCCAGGATCAAGTATTCACACTATTGTTGGAAGTTTTTACTAATACTGCCTTATTCTCTGTCACTGTTTAAGCTGTACTAAATCAGGTGCCGGTCAGTAGCCTCAGTCAAACTCAGAAACTAGTGTTTTTGTTTCTCATTTTTAAGCCTTACGCAGAACTGCTGTGGGTCCATATTCTGATGTAGCTCTGGATTTAGACGGACAATAAAGACCAGTGAATATTTATCAACATGTCTGCCGTCGGTTTTTATTTCCTTGTTCCTGACCCACAGTTGACAGGAAAAAGGAATGTAACAAAACAATGGTTGCTCTTTTCAAAGGTTTCACAATTACGTACATTTCAGGGGGAATAATAATAAAAAAAATCTCATGGGAATAAATGGGAATTTATGTGAATTAACAATCCTGAAAGTTGTGTCTTTACAAACAGATACAAACAGCAAGAATCTGATTTTAAAGGAGAGGACAGTGTTGTGAAAGGATTTAGAGACTGTTGTATCATGTAGTCACTCCTATTGGTCAGCGTCTGTGACAGGAGAATTGAACTAATCACAGTGTTAGGGACTATACAGAGTTTAAAAATGTTACAATTATGTATCTTCCTCCCCCTACATGTTCCAGTCATGTCCTAATGTGTAGAATGAGCCCAGACCTGTTCACCACAACGGCCTCTAAAATCCTGCTCTGTCACTCAAAAAGTTTTACTTCAGGTCCGAATTGCCGTCATGCACAAGCTTAATATAGAAGGTGCAGTTACACGTAAGACCTGAGGTGGCAGTAGTGAGTATAAAATGGCTAACTTGCATCTAGCCCCTTTAAACTTTACCTTTTACACTCCTTTTATTAAATGACACCTTTGTTTATCCATTTTACATCTTGGTTTGTTGTTGCTCCCCTTACTCTAGCAGAGCTGGGTTGCAACAATTGGAGGCTCGTCCGGGATCTAACGCCCATCCCATAGAGTTGTACATTTCATTGGTTTGTATAGGTACGTTTTTTAATTGTTTTTTTTCGAAAATTGGTGTGGTTAAGTGTGTGGTGGATTGTGGTGTCATGGGTTTTGCTTGTGGGAGATGTTGTTGGGTCCTTTGTGTGAAACTCTGCCTCTGAGCAAAGCCTTTGGTTTTGAGGGAGTGCTAGGCTAGACTGATGAACGGCCTGATCAACCGCGCATCCTTCCTGTTCCGGACTCCTCTCGCATCTTTTTCCCCAACTCCTCAGACTGGGCTCGGTTGGAGTTGTCCCTGAGTGGGTGTGGCCAATTTCGCAACTCCACTGTAGCAGCCCTGGCCTTCCTTCGCCCTTGCATTTGCAGGTAAGTGTACAACAGTTAATTAGTAACAAAAGACATTTGGTATCTAAGGGGGAGGGTGTTCAGAACCGTGCATAATAAAAGGATTGTTTTTGTGTGATAGAGGTGTTTGTGGTTCAAAGACCTATAGGCTATTTAAAGGGTAGTTAATAGTTGAATATTCTTGTTTAAGTGTTTTTGACAGTTTCTATTGTATGAAAATCCCCCAAAGCTGAAGTTCCCACTGAAAGGTTCCAGAAAGTTTCCTTTATAGCACAGTAATAGGATAGAAATAGCATATAGGAAGAACAGGGATCATGTATTTTGCAGCCCTGTTTATAAATGAGAAAATATCAACATATATTTTCTGGTAATTTACGTCGCTCCAGGAAGTGCACAAAATCCCTGTTTCAATAAAGAATTTGAAAGCGTGTCCTCCATTCAGTGAACATTAGCTGTGGCTCATGTAAATTTAAACACGGAAGAGACATAAATTTTTTATATACACTAGATTCCTGCCGTATGGGGGTCGAATGTAACCTATAGAAAATGCTTTTATCAAACAGCACTTTTTTTAAGATGAAGAGAACAATCAATTTTATCATCTATTCCCTGTTTTGTGTATTTACATGTGTGGACTGCTGTTTCCCTTCTGCAAACACATTTACCTGCAGGTACTAATGAAGAAACCTTGAATCTCTGTTGGACACAGGTAAGAATGTCGGCCACATTGCAAAAATAAAACCAAGAAGGTTAAATCCTGATGGCCTGAGTTATGGTGTTCATTCAGCTGAACAAATCGTATTAAAAAAAATATAATCTGTGAACCAAAGTATTGTGAAGTATAGTAAGTCTATGGTGTATCCTGCTTGAATTAGATCAGTGGCTTCTCACAGTATTGTCTCAGTCAGAAGGCGAATGCTGCCATCAAGTGGCTTCACCATTTAACCACCAGTGCATTTTTGACACGACTTAAAAGATACTATTTCATAATGAGTGTAATGAAAAAGAAAACTACACAAAAAAGTGCAGACATTAAAGGGATATTTCAGGATTTTTGACATAGGGCCTCATTTCCTAGTTATCCAGAGTGTTGCTGATTTCTGGAGATATTTTTTTTGTAATTCATGCAGTTCTTATGTTTGAAGAGTTTCGTGGCGCTAGGCTAGTGCAAGGCTAGTGCATTTCTATGGTATCAGCTAGCCTGCACTAAAAACAGTCTGACCCGCTCCACAGTGCACCTGAGGCAAATCACTTATAACGCCAGACTAACCATATAAATGTCTGTGTCCATAGAGTAATTTTTGGAATATAACTGACCTTGCATCACTTGAATGATCGCATTTTGAGGGACTATTTTCTAGCAGATCACTCCGCCGCTGCGTAGCTTATACAACCACGAAGCTGATGCTGCTCAATTATAAGGTATTTTAAATGCAAAATGGTCCAAATGATTCTATCGACACAGACATTTATAAGGTTAGTCTGGAGTTATAAGTGGTTTGCCTCAGGTGCACTGTGGAGTCAGACTGTTTTTAGTGCAGGCTAGCTGATACCATAGAAATGCACTAGCCTAGCACTAGCCTAGCGCCATGAAACTCTTCAAATATAAGAACTGCATGAATAACAAAAATAAAATAAAGAAATATCTCCAGAAACAAGCAACACTCTGGATAACTAAGAAATGAGGCCCTATGTCAAAAATCCTGAAACATCAATCATCAATTATCATAACAAGTATCAAGATCCTTACATGAGTAAAAAGACGGTTAACTCCTCCCACTGAGTAAGTCTGTAAGGTCTGTAGCTTGTTGACTTGAGTGTCTCTTGCAACTTCCCTTAAAAAAGTGCTTCTTGAAAAAAGTGTCAAAATAGCAACAAAAACGTAACAAAAAAGTGAACGATAAAGTGATGAAAGAGCAACAGAAAAATGTCAAAAATGTGACGAAAAGGCAATGAAAGAAAATGTCAAAAAGTGACATGCCAACAACACAAAGAAAAAGAGGTCAAGAGGTTAAAAAAATGTCATTTATTGAACTATAAAGTTGTTTTTTGGACCGGGGTAAGGAAGAATCTACCTTTGCTTTGTTGTTTGACACTTATTTGCAAAAACAAACTACAGAGTGAATAAAATCCGTATTTTTACTAAAACTCTTGACTGCAGTATTTGTCTTTGTTATAGGACATGTGTAAGAACAAACAGAGAAGCCTATAAAAAAAAAGTACAGAGAAACGGCTGACAATTGTTTTTTTCAAGTGTTTATTCAATGATGGCTGAACAGAAGTTAAAATGTGTAAACTTTGAAGAGACAAAGAAGAGGTGCTGGACATGTACCGTCAAACGAACCGAAAACATCGATGAAGGAAGATCTTCAGTATAAAAACAAAAAACCTCAATAACATGAATCGACACAAACTGCACTTCACATTAAGGCTTCGTTCGCCCTCTGCAGGCGTCTGTGATATCGCACGGAAACTGTAACTGCAAATCATCAAATAACAAACGGATACTTAAGTCACTTGTTTAAATGGTTAGAGAACAAGTTTTTTTGCCAAAGCGTGCATGTACAAGAGTGTTCATTAGAAGATGGTGTAATCAAAACAAAAATCACATCGCAGTGCCCATAAAACGATCACACAGAAATGACAGAGCTGTGTCCCAAGGGAATTGATTCTTTTGAATGTAGGACGACTTTAAGTGGATTCAATTAAAAAGCAAAACAAACTGTAGTAAACTGTAGCATAGGTTTATCATTGCAATACTTACATTCACAGAAAGCTCAGTGTAATCGATATATTTTTCTTGCATTCACTTTTTCTGGCTTACAATGAAATGAAATGAATAAGAAGCTCATGAATATTGTGCTGCAGGCAGGGACTGGACCTCAACGCTGATTAAAAAATAAAATAAAGCCTCATTTTGAACATTCCTGATCTGCCCCCGTGACACCAAATGTGCACTTATCAGCTCACAATGCTTGTTTTGCAATGACCTCTCAAAATAATAATTATAAATTTGAATGACCATCAAACCAAAGGAACCTCGAAGTGAAGCAGGGACATCGCCATGGAGACGAGCTGGTGGTCCCCCCACTTCCGGTAAAGTTATGAGTTTATTTTAAAGGTATTTTTCACTAGGGCCTGGTACCGATAGATGAGACCACTATGGGTATTGGGGAAAAAAGTTCAGGTACTACAGAAACAGGCACCAAAAATCCTTTACATAGCACGTTTTGTTGCCTGTTCAGTCCAGGGGGAGCACTAGGACTAGCACTAAGTTGAGCACATTTTCGGCTTTACCTAAATCTGAAAGCTTCTTGAAAAAAAAGTGTCAAAATAGTGTCAAAAACGAGACGCAAACGAGGATGAAAGCGCAACAACAAAAAGACAAAAAGGCAACAAAAAATGCACACAAAAATTACCCCAAAAAATTGAAAAAAGCGTAAAAACGTGACAAAAACATGACATAAAAAAAGCCACTAAAGAATGACAAAAAAATATGACAAAAAAGTGACGACAACGTGGCAACAACACGAGGAAAAATCCGTTTTGTAGGTCATACAGGCTGTCAGCTCCAGTCGAGAAGCTTTTAGATTTGGGTAAAACCGAATAGGAGAAAATGCGCTTGGTTAAGGCGGGGCTTAAGAGGTTAAAATAAGTGATCTTTTCAGGAATAAATTAATATTCTTGTTCTGTTTTATGGTTCTAGATACCAAAAATGTTTCGAAAGGTATCAAAAAAAAGCATTGTTCTGGCTTTGGAATGTATTCATTAACAGCACCGATCCTTATTATACACCAATAAAACCATCTGTAATGAAACGCTTTCAATTTAAAAGGTAAAATCTCCAAATTTTCTGAGTAACTTTCAGATCAATATTGTAGGTAGTCGTTTAGCTTAGCAATGACACAATGAAATACTCAACTATACCCCTTTTGTTTTACTTTGCACAAGAAATAGTGAGTCCACATGTTGAAGCGCCTTAAAGCAGTACTAAGTAACTCATGCCCCTAGAGGCCATAAGCGCAACTGCAGGTGTCGTAGCAAGTTGCGATTTTTTTATATATTAACTTTCCGTGAGAGTAAATACTACGCTGACAGAAAAGGCGAAGGGAGAGAGGGATATTGTGCATCCAATTACAATATTTTTTTTCACTCAAACTTGGCTGTTAATACTGTTTAAGTGGCGCTAGCCCGCAGTTAGCTTTGCCAGTTAGCCTGCTAGCTTCTTCTACATGATTCCATTAGTGTGTATTGGTGGCTCTGGTCCGGTGGCAGTCAAGTTGCAATTGTGGTTTTATGGCCAGAGACACCGGGGGGAGATGAAAGACCCCCCAATCATCCCATTAACACTTGTATTACCCCCAGAATGCCTACGGAAAGGATTTATTAAAGCAATACTAAGTAAGTTGTTTATCTTAACTAATTTGAGAAACTTCATTGCACTCAACTTTAAGCTAAATTGTCTACTATATATATTTTTCATTGGGACACAGCTCTTGGAACCAGAAATCGTAGTTTGTCAACAATCCTTTCACGAACGACAAAATGTGAACACAAAAATTTCCTCACAAACTCTTTCAGTTCAGCCAAAACAGTAGCTGAACATTTCCAGTTTATCCATTCACAAATATAAAAAAATGAGCGAGTTTTGACCAGCGATGAGGCACTAGGCTTGCTCACAGAACAAATAGCTCCCCCCGCAGGAGAGGAGGAGGCCTAATTTATTAGAACTACTTTCCCTCCCCCCTCCCAAACGTCTTGCTTCTTGTCATTTTAAAAAATCCTAGCAGCAAAATGTACAATCTATTTTGCAATTAATGACGGAAAAAAAACCAAAAGGGACGTTGTAAAAAGTTCACATTCGCTCCACAAACCCGACAACAACAAGCCCCTCCCCCCCTCCCCCTCTCTGTACAAGAATTATTGCATTCACGGTTTGCAATCGAACAAAAACGCAAAAACAATGACAGGAATCAAAGGGAAAGCAAAAAACTGCATGTAAAAAAAAAACAGGGGAAAAATCACCAATATATTAGCAATTTTGACATTTCATAACACCACGTATTTACACAGTTTAGGCCAAATTTTCTGTAAGAATGAAAGTTACAGGAAGAAGTAGGCAGGAGATAAGAAGTTAAGGAGATGAGAAGGGCTGCACAATATGAAATGCAGTACTTTATCTGTGGTAAAAGTATTTATATTGTTATAACAGGATCCCCAATTATGTTGTTTGATTTGGTTTAGGAGCAAATAATATTAAATAGTTTTTTTTAGCACCATAAGAAGAGAACCAAATATTATTTTTGAATGGGAGTTTGTAGTTTTGCATGAAAGGATGAGTTGTGCCACAAGAGGGCAGTATTGGGGCAGAATCTATTGTTGGACTTTACTATTGTAGCACAAGATGATGAAATTATGAAAATGGTAAATACTTAAAGGAGCTATACCTGATTGTACAAAGAACAGGGTCACTCAAATTTCAAATTGCTATTTTCTGGTCTACACTCACCTCAAACTTTCCTAATGCATTTACAACATCAAAATTCATCAAAGGGACTGAGTTTAAACCAGGTTTCATAACTTTCAGGGAGGAAAACTGTCACTTCACTGTAAAAAATGCCTACAAGCCTGACATTTTATGACTGTTTAAAAGGCTTTAAAACCAGTGTTTTTTGGATAAATGTCTGATTTTATCATATACTAAAGGACAAAACAAATTTCATCCCAATACAGAAAATTAAGAAAATCAAGCATGGCTCCTTTAAGATAATATGATCAACCTTAACTCTAAATATTACCCAACTCAGTATGAATGACTGGTAATAAATATATTCTTGGTAATAATTTGGAAACAGGACTGCATAATGCATTACCTCTTCCCTAACTAAAATACAAACACTTGACCAGTGACTGCAGTGGCTGATTGTATCTTATTAGCTACTTTAGGTGATCCAATTATAGTTTCTGTCTACGCCTTGATTAGTTGACGTTAGCATTAGCATACTGCCGCTACTTTCAGCATGCTATTGCTAGCCGAGGCATTTTGTGCAAGTTAAAACAAACTCAGCGATTGAATTCTCCAGGTTCTTCCTTTTAAAATGAGGTACAGCATTTCCACTCAGATTTAGTCTGTGAAAGTTATGTTTTAAAGTGGTGGGAAACAAAACTGGTATCGGTTCAGTATCGGATATTTGTAGCCGATACCAGATATCGCATTTTTTCCAGGTATTGGCTCCGATATCCACCAGGATCGGATCAGCGCATCCCTACAAATCTCATTATGGGAGAAATTGAGCTTAAAGTTAAGGTTGAAACACTGTATTGTAGAAATGTGTCTACTGCAATTTACCCATTGTGCACCAAGTATCACTGGGGCAACTTGAGGATGTCAAAAAAAACAGAATTATTGGTTCCAGGACCCTCCGAAAGACTCATATTCACACCAATAGAAAAAGGGCTCCACCATGACGCCCTTATTCTTGGGGCAACTTTTGTGGTTTAGGATCGAAACGCTCCTAAATGTGGGGATATTATGAGTTTTCTCCATGTTATATTGATTATTTAGTTTACTTCATATTGCGCAGCCCAAAAGAAAACATTAGTCGTTCCTCCATTCCGCATACCATCGCTGTACACGCGTCAGGAACTGTCCCGGCTCCTCTCGATCGTCCATTTAAAACAGTTCGCATGTGCCAAAGTTCAATGGTCGACAGGTCTTTGGTGCAAAAAAATCTCCTCCCGAACCGTTCCTCCCCGTACCGATAAGTAGTTACACGTAAAACAGAGCAGCCCTATATGCCTATCGCCACACATTCAAGTAAAAAAAAAACACAACAAAGAAATGAAAACAAAATAAAGGTCAAAAGTTCCTTGGGATAAAACTGAGCACTTCTGGGTTACAGACCAGATATGACGCTTCATCCTCCTGGACACGAGGGGGCGCTGTGAAGAGACACACGCCCCCCTCGTTCAGAGCCACACAGTAGCTCCCGGGTCCTTCTTCATTGGTTGTTAGAGGTTTTCTTCACACTTTTTTTTCCCCGCTCCTTTTGTCCAAAAAGAGTCAAAAGTTTGCGTTTTTTACTTTTTTTGCAGTTTCTTGCCTTTCCTGAGCAGTAGCTTGTTCTTGATGTGGCCGCGCTTCCTCTTCGTTGTCTGTAAAACAAGACTGCGTTAAATTTGGTTCAAAAGGAGAAGCTCATCAAGACGTGTCCTCAGTGTTCTGCAGCAGTGTATGCAGCAAATCTAAACTAACTGAATAGCTCTTGGATAAAGTGTCGCAGCACGTTCCCTTATTACGATGTTTGCTTATATAGTTTAGACAGGCCTTTGTTTGACGGCAACCATGGTTCAAAAATATTATCAGTGGTCAAGGTCCCGTGGTGAAGGTGAAGACGAGTGCATTTATCAGAGGTTTTAACTGTGCACTCCGTTCTTTAGGCTTGGACCCTTAATGCAGCACTGTCCTACACGAATGTTTGTTGCTGAATCATGTAGAATTGTTAAATTTGCAATAAAAAGCATAAGCTCCTGTGTGTCAACTCAGAACGAAGCCTGAGGGCCAACAAAATTGATCTAAAGGCTACATTTGGCCCTTGGGCCACACTTTCGGCGGTCCTAACTCATCTTCTTGTATCCGTTTGAGTTGCACCTGTACGTGAAAGGTCTATAGAAAAGCTGAGTGGTGGCAATAGTCCAGTGTAGTGCAGAGGGAGGTAACGCCAGGCCAAAACCGAACCGCTGGTCCTCAAGAGGATTTTGAGGAATATTATTACACAAATCAGAGATCAAATGCCTGCTCAGGACTTCTTTTTGACTCTGTGGTCGCCTCTGCTATCCACCATGTGCTGGGCCCCGGGCAGCACAGTGCGGGACAAAAACAGACTGAACAAGCTGGTCAGGAGGGCCAGCGGCGTCCTGGGCTGCCCCTGGACTCTGCAGAGGAGGTGAGGGACAGGAGGGCATTAGCCAAGCTCACCTCCATCATGGACAACAACCTCTTTGCAAAAACTACAAGCAATAATCTCTTTATCTGTGTCACTTTATCAACCACCTGCACTATAACTGTAAACCTGCACTGCTAATACTGTTTATTTTATTTTTTATTGTTTATACTTTTTGCCCCTTAAAGTTTTTAGTCATTGTATATAAGACACCTCTGTTTACTATTTAAGTGTGCACATTTCCGGTCTATTCTGCAAACCCTGAGTGTTTTTCTTCGCTGAAGTGAATTTCTCCATTGTGAGATCAATAATGGCTTATCTTTCTTATCTTAAAGTACTCTAAAAATGTGAAAATTTCTATCAATTCCTTCAAAAAACTGCCATTTAGGCCAAATATGATGTAAAACACTGGCATTTGTACAAAGTCATGCTTTACTTCAGCCTAAAATTGGACGATCAAGAATATCGGCCCTCCACCAAGTAAACGTGCCTAACCCTGGTGTTGTGGTTATGTTCTTACACACTAATCAGAGGTTGTGCTAAGATATATATATCAATTCAGCTTTGAATACAGATTTAACTCACAGCTCATACTTGCATTGTGCTTTACTAGTCTGTGTTACAACTTTCATATGGCACTACACGTTAGTCTTTATTCATTCCCTCCATACTACGTGGTGATAAACTGCTATTGTCGGCACAGCAGCCCTGGGGTAAATCAACAAATCCGACCACCATAAACCACATCCTATCCGCAAACCGTATAGAGAGAAAATGTATTTCTACAAATATGCAAGAGATGTTGTACAGCCTTAAATGAATTGTACCAAAATAGTTGGACCCTCGAGCATAAAAAAAAGAGCTGTCAAATCACTGTGAAACAACAAATCTCTAATAACAGAAGGATAGTTTCACATGAGCAGCTTCTATTTCGTGACCATGATATAACGTCTTCAAATTAGAAGAGGATTCGAGACGAAAATGGGCTGTTCAGAGTTAACAATGGGCACAATTAAAAACCAATTAATGCGTTGCTATTGTTTAGGCAGTTGCAGTAAAAGCCCGGAAAATGAAGGAGGACTAAAAATAACGATTTGCTCCCTAGCAACAAATATTTTTCCGTGTTCAGGACCTTAAATGGCAACATTGTGGGCGCCGCTTTAGATGCAACACTTACAAGACACGGTTATTTTTATCCTTGAAATAAAACAGGACTTCCTCACCTTTTTGGATGTGTACTTCTGCTTGGGCACCACGCTGCGCAGCTTGTGGTCAAGGGACTCTCGGTTGTCCAGGTGCTTGACTTTATAAATCCGCACCAGCCAGTGCTCCGACGTGAAGGCCTCCTCTAAATGTTTGAACTTAATGTCTTTGTTCCCGATCTCCACGTTCCTCGTCCTGTCGAAGCCCGGGGGCGTCCGGAAATCCAGCTGCGGATGACAAGGCACGTCAGACGGGTCTTTGGATTAACCTCGAACGAACCTAACCAGAACTATGACTGAGACTCGGAGTGAAAGAGCATGTTTGAGACCAAGTTTTGATTTCCAACAGAGAACACACCATCCACACTGCAAAAGTCAAATAAATTGAGACACAATGAGTATGTTGCTTGTTATTTTCTATCCCTATTGCACTAAATCACCAACAGCCATCCCTGCAAACCCACAAATGCTACACAGTTGCACCGAGGGAAACATAACTCATTTCTGATTGGCTCCATTCTGAAGCAGTGTGTCTGTTACTGTGTCTTGTTAAGGCAGTGCTTATTTCAGTCATGCGCACAGCTCCAAATCCTTCCTTTACCGTATCTGCCTTTGCTCCTGTTTCCTAACTATAGCCTACAACTATTTTTTATCGTACGCATTTGTCAGAGAGCTCATCACCGCTCCGGCTTCCTGACACGAGTATCCTTCGCTCTATTCACAATCGGCTGCAAGCTGACAACTTCCTCCAGCGTCTTTTTCCTCTGGTACAAATGCCTCTTTTCAAACCCTCTCCTGCCTTTTATACCGTTTATTGTTCAGGCAAAACCATGTCCATCAATTCACCCGCTAGTAGGAGACACATACAGTATTCAGAGGAAAGTTCAGGTTAAATAAGCACCTTACTGTCCCTGAATGAAAAAAGGTGTTTCAATATAAGCTTTTGCAATGTCAAAAGAGCCAGTGTTACATTCATTAGTATTGATAATGGGAGAGTGACCACTGTGCAAAGCCTTCTCCAGCACATCCTGAAGATTCTCAATGGCGTCAAGGCTCTGCTGTGGCCAATCCATGTGTTAAAATGATGTCTCGTGCTCCCTGAACCACTCTTTCAGAATGTGAGCCCGATGAGCCCTGGCATTGTCATCTGGGAATATGTCCGTGCCGTCAGGGAATAAGAGATCCATTGATGGAATAACCTGGTGGTCAATCAGGATGTTCAGGTCGTCATGTGATCTCGACGACAAGCAGAACAAGAACAGTTGAAGTCTGCCATATCAGACCCCTGCAAGAGGGAGAACCACCTCATTGGATCGGGACAATGCCCGTGATATCGGCACGGAGAGGAACAAATACCACTGTTGGATCAGAGAAGCCAATGAGATCCGGAAGCCCCCAGACTGTGAACCGGTCCGACGAAGAAACATGGGGTTAATAATATAAACTATATTAAGTTACTATATGGAAACAAAGGTCTTCATCGGACTATGAAACGAGCTCAAATGACTGAAGTTGATGCTTGATTTCACAGAAAAAGGCTTCACATTTGACCAACACAAATATCAGTATGTGTATGTGAGTCTGTGTTAGCTCCTCCTCATTATTTCCCAGGTACAAAATCACACAACTGCTTTGATTTAGCTGATGAAGAAACCAATTGGTCCTGAACCTACAGGAAAGTTTCAATATCAATGTATTTTGATCTGTTAGACAGAAATGATCAAAGGAAGAGCATAAAAAGAAAGCTAAAAGAACAGTTTGTTTTGCCCCAACAATTTCAGAGAGTCTTATCTTCAACAAACCTAAATGAGCCGGGACTTGAGTAAAAGTTGACTTGGGGCAAACAAGCAAGAACAAGGCTAAAGCAGTTCAAATGAGGGAAGTTAGGACTAAGTCAAGTCTTAACCAGGTCTAAACCAGAATGTTTGATGTTGTGAAGGAGGCGGGTCACTGCATGGCAATTATTCCAGCGCTAAATGAAGACCAAAGCAGGACTAAAACCAGGACTAAACAAGGCTAATCCTATAAAACGTGCAACTCCCAATGACAATAGAACGTCTTGAATATGAAGTACTTAAACAAGAATAAACAGGTACATGTAAGAAGTAAACAAGGGCTACACGTGGACTAAACCAAGAATAAACCAGCACTAAATAAAGACCAGGGGCCTCATTTATCAAGCTTGCTGCGCATAAAATGAGGCCAAAACTTTGCGTAGCCGCTCCTCTGCGCCAAAGGTGGTATTTCAAGAAAACAAACTTAACGTCAAACATTGTGCTCCTCCACGCAAACCATACAGCTGCCGCACGAGGTACGCACTTTTCAGAAACACCTCTCTCCTCTCCTGAAAGACGAGGAGGCGACGAAAGCAGCGACAAACATGACTTTGAGGAAGTCATGTTTGGTCACATTTGAAATAGTTCATTTGATGATGATTTCAGGATTTATTCAGAAATTACAAAGATTATAATGAAATGAGCAACTTATCACGATATTTGTGTTTGTGTACTTAAGTTGTTGTCCTCATTGGTGCGCATACGTGCACGCTCGTGAACACTAATGAAGCTTTTGAACAGGAAGCAAGAATGATCCCACTGAACCAACTCTGTGCTTTAGTTGACTCATCTCTGGACATAAGTTTGACCAACTGTGTTTAGATCCAAAGCTTGGGTCACAGGCCCTTCAGACACGAGGCCGTCTTTACGCACCGGCACCGCTTCCTCCTCAGACCCCACGCAGACACTGAGCTCTCCTCACTCACACCACCCGGACAGAACCGCTACTTTATCGTACACAGAACCCGAGCTCACGTACAACGTGCGCAATGGTTTATGAATGAAATGCCCCACAGTTTATCGAGTGGTAATAGGCAAACCCAAACCTCGCTATTGGCAAACACTGCCGACACCTGAGGCTCTTCGTCATGTTCTAAACATGTGTTTAGTTTTATTGATGGAATATACAGAAAGATGCCGTGTAATCAAAGAAGCAGAGTTCACTCTTCAGTAAAAAAGAGTGATGTCCGCAGCTTTCTGCTCCACGTGGAATCTGCTAAAAAAAACTTTGCGTACAGAATTTTGCGTAACTTTCCCACGCACTTTCAAAGTCAGAGTCTCACACACAGTTTAATAAATGAAGTCCCAGGACAGAACCACGATTACCTGCATCTCCCCGAATCTGTAGTAGGACATCTTGTACATGAGGCAGTTGAGCAGAGTGGGGGATCCGGCCTTGTCCACTCTGAACTCTCCCTGCGGCGTGAAGTAGTCGCTCTCCTGAAAGACACACAGTTAATTTAGAAAGACGTAAGATCAGGAAATTAAGACGTATTCATTAAGAGGCGCCGAGATAATAGGACCACGTCTTAAAATGCTTTTCGGAATTAAAGAAACTAAAGCTACAAAGGCCCTGAAGGCAAATTAATCACGTTGTAATTTTGGTCACACTCACTTTCGGTTTGATGAGGCCGAGATATTAATGATGTAGGAATTAAGTCTCAGGTTGAAATAAAATATCTACTAAAACATGTTACTCACACTGAACATGGTCTAAATGAATATTTCTTCTTATTATAAATACAAATGCAACATTGTGTAAGAGAACTTTGTAATCAGAATACAATATAGTAAGAATTAAATATTTACTCAGAGTCAGTCAGTGTCAATAAAGTGTTTTGTTACATCATCTTCAGCAGCAGCGGCAGTGGCAGCAGCAGATGTGATTTCAGAGAAGTTGCCAATGATTTACTGACTACTTGACTCAGACCCCGAGGCGAGATTTGCCAGGAAAATATAATAGATTCCTGCAATGGAAGTTATGAGTGATATCTTCCCCCAAAGCAATATTGACGAATAACAACGAAGGTCCAAAGACCAAAATGTGAGCTCTTATTTGCGTAAATGAATGTATATTTCATCATCATAATAATGCCTTCTTTTCTCTGCTGTTTTAGAGAAATGTGATTCTATGGACAATGTCTGCCAGTTCCCTATAAAATACATTTCTAAGGTTTTGCTCAGTACCCTGATGTCCTTTGGGTGCTCCCCTTCGGCGATCCGCACCATCCACAGGAACTTGTTGATGTCGTCGCCGGAGTAACCAATGACGCCGCCGAAAATGATGAGGACATAATCCACGTCCAGGGACCTCATGATCTCGTACGCCGCGCTCTCGTTGGACGACATGGCCTTCCCCACCTGACGACATGCAAACAAATAAAAAATCATTGTCTTAGAAACACCGTTATAAGAGGAGGAGTAAACCACGACTCATCTTGTTTTGATTTTGAATTTTGCATTGTTTTTTTAGGTTCAAATGGAATAAATCAGGCATGAAATAAGATATTGAAATATTTTTTATGATCTATTCACACATCAACTCAGAATTATCTTTTTAATTTTTACGGTCCCAGTAGCACTTTATTATGGCTTTTATTATTGATGGTTGTTTTGTACTGTGTTTTAATGTTTCCTATATTTATTGGAGCAGCAGCAACAACCCAATTTCCCATGTGGATTATTAAAGTATTGTGGGTAAAGGCACGCACATCCACTAAAACCAAGTCAGTGTGATGGATCAAAATGACACTAGTGAAAAAAAGATAAAAGATCCGCACAACTGTTTTAATATAGCTCACCAAGCCCTTCTTCAGACAATTAAGAACGAGCTCAAACACACCTGTACATATACAAAGATGCTGATTACACGGGTCATGTGGTGCCATGTGTCACATGACGCAAGACAGGTCACATGATCAACATATAGAAGTTCTAAATACAAGGACCAAAACTGTACAGGTCCTTGAGACAGTTGAAAAAGATGAATGTGGGCTCACATAAATGAAGCAAGCCGGAAACACCACAAAAAAAACTACACAAAAGTGCAATATTTACAAATATTTACATACATTAGTAAGCAAACATTCATATACATAGACTCCGGGGTTCACTCAAAGATGAACATGAGTATTAGAGAATTATTATTATAGAACCTGTGTATTGGACTAAGTTTTCTCCTCTTCTTTTTGGATTTTATTTTGGTAACTTCCGGCATTGCTCAAGCCATTTCCTGTTATGAAGAAGCAGGAAGTGTTTAAAAGGTCATGGCGGGTTGGATGGTTAGATAGTTTTGAATGGCTCTCTTAGCCCTAGCTGATGGGGAAATAAGGTATGTGTGTTCTATTTTATGTTTGTAATGTTAATTAAACCTAAAACTGATGCACTGTAATATATGTTTTAGCTCTTACGGTGGTGATATACAGAGATCTCACTGGAAATAAAACGGAAAAAAGGCATATCCCACTTGTACGCGTACTCATTCAGCTGGGAGCTACAACCTGAGACACACTTTTAAAGAAAAGGTCTAAGGTCAACATCCTCGTTGAGGCCTTTGGGACTCATTGCATCCAAAGTGTAAATCCAATATGCCCCTCTTTAAAGTAGGAGCACATTCACATTGCCATCTCTTTTCTCGTGGTTTTTTCCAATGCAAGCCAGCCCGCATGACACTTGAGCATGTAGATGAAAATTACAAGTGTTACAGGTTAAGTATTCTCATTCTGATTTTGATTGTTAAGTACAGGACTGAGATTTTGGGATCTATAGGTTCTATGTCCGGTATGTGGAGATTTGTTCCCACAATTTAAGAAAGTTGGCTTTGAATGTACACTTTCCCACATAAATCTATACAATACAGCTCTATGGGAGAGAAACAGCCAAAATGTTTTCCTTGATCATTTTTTGATCCGCCCATCCATTTTCTTCCGTTTGTTTTTTTCTTTCTTTCGTGGAGGCAGCAGTCTGAGCAGAGATGCCCAAACGTCCTGATCCACACAAACCTCCTCCAGCTGTTCTGGGGGGACCCGGAGGCGACACCAGGCCAGTTCAGAGACATAGTCCCCCCCACATTTTTCTTATGGCTGCAAGACCTTTCTACTGGCACATGTTTTTGAATATTGTCACCACTTTTGGACGCCTTTATGAGGAAATAATTAGACCATAGTTCACGTGTGCTGAAAGAGAGGACTTTGAACTTTGTGTGACATTTTTCATTTCATGTGAATTGGCCCAGGAATTACAGAGAAATTGGCAATAAACTATAGAAATCTGCATTTGACCTATAGTAACCTCTCCATGGACTTTTCAGCTGCCCCCCACCTCAATTATAAACTATAGGCTCTGAAGAATGTTGTAATGCCACGTGAACGCGGCCTGTATACAAGCGACTGCGATGTCGTGCGAAGGCTGTGGTAAGCAATTTGATGCAAGAAATAAACAGGCAAAAACAGGGCATTGCTTCCCTTGCGCTGTAACATAATGTGATAAAACAGTGTTAGAGACCTGGATGTATCAGCCAACCATTTACCAAAACGCCAGGCGAAAAATCCCGGAAGTAAACAGCAGCGATTGCTCGTATTGAAAAAAAAGAAGCTCCCCTTAAACTAAATGGAGACGGCGAATGAATCCTAAGCAGTCTATAGAAATCCTCACATGTTCCCATTTCCATACCGAGTGGACAGGCACCATGCGGGGAGTAGTAAGAGGTTAATGCGTGTGAGCCTTTAGGCAGAAAAAGACATCCGCTACGCCAAGGATATACTAA
This sequence comes from Gobius niger, assembly GCF_951799975.1. NCBI lineage: Eukaryota > Metazoa > Chordata > Actinopteri > Gobiiformes > Gobiidae > Gobius > Gobius niger. Next base: position 21,753,897 of record NC_136865.1, on the reverse strand, counting down.
TGAACAAAATCAAACCGGCTGCAATTAACTCAACCCGCCAAAGGAGACAAGTCAACCAGAAAACCTTAGACAAAAATAAAAAATAAAAGGTCTGGAATACGTTTGAGAGCTGCTTTGCACAATGTAGCAATTATAGCAAAGAAGCTGAGAGGGGGAGCTAACACTGACTGCGGGGAAATTACGGCTTTCTTTGAATATCTCAGTGGATTTTCCTTTTTTTTTTATTAGGGAAATCTCTTTCCAAGACTCCGGGCGCTATCCGGACAGAGAAATCAAGTTGTTAAGGCTGCTTCAAAAAGAACAAGACGGCAACGATATTTAGAAATTACAGCGTTGCCCTTTCCCAAAAATGAATGTTCAATTGGTGTTATTCCAGCAAAGGTTGACTTGCAAGATATCATCAAATGGACCAAATGGTGTGTTTAAAACTTCCTCACCTTGTTTCCATGGTGAGGCACATGCCCAAATATAGTAAAAGGACTGTCACATTGGCGGAAAGGCTTAAAATACTGCTACCACCTTTGAGAGATGATTTGGATTTGAAATCAGAGGCAAAAGGTTTTAGACATACGAGTGTTGAGCAAATGGGAATCCTGAGGCTAGCACTTGTGGCCTAGTGCGGTGGGTTTTTTTGCAGCACATGTTTCTGTTGCTAAATATGACGCCATGACAGACCACCATTTAAAATATTAACCAAATTAGGGATACTAATGTGTGTGGCACTGTGTCTGCCTGGCCCATTAGATTAGGCATTGGTGGTTGTTTCTGGCTCCAAAATGCGGTCTTGACACACAACAGTTGCAAAATATTAAATAAAAAGACTGTGTGAAGGAGTTTGACATCTTTTGAAAGGCACACTTGACAATTCTTCAAGGCACGATGGGTAAAAAAGAAGCCTAGGGCAAGACCAAAGAGGGTATTTTTTTTTAGATGCAGCGAAAGAGGACATGAAGTTCGAAGCTGGGAAAGAAGAGACACACGATAGTTTTTTTTTTTTGCTTTGTTGTTTACACGCCAAAAATAAAAGTCACCGCCTGGGTATAACGAAGCACAGAGATAAGAGCCTCGTATTTGGCAGACAAACCCAGGCTTTGAACACACCAGTGCTATGTGGCTGTTGTTCCACGTGTTGTTGTCCACCAGAGTCGTCCTGTTCGCCATCCCCGCGATCTGGTAGCCGTAGTCCCACCACGACATGACCCGCACGTGCTCGTCCGTGTTCTGCCTCAGCCAATAGTACGCCTCCCTGAAGTCGTCCAGGATGTTCCTCGACCTGCAGGGGGCGGCAGAGAGACAGGAATTATCAATATGAAGTTATAGGTTGAATGAGAAGGGTGATCAAATACATAATCACTTTTTTTTTTGCTACAGGTACTTTAACAATACTTGGTTTTCAACATAAATACCTGAACGATACCTATACTAAAACATTTGTATATATATAGAACCATGAAACAGATAATGTTAATTTATTCCTTTTCCTTCAATTTAATTTACTTTTGCATTTGTATCATTTGCTTGAGGTGAAACAACAAAGAAACTTCCATGAACAATTCCCCCCCCCTTTTGCCCCAAATTTTCCTTATTTTTTCCCACACATTTCCCCCCATTTTCCCCACTTTTTTCTCAATGTTTCCATATTTTTTCTACGCGTTTCTTTCTTTTTTTATTTTTCCCCCTCAATTTCACCCCAAATGTTCCCATTTTTCCCCCCTGAATTTCCCCAAATTTAACCCAATTTTTTTCTCTAACTTTAAAAAAAAAAATTATTTCAAATTGTGAGCATTAAACTTTAAATCAGTACTAAGTAACTCTTCCCCCTAGAGGCCATAAGCGCAACTGCAGATGTAGTAGCAAGTTACGATTTTTTAATTTATTAATTGTCTTGGAGAGTAGACAGGAAAGGCGAAGGGAGAGAGGGTTACTGTGCATCCAATTATACAACGGAAATATTTTTTTTCAGTCAAACTTGGCTGTAAATTCTGTTTAAAGTGACGTTAGCCCGCAGTTAGCTTTGCCCGTTAGCATGTTAGCTTCTTCTTCGTGATTACATTAGTGTGTATTGCTTTATCCGCACCGGGGGCAGTCAAGTTGCAAACATGGTTTTCTGGCCAGAGACACCAGGGGGAGATGAAAGACCCTCCAATCATCCCATAAACACTTGTATTACCCCCACAGGGACTACGGAAAGGATTTATTAAGGTAAATAAGTTACTTAGTACTGCTTTAATATAAAGATTTCATATTTCTTGTCAGTAACTGCTTTCGACACTTTGTTTTCCGATACCAGACTGGTATTGTTTAATGGTACCCAGCCCGAAACATAATAATACAACATTCAGTAGTAATAATTCCTAACTCTATGGCATTTACATCATCTATGGCCAAAGCTGGTAAATAGTTAGATTAGTGAGGAGACTTTTGGAAACCTTTTCTTAATAATAATCTTGTTAAAAACATCTTTAATTCCCAAAAGTGACAAGAATAAAAATGGATGTAACATATTAGCAAGATCCCATATTTCCGTGTAAAGGAGGGAGGGAGGGGAGAGTGTTCAGCTTCCTGACAGCCCGGTGAATGAAGCCGTTCAGCAGTCGGCTGGACCTCCCTGCAGAAGGTACACTGAAGACACTGTGCCTGACTCAATTTATTTACAAATTAAAAACCTTCACACAAGGCACAAGTCAACAAAAAATTTGGCAGTAATTTGTATTGGAGTCTGACGTGCTTTCTCAACTTATAAATATTTCAGTTTCATTGCAGGACAGTTAGCTGGGTATATGTTTTAAAATGATTGTGCAATTCATATTTTATTCAAAAGAAAACTGAAAATGCTGAAATTAATCACCTACTCCTCAAAGTCGCGGCGGCAGCAGCAACACAGAAAAACACTAAAAAGTTGGGCCTGAACCAAGGTAGCAGGTAACAACACTGACAGGTTGCTGAACTCATTAATATTTCAGTTTAGGTTTTGACAAGAGGGGCAACAACAGCTGAAAATAGAGCGCTCGTGCATACTAAAAACTGCGGCTTTAACAACATCTTTCCAGCGCCCAAATTCACCTCAAAAATACGCACCCGGAGACAGGCGATCAATTAGCGTGAGGAGGATTATTATACTTGAATGTGGCTGTGGTGGGTGTATGTGAGGGGAATAAAGAGAGAAGTGACAAGCTGCTATCCGACTAGCATTGTCTTGGTTTTATTAATATATGTATGAAGTTCCCTGCTTTGGCCTTCATTGCTTTCCTCCCCACTGCTTAAAAAGAATAATTACAGTTGCAAATATATCCAACAGAATAACTGAGCGAGTTTGGAGATTTTGAGGAGGGCCCGTGATGGCTACTGTCTGCTAAATACAAAGTGTTACTGAAGCAGTTACAGCAAAGAGAAACCCACGATGGATTATTTCCATAAAATGTACATGCGCTCTGTGAGACGTGTCCTTTCAAGATGCTACAAGCTACTGAGCAACCTGACCTTTGAGGTAAAATATTCTAAAAAGTAAACTGTAAAACATGTGGGTGTGGAGACGCGTCGCAGGCGTTTGTTTAGTATTAAAATATTAACAATGTACTTATGTCTTCAATGGTGAATAAGTAAGTATTTAAGAGTAGCCTGGTTTTACCATACCCTCGTACTCATTTAGTCATCAGGTGGGAGGGGTGAACTAGTTTGAAACAATTGGACCTGATTTTTGCTAACGTTTGGTCATGACGTATGTAATGCACCCGAGTGAGTGAAGCAAGCTATCAAAACTCTATCTTGACTCTATCATAACTCCATCATAGCTCTATCATGACTCTGTCATGACTCTATCATGACTCTGTCATGGCTCTGTCATGGCTCTGTCATGGCTCTGTCATGGCTCTGTCATGGCTCTGTCATGGCTCTGTCATGGCTCTATCATGGCTCTATCATGGCTCTATCATGGCTCTATCATAGCTCTATCATAGCTCTATCATAGCTCTATCATGACTCTATCATGGCTCTATCATAGCTCTATCATAGCTCTATCATAGCTCTATCATGACTCTATCATGACTCTATCATGACTCTATCATGACTCTATCATGACTCCATCATGGCTCCATCATGGCTCCATCATGGCTCCATCATGGCTCCATCATGGCTCTATCATGGCTCTATCATGGCTCTATCATGGCTCTATCATGGCTCTATCATAGCTCTATCATAGCTCTATCATGACTCTATCATGACTCTATCATGACTCTATCATGACTCTATCATGACTCCATCATGACTCCATCATGGCTCCATCATGGCTCCATCATGGCTCCATCATAGCTCCATCATAGCTCCATCATAGCTCCATCATAGCTCTATCATAACTCTATCATAGCTCTATCATAACTCTATCATAGCTCTATCATAACTCTATCATAACTCTATCATAGCTCTATCATAGCTCTATCATAGCTCTATCATAACTATCATAGCTCTATCATAGCTCTATCATGACTATCATGACTCTCATGACTCTCATGACTCTATCATGACTCTATCATGACTCTATCATGACTCTATCATGACTCTATCATGACTCTATCATGACTCTATCATAACTCTATCATAACTCTATCATAACTCTATCATAACTCTATCATAACTCTATCATAACTCTATCATAACTCTATCATAACTCTATCATAACTCTTGGGGACATTCCTTGCACATTCCAAGGCTTCAATTTAAATGTCTGGATATTTGGGAGCAGAGCCAGAACGGATTAAAGAGCTTCCACTACTTTCGTATCCGCCGCCAGAGCCAAACTACAACCCACAAATGCGGTGCAAATACTTGACTTCACCGACAACACCCGCCTCCCCGCTGAATGGTAGGTTGAAATTCAACCGATGTAACGCACCCACTGAGATCAGACCCAGACGTACGTGTAGGGAAATTATAATTGACCAGGGTTTACGGATGGCTAAGGCCAGGCTAATTCAACAGCATAAGGGCTGAATAAAGCAGGTTCCAGACGGCGAGATGGGGTTTCAATTTGAACTATGTATCTACTTTAGGGGTTCCCAAAGTCCCTCAGTCCAATATCTGGTGGCCCTCAGGTTCTTGTTGAATGGGACACAGTGCCATAGATGGTACTTTTTCCTATAAGTTTCCTGACTGCACAATTATAACTTTGAAAAGTAACATTTTACTGTGGGGAAAGAGCAGCTTCAAAGGTTCCAAGCCTGAATGAAGATGTGGGGCACAAGTTAAAACTCTGCTAAACACACTCACTGCACTGAGCACCGATCTCAGGCCCTCGAAAATGTACTACAATATAGGGCTCTCAATTAAACATGTTTGGACACCCCTGAGCTACTATTAATCTATGCAAAGGAACTACCAACAATTAACGAGGACACAAAAACATCTAAAAAGCAGTCATTTCAAATTTCATCAAAATGTAATAGTGTTTGATCATGGATATATTTGTTAACATGTTTATGTAACTGAAAGAGAAAGATGCAATAATGGAGCTATAACACCCAGCACACAGGCAAAAGAAGTACAAAAAAAAAGATTGCATACTACGTTAATACACATATTAAGTCCTTGTATAGTGAAATATAGTAACAATATTTTCTAAAACATTCTAGTCTAGCCAACTATACATTCTAGTCTAGCCAATGTATAGTTGGCTAGACTAGAATGTTTAGTCATTATTGCATCTCTCTCTTTCAGTTACATAAACATGTATATTGTACTTCCTATACTATTACTATTGAACTATATCTGCTGTAATTGTTTGTGTAATGTAGGAACCACGGCAAGGGCAAGACACATTTCCTATTGGGACAATAAAGTTTAACCTAACCTATCATTGAAAGATCCAAGTAAACTCTTTGGTATCCCTTGCCCTTAAAGGAGAATTTATTTGCAAATTGCTTTTCACAGACAGGCCATAAAGTGCTTCGCAATTGCTCAATATTCATTCAGTACAAACTTGATGGTGGCAGCTTCATGTGTAACTCACACATTCGTACAAAGGCAAGGAGAGTGAAGTGTCGGAAGGATGGATCCGTGGATGAATGCTTGAATCATTGAGCCACTTTCCCATCTTGGCACTGACCAAGCCTGACCTTGTTCAGCCTCCGTAATCAAACGAGATTGGGGATTGTCACGGGGCATAAGATAAATAGACTTATGAGCACTCACCCGTCGTGGTTGTAGGAGGCCAGCACCACACTGGGGCTGGAGTAGGCGTTGCTGGTGACCCATGTGCAGTGAACAGCGAACATCATGAGCAGCATCAGCATCAGCATCGTCACTATGGACTTCACGTTGGGACCCAGACCCTCCTCCGACTTCTCCTGCTCAGACACGTGTTTGCGCACCTTCCCGGCCTGCAGGGGGCGACACAACACATTAAGAACCGCACGCCTGCTCTCTATACAAGGATGAATTATTAAGGGGGATTAATTATTGAAACGGGTAATTGAACAAAAATGTTTTAGTTTTTGAAGATGATGAAGCGACTTGGAGACCGAAATATGAAGCCAATCTAAAAGCTCTATTATAACACAATAATATTTATCAAGTATAAAAACGCAACAGAACTCATAGTTGAGTGCAAACTTAATGATTTAATGGTACAACAACTATTAGGTTTTTTGCTTCTACTGCTGCTACTGAAGGCAAGATTATTTGTAGCAAGCAGTTTGTATATTAAATAATTTAATAGTAAGCCGCTTAAGAATTATATTTTCAAGGCAATAAGGTTACATAATCATTACACAATTAAATTACAAGGGAAGATTAGAAATAAAATACTTTCATTTGTCATATATAAAGCTAAAAACAGTTTTCAGTGTGTGAACATTGTCGGAATTTGTGCCTGTCTCGCATCTTCAGGAACATTTTTCTGATTTTAGCAGCATAAAATTAAAACGCAGCTTCTCCATGAACCAGCAAGATGTCATTTTAAAGTCTATTCACTGAGAAACAGGAAGCCAGTGCAGAGACCCGAGCACTGGACTAATATCAGCAAAATGCATCAGAATGAAATACGACCATATTATGACCATATTAGTCCAGTTCTCCGGTCTCTGCACTGCTTCCTGTCGCTGAGAGAATAGAATTTAAAACAGCTCTGCTTGTCAACAAGTCTTTTCATCTCTGACATGTTAGAGCCATATGAACCACCTCGGGCCCTGAGAACTTCAGGGAGGGGTCTCCTGGTGGTTCCCAGAGTCTGGACTAAACACGGTAAGGCCGTGTTTTAGTTTCATGCAGCTAAAATCTGGAACAGTCTTCATGAGGATGTGAGACAGGCCTCAACTCTGACAATGTTCAAATCCAGGCTGAACACAGTTATTTTTACCCGTGCCTTTTACTGTATGATTTCTTCTTATTATTCTTGCAATTTTATGTAACCGTGACGTACTTTGAATTGCCTAGTGTATGAATTGTGCTCTACAAATAAACTTGCCTTGCCTTTCTTGTACTTTTCCTTCTGAAAATCTTTTACTTTTTTTACTTTACTTTTCCAACGATTCCTGACAACTTTACACAGTGCGTGAAATATGTTATATCTTGATCTATTTGATTATATATTTAGTTTCTATCTTATAGTAGGAGTAATAAATAAATGAATAAATAAAGTCTGCAGCATCTTTCAAAATCTGACTGCAATTTCTAACCTGGAGTAGAGACTTATTAAAGCAATGAGGTCCCTAAAGACGAGACCGTCTGTGCGGGACATGAATCTTCAGCAGCACCTGCAGTTTATGACTGAACAGCTGGGACCAGACAAGCAGCAGAGGCGCATGAGAGACTATATTTTTCCACTTGAAATGTCAGCAAACACAAGGAATTTCAACAAAAACTCACAAAAAAACGATAAGGCCTGTAGATGCACCAAAAACTTATATAATGTAATGTTTTTAGCAGTGACACAATTGTAATTGTAAAAGTGTCAATGAAAAAGGACACTGGACAAGAACCCACTGAATATTAGACACATTCTGTACTTGCATGTTCATTGTGTTTGCCAAGTTGAACAGAGAGATTGAACTGTACCAAATAGATAAGCCACAATGAAAGGCTCGAGCAGCTTAAACCAGCCTGTGACTGTTGCATCTCAACAAATACTGGATGACATAATACGTGCATACAATGAAAACTGGTGCTAATAAGTCTAAAAGTAAAAAGTAATTTTAAAGAGTAATCTTTGAGCCGGGAAGGGAAGCAGGGAAGGGCCTGGCAGGACTTGGATGGGAGACCGTTTGGTAACACCAGGAAGCCTGGCGAATATAGTGAGTGAGTGAGTGGGTGGTGGTGGTCGGAGGGGCCAATGGTAGAGACTGGTTGCCTCGCTTCCGTCAGTCTACCCCAGGGCAGCTATGGCTACAATAGTAGCTTGCCACGACCAAGTAGGAAGTGAATGATTAATGCAATGTAAAGCGTCTTTGAGTGTCCAAAAAAGCGCTATATAAAACCGATGCATTATTATAATTATTTTTAAGTGATCCAATGACTAGTGATCCAATAATTAAAGGTGCATTATGCAACTTTTTATGTCAGGGAAAAAGTTGATATTGGCTGTATGGGTGGCCAGCATGGGGCCTGTACTTTCCGGCACAGTGGTTTCTAGGACACTCCAGGATCGAATGATCCTCAGAAAACCAACAAAACAAATGATCCTGGAGTGTTTTTGAAACCACCATGATCGAAAGTAAAGATGCCATGTTGACTAATAACACAGCTGCTGAGTCGCTTTTCATATAAAAAGTTGCATAATGCACCTTCAACAATCGCTTGTTTTTAATACATAAGAAAATGGCTAAAAACATGTACATGTTTTATCTATACTTTGAGTCAACTATAATAGCATGTATTCTCAAACAGCAGAGGGCAGTGTTGCAGGAGGAGCCTCATCACCACAGCAACCAAAAATGCCCGAGTATTATTTTATATATAATAAATACCTTTTCTTCAGTATTTCACAATGAACAGTCGTGCTAATGCTAATGGCTAGCTAGCGCTAGCTACAACTGCCGTTTTTTCACTTCTGCTGAACAATCTGCTGTGAGAAAATATCCATATGGGCCCGATTTAGACTCGACTTTATTTATGTGTGGCAAATGAGTTCATATTCCACCAGAAAATGGCTATAGAGAGTGGAAAATTGTGCTTCCCAAAAGATTATATTTTCCTCCTTGGCGAAACCACGCCCCCTTTTATGAAGCGATGCCGTCTGTATCTATCGAGAGCAACATCATTCACACGAAAAGCCCTGCTCTTTCTCCACCTTTTGTTATTGTTTTCAGCTAACTAAGTCTATCTACATTGTTTGCAAACTCTACAACCATTTTGATTAATCTTTTCATCTAGGTTGGTATTGTTCTAGCGCTGCTTTTGTTTTATACAGGCAAGGAGAATTGGTTATCAAATCCTTCACTTGCAAAATGGCTAGACATTTTAATTAACCTCCCATTGATAAGAACTTGCTTTTAATAGCGTTTAGTGACTTCATTGTAACAGGCTGATTTGGCAGAAGGCGCCCTGTAAAAGACAAAGCCACAGTTTTGGTCGTGAAAGGGAAGATGAGGCTAAAATTACAGCGGGAGCTTCAGACGGTTCGAGATAATTCAGTTTGTTTTGGAGTGTGGAAAATCTGAGGAGAGACGCCGGTGACAATGAGTCATCAGCGCCGAGCGAAAAGACCAACCGTGAACTTCCACACGTCGTTAAACAGACTTCATTTCATCACAGTGCCGTTACTACTATTTATGGAGCACTTCAGGCTTATAAAAGGACAGATTGCTATTAAGATTGTTTTATATTAAAAGACGGACCAATACACCAGCGAAATCCATATCAAGATTAATTTTTGTTTTGAGTTACTGGAGCGTGTCCATTTTACTTACACATTCACGCTTCTTTGTTCTTATCTGCTGCTTGCCTTTCTCTGCGGGTACACATAAGACAGCACCAAAACAGACTTTCTACATTAGGGATGCAAATAATGTAATACCATCAAAATGCAGAATAAATAATAAAGAGGTTTTTGATTGATTTCAAGCGCGTTCCACCACGGCAAATGTTTTTTAAAAAGTAGTCAGGACTGGAGTTGTTTGAGTTGAAGATGCCTGTTCAGTTCTGACTCTCCCCTGATTAGAAAACTGGATTTAAATTATTTTGAAAACTTTTGCTACAATGACATTATCTAGGTCTAATTTCTATTCCATGACTGCATTTATGGTTAATAAAAGAGTCCAGACCAGAGTAGGCCTTGTAAAAATTTGTAGAGCAATGACTTTTTATTAGTCTTTGATGAGTAATGGCTGAAGAAGCTGAGGACAAGGGACTTCATGTTTTGATAAATTCATTTGTTGATTTTCCAGTATCTAGAAATCTCCCCATATAAACAGAGACTGACAAAACTTTAAAGCAAGAAAAAAATCACTAATCACTCCCACTGCAATTTGTAAATTCGTATATGGTCTGTTTCTGTGAAATTGTTATATTCTACCTTACTGTAAAGCAGTGGTTCTCAACCTTTTGGAGCCGCGACCCCCATTGTAACAGTTAAAGGGGTGTGTGACCCCCGCTCGGGTCACACCGTGAGAAATAGAGACATTGACCTACATAATTCTTCAAAAACAAAGAAAAAAAAAAACAATGGCTAAAATGAAATTCATCAAACTACGAACAAATAATGGCACTCATGCTACAATAAAATATCAGATTACATGCTAATGAAAATATGGCTATTTTATCTAAATGATCTGGTGACCCCTCCAAATTTGTCTTGACCCCCAGGTTGAGAACCACTGCTCTAAAGTAACATGTGCAATACCCCCTTTGCAGAATACATGCAATAATCCCTGTATTTAAATCACTTATATGTGTCACTTTATCGACCACTTGCACTATGATGTAAACCTGCACTGCTAATACATTTAACATTTTTGTTTATAGTCTGTTAACTTAATCATTTACTGTTTATACTTTTGTCCCCACAAAGTCCTTGATAGTCATTGTACATAAGATACCACTATTTTACTATTTGATCGTTTTTTTTTTTAAATTTTCTCACATTTTCTGCCTATTTGCACACCCTGAGTGTTTCTAAGAGCTGTATGTAACAAATTTCTCCATTGTGAGATCAATAAAGGCTATCTTATCTTATCTCATCTTATCTTAGATTTAAACGTTTTGCTTTCTTCTTATGTTATTATTCCTTGTATGTAAGATATCTTTATCTATATTTCTTTCTTTATTCTATGATTGCACATTACCTTTGTTTTTTGATTGCATATCTTTTCTAACCAAAAGTCAAAAGTTGATCTACGTTCCTAAACCTCATCTTTGTCCATGAGACCTGGGTCATGTCCGAAAGGATAAGATTGCGGATACAAGCGGTCGAAATGAGATTCCTTCGTTGCTTAGTGATAGAGCGAGGACTGATGACTGATCTACAGGAGGTTTCCCCGGCATGTCCCATTGGGAGGAGGCCCCGGGGAAGACCCAGGCGACACTGGAGGGACCATGTCTCTGAGCTGGCCTGGAAGCCTCGGATGCCCCAGAAGAGCTGGAGGAAGTGTGGGCGGATAGGGAGGTCTGGGCATAGATGGATCTTGACCATCTGCACTACCAAAGAGCTGCTGTAACGAGTAATTTTCTCCACTATGAGATTAACCTCTTAACCACCGCCTTAACCGATTATTTTCTCCAGTACAGCTTTACCCAAATCCATAATGTCACAGCCTATAGGCCAGAGCAACGCCTCATTTGAAAGCTAAGACCTACAAAACTCATCAGAATGGATCTTTTTCCTTGCATTGTCATCATTTTTGGAAATTTTTTGTTGGGTTTTCATCACATTTTTGTCACATTGTCATAACGTTTTCATCACTTTTCTGTGCTCTTTTATGACTTTTTTGTTGTGTTTTTGTCACTTTTTCCATCACTTTTCAATACGTTTTTGTCATTCGTGTTGCATCTTCATCCTCGTTTTTGTTGCTATTTTTGATGCTTTTATCAAGAAGCTTTTAGATTTGAGTAAAGCCAAACTGGATACAAAACTGGACAAGATCGCAAATACAAGCGGCCAAAATGAGTTTCCTTCACAGGGTGGCTGGGCGCACCCTTTGAGATCGGGTGAGGAGCTCAGTTACCCGGGAGGAGCTCGGAGTAGAGTTGCTGCTCCTTCATGTCGAAAGGAGCCAGCTGAGGTGGCTAGGGCATCTGTTCCGGATGCCTCCTGGTCGTCTCCCGTGGGAGGTGTTCCAGGCATGTCCTAGTGGGACAAGGCCTCGTGGAGACTATGTCTCCGAGCTGGCCTGGTGTCGCCTCGGGGTCCCCCCAGAATAGCTGGAGGAGGTGTGCGTGGATCAGCATCTCTGCTGAGACTGCTGCCTCCGCGACCCGGCCCCGGATAAAGCAGAAGAAAATGGATGGATGGTTGGATGTGTGGATAAAATGTGCATGGTTCAGGTGGGGGTAAAGAGGTTAAAAAAGTCTTAGATTAGATAAGAAACCAAATAAACGCTGGGTCTGTCCAGTTTGCAGATGGTGAAAATGGGGATTTCAGAGAGAATACACCATATTCCACAACACAACTTCTAATTAGAATTTGTAATATTTCCCTGCTCCTCTGGTTTTCAAACCCCTCTTACTACGCGTAAACTGACCTTATCATAAAGGTTCCCGGAGTTTCTCTTGTCGTCCTCGTCGCTGCTGTCCTCTGCTGGAGGTTTCTCTCGCCGCGTGTCGTCCCCCATGTAGTGTTCGAACACGCTGGAGAAGGCCACAGCCGAGAGCATGCACACCACCGGAGTCAGCGTCAGCATCAGGCGCACCATCACCCCCGCGAAGTACACCGCGCTGATCGCATACAAGGCCACTGGGACACATCACGCCAGACAGAAGGAGAGGTTAGTTCTAGGTATCGGAGCAGATACTGGAAAAATACGATATAGGGTATTGACAACAAATATCCAATAGAGTTATTGTTCACATTAAAACACTGGGACACCACAGTGAGTTAGATGTATTTACCAGCAGTAACTCAGCAGCTAACGGAGTGGTTCCATGACTTTTTTCTCCACTTTTTATACTGTTTGTAGCTAATGTTAGTCAATGGAAATGTATGCTAACAGCTGCAAAGGTGGCAGTTTTGGCTCTCAACGCCTTAAAAACACAACTTTTACCACCTAAATCTAAGTGAATATGGACATGCTGTGTCACATTTGAAAGCTAAGAACAAGGAGAATTCAATCGATGAGTTAGGTTCAACCTCACAAATACATATTCAATTGCCAGTCAAAATGCTGCGGTTAGCATCAGCATGCTAAAGCTAGCGGGAGCACGCTGATGCTAACGGAAACTGATCAAGGCTGGGAAACAAACTATAATAGAAATACCTAAAGTAGCCTAATAAAATAAAGAAGAAAGAAGAAGAAGAAATCTGATCCCACATATTATCAGATCACTTCATGTGAATTGTTTATATTAATGTGACCTAAAGCCCATCATACCAAAGGATATTTATCGTAGAAAAGTCCAGTGATCCTTGTCAAATGTGAGTTTATCAATAGATATAATTGATAATTAACCCGTGATATCATGACAATAAAATATAACTTTATTGATCTTAAAAAGGAGGAAAGAGTCAATTAAGTTTTTTTACTCAGAGAAAGCCACTTTCAAGAAAGTCTCTTGGTTTCGGGTAAATATCAGATATCGGCAGATACTTAAACCCCAGTATCGGTATCAGTAGCAAAATAGCTTGATCGGTGCATCTCTAGTTAGTTCTACATTATAAACGTTCAACAACAGTCGTAGATTGGGGGCTGCATGGTTTTGGAAACAATAAAGATCCAATGAAGAAAGTGGATTTTATAGTTTTTACATTATTATTTTAGGTCTTGTGTTTTAGATGTATTTTCCTGTAGTCGCCCGGCAGCTAATGGACTTGTTCTTTTCTCTGCATTTTTGATTGTTTTTAGCTGATGTAAGTCTACGGAGCATGTTTGCAAGTGCCTCCCTAACACGGCACATTTCTATGGTAATGTTCATTCTTATCCCAGACTCTGTTGCGGTGATGAAAAGTACAGACAGATTCCCTTTTAGCAGCGAAAGTCTCCCGTTAACCTTATCCAGTTCACATCAGGACAAAAGCCAAGAAAAAGAACGGGAGGAAAAGCAGTTGTTTAAACAAAGCGTAATGAGTTCACGCACTCGCCAGAAAAATAAAACGGACCCTTCCACCTCTGCAACGTACTGACCCGGTACGTCTAATCAATAGCAGTAATTGTCTTATTAAGCTAGAAATGCTCTCAAGTTCGTCTGCCCTTGATTTGAACGGTCTACGTACACTTTAGTCTGAAGAGTTTCCCATCGTGCTAAGCCTTTTTCAGGTGAGCTGGGGGATGAAAAAAGAATTTGAATCTTCTTGAACAAAAACAAAAGTAGCGCTGCATTTGTTGGTAGTAGGACCTCAGTGGTTTGTCCTTCACGCTGAACTTGGACAGGAAAATGCGGAAAGTAAACTATGATTTTGAAAAGCAAAGGGGATTTTGAAAGTAAACATAATTTCCTTTTATGTTTGTGTGTTGGAGAAGAAGCTATCTAGGAATATAAATGTATGCAAAACATCTTAGGATAATATGCAAACTTCTCACTTCTGTTCCTCCACGCAACACCCACATTTCCTGATCAAAACATACACTGGACTAACTAGGAGCGGAAAAATACCAAGCAGAAACACATTAGTCTGCCTTTACCTCAGCTTTACCTCTAAATCTTTTCTAAATAACTCTTAATGATCATGGCATGGATACTTTCCAGAGAATATTTATGTTTTAATTTTCTTAGTTCATTGGATTATGTTTCTATGTACTTATTAGAAGCACAGTCCTAAATGAGACACTTTTGAAGCTCCAGATATTGAGCCACTGATAGGATAGGATATGAGAGGATTTTGTATTAATGTCACACAGAGCTTGTTTGAACTAAACTCTAGCAAAACTCAGTTCAGCGAGACACTGACATTGCAGGAAATTGTCAAAAGCATTTAGAATGGGCCCCATAATGTAAACCCCGTAACCTTATGTCTGGCTACTTGAACCAAAGCAGTTACATCTCCATAAAGGTGGTTTAATAAATGCCTGTATTCTGTAGTGTGACATTAAACATACTTAATCTATGTGTAGTGAGGTGGGGTAGGTGTCCCTGCGTTAAGCCAATAGCACGTAGGGGGCGCGCTATAAAAGGGGCCTCTTCCCCATCACCTGCCCTCTCACCTCTCTGACGTCACACCTGCTGCGGGGCTTCGCTAGCGGCTAGTCTGGGGTTGCTTGGTTGTGCGTCGTGTCGGGAGCGTCAAGCCGGCGACGTAGGCTTAAGGCCATCAACTTTGTATGCAACTTCCATGCCTTGATGGTAAGCGTGTTCTTCGCAGTTTGTGTCTTGTCATGCGGGTGCATGGTCTAAGTTCCTACTGTTCACATAGCGCTGCTGATGCCGGTCCGAGTGGTGCCGTATAGCTGGACGTGGTCCGGGGTCTGCGGGCTCGTAGGGTGTCTCGCTTCGCTTTCGCTACCTGGTAGGATCTTTGTTTTGTTTCTGACACCTGTAAAATGTATTGTCCTGTACTTATGTTAAATGTGATTGCAGGGTCTTGGCAGCACCATCATGCCTCCCCTGCCTGTATGTCTGTCCACTTGCTCTCCTCTGAACGTCCTGGATTCAGCTTTTAAAGAACGAAACAACAACATGAACTTTTTAAGAAACCAAACTTAATTGGTGTAATAAAACAAACAGTCTTTTGTAAATCATTTGCCTCTGCCCGGTCCTTTTTAACGAACTTGTGTGCCTTATATGGAGGACCGTGGCTGCCAAACAATTGCATTGTGTGTGTGTTTTTTAAACAAATAAGTAAATTATCCTTTGCTCTGTGTCGCTGAACAGCCTCCATTTTGGAGTGGTGAACGGTTGCATGTTGGACCTCAAGCATATCTAGTTGGGGACTGCTGTGCTATGTTACTACCCCTTACAACAACTAGTAGCTAGCCAAACAAGTCGGAGACTCGAGATAGAAATGGATTCGCTTTGGAGTGAAATTTCTAATGAGCTGAGAAGACTGGCGGACAGGCATACGAGAAACTGTAGCGTTGACTATATTATTTTCCGCTTGGATCAGTTACGTAAAGTCCCGTCGCCAGACGTCAGTCTTCAGGGGGGCATATGAAATCCACGCAGGGGCACATTTAGTATTAGGCTACTATAAAGTACATATTTTTCGGTATTCGCGTAGCCCTGGCGCACACTGATCATTACATTAAACATAATCAACAGCAAATATGACCAGACCAACTACAGCCTGTAACATCAGTCCTCGTGGCGGAAACGTCAGTAGGCCTACATGCGTTTCTCCGAGCTGAGCCTCCTCATCAACACATCCTTCTACTCAAACTTGAACTTATGAGTGAGGTCCTTTTCAAAAGCAGCTGAATGAGCTGGGCCGATGCAACGAAAACACGTTTCTGAGCGTGGAAAACGACCGGACTCTGGGGCTGTAGAACGAGCGCCTGCACCCCCACACTCCCCCCCACACACACACCCCCACACTCGCGCCACCGTTTGTACCATGAATATGGCTCGGTCAGTGCTGTGGCCGCGTCCACTTTTCAGTCTCTCTCAGCCTTCACTGAAAGCTCCAGTGTCTGAGTGTAAAACGCACACTTCGAACGCGGGGACTTTTCGGCGGACTTCAGCGCTTTGTAGTAAAACACACACGAGCACCTGTCACTGCCTTTGCCTCTCACGAGCATCGTGGGCTCTCAGGGCGGAGGATGATCGTTGATGCCCCTCTATCATATCACCTATATTTTATTTTGTGCCCAGACAACACGGGAGCCGTGCGCAATTGCACACGAGCGCAGCTTGGAAGGAACCGTGCCAGAGAAAGAGAGAGAGGGATGAAATGCCGCCTCCGTGCTAGAGGAGGAAATAGTTAGGCTACTTGTTGTGGAGTTTGGGCTGGTCTATAATCGGGCAGAAAGCGCGAAAGTAACACTGTGCAAATGAGTGATCTTTGCCCAATTTGTAGTGGTTTGTAGTGGGCACACGCATCTTGACAGCATGGCGCTTCTCAGCGCACGCCTGTAATGTACATGTACGGACTTTGCGCGAGAGAGCTCGTCGCGTGCGGTGTATTAAACCGATTGAAAGCGCAAAGTAACACTTCGCACATGAGTGATACGTATCTTGGCCCGGTTTGTCGTGGTTATCCGGCCATCCTGCATGTTTTCTAGCGGTTATACCCGTCGCTATGGGCTGCCATACGGGGCCATGCCCGCCCCCCCCCGACACAGATGTGGTGTAGTAGACTACGTGATACGCAGACATACGCCGTATAACCACGAGAAGGCCTGCAGAACTGCTGTATAACCACTACAAATTGGGCAAAGATCACTCATTTGCACAGTGTTACTTTCGCGCTTTCTGCCCGATTAGACCAGCCCAAACTCCACAACAAGTAACCTAACTATTTCCTCCTCACGGAGAGAGAGGACCGGCGGCATTTAATCCCTCTCTCTCTTTCTCTGGCACGGTTCCCTCCACGGGAGCCGTGCGCAATTGCGCACGGCTCCCGTGTTGTCTGGGCACAAAATAAAATATAGCTGATATGATAGAGGGGTATCAACGATCATCCTCCGCCCTGAGAGTCCACGATGCTCGTGAGAGACTTTTGGCAAAGGCAGTGACAGGTGCTCCTGTGTATTTTACTACAAAGCGCTGAAGTCCGCCTCGCTCATAAGTTCAAGTCTGAGTAAAAGGATGTGTTGATGAGGAGGCTCAGCTCGGAGAAACGCATGTAGCCTAGGCCTACTGACGTTTCCGCCACGAGGACTGATGTTACAGCTGTAGTTGGTCTGGTCATATTTGCTGTTGATTATGTTTAATGTAATGATCAGTGTGCGCCAGGGCTACGCGAATACCGAAAAATATGTTCTTTATAGTAATACTAATGCCACCTTAAGACTGACGTCTGGCGACGGGACTTTACGTAACTGATCCAAACGGAAAATAATATAGTCAACACTACAGATTCTCCTGTCCGCCAGTCTTCTCAGCTCATTAGAACATAGCACAGCAGTCCCCAACTAGATATGCTTGAGGTCCAACATGCAACCGTTCACCACTCCAAAATGGAGGCTGTTCAGCGACACAGAGCAAAGGATAATTTACTTATTTGTTTAAAAAACACACACACAATGCAATTGCTGCATATGGAAGAATGCTTCTTTTTTTTTTCCGTTCTGACATGGCTATAGCGAGAACACAGTGATCTCAACATGGCCGTCTATGCTGGACAAGCTCTGGAGCAAGGAAAAAGATTGACCAATGAGCTTACAGCAGAGGCATCCCGACCCACCCCATGATTTGCATCTCATTAAGAGAAATACAGAAATAAATACAGAAATAAATACAGAAATAAATACAGAAATAAATAAATAAATAAATAAATACAGAAATAAATAAATAAATACAGAAATAAATAAATAAATGCATAAATAAAAAAATAAATAGAGAAATAAATAAATAAATAAATAGATAAATAAATAAATAAATAAATAGAGAAATAAATAAATATATAAATAAATAAATAAATACACAAATAAATACAGAAATAGAGAAATAAATAGAGAAAAACAGAAATAAATGTATAAATAAATACAAAAATAAATATATATGTAAATAAATAAATAAATACAGAAATAAATAAATATATAAATAAATAAATACAGAAATAAATGCACTTATTCTCATAATTGCATAGCCTGGCTAACACCAGACTAAAATCACAAGTGATATTTAGTCTGGGGACCACCAATTCATTTTCTCGTAGGAGAGGTGTGGTTTACGATCGTCCATACTCGTTTATTGGGCGATACGAAAAAAAAAAAAAAAAAAGTCTCTTGCGTCTGCACGTAGCCATGGCCAATCGTATCATCGTATGAGATGACGTATGACGTACCCGCTGTAAACTTTTGAATATAAACTATTTAGAACATGGTCTAAAGCTTGATCAAAAAATACCATCGTGTCTGCTGCTGTCACGTTGGATCCGTAAATAAACTTTTTTTTTTATTATCCGTAAATAAACTACAAGCTTCCATATATCGAATAGCGCGTCATCGTCTTGCCGTCCCTCCTCGCTCTGTGATTGGTTCCCAAATCCACCGGAGATTTCGGCCATGGTCCCCAGGCTGTTGTGCAGTTCGAAATAATTCGAGCGCACACAGCAGCCTGGCGTTAGCCAGGTTAATAATTGCACGCATTTCTTTGCAAATTTTATCTTTTTAAAATTTATTTATTTATGTATTTATTTATTTATGTATATATTTATAGTTTTGGCAGCCACGGTCCTCCATAGCCTTAGACGTGTTTTAAGGTATTCCCCAGTTATACTGGGTGGCGTTGTGGCAACATATTTATTTTTATTTATTTTATAGTAACCCCCACTCTGCTACATATGGTTTACATCAGGGCTGGGACGATACACGTTTGTCATGATCTGATTCATATCACAATACTCAGGGGCCGATCCGATGTATGTATTGCAGTACAGTAAGAAATCATGATAAGTAATATGTTTACCTGTCATGTGTCCTGTCCAAAGATACTGACTTTGGTCTTTTTGTGCGACTGAGTGCACGCGTAAAGACCAGACAGGTACGCATCAACTCGTCTAAGCTCAGGTAAGAACATATCTCAGTATGGAAAAAACGGTGGCCTGTTCCTTTAACACAAAATGTAACAAAGTGCTGTGTAACTGTTACTGGAAAACAAAGGAGTGCAGGAAAAAAATGCCTCCAGACACAAGTATTGGAAGTATTGCTACACTTGATAAAGTATCGATTCTCGGTATTGCGATCCAAATCCGATCCGATATTTTGTCCCAGCCCTAGTTCACATTCATTCCTTTGGTTTCTTGTAACACTGTCAATACTCACCAATCACTAGAGCAACAAATGTGCGTTCAATTTCAAAATTCTGTCAGTGAAATCCTCGAATCATTTTTGTTTTTAAGCTACACCCCACTTCAACGCTTCAGACATGTACCGTCAACATTGTTTGTGCCAGAATTTAATTAGAGAAATGATGCATTTTACCAAAGCCTGGAAACGCTGTGTGAGAGCTTTCAACTCATTATATAGTATTTTTTGATGATTACCAAAACTGTGACAACCAACCAGTGGATAATTGGACCAAATAAACCAAACAGCTACTTTTGCCAGCAGCACAGACTAGTGAAGTGTTTTTTTTTTTTTTTTAGAAGAGGTCCTCTCAGTACTGTTTTTATCATCTTCAAAGCACAGCAACAGCCTGGCAACAGAAGCCAAATGAGTGGCAAATCTGATTATCCCAACATTTTGAAAACGCATAATTCCTTCAATTTATAAAGTATTTCTAACCTTGATTCTCTCATAGTTTTAATATTCTTTTATAACTTACATCAATTGTTATGGCTTTGTGAATTGCATATTGTGAAAAAGGGAAATTGTGGCATGTTCCTTTCAAGGCCATCCTTTTAAGTATCGTCAAAGTCATTTCAGTTTCTTTGAGTTTGATATCACTCAACAATGTTACTGTTAAAAAAATGAGGATATTTCCTGTCTCCGTCTCTTGGCATTGACATTCAAATGCTTCAAACCTTGAAACAGAATTTCCTTTATGCTGCATAATTGCACGCAGTCACTACATTCAACATAGCTCTTCTTTTCTAAATGAATGTCTCCATAAAAAACACTCACTTCAAAGTCCAAAACCCTGCCACTCTGCAAGCTCATTCATCAATTTTACTTTATTACATTAGGAGATTCAATCATAGTTTCTGTCCAAGCTTGATTAGTTGCCGTTAGCATTAGCATGCTGTTGCTAGCCGCGGCATTTTGCACATCAATCAATAATATAATTGCGGATAGGCCTGTCATGATAATTATATTGAGTTATCGTTCAATAAATAGATAAGACAAACCGTATATTTTTGGGCTCGATATTTATTGTCTATACATTTATTAGCATTTCCCCCCTATTTTTTATTTGCAAAACTTTGATTTCTAACTGAAGCAAATTGAGTTACATTATATTTCATGTTTATTGCAGCTTGTGTGGTAGAACAAAGTTTTACTGTCATTTTTAAGTCTGAGAGTTGACAGTATCTAGTATCGTTAGAGTCAATAATATCATTTATCGCGATACTTTCCTGCCTCAATATATCGAACTTCAAATTTGTTATCGTGACAGGCCTAATTGTGAAGGTTAAAACTAACTCAGCGACTGAATTTTCCAGGTTCTCTTCAAAATGCAGCATGCCCAATGTTCACCGAGGTTTAGTGAAACTTGTATTCAACAAACTTGTAGATAACCAATTTTCATTGTGATGTTTATCAGATCTCTTGAGGCTGAGGGAGTTGTGGGAGGGAAGTTATGACTTTCAGTCCCAGAGATATCGGCTTTATTGGCACTAGATCGGCCGATAGCCGACATTGTAAAATCTCCAAATATCAGTTGACCTCTAGCCTAAACTACAGGGTTCGCACGCTTCATATCCAACCCCACAGAGAGAAGAGTTCAGATAAGGCCAAAACATGGAAGCTGTAGAGCCGCATTCTGAAATAACTATAATAAAAGTTCAAAACTTCATGATTATCATGATTTATTTCAAGGATAGCCCCGTTGAGATGAATCATCTCTTTTTCAAGGGGGTCCTGAAAATGTAAGAAAATGTTCTCTTCTTTGTGTAATAAAACCGCATTCTGTAATAATTTTCTAATGTTGCAAAAACGTATTATATAATGCGATAAAATGTGCTGCTTTATGATGACTGCTCACTAATAAAGCATTTTTTTTTAAATTATGTCAAAAACATTTACAAAGCTTTTCATCCTTTGTTACTAATTTATAAGCAGCTAAATAGTGATTACCTTTATTGTTCTGTAATTAAATAAGACTGTAATAAACATGTCCAAACCGTTTTCCTACACCTTAATCAGACTCACGGATGGTGCACATCGTCTCTTTACTCTTTTCAGATACTTATTCATGTTAAAAATGGTTAGTAAACTGTAAATGTTTTATAAAGTATGAATGAAGTACTTTACAAAGCTCTACTAACCATTAGATAGAGCTCAGTTGAGAGAGTTTATTACAAAATGCGGCTTTATTACACAATGAAGTTAAAATATAATTACATTTTGAACAGTTATTACATAATGCGGTGTTATTGTAAAATCTGACTCAACAATGCGAATGCCACAGTGTGTTTTTACACCAGCTCTGGGGGCGCAGGTCAATAGTAGTTTGAAAGATGGCAAAAACATTACGGACTGAAATAGCCTGAAGCTACATGAAAGAATAAACAAACTAAATAAAAAGCTGCAGTTATTCATTACAACGAGACCTGTGGTGTTGGTCAGGACATATTTAGCCAATTCATCAAAGTGTGGCCACAATTTAGACGGGGTTTTCACACAACTGTAAAGCTATGGTGAAGCTATATGAGCCACGTCGCCCCTGTGTCTTAAGTTTATAGGAGGACATTATAGCCTCAATAAAAGCAGTCTTAATGATTGACTAATTATTGAAATTGACTAATTAATTTTATTTCGAGTAGTAGTGCCAAGGGCAAAACATAATGATACAGAAGAATAGCTCTACAGTTAAGTGAAATAGACTACACAATAAATAATTGTTCACCGATGCTCGAAACAGAGTGGGAAGAAGTAAATCTTACTGAACCCAAACCCAATTGTAATTTCCACTCGCTTGCGATTCATCTTACAGTTTCCCAGTTTGAAAATAAAAACCTGCGAGTGTATTTTCTCACCAAAAACCCTCTCGTCGTTGATGTTCTTGATGCAGAACCAGAGTCCGGCGGGGAAGGTGCAGACCAGGATGTGCAGGTCGAAGAAGAAGGAGACCCAAGTGGTGGGCTGGTGCTCCGACACAGACGCGATGATCGGGATGTGGATTTTAGCATAACTGTCACGGGAGAGAGGGAGGGGGGTAATATATGTCAGACAAAACGTGCAGGGAGTACAGAGGCAAATTATACAATAGATACCGCTGATTAACCGCAGGATTATGAGGCACAAAGTTAATTTTCTCTCCCTCGTGGTAAAACAAACAGCGAGACAAATGAGTTTTTGTGTCCCGGTGCCACTGCAGTAAAGGAGATTTTGAGACACAAGAAGAGCTTTATATAAATGTAGGATTCAATACTTGTTTAAACCTGGTTTGGGCCTTGTTCTGTTAGTTTTGATTCTTGGTTTTGATATGGTTTAGAACAGGTTTAAACAGTATAGGTCTTAAAATGCATATGACATGTTTTTAATACTTTTAAAAATATGACTTATTTAGAAGGATTGTGGTGCATTCCAGGCAAATGGTAACTCGTATCTTTCCCACAGGTGATGAATAAAGTTGTATGTAAACAAAACGGCTATTGCTACAACAGTTAGCTCATGTGATGCTAACGTTACATGACAGTTTCATGTGACATAACGTTGTGTTGAAAGCTGTGAGAGAAAGTAACGTCGACTTCACTGATGCAGTGGTTTTGTCACAGATTTATCATTAGCGGCTCCTCCACTGGGGGCCGCCATCTTCATCTCGGATCCGAACTCGAATTGGAGTTCTCCGAGTTTAGAAGTTCCAATTACCAGTTCAAGCGGCTCCAAGGCATTTTTCCAAGTGGGACGTGGGAAATTTACCATTTACCAGTTGTCTGGAACACACCATAACATATGTTGCAAGTTCATCAGTTGCATAATTATCATTTTATCATTTTTAATGCTGACAGGAAGTGACATAGATAGAGGTAAAGCTCCAGAGCAGACTTAGTTCCCATTGACTTAAAGCTTAAAATTGTTTGCCTTCATCTATGTCACTTCCTGTCAGTGTCCATTAAGGAAGTGAAACTATAAACATCACAAAAATGGCTAAACTAAAGAAAGCTGGGTACAACCTTTAGGAAAATCTTAAATATAATTGTGTTAACTATGTTTTAGCAAAAATCGTGTCTATTGTGACATATGCGCTTAAACCTGGCTTTATACTTGGTTTAGCTCTTGCTTTGTCCTTGGTCTCACCTCAGTCCACTTCGATCAAAAGGCTGGTATTTTCCTTTGTTGGTGGTACAGTTTTTTGTGATTTTAGATTATAAAAAGGGCAAGCTGGACCGGTTCTGCTTCAGTCAGCACACTGCAGGGTGGAGCATTGATCGGCTGAAATATCAAACGCATGCTTTTGGAGGGCACTGGCAGGAGAAGGGAAGTGTGACAAATACTGGCCATGTCACCCAGCACTAATATGAACTATTATTTCTTACCAGACTATAAAAAAAACAAAAAAAACATGGACCTGTGATCTGCAGTACCAGTAAGTTCTTTTTCTAGCACCACATTTCATACATTTCTTGTAAAAAGAACGGAATTTCCTCTTCCACACAAAGAGGAAATGTGTCTCGGAAAATGCACACTACTGAATAAATAAATGACTCTCCGTTGCAGGAACAATGTTGGTGTGAAGGTGAATGGCTCTTACCCCGTGTCCCAGAGCGAATAGAAGCGACCACTCCATGGAGCAATGTAACCTACGGAGAGAAGAGATCGATAAGAGTTCGCCTTTTTCCGCTGTCCATTCAAACCTGAGCAGCGCAAGAATAATGTGGCCCAGGACCTGAGAGCGTGGCACAAAGAGCAGAGCACACACTTTGCAATGATTACTGTAGCTATGAACACCGAGCAGCCCCGTTTTCAATGCTCCCAGCTCATTATTGGAAAGCCTTAACAGCAATTTAAGCCTCAAATAATACCAGGGGGAGAAAGAAATCTATTCAATCCACACACAATTTTCATGTTTTTGATCTTTTCTATTGAGTGGCACAATGTTAAATGCAGCTCAATTCATTTCAAAGACAATCTGATACATAAGCAAATATTTATTGGTTTTGAAATGTACGCACACTTTGTTGTACAGGAAACAGAGCAACAATGAGTTTCAAGATGACCATGTGTTATGTGGCATAAACTGTAAAGATAATTTCACGATAAAGAACAAAAACATAGCGCCAAATAAATCCTGATCCAGGGCTGTTATTGAATTGTGATTGTATGTATGGGCAGCTTCCATAACCAGCATGGAGCCTTTTAACCTCTAAACCCCCACCTGCACTTTGGAATTACCCAAATCTGAAAGCTTCTCCAAAAAAAAGGAT
This sequence comes from Gobius niger, assembly GCF_951799975.1. NCBI lineage: Eukaryota > Metazoa > Chordata > Actinopteri > Gobiiformes > Gobiidae > Gobius > Gobius niger. The sequence continues at coordinate 21,728,633 of NC_136865.1, read as the reverse complement.
CAAAACAGTGACAAAGAAGAGAAGAAAACGAGGATGAAAAAGTATCAAAAAAGTGACCAAAAAAAAGCTTCAAAAGTGCAACAAAGAAGCCACACACAAAAAAAATCAACAAAAGCGCAACGAGAAAGTAACAAAAGAGCAACAAAAAGCAACAACAATGTGACAAAAACAAAACAATGAAAGTGTAGCAAAAAAGTGGCAAAATAGTGGCAAAAATTTGAAAAGTGTGGTGCAACTTTTATTGGTTTTATTTGGTAGGGACAGTGCGTGTTAATGAATACACCACACCGGTATAGGTCTATTGTCCCACACTCACATTCTCGTTCATCCTGGCCTATTGTACATGTTTTTAGTGGCATAGGCACCGGAGAACCCGGAGGAAACCTATGCAGACACGGGGAGAACATGCAAACTCCACACAGAAAGGCCCAGTCCATTTGGGAATTGAACCCGGGACCTTCTTGCTGTGAAGCACGAGCGCTAACCACTGTGCTACCGTGCCGCCCCAGTTACACGGGCCTATTCAACTTATTCCAGGAGGTTCCCGTGGGCGGCGCCATGAATTGTGCCCGCCCCTTTTCTCCTATCAGTTAACATGGGGCTGGAGAAGTCCAGATAAAATCAGTTCATGGGCTTCGCGCTCTACCGGAGGTGTCAATACAACGGAGGTGCGGAGACGAGGCAAAAGTGGGCGGGGCGGAAAAAGGTGAATAGGCTGTAATCTCCAGTCCAGAGGATTTTAGATTTGGGTAAAGAGAAAATACAGTCGGTTAAGGCGGGGGTGAGAGGTTCACCAACAGGTCTACAGCTAATGTGGGACGAACAGCTCACTGTTAAAGGGGCTAGTTGCACGTTGTTCATTTTTATACTCACTACTGCCACCTCAGGTCTTACGCGTAACTGCAGGTTGCATGACGGCACTTCGGACCCGAATGAACACCTTTTTGAGTAACAGTGCAGGATTTTAGAGGCAGTTGTGGTACACATTCTACACAACGAGAAAAATACTTAATTTTAACATTTTTAAACCCCGTATAGTCCCTTTAAGATTTAGGTTGAGAATTTGGAGAATATATAGACACAGAAAACTAGATTGTGTTAAATAGTGTCGGAGTGGAATTTGTTGTTTTGTTTATTTTTTTGAGCGTCTACCACACAAACCATATTAGTAACAGCCATAATTATTCTCTTTTAATATCAACATCAAATTGAAAATAAAGATCAATCTATGTGAGATAAATAAATACACTCCCATATCGCTCAGTCCTGCAATGATCTCAAATGGGCCCATTGTTTCAGTGTAATAAATGACACGCTGCTGGGCTGCAACAGCACTGATAGGCTCTAAAGATAGATGTCTGGAAAAGACTGCCCCGGGGTCAGAGGGAAGAACAAAAATGACAAGGCTTCTTTTGTGCAGCCTTTTGTTCCCCAACAGCAGCTCAATTTCCAAAGTTTTATTTGTATAAATGTAATATTTGAAGAACTGCACACTTGGAGCACACATTTCTGTTCAGGCAAATCCATTAAAACATACTGGCCAAATAACTGAAAGAGCTGAGTGACATGTTTTCTGTCAAGCCAAAGAAATGTGTCACCGCTAAAGTCAGTTTCACGGCCGTAATTTCACTGAGCAGTTTAGCCGTGTTTAGAAACATAACTGAGTCATTTAAGCTGCAAATGAGTGAAAACAAATGTCTTTTTCTGACTCAAGCTTTGATCTGGAAACGTTTCAGTTTGAACGCTGCTCCGGGGCGCAAACACAAGCGCACGGCACAGACAAAAGCAATGAATACATTTTCTATTGAGTTAAAAAGAGAACACTCATAATAAAACGATTAGCCAAAACATTGTGACCACTGGCAAGTAAATAACGGATTATTTTTGACACTGCGCACTTGTTTCTGGGTGGGATGAATTTCAAAGCAAGTGAACATTTTGTCCTCAAGGTTGCTGCGAAGGAAACCGCATAAAACACGCAAGCAAATTAATTTTATTGTGTTTAACAAAGGCCAAGGCAAGACAAATGAGTCATGGACTATCTGAAAGAAGAAACACAGGGCGCATAATGAGGGAAGGCTCATTTTCACGAGCCAGGTCAACATTACATCTTCTCATAGGGTCATTCAAATTAAAATACACAAGAAAGCACTCAAAAATATAAATTATGGCTGCACAATATTAAGTTAAAGACTGGCATTTTTAAACATTTTTTTTTTGCAAAAGCATGAACAAAAGTGCGTAACTTGTAAAAATGTGCAAACATTTCTGAGACGACCTGATATTTAAGGCCCTACACCTGATTTTATGTTTACAACACTGAAAGAGAAATCTATTAGATGTTAGTTGTGGTCCATTGTCATTCAAAACTTTTCTAATATAGAATCCCAATTCTTCACATGGATGAGTTTACAGGCACATTTCACAGCTTGCAGGGTCACTTTCACAGAAATGCAAGAAAAGTAGCCTGCGAGTTCATGAAATGGATACAAATGCTTTTTAATTAGATGTTTTTTCCCGATTGCGTCAGACCTCGGAAGCTGAGCAGGGAAGGGCCTGGTCGGTACTTGGATGGGAGACCGTTTGGTAACACCAGGAAGCCTGGGTGAATGTAGTGAGTAAGTGAGTGGGTGGGTGGTGGTTGGTCGGAGGGACCGATGGCACAGATTGGTCGCCTTGCCTCTGTCAGTCTACCCTAGTAAAGCAACTTTGAGCGTCTGGAAAAGTGCTATATAAGACTAATGCAATATATTAAAGGTCGACATAAAATGTTTCATGCAACAGAAAAAAACCTCATAAATCAGGTATAGTACCTTGACATGATTTGAAAAAAAACAACAACAACAAAAAAACGTTTTGTTCAAATTTAATGGAACAAAAGGATAAAATATCTCCTGTCACTGCTGTCAGTTCTCACCTCTTCATAAGGGAAGGCACATTGTCAAATTAATCACATTTCAACATAAAACATAAGAAAACTTACTTAGTGATAGTCTGTAAGTTTAAAGGTTTTTTACAACTTTAATAGATTGCATATAATTTGCCGCATGAGCCTGCAATTTGATGTAATGTAATGTTCAATAATTATATTTTTCTCAAGTTGCATCAAATTGAGCCACTGATCAGAATCCCCTGGTGCCATAACTTTGACCAATGGGGCGAGCCGTCCAGTGAAGCAGCCCGTCAGTCACAGGCACTGGTAAATAGAAGTGGCTTTCAGGTCCAATCAGAAGGGGGGATACAGCTTCATTTTCCCCCCTTTTCTCATTGTGACTGTAAATCCTTTAAATCCTGCAGCCTATTGGCACACCCTCACAGTGAGTGATCAGATAAAATCCTACATAAAACCTTCTGAATGTTATTGTGGCCTCAAAAACACTTTTCATTTCGGTTTACTCTTGGATCATAGATATGTTCGCTCAATAAATCACCACAATAATTCTATAAAAACTGTTACGCAAGAATTAAGACTATTGAATAATTGATCACTTCTGAAGCCCCTACCCTTGATGTATCGAACAAAATGCAGCTAAAAGCTCAGAAGAAAGACATTTTGGAGGCAGCGGTGGATGAGGCAGCTGTTTTGAAGCCTGAGCTAAAGGACGGTACTGATCCACGCGATCGATGCCTGGCTCTGAGCTTAAACCCGCTCGACTATGGAGAACTGAGGCAGACTTTATGAGATGAAAAAGTCTAACGGAGCGAAGCCGCGATGCTAAAATCCTGGCAGCGCCCCAGAACCTCCCCGCGCTCGCACAACTCAATCAGACAAATGCCAGCGCCAGACGCAAAAGTGTCGGTGTCAACGCTGCGCACTGACCAATCGCTGATGCTCGTGTAACGTGCCAATACCGACGGCGTGAAGTGTGACGGTTTGACAGCTTGGTCTCAGTACACTATGTCTGCAAGAAATCTGTGAGGGGAAAATATGAAACTATGAATCTGTTTTTGAGTTGACGAGCCTTTTGTTCGACAGACTAGTTAGATACACGGGAAATATTGTTCAAGTTAGTAATGTTTGTGGAGGCTCTCAGCGGCACATCACCACTGTAGACAAAGGCTCGCTTGATGTGAAGGATGATTCTCCCTCATGTCAAGAGGCTTCATCAACAACAAATGATCTTTTAGCGGCAGGCTGTATAGCTATCTAGTACAGTGGTTTCCAAAATGGGGGTCACGGGACACTGAATTGATGAATTGGAACTGAAAATGAAGATGATTGAGAGACATTTTTTACATGTCTGATATAGAAATGTATGTATTTTTAGTGAAATTAAGCCAAATGGCAAAACATAGTATCCAAACGAACAAAATGAATTCAGATTTTAAGTGACAAGACAAGACACATCAACAACACTAATAGAAACTTTAACTGGATACTTTTGTACGTCTTTGCTGTGTTTTTGTGGGGTTCGGTGGCTGCAAAGAGTCCATAATGCTCCTGAAGAAAGCAGCTTTTTAAAAGTAAACAGCAGCTTATCAGCTAAACCCATTTGAGATATATACATTTCTTCTTCTGAGACACTGAAGAGGCACCAAAAGACACCCCTACACCTGCAGCACAGTGGAGGCGTCACAAGAGGCGCTACAGGAAACAAAAAAGGGACAAACGGGGAGGTATCCGGGCGAGACTCATAGCTTGCTCATGCTTAGCACTTCTCAGACTGTTGTGGAGCGGAGAGAGCTGCGCAGAAGGAAGAGGAAGGAGGAGGTGGAGCTGACTAGTGCAGGACACCACGCTCTGAAACAGGGACAAACCGGGGAGGCGCTGGACCGTTTCAGAGGATCAGAGGAGACTAAATTCAGCCAGTCAGGTTCCTCTGACCTCCATGAACACGCTGGTCAGGTTGACCCACAGTGACAGTGCAGCTCATTCGCGGCAGCTCAGGACTAACACCTGAACACTATTTTGTTGTATGCTTGTACAACACAAATACAAACTTACTTAAATCATGATAAATGTTAGTTACATTTTACTGAGGAGGATCCCCAGTTATTGGTTGAGTCATTTTGGGGGTCGCGGACTGAAAAGTTTGGAAACCACTGATATAGAACAGGTTCAGTGATACCAAAATTGAATGTTACTGCACATATATACTCAGCCTGCTGCCAAATGTTTAGTTTGCTGACGAAGCCTCTTGAGGTGAAACGAAACTTCATCAACAATAGAGCAATCGAGTATAGACGACAGATTAAGAACCTTTGTCAACCTCTGTCTACGATCAATGATAATACTTCATGTTGCAGGCCAGAACACAGAGAGTGACATGATGGTTGGGTTTAGTGTCAGTACATTGTTCTGTCAAAAACTGAATGAAACTTTGAGAGATAAAAACAAGCATCTGAATTAAACCACAGATAGAACTTTAACATTCCAATAGTTCGAAGCTTAGTCAGAAATTGCGAAAAATATCAAACTATGAGGCTTGTATTTGTGTATTTTCAGATTATTCATATTGTGAACTTTCTATGATATAAAGCTGCAAAAGTCCACCAGAGATTTCCTGCAGAAAAGTGATCCATAATCATTCTGCACTGCTTTGAAATAATAAACGTTTGGCTCAATTCACATTTCACAGTTTATGAACCATTGCAATACAGTTTAAAAATAATTACTGCCATATACTAGATGGTTATACAAATTTACCTAATGTGAACATTTACAGCAGAAGGCAATTATTAGGACCTAATTGAGCTTTTCAAATCATTTCCATCTCTCTGTTATGTCCCTCGATTCAAAGTCCGCCCCGGGGGAACAGAAACACCAATAAATACATGGATCTGTGGATGTTTGAGTGGGTTCAAAGAGGCTGAAGCAACAAATCTCCTTTGTGTCCAACTGTTACGGCTCAACTTTCCCCCATTTCGCATTTGTATATAAACCTCCGCCTGGCTTTGATTTGTGAAATGTGTTATTATTTTAGTCTATCGCGCGACAGTCAAACAAGCATTTAACCAGAATATGACGAACATAACGAGACTGAAAATCATAGGAAGCAATTTAAAAAGAGTGAAGCCAGATCCAAGACCAGGCTCACGTGTCTATGGCATTTAACTTATACAATAACTAGTATTTTTTATTCTTTATGTATTTTATTGATTTGTAATTGTTGATTGTGTGCCTTAATGTTGTCTCTTGACATTAAATCTGCCACAATAACTTACAATACCAATATAATATCACAGTCAATTTGCAATAATCAAAATGTTGCATGATAAAGGATTTTCACAGATTTTGCAAGAACAATATCTTTATGAACAGGATTATGTCACACACTAAGTTTATGAAATAACCAAAATAGTAGAGCTAAATAATCTAAAGGAGTGGTTCTCTAGTGGTGCGGCTTCGGGATCCACCATTACTCGAAGACGACAAGTCGCAACCCAAAGAAAGATGTCATTTCTGATAAATACGATATTTTATACCATATATGACAAAGAAGATTTTCCTTTAAAGGGATATTTCGAGTGTTGCTGATTTCTGGAGATATTTTTTTTGTAATTCATGCAGAGGCAAATCACTTATAACGCCAGACTAATGATGTAAATGTCTGTGTCGATAGAATAATTTTAGGAATATAACTGACCTTGCATCACATGAATGATCGCATTTTGAGGGACTATTTTCTAGCAGATCACTCCGCCGCCGCGTAGCTTATACAACCACGATACTGATGCTGCTCAAATATAAGTTATTTTAAATGCAAAATGGTTAAAATTATTCTATCGACACAGACATTTATATGGCTAGTCAGCACGAAACTCTTCAAATATAAGAACTGCATGAATTACAAAAAAAAACGTCTCCAGAAATCAGCAACACTCGAAATATCCCTTTAAAGGAAAATCTACTTTGTCATATATGGTATAAAATATCGTATTTATCAGAAATGACATCTTTCTTTGGGTTGCGACTTGTCGTCTTCGAGTAATGGTGGGTCCCGAAGCCGCACCACTAGAGAACCACTCCTTTAGATTATTTAGCTCTACTATTTTGGTTATTTCATAAACTTAGTGTGTGACATAATCCTGTTCATAAAGATATTGTTCTTGCAAAATCTGTGAAAATCCTTTATCATGCAACATTTTGATTATTGCAAATTGACTGTGACACTCTGTATAACTAGGAAATGAGGCCCTATGTCAAAAATCCTAAATATCCCTTTAAGACTGACATTATGATCAAAACAACCGAATAACATTCACTTTAGCAAACTCCAGTAGTGTTTCCATGCAGTTTCAGATGAAAAACAAAACAAAGCCCAAAGCAACCCACCAATTGAGAATCACTGATCTAAAGGGAGTTTTTTAACTGTCTAGTGTAAATGATACACACCATATGTTTTGTAAATTAGATCAAAAGACATTAATATGATAATGTATCATTGTGGAAGAATATGATAATAGTATGTCACACTCCAGGACAGTGTAAATTGGACGACTCTCCATTGCCGTCTGTTGTAACGTTCCTGATGAGCTGCCCTCACTGAAAAGCTCAAGTGTTTTCTGAAAGGAAAGGCACAGCCTGCTCTGCTTTGGGCTCGTGAGCCAACACTCATTTACATGGATAAATTCCATTAATAAAGGCATCTGTCAAAATCCACTGCTCATAATTTCTAAGACATTACACTACATTAGTCATTCTTCAACTTCTGTCAAACTACAGAAACAACCAGATTCTCACAGTGTTTAAAAATACAGCAGGACCATCAATTCATGGACATCTGCCTGTCAAAGTAGGCTGCCTATTCTCTAACTATATGAGGAAACAGCAAATAAAACCATAAAAACAGCCCTGTCGAGTTTCTGAAAGACGGCTTGAAGGTTTTGAATTATGAGGATAGAGCGATACATTTGCTACAGTAAAAATACGACTGTTCTTTAGTCTTGAAAAATGAACAAAGTGCAATCGCAGGTGGCAGCTCTTTTCTGTTAGAAACTGTCAATGCAGTTCATCTTCATGCAAGAACAATTTGCACATGCGCAGCAGCACTTTGACTCAGATCAACGAATCAGCTCAGCTCGATAGACACTTAAACACACTAGATACACCATCATTTATTAGCATTATACTGTTCAACTCTAGTGCATAAAAGACTTGATTTTTAATGACTAATTTCTAACTGGCGCTTGACTCAATCTATTCCACTGACCCTTTCCAAATGGGCCGGTAATCCTGCAAATGTGAGCCAAGGCGTTTCAACACTTTGGGAAACAGATGGAGGGCTTGAGCAGGATTTAAGTCAGCAGCAGTTTTCCCAAAAGTGTTTTCAAAAATGTTGTGTGTGCAACTAAACGCACCAGGGATGCTCCGCTAACTGGCTCGCGATATAAATAAAATATTACAGAGAATTAAACGCCCGCAGCTCTGAACTTGATATATTAACAGTGCTCGTATCTTATAGGAAAGGAAATGTGGCTTTTTCTTTTTAAACTTAAGTACAGAGATTCTAATGCATATTCTACTATAGGAAGCTGGTACAATGACCCAGAGGGTTCACTCCAAATGTGCATCACATGTCACTGTAGTTCAGGCCTTATGTGATGTGCAGGAGAAGACTTTGCACACTGGTTCCACATTCCCATAAGCAAAAACGGTAATATTGGTGAATAATTGAGCACAGAAATTCATTTTTAACATTGCAAAAGCTTATCAAAACAATGACACAGCAAATGCATGTTGTAAATAAAGCTAAAAGGTTCCAATGAAATATTGAGTACCAAAAATGGAAAAACTTGTTTTTGCAGGGGAAACTAGACACTCTAATACACCTTATGTGTGATTTTGGTAGCTCTGTGATGAGCAGAAGTGAAATAAATGCCGATCAAAAACTTGTGAAGAGTCACAATCTGGACATTTTTTATATATATATTATGGTTTCTTTTCTTTTTTTTTTTAACTCCGCGAGGTGTGGTGTTGCATAGCTACAGCTGTAAAAGCAACACTTCTTCTCGCTCTCTGGAGTGCGTTTGACAAAGCAGCAGAACAAGTGAGATTTTAACATTTCTCTGAGTTTTGAAATGGTAAAAATCGGCCCAAGCACGGCTGAGAAACATCCTGTTGAAGTCTTTAAACCGAGAACCAGGCTGTTTAAATGCAATTCTTTTATTACATTCATTATGTCTTCTTGAGTAATAAACTTTAGTTTTTTGGTTTCTTTTTGAAAGACACTGGGTAAAAACAAACAAAGCTGTTCAAACGCATAAGGTATTTAAACAGCTTTGTTTGTCTTTACCTAGTGTCTTTCAAAAAGAAACCAAAAAACTAATGTTTAAATGCAGACGCGATAAAAAAAAAAGCATTTGATGCATTTGCTGTTTCAAAACGTGTCAACAATGTGGTCGTTGAAAATTGACTTGAAACGAGATATTAGGCATTTGCCTCTTCACATACGTTGGTGTCTGTCCAGAGAGGAGAGAGGAGTAAATCAGGAAGGAGAGGGTTTGATAAAACACTAATTATCTCAGAATCTAGAAAAAACAGTGATTTTGATCCAAACTATCCTCTGTTTAGCTTAGGATTTCTCAGAAACAGAGACATGTAGAATTAAACTGTTTTCACCTATGGAGAGCTTAGAGTCTCACCTTTCAAACGAGCCATAGCATATGTCCATAGCTATGACATAGAATGTCATAGCTGTGGTCCTACAAATATCATGAAAAATGGTCTAGATTGTTGGCACTCAATGTCTGAAGAAGAGCGTCAAATGTCAAGAATATGCTATATATATTTTTACTGTTTTTAATCTTAAACTTTTGATTAGACAGAATGTTCACTTGTCACCCACAAACGTGCCATGATGAAAAGACAATTGTTGTTATTCTCTACAAACATCAGTGGTCATAATGTTATGGCTAAACAAACGACCCCCCCCCATGAATACAAGCCCACTCACCTGTGTATGTGAGATAAATGACGGTGAGGAAGACGACGCCGGCGGCCAGCGATACCCCGAGGAAGAAGAGCGTCTGGAACTCCTGTTTGGTCAATCTGTCCTTCAAGTACAACAGGAAGGCGTAGGCTTGAAGCAGCGCGAACACACCTGGGACACAAAGCAAAAAAACACAAAGAGGCAATCACAATCCAGAGAAGACAGAGGCGGGATATCTAACGTCGGACTCCCGCGGTGAACAAAGCAGAGCTTCACGGAGACCAGGAAGCGCACTCGTCAAATTGGCGCCTTCGACAAAGCAGAGTGTGTGAAGACTTCTCGGGCTCTTCACGCAGATGCAACAGAGAAAATACCAAGGGAGGACACACTATTTGTAATGCATGAAGAATGTCGGGCAAAATAAACGCACTTTTTCAGCTTTGGAGAAACTTCACATCCACTATGAAAACGTCTGCCTAGACCGCCGTGGTTGGTTTTTAGGGATGCAAATGGGAATTTTCCAAGAAAAAGTATGGAAAGATAATTAGTAAGGCAGGGACAAAATATACGTTTGTTCAGTAATGATGAAATTGCTCTACTTCCTGGTCCAACGGAGCTTTAGCCCTTTCACTATGATGGGATTCAGCTGATTTTAACCTGTTGTAGAGCCGACAAGGATCTCTTTTATCTGATCACAAAGAAATATTACATCTACTCTGGATTTTCATTAGTGATGCTTTTCTGGGATTAATTATCTTTTTTCATACACAATGAAGACTAATTTCAAAGATAAAAATATCTTCATTCTACCTGGAGAAAGGGTGAGATATAATGTTCGCATTAGGTGTAAAACAGTTGTTTTCCTTTAATCTGTTGTTATTTCAGCAGGAGATTCAGATGAAGGTAGGTTTTTTGCAGTGTTTATCTATGGAGCTCTCAGCAGACCTGGACGCTTTTTATTGTGTGTGATGTCACAACATATTGTTTGCAATATCGCAGTACGTCTGTATTGTATCGGAAGCCATGTATCACATTACTTTTGACACTCAGTCATAGAAAACAAGTATACAAATGTTTTTGACTTAAAGGGACTATACAGAGTCTAATAATGTTAAAATGATGTATTTTCCTCCTCCTAAATGTTCCAACAATGTCCTGAGGTGTAGAATGAGCTTAGACCTGTTCACCACAACTGCCTCTAAAATCCTGCACAATCACTCAAAAAGCTGTTACTTTGGGTTCGTCCATGCACAAGCTTAATATAGAAGCTTCAGTTACACGTATGACCTGAGGTGGCAGTAGTGGGCATAAAATGGCCAACTTGCATGTAGCCCAAAGTCGCCTTCACCTTCTGAGGAGACTGAGGTCGTTCGGAGTGAGCAGGCCTCTGCTCAGGACTTTTTATGACTCTGTGGTGGCCTCTGCTCTCCACTACGCTGCCGTGTGCTGGGCCCCGAGCAGCACAGAGCGGGACAAGAACAGACTGAACAAGCTGGTCAGGAGGGCCAGCTCCGCCCTGGGCTGCCCCCTGGACTCTGTGGAGGAGGTGAGGGACAGGAGGGTGTTAGCCAAGCTCACCTCCATCATGGACAACACCTCCCACCCACTGCACGGGACTGTAGAAGAGCTGAGCAGCTCTCTCAGTGGCAGACTGAGACACCCTCAGTGCAGGACGGAGCGCTACCGCAAAGCCTTCATCCCCACTGCTGTCAGACTGTACAATAAGACTGTGAAGTAACGCCGACTGTAACAAGTGAATTTCTCCTTTGTGAGATCAATAAAGGTTTATCTTATCTTATCTCTTATCTTAAAGCTAGTTTTGTCAATACCAGATTTGCTGCTGATTTGGTTTAAACAGAAACTGCATGGTTCTTTAAAAAAAAAATGCCTCTGTCTGTGTGGAACCCCAACTTGTGCTTTCTTATTAAATTCATTCCGGGTGAAGTATTGTAGTTTATTATAATTAAAAATCCCACATTAAATATTTTATACCTACATACATCCATTTATTTATTGGTTTATTTGGTCGGGACAGTGCATGTTAATGAACACATCACTCTGGATTGTAGTCTTAGGCTTTGTCCCACACTCACACTCTCCTGGCCTCTTCATCCTGGCCTATTGTACATGTTTTTAGTGGTATAGGGAAAACCGGAGTACCCGGAGGAAACCTATGCAGACACCGGGAGAACATGCAAACTCCATACAGAAAGGCCCCGTTCCAGGTGGGAACCGAACCCCGGACCTTCTAGCTGCGAAGCACGAGCACTAACCGCTGTGCTGCCGTGCTGTTTTATGGATTGAAGCAGGATAAAGGCCAAAATATCAACTCCAGGGGCGCTTAGTTGCTCATTTGGTACAGCATTTAAAGTTTGTAATCAATTCCTGACCTTTTCATGACAGCACAAAGCCATTATCAATTTAGAAGAATTTTACCCTAGATGACAGTTGAAGCTTAAAATACTATATTCAAGCAACACACTGCACTAGAGGAAGAGATTTTTACGTGAAATGAATCATACAATTGTTCAGTGATTTACAATACATATTTAAAAGGCAGGGCTAGGTAATAAATAGAAAGAATTGAACTGTTTTTATTCTAAAATAGTGGAAAAGGAAATAATAAAATGAAAGTCTCTCATACTGTGTCCATGATCTTTTAGACCTCCCTGACCAAACCAAACTCTCATCTTGGCTTATAAAGATTTGCAATGAATAGTATCAATGTTAGGATTTGTCAATAAAACAGATCACTGTTGGCTCAAATTCAAACCCTAGTTCTAAATTCCTAAAACTGCGAGTTTAAAGGGGCTGGATGCAAGTTCGCCATTTTATACTCACTGCTGCCGCCTCAGGCCATATGTGTAACTGCACCTTCTATATTAAGCTCGTGCATGACGGCAATTCGGACCCGAAGTGACACCTTTCTGTGTGACAGTGCAGGATTTTAGAGGCAGTTGTGGTGAACAGGTCTGAGCTCATTCTACACATTAGGACATGGCTGGAACATGTAGGGGGAGGAAAATACATAGTTTTAACATTTTTAAACTCCCTATAGTCCCTTTAAGGCTGTATATGCTATCTATACTTTTGACAAATGACTCCAACAATCCTTCAGCAAAGATTGTTCCACCCCATATAATCCAAGTTTTATCTCATCTAAGTTTTATATTGCTTTATTTTAGAGGTTCTCACACTGTGACAACCCTTGATTAAAATCCCCCCTCTCCTCTTCTCTCACCTATCCCAAAGGTGAGCCTCTTGTCTGTGATATATTCGTCCGGTGCTAACACGACTGTCACTCCTCCCCCTCCTTCGCTCTTCGCGCCTGTCCCACACACGCGGGGGTAACATCTCAGCGGGGCAGACAGGTTCGTGCCTCCGTCTCTCTCTCCTTCCCGACTCCCACTGCGCCTCCTTCCTCACTGCTCCGACCAGATGTTCGGAGCAGCTGCTACCATGGCGACACCACGGCACACTTCCCACTTCCACAATAAGGTGAATCAAGGAGAAGGTACAGGAAGCTTGTGTAACGCTGCCAAAAAAACATGAGAAAGTTTGCAACTTACCATTATGGAAAAATGTAAAAGATGTGAGCCAGCAACTAAATGACTAAATATGTAGAAGGTCTGACAGGCCTCTTACTTTATCTTGATTATGTTGCAGTCTGATTATGGCAGGGAAATTACTCTAGATTTAATCCAAATTGCAGTCTCTGTTCAAGTCAATCTCAATAATCGCTTTTCCTTTGCCCGATCCTGTCAGGCCTTGGAAGCTAAGCAGGGTCGGGTCTGGTCGGTACTTGGATGGGAGACCGTTTGGTAACACAAGGAAGCCTTCTGTCAGTCTACCCCAGGGCAGCGGTGGCTACAATAAGAGCTTACCATAACCAAGTATGGAGTGAATGAATAATGCAATGTAAAGCGTCTTTGAGTGTCCAGAAAACTGCTATATACCAATGCATTACTATTATTAATCCTCATGGGACTTTATAGTTGTAATGTCTGTGGGAGAAACAGCACCTAGTTTAGTAGTTTGTATGAGAGAATTTTCATGTGTTAAATTAAAAGTATTTGTTTTTGTTTGAGCTGAGGTTTGTATAGAAAGTGGGTCTAAGTTCATGAATCACATGTTTTTATTGAAATATGAAAAGAAAATCAAATCAAATTGATCGATAAATGTGAGAAAACAATATCGTCCAGCCCCAAGTCTGATATTATAGCAATGAAATATCATTTTCTGAAGAGACCCGTGAAAATCAAAAATGTCACTGTAACATTGAAGTATTCACCTATTTTAAGCCCTTTGTATTTTGACCAAAAATGGACCCGGCAACAAACAAACTTGCCTACAACTGCAGGCCAGTCTCATTGCCTTCAATCATAGCTGTTTGGGAACCTTCATAATACTTTAGGTCTGGAGAAATTCCATTAATTCCCATGAAACACAAAGATACAGCCTCCACTTAACACCGAGTATAGATTTGCTTTTCTGTATTCGAAAACAACATTGACATAATTAACACGGGAATGAATAGAGGGTTAAGAACACTGAACCCTTTGTATCGCTGCCAAAAACTCTGAAAAATAACATGTTTTCCACTTGCCAAAGCAAAGGAAACGCTAGTGAAAAGGTGCTTTGGAGTTTGTGAAGAGCCACTCATGACTCGTCTTCTCTCAATCTGGACCGAAACGAAAGCAGCCACCCGCACTGTCAGTGAGCAGATGGGCCCGCTGTTGAGGGGCAAAAACGAACAAGCTTTAATAAACTGTCCACAAGCGAAAAATGCGAAGTACTTACAGAGCTGAAGCCCACGCCGATGCATATGTTTGTGTTCATTTTGTAAATATATTCCTGGAAGGGTTTGTGTGCGGCTGTCAGTGCGCTGGGACTCGCTGCAGCCAGAACCTGTATCTGCTGTCAGGTGCTTTTGATAACGAAGCCGGAGCTTATGTAAAAATCACACTATAGTACGACGGGTTTCTCTGGGTTTTTACTGAATATATATACTCACTGGCAAAGGTACAAAGTGCGAAGGAGGTCATTATGGGGCTGCAGTGGACAAATACTTCCCTCCTCAACATACCGGCACTACAGAAATATTCACCTCATTGATGCTAGTGGTAACTGAGATTAGATGTTGCATATGAGTGGAGGCTGGGCTCGAACTGTCTGCTTTCCAATTCCAAGCATGCTGAGCGAGATTCACACTGCCAACATAGAAATCACAGAAATGCCTTTGGCGATCTGAGCCTGTTCCTACAAATGCATTCATCTGTCAGCTAATGGCGTAGCAGACCCGTTTAAATTGAGCGTCCTATGCCCATACGGGTGAATGGTGAAGCCAGGCCCTATGTTAAAGTATGGCAAGGTGTGACATGTTCGTTTCATGCTATTTATATCACTTCTCTATTGTTAACATATTATAAGAAGATATTAAGTGGGCATTTGAAGTGTATTCAACCCCCCAAAAAGCAGAAATTGAATATGATTTAGCATTTAGCTCAGAGGACACTTTCATACGCTAATTCCTACATTCATTAATGATTTCCAGCGAGGCTTTGACTCCACCTAAATGTGGCCGATGGGTTGACAACAACTGAGAACTAGGGCTGCACCAATACTGAACCAATACCGGTTTTGGCTCTCAACGCCTTAAAGCAGTACAAAGTAACTCTTGCCCCTAGAGGCCATATGCGCCACTGCAGGTGTCGTAGCATGTTGCGTTTTTTTTTACTTATTAATTGTCCGTGAGTGTAAATACTACGCTGATATAAAAGGCGAAGGGAGATATATATATATATATAAAAAAAAAAAACTCTTCCTCGCCCTCCGCGGGCGGTCTCTCTTTTTCCTCCTGCTCGGGTCCTCTACCAGAGGCCTGGGAGCTTGAGGGTTCTGCGCAGTATCTTTGCTGTTCCCAGAACTGCACTTTTCTGGACCGAGATGTCTGATGTATTTCCTGGGATCTGCTGGAGCCACTCCTCCAGTTTGGGGGTCACTGCCCCGAGTGCCCCAACGACCACGGGCACCACAGATGCCTTCACCCTCCAGGTTTTCTCCAGCTCTTCTCTGAGCCCCTGGTATTTCTCTAGTTTCTCATGTTCCTTTTTCCTGATGTTGAAGTCGCTTGGTATTGCTATGTCGATCACAACGGCTTTCCTCTGCTCTTTGTCCACCACCACAATGTCCGGTTGGTTCGCCATTACCATTTTGTCCGTCTGTATCTGGAAGTCCCACAGGATCTTGGCTCGGTCATTCTCGACCACCTTTGGAGGTGTTTCCCACTTTGACCTTGGAGTTTCCAGCCCATACTCTGCACAGATGTTCCTGTACACTATACCAGCCACTTGGTTATGGCGCTCCATGTAAGCTTTCCCTGCCAGCATCTTACACCCTGCAGTTATGTGCTGGATTGTCTCATTGGCCTCTTTGCACAGTCTACACCTGGGGTCTTGTCTGGTGTGGTAGATCTGGGCCTCTATTGCTCTGGTGCTCAAGGCCTGCTCCTGTGCAGCCATGATGAGTGCCTCTGTGCTGTCCTTTAGTCCGGCTCTGTCTAGCCATTGGTAGGATTTCTGTATATCCGCCACTTCAGTTATGTTTCGGTGGTACATGCTGTGTAGGGGCTTGTCCTCCCATGACGGGACCTCCAGCACCTCATCTTCTGTTCCCCATTGTCTGAGACATTCACTGAGCACGTCATCTGTCGGAGCCTTGTCCTTGATGTACTTATGGATCTTGGATGTTTCATCCTGGATAGTGGCTCTCACACTCACTAGTCCTCGGCCTCCTTCCTTACGGCTAGCGTACAGTCTCAGGGTGCTGGATTTGGGGTGGAACCCTCCGTGCATGGTTAGGAGCTTTCGCGTCTTAACATCTGTGGTCTGTATCTCATCCTTTGGCCAGCTTATTATTCCTGCAGGGTATCTGATTACTGGTAGGGCGTAGCTGTTTATTGCCCGGGACTTGTTCTTGCCATTGAGCTGGCTTCTTAGGACCTGCCTTACTCGTTGGAGGTATTTGGCCGTAGCCGCTTTCCTTGTCACCTCTTCGAGGTTGCCATTTGCTTGTGGGATTCCGAGGTACTTGTAACTGTCCTCAATGTCTGCTATTGTTCCTTCTGGGAGTGAGACCCCTTCTGTGTGGACTACCTTCCCTCTCTTAGTCACCATCCGACCACACTTCTCTAGTCCGAATGACATCCCAATGTCTGCACTGTATATCCGGGTGGTATGGATCAGTGAGTCGATGTCTCGCTCATTCTTAGCATACAGCTTGATGTCATCCATGTAGAGGAGGTATCATTCATAGCCAGTCTTGTTGATTATTTGGCTGAGGGGGTTCAGACCTATGCAGAACAGCAGTGGGGACAGGGCGTCTCCTTGGAATATGCCACATTTGATGGAGACTTGTGCAAGTGGCTTGCCATTGGCTTCAAGGGTGGTTTTCCACAACCTCATCGAGTTTGCAATGAAGGCTCTTAGAGTCCTGTTGATGTTGTATAGCTCCAGGCATTCAATGATCCAAGTATGTGGCATTGAGTCGTAGGCTTTCTTGTAATCAATCCAGGCAGTGCTCAGGTTAGTGTGTCGGGTTCTGCAGTCTCGAGCGACTGTTCTGTCTACCAGGAGCTGGTGTTTGGCACCTCTGGTATCTTTACCGATTCCCTTCTGAGCTGTGCTCATGTATTGATCCATGTGCTTACTTATCTTAGCCGCTATGGTGCCGGACATGAGCTTCCACGTTGTGGAGAGGCAGGTTATTGGCCGATAGTTGGATGGGACTGTACCCTTTGAGGGATCCTTCAGGATGAGGATTGTGCGCCCTTCGGTTAACCATTCAGGGTGATTCCCATCCCTCAGCAGCTGGTTCATTTGCGCTGCCAAGCGCTCATGGAGAGCCGTGAGTTTCTTAAGCCAGTAGGCGTGTATCATGTCAGGGCCTGGTGCTGTCCAATTTTTCATACCTGAGGCTCTTTCTTGGACGTCTGCCACTGTGATGGTAACTAGATTCTGTTCAGGGAGGTTGCTGTGGTCCTCTCTCAGAGCCACCAGCCACTGTGCATCACTGTTGTGTGCTGCCTCCTTCTCCCATATGCCTTTCCAGTACTGTTCAGTTTCCAGCCTTGGTGGGTCTGCTCTGTTATTGTTACCCTGCCACTGAGCGTACACTTTCGCAGGTTGAGTTGCGAACAGACGATTTACTCGTCTGGCTTCGTTGTCTCTCGTGTACCTCTTTAGGCGGCTGGCCAAGGCTTGGAGCCTTTGTTTGGCAGTTTCCAATGCTTCAGGTATGGGCATCTGGCTGTACCTTTTGGGTACTTGCTTTTTCATTGCACCTTTCAAGGCCTCTGTCAATTGACTCACTTCCCTCCGTGCTGCCTTGATGTTATCCTCCAGCCTTCTTTTCCATGGTGGGTATTTCATCTCATGGTTGCTCTTCCGATAGCCAAGTGTCTCTAGGATCACTGCTGCTGTGCAGTATATCAGCTCATTGGTTTCAGTGATGAGTGATGTAGGAATTGCTCTCAGAGCTGCATTCACATCTTCTAGGAGACTTTCTGACAGTACTTCTCTTAGCCTCTGTAATTGGCTTCGGGGTTGCCTGCTGGACATTTTTGCCATTATCTTATTTTTCAGGTCAGTCGCTGCCTCGTTCAGCGTGATTGCGCTTATTGGGGCTTCGTACCCAATCTCCATTGGGAGGGCTGGTGTTAACTCCCCTCTAACCTGGTGTCCTGGCTCCCCGTTGCCGGAGCATTGGTGTTGTACCTCGTCAATCTCAAGTTGTGATAGCAGTTGCCGTTTGTGGATGTTGGAACACTGAGCTACTAGTTGTTTCGCCGTGAGTTTGGACTGTGGGTTTCGAAGTAACCATTTCTCCCACATCCTCTGCATGAAGCCCCTCTGGCTAGGGTTACTGGAGTAGTAGCATTCCATCAGAGCCCAGTTCTCGCATCTCGCCCATTTCCGCCTTGTTCCAGTAGCCCATTTTACATCGAGGTGCTCTGGTTCCCCAGCACCTGACGCAGACCTTGTTTGGCCGGGCGACGTCTGAGCCGGCATGTCATTCATTTCATTGTCTCTCATCATTGTATGAGGTAGGCAGTAACGTGAAGGGTCTTGCCTAAGGACCCACACTGGCAGCCCATTTCCCCAACGGGGATTCGAACCGGGGTCTACTGTGTGCAAGTCGGGTGACTTACCACATATATATATATATATGTATATATATATATATATATATATATATATATATATATATATATATATATATTATTTTTTTCACTCAAACTTGGCTGCAAATACTGTTTAAGTGGTGCTAGCCCGCAGTTAGCTTTGCCCGCTAGCCTGCTGGCTTCTTCTTTGTGATTCTATGGCTGTTTCCCAATTGCCAGGATCCTCGGCGTCTCGACCACTTCGGACGTCATTCGCGTCATCACAGCGCCGCCAAGTGGTGTTCCATTTCACCTGGACCACTCGCCCCCTCGCAGCTCGACTCCTCCGTTTGGCTCATTTACGAAGGATACACCTGTGGATCCTCCGCTGCCTCGGAGAGCTGAAATTACCCATGATGCACTGCAGCATAGTTTCTTTTTTCTTTTCTCGCAAAACTTTATTAGTTTGAACTCACTTTAAAAAAGTTTTGTTCCACATAAACAGTTTCCTGGCCTCTGTTATTCATAAAACAGTTGTTTTAATGAGCATAGACTGACACGTGACCTGACGCAGCCGCTCGCTCCGGAGGCCGTTCCATTTGAGCTCAGAGGCGGCGGGGAGAGGACACTCCGCTCCGTTTTGGAGGAGCCGCCACCGAGGACGTCAACGAAGTGGCCAAACGGAGGACGGATCCTCGCAATTGAGAAACAGCCTATTAGTGTGTATTGGTGGCTCCGGTCCAGTGGCAGTCAAGTTGCAATTGTAGTTTTCTGGCCAGAGACACCAGGGGGAGATGAAAGACCCTCCAATCATCCCATTAACACTTGTATTACCCCCAGAGGGACTGGAGAAAGGATTTATTAAGGTAAACAAGTTACTTACTATTGCTTTAAATACACAACTTTTACCACCTAAGTGAATATGGGCATGCTGCATATCATTGGAAAGCTGAGAACCAGGAGAATTCAATTGCTGAGTTAGGTTTAACCTCCGCACTAACACATTTTTGAATGCTGTGGTTAGCATCAGTATGCTGAAGCTAGCATGCTAACGAAAACTAATTAAGGCTGGGACAGAAACTAACATAGAACTACCTAAAGTAGACTAATAAAATAAAAATCGACCGCTGCTGATGAAGCCAAGTGTTTGTATTTTGATCTAACATATTTGTAATGATCAGATCACTTAATGTGAGTTGTATATATTAATGCAAACTAAAGCCTGTCATACACCCAAGAATAGTCAGTGTAGAAAAGTCCAGTGATCCTTGTATTAAATGTTTATCCAAGAGTTTATCAATAGATATAATTGATCCATAATATCATGACAACAAAATATGACTTTATTGATCTTAAAATGGAGAAAATCGGAAGCAAAAAAGCTGGATTGGTGCATCTCTACTGAGAACAACCGGATCTGTCTCAATATGCAATGTTTGATGACTAAATGCTAACGTCTACGGGAAAAACACATTGAACAGGCAAACGCTAGGATCAAACGCCGCTTTTCCTTTTGTTATTTCTATGACTTTCTATAGCAGCAATAAATCTGAAATGTGTCACATATTGAGCCGTCTTTATAGATGCTCAAATTCCAAACTCTTCCTTTGTAATCAAGCGTCTCTTTACATTCAAATAAAGCAGCAAAATATACCAATGATGAAACTAGCTGCAAACATAACACTGCAATGATATAACTCTGTGGTATATATAAAAAGGAAAAGCTATTTGAAAATTGCCTGAAGGCCTGAGCAAAGCAGTCTGTGATTTGACTTGGGTTTTTCTGCCACCTGGGGAAGTCCAATATTTACTTTTCTTTAAGCTCTGCCCTTGAAGGAGAAATCTCTCACTTAAGCTGCTAAACTCCCCACTATGATTACCAACTAGCAGCGTGAGGTCTACGGAAAGCAGCGAAACGCGGTGGAAGAGATTTGGCTGCAGAGAAAGGTTAAACTCCTCAATTATGAAGAGGCACAAACATGTTATAGTGATTTCACGGATTAATCAAAAAGGTTTATTATTAGATTACACATTCAGCAGATCTATTAACAATATGCCAAGCTTGAAAACAAAGATAATAGATCCCGAAATATTGAAAATTACAGAAAACTAGCAGCACATGACCAATTTGGCCATGTGGTGATTCTCCTCAAGGATACAACAATACAATTAAAAAGAAAAATATAGGTTTTATTTCAAGAAAATCAAGATTTTTCAGCTGGTTTTCGGTGCGGTGATTTCTTTAATCTTATTTTAAGTGTAAAGGGATTTTTTTCAAATTAGACTCAAATGAAAGAAAAAAGTACTTATTTCAAGAAACTTTGTTAACACTTTATATTAAGCGGCGCTCGTTCAGTATTAATAAAAGTACAAAAATAAGCCTTAGTTTAAGGTTAGGACTAAGGCTATGATCAGGGTAGGCCATGAAAAAGCATATTCATATTCATTTATTCATGGTTAAAAAGCATACCTTAATATAAACTTAATTATAACTGAACATTTTACATATTTCAAGTTCACTTTTTGCAGTGAAGGTAAAGGCTCTATTAGGCAGAAACATCTTGTAAACTCCTGAACAAAATTAGAGGACTAACGAAGAAACCTTTCTCTACACCTGTAACTACTTTTGACCATAACCTGGTGCCATGTAGTGCCTCAAAATGCTTTTGTTGGCTAATAAAACGTGGAGAACTAGTGCCTAGTTTCGCCTCAGAGTTTAAAAATGTTAAAATTATGTATTCCCCCCCCTACATGTTCCAACAATGTATAGAATGAGCCCAGACCTGTT
The DNA here is from genome assembly GCF_951799975.1 of Gobius niger. Taxonomy (NCBI): domain Eukaryota; kingdom Metazoa; phylum Chordata; class Actinopteri; order Gobiiformes; family Gobiidae; genus Gobius; species Gobius niger. The sequence goes on along the minus strand of NC_136865.1, from coordinate 21,706,813 downwards.
CACCACAACTGCCTCTAAAATCCTGCACTGTCACTCAAAAAGGTGTTAATTCGGTCCGAAGTGCCGTCATGCACGAGCTTAATATAGAGGCTGTAGTTACACATAAGACCTGAGGTGGCAGTAGTGAGTATAAAATGGCTTACTTGCATCTAGCCCCTTTAAATACAATAGTTTATTTACTGACAGGCTGGTTGTATAGTTAGTATAGGCCAGACAATTTCACAATAAAATGTAAATGCCCTCTTTTGTGATTGTGACTGAACCAAATACTTCACCTAACTCTGAATTCTATATAGACTTGTTTTCAAAGTTATCACCAAGAAAATGCTGACAAAGTTTACTAGAAATTGACACTAGTTATACTGTGGTCCGGGTCTGCGAGTAATTATGCCAATTGTCCTGATATTACACTTTTAGGTACCATGCTACAGAGGGAGGAAAAAGTATGTGAGCCCTTTTGAATTTCTCCAGTGAATGTTTACATGTTATGGCCAATAAAAAATATGACAACATGTAATTGTGGTATTAGTTTAACCAGACACTGATTTCTCATTCTTGTGATTTTAACAAAGATCAGACCACATTTTATGACCAACAGGATAGAAATACAGTGGGAGGAAAAAATATACCAATTAATGCCAGCCAAAACAATACCTTCATGGCGGACACAATCAAAAAAAAAAGAAAAGAAAAAAGAATAACGGATATGCAGTATGCTTGTGGTTCTCAAACATTTCACACCGAGTACTTCACAGTAGCACTAGACAAGATCCTACAATAAGTCACACTATTTTTTTCATAGTTTGGCTGGGGATGTGACTTATACTCAAGAGCGACGTGTATATCAAAATATATAATTTCACGCTTGTTATTTTCATACTATAAAGGGCGGTCTAGGCTTGAGAACCAGGATCTACTTCAAACAAAGCCCTTACTTAATTACTTCCTGTACCACTGAAAATAAAAAAAAAAACAGTAAAGTTTGGCGTGAGTGAGAAACTTGTGAGGAACTGGCGAAATGCAGAAGTTACTCCTACTGCAATGAAGAAAAACAAAAAAAGATAATCTCGGGCTAAACAGCTAGAGGGATAAGTTTGCGAATGAGAGCTTGAACAACGTGTTGCCGGGAGAGGCTTGTAAACGGTGCAGTTACGCCTCCATGCCCAGGTAGTTGTCAAGGCTGGTGCGACTTATACTCCAGAGCGACTTAAATATGTTTTTTTCTTCTTCATTCTTCTTCATTCATTCAGTCTAATGTCATGTAAAATAAGGGGGCTGGACTCACCTGCTGCCGCCATGTGTTCGCTGGTTCTGATTGGCTGAAACCCGACGAAGGGGACCTGCATTGACAGCACGAGGCCCACGATGAAGAAAGTGCTGTACGCTGTAACAAGAATACAGATGAGACAAAGTTAGCCAAAAATCCAACTTTTTTTCAAAAAACATTTTTCACGCATCGCAGAGCCAGGTTGGACAGCCTCCGAAGAAACTTAAGGTCTATTGATTTCTCTACTACGTGCTCCTCCGAGGAAGCAAACATAAAGTAGCTGATCTAATGTCATTTAGGAGCCGTCTGAGAGACTTGCTACACTTTTTTTTCTCCCCTGGCTTGAAGGGGAACTGATTGGTAAACGTAGCACCGTAATTAAGATTTCATACTCTTCCCTCTCCCCCCAAAAAAGTCTTAGATTTTGAAGGAGCCGAGCCTGCCCAAAGCAATCTCCGTCTCTCCTCTTTCTCTCACGTCGGCTATTGACTCAAGAAAGGGAGAAAGATGAATTGCGAGGGAACACACACAGGCTGCGAGGTATTTTATTAAAGCACTTTCTTTCACTGTGACAGAGACACTTGGCACCAGGATGAAAAGCGTCGGGATTTTTAGAGCATTAAAAAGCCGATTGAGAAGGTAATTCTTGTGGAGATTTGAGTTTTTAATGGACAAGGCAGTGGGAGTGAAGCGATTTATGCATTGGCACAGATCTATCCACTTCAATGTACTTTCTTTTGCCTCTGCCAACTGTGTCTTGTATATGTTCCTGGTAATAATCAAGTCCGCCCACATCTCTACATCTGCCAACACGTCCTATGGCTTTAAGGTTTGATGATAAATTATTCCGTGTTTTGATATAAGACACATTTCTATTAACATGGGCACTACAAGGCGGAACGAGGCTCGATTATCAACATCTGTGACTCAAAATAGTGGTTACTACAGTTTTTTCTCAACAAACACAGAAATGAAGAACTATTTTATAAAGCATATTTCTGCTCATTAAAGGGACTATACGAAGTTTAAAAATATGTATTCCCTCCCCCTACATGTTCCAGCCATGTCCTAATATGTAGAATGAGCCCAAACCTATTCACCACATTTGCCTCTAAAATCCTGCACTGTCACTCAAAAAGGTGTTAATTCGGGTCCGAAGTGCCGTCATGCATGAGCTTAATATAGAAGGTGCAGTAACACGTATGACCTGAGGTGGCAGTAATGAGCATAAAATGTTTAAAACAGATTTATCTGAGTTGAAAAAGTCTGTTTCAAAGCATTTGTTTTGCTGTCTGCATTAGCCAACGCCGGACATACTTGCTCTTGATGAATCTACTTCGATAGCACCGGTTAAATGGGTAATTATTGTTTTTACTTGATATTAATTCTATTCACACAGTGATGCAGAACATCCCCTGCTGGGAAAGACTTGACATACTGTAAACAGATTTTAGGCTGTGTTGTATAATGGCTTCTTTGCGGTAAAGAATTCACTTTGGACTAGAGTAAATGTGTGGGTGTGTTGATCTACCTTGTCAAAACTGTTTTAGATCGTGCCTCTTGTGTCTCGCTCTGCTGCCTTCACTGACCTCCATTGTATCGTTCAATTTCTCTACTTTAAGATAAGCTCTGCGCGGTTTGTGCCGGGGTTCGGGTTAACTGCTGTGTTTCTCTCCATACGTCAGTCGAGGGAAAACGTAAAGGTGATGGGGCCGATGAAATACTGGTAGAATCCCGGCGTTTCCTGACTGATGATACCAATCTGCTGCGTTTAGAGCCAGCGGTACGGAGCCATTTTCAACATCTATCATTTAAAAGCCAAAGGTGGATGGGAGCACAGCGCCGGCTTGAGTCATCCACAAGGAAGAATAAAGACACGAAATCGTTGCTCTTCATTTTAAAAGATGAACTCGCTCAAATTGCTACTGCCAACCTGGGTCCAGTTACACTCAAATCTTTTACTTTTAGCCTCCATAAACACACTGACAACACCTTTGTTTTTATTTTGTTGACAAACCTGTAAAACTGGACCAATTCATCAAATGACCAAAGTCTAACACTTTTTGGTTCACTGCGTGACCAAAAAACAAAATAGTTGCCACAAAAAAAAAAGGCCACACGCTCTAATATGTGGTTGAACAGCCTTTAGCTTTGATTACAGTATGTAGTTGCTGTGGCTTTGTGTCAATAAGTTCCTGCAATGTCAAAAGATCCAGTGTTGCATAAAGTTTTCACCAGGATCTTGTATATAATGGGAGAGACTTATGATCTGGATTCTGTGGTGGCCACTACATGTGTGAAAATGTTGTCTCATGCTCCCTGATCTTTTGTGATGTGAGCCTAATGAATACCAACATTATCATCTTGGAATAAACCTGTGCCATCAGGGAAGAAGCCATCAGCTGATCTCATTCTTGAGCACATGGCGTTGCTAAACTTGGACCTGACATGTAAGTAAGTGCTTTATTCGTCATTGTAGAGGAAACCCAATGGGTGAGGAACACGCTTCTGTATGGTCCTCATGGCGGGGAGCTGACATTGTTGTAATACCACCCCCTGGTGGCCAGGGGCGACTCCAAGAGACACCTGGGCGCATTGATTCTAATGGGACTTCAAACATCTCAATAACGGCTTAAAAGCCTGGCTCCAAAGAGCTTTTCTTTTTCTAAAAATCGCTTTGACCCATGTGACAACGCTGGGGTGGGTGAAATATTTTTAACCACGCTAGTTTTTGTTTATCAGCCCAAAATTTTGGTAGCATTTTCAGTGCATTGACTGGCTCCAGAGCCTGTCAATCAAGCTCTGGAGCTCTGTAGAGGCACCGCCCGCTCCTTGAGGGCAGGGCTTCCCGCATTTTTGTCCTTATAAAGGAACGGCCATTAAATTTCACACAGGACTCAGGAACCTTTTTCAATGAATGGGGCTGAATGGGACCCGCTCATCTTTATTATATTATATCTATGAGGAAACCTGACCGGCTGCCGTTCAGTCTCCTCTGATTCTCTAAAACGGTGCACCGCCTCCTGGGTTTGTCCCTGTTTCAGAGCGTGGTGTCCTGCACTGGTCAGCTCCTCCTCTTTCTTCCTCTTCCCCCTGCACAACTCCCTCAGCACCACAAAGGTCTTTCACCATCTCCTTGTTTGTCCATTCCTTGTTTCCTGTAGCTCCTCTTGAGACGCCTCCACTGTGCTGCAGGTGTGGGGGCTCTTGGTGCCTCTTCTGTGTCTCAGAAGAAATCTGTCGGTCTCAAATGGGTTTAGCTTCTTCAGGACCATTATGGACTCTTTGCAGTCAAAATAAATCCACCATACAAAAGTATCCAATAAATCAATGTGGAACACAGAAAGCACAAATGCAGTTTGGAGAAAAAGGCAAAAAATGCGTACATGCCAATGAATAGGATAATTATTTATGGACAGTGTCAACAGAATGAAGCCAATTAGTATTTAATTTCATGACTTTGGTTTAAGCTGTATTTGGTAATAAATATACTAAAGGTAATCCTAAAACAAAAAACAAAAAGTAATTATTCTACCAGCACTTTATTTGAGGCCTAACAAGAAGTTTTAATTAAATGTCATGTATCTGTCCTTGTAGCGCTTATTTTTGTTCTTACTTTATACACGGTTCTTAATTCCTCAAAATTAATACCTCATCTCAAGAACCACTTTAGCTGATGATACTTCAAAGCCAAATTTTTTATCATACTTGAGCTTTAAGGGAGACAAATAATGTGTTATATTTTCACACATTTCTCTTGCTGCAACAGATTTCATCCAATCATGAAGAAAGCGTGTCGGGCAGTCGTCACACGAGCGGGGAATTATTTCTGCTGCGTTGTCGAAGTGTTTGCAGACAGAGGCAGACACAGGTCACAGCTCTCTTTGTGAAGAGGCCATCACTTACTTTCAAAGCTCTCTCAGACCGAAGCCTCGCTCTCACAGTGAGTACGACATATAATCATGAGCCAATGATACTTGACACGGCACCATTTATCCTGACCACAACAGAACAGAAGAGGCTGCTGCAGTGGCTGAGAGTGTTTACCGTAGAGCGCCTACAAGAGGAACACTGAAATGTGCAATATGTGGTGTATCTCCTTTAGCTGTTCTGGGAATCTGACCAAGGTTAACACACTCTGGTAGATCTGGTAGAAAAATGTATGAACCCATTTCAAATCACCATAACAAAATGAAATACAAAAATGACCCTGTTGAAAAGTTTACACACCCCATATTGATACAGTTCAAATTTGCACTGTAACACTCGCTTCAAGCCAGCACTACCGATTATCAAAGTAAAAAAGAGAACATGTTTATTGAGTTGATAGTCTTTCTCTTGTGCAACTGGTTGAGGCTGTTCAGATAAGCTATTAAGTTATTATTATTATTATCATTATTTATTGAATCAGGGACAATGTACAGAACCATTAGTCTTTACAAGAGGAGATGGTTTGTACCAGATTTAGCTCAGCAGCTATTTTCCATCCGCAGTCCCTGGACAGGTGTGAACATAAAACATTACAATTACAATCTATAAATCCAATCTACAATAAAATCACTGTATAAAATATGTTCTTTGCTTTTCCTAAAAGTGTACACACACACACAAAAAAAAAAAAAGTTAACAAAAAGAAAGGGCTAATCTCAAGCTGATGTTTAAAAACGTTTATCTTAAACTGAGCAATTTATTTTGTTTTCTCTTTATATATAAATGCTGCCCTCAGAAAAAGATTGACCTATTGTATTTCATAGGCTAAGATAGTTTTTTGAAAAATGTGCACCTAATGGAGCTTCGTTATACAGTGTTTATGTTTACATTTTATAGTGAGTTTTCAATAAAACTACTATTTGTCTTTGACTTAACATTTCATTTCACATTTCAAAATATCGGGATCTATATATGAAGGAAGGTTTATTCGGTTACAAAACATAAAACAATATGTATGTACTGCAAGTTCATTACAGACAAGGAGGGTAACTGAAAAGTTGTAGGCTGAAGCCGTGGCTTATTATGCCTACCTTATTTACAAAACAACATCTACCCATCAAAGACATATATCGTATATCGATATTCAACCTAAATATATCGGGATATGACTTTTGGTCCACATTGCCCAGCCCTGCCATATATTGTCTCCTTTAGTATCAATGACATCTGGAAGTCTTTTGTGGTAGTTATGGAGAAGGTTCTGTATATATATGTATATAATCTAATAGAAGTGGCCTATTCTTCTTCGCAAAAAGCCGCCAGTTCCTGTAAGTTCCTGGGCTGTCTTGCATGAACAGCACGTTTGAGATCCCCCCACAGTGGTTCAATGATATTGGGGTCAGGAGACTGAGATGGCACCAACGGGACCTTCAGTTTATTCTGCTGGAGCCAGTGGCATCATCGAACCACCTCCATATTTCACAGTAGGTATGGTGCATTTTCATATAATGATGGCCTATGATGAAAAGTGCAATACATGGTATTAGGAACTGGAGTGTGTAAACGTTTCAACAGGGTCATCTTGGAAAAGAGTGAAAAAAAAAGCGTTTTCACTCATTCTTCTAAATTAAAAATCCACCAGGGTATGTAAACTTATCGGCACAACTGTATATGCTGCTATTTTTCTTTAATTATGTTCAATACTGTCACATAGAACATAGATGGAGTAGGTAAGAAACCTCACTTCCTTCAATGTTTGGTTAATGTGCAGCAAAGAACGTGTCCGCAACAAAGCGAGACACAGAAAGTTCAATGCAAGTCGAGCTGTTTCACATTAAAGCGGGGAAATTATGCAAACCCGACTTTTTTAAAGCTTTTTATCATGTTACAGTGTTGTTCTCTCATCAAAAACATACCTCGAGCTGTGTTTCGAGCCACGAGCGCATCTTCAAAATAAACTTTGGATCTTAACCAGTGGCTATTCTTAGCATCGCGGCGACAGCTCCCAAAAAGCTCCTCCTGAGGCCCCACGTATCCAGGAAATGCTTTCCTATCAAGCTCAACTTAATCCTCTCAACGTGAAGTGAAAACACTGGACATAGCTACACCACAGCCACACACGCAGAGTATTTAATTTGTTTTATGTAAGAGCTGCACAGCAAAGGGGAGCAAGAGGAGGGGGAGGGGCTAATTTCAGCTCGCCCAGAGGACCAGGAAGTGATTTTGTTTCAGCTGCTTTTGATCAATATTGCATTTTCTAACCAACAAAGTGCAAAATAGTGATAAAGATGTGTCTGATATTACTATGAAATACCTGGAAAAGGCATAACAAGATTGAATCAACATTTGAATTAACACAATTTAATTAACACATAAATAACATAATTTTCATTGTAAATTGCTCATAATTGCTCAACTAAAGCTTGAAAGTGTCTTTGAAAACATATGACCAATTAATAATATGATGAGAAATACACAGTAGATTTATACATTGTTCAGTCTACTTTGTGTATAAGGAAGGACGGTAGAAAAGGTTGAAGGTTGACTTTACTCCTAAATAACATTTGTGGATGAGTGTGTTGTATGTAGTGGTGCATTTGAGAAGCGTCTGAGCCTTCTGTATTTTCACAACCACAAATAGTGACTGCAGGTTTATGAATGATGAATGATCTGATGAATATTTCGGGCTCAGGGAGTCTGCCACATTTTTACTTATTCATACTGAGAAACCTCCCATTTCAAACATGAATAGTACAAAAATAACTAAAGTGTTAAGAGAAGAGTAAAATCTAGTTTCGTTCGCCAGTAGGATGTGGCTCTGTGGATATCACATGAAGTCCTAAAATAAAGTGTATTTAAAGTACTTTACTGAGAAGAACTTTCACCAACTAAACATGTGTCTATAGCTTTGGTACCCACCTTCTGCCTATAAAGACAAGCTGTGGCATGAATGAATATACTTCAACTTCTGATAAAAACACTTTAAGGTTGGACATAGTGAGTGTTACAGTGTGTAATATCACAATTCTGGCTTTTAGAAATGCTCCATATTTATTTGTGCATTTCATTTTCTTTCCTTTTTCTTCTCCACCATCTGCAGAGTCCCCAAAGACACAGTTTGAGCAGCCTCGGGTGCAAACATCCGTTGTAACCTTCACACAGCCTGGTCGTTAAGAAACTGTTAAATTAAATGATATGCCATCTCTGACACTGCACTAAATTAGAAATCAAGTTAATATGATTTAACATCTACCCCCTCAGCGGAGCAATCATTCCATCAAATATAATTGGCTCCAGAAGTCAAAATATAACTTTTACTCATTTACTTCATGGATATCAGCTTGTCAAACTTAACTAATTAAATGTTTTCTTTGTTTTTTTTGGAGTCGGATATAAAAATGGTTGTCATATAGAGTAAGTTGATTATTTTTACATTACATTTCAAGCATGTCAGTTGCTTGTCAAAATTCTCACAATTATGCGACTCTAAAAAATCTATAATAACCAAGATCAAGATTCTTTTTGCTTTTTTCTCAAACATTGATGTAATCTGTAGTACATACACTCTGGTGAGCTAAAACATCCAGGTATATTAACCCTGAGTCCAATAAATCAGACACAACTGGACCATCTGGACAGGCTGGTTCTGAGACTCCATTATTTGATGGAATCAGAGTTGGGCAGGGATTGCTTTGTGACTCTGGAAAAGAGAAAAGGTCAACACCTGTGCACCCTCATGTGCAAAGGCCCACGTTTGGATCGTGTGGGACACAGCCAATGGGCGAGGAAAGCAATTCTTTTTAATCCTCATGGCTGGGTGCTGACATTGCTGTGATACGCACAGCCGCCTAGTGGCTAGGGGTGACTCCAGAAGGTAAGCTGTAATGTGGAATCCTATGGGGACGGAACACAGGCTGGCTCCAAAGAGTTTTATTGTTTCTAAAAATGGTTTCCCCCAAAGACACCAATGAGGGGGGTGTGGTATATTTTTAACCACTCGATACATAGAGTTTTAAAGACTCCGTTTTGGGCTTTGATTGATAGGCCCTGAAGAACTGCGGAGGCCCAGTACCCGCCTGTTTGCCCTTTAAAGAAATGTAATCTGTCGGAGGAGAAAAACCTATATACAGTGGGTCAAAAAAGTATTTGGCCAGTTCCCCATAGACTCCCTTTTGGATTTTGGCCAAATATTTTTTGCCTCACTGTAAATTGGGGAGGAGTGAGAAACGATGGTAATAAACTAATACGTCTATGGATGGTGGAAGATGATACAACACATAATATAATTCTGAACTGGATCTTCATGTTGTTGCTTTTTTTTCTTTCAAGCTAACTAGTTGGTTAGTGTTAACCATCTGGATAAACAATTCTTACATTTTTTAATTCCGCCTGAAGTTTGCCTACGGCTGATAGTTCACACCGGTGCACTATCATGTGACGCCAACTCAGTCTATTCACCTTATTCCGGAAGTTTGCGTGGGCGTCGCCATCAATTGTGCCCGCCCCTTTTCTCCTATCAGTTAACATGGAACTGGAGAAGTTGAGTTAAATTTATTTAGTCACTACACGAAAACAAAGACAATTTTCGCTTGTGCAGAGAAACAGTGCAGTGTTGACTTGTTGGTGCAAGTGAACATTGGACATTTTACACAAATCAATCGACTAAACATCAGATTTTAGCTGCGAACATCGTCCGGAAGTGCCAAGACAACGGAAGTGCCGACAAGGCAAAAAGAGGCAAAAGTGAGCGGGGCGGAATAAAGGTGAATACTTAACTTTGATGAAGCAGCTGGTTCTCGAAACATTTTTTTTTTTACGTGAAGATCCAGTTCAGAAGAAAAATAATATGATGTTGGGTCATCTTGACTTAGTCCCACCAGATTTGATTTGATTTGATTTTGATTTGATTTTTATACTTTTTGTGACATCTATAAAATAAAGTTAAAAAAACAGTACTACGCACAGTCCTGAGCTTTACTTTGACTCAAAAAAGTGGATTTTGTTGTGTGGGTAAAGCTCCTTATAAACCCTGGGAGTTCTGTAGAACCTGTACAAGAACCTGTTGTTTTCATTTTTTTTAATTAAGTGATATTAAGGTAATACACAGGTATAAAGTGATGGGTATATAAGATAAAAAGTGCATATTTACACAAATGAGAAGGACACAGGACACAATAGAGGAGACAAATGGGATACATATGGGGAGGGCGGGTTACGTGATTGGATGGATAAGTAAAATAGAACTAAATGAAAGGGGTTAAGGAAAGGGGTGCATTGACACTCCTCCCCCCAGCCCTCCCCTCCCCCCATTTGTCCGTCCATCCTCCATCCCCCCTTCCCCCCTCACCTGGAGGGCCCAGGCCCCCAACATCCATCCCTGCCCCAAGGCCAAAACCTGATCAGGGACAATCTGCCACACGGAGCCTTCAACCCCAGCCCTAGTTTTTGTTCTCTTTCCCATGTTTTGTACCTAGATTGGTGGAGTGCATTAAAGCTTACCCCAGAACCTGTTTTCAATAAAGTCACTGGTCGCATTTTTGCCACTTCGGGGTCTATTGGGTTAAATACCAACACAAATTGTGTTAATTTTTTAGGGCTGATCATCATACGTGGGACTTTAGTCTTGAGGTATGTGTGTTGCTCCTCCGACCACATGGACTCTCTCGTGCCAAAACAGAAGGGCATGTTTACACGGGTACTTCATTTACATGCAGAGAAATGTGATGTGGAGCCTGCCCGTCTGCTGTTGGCTCGTGTTTGTTTGTAGCTGGTGCTGGTTTGTATGTGACAGCGTGTGTCTCACCGATGTAGACGCGCCGGCTGTAGCGTTGCATGAGCAGCAGCACAAACACGTGAAGAGGGATCAGATTTATAATGAAGACGTATCCTCCCCAGGCCGACACCTGAAACACAAGACAAATGCGTCATTCAAAAGTGACACTCACGCCCTTTTTTTTCTTCACACATCTGAACAGAGGGGGAAGAAAGCATGGCTACAGTTATAGCACGCACAAGGTTTCAAAAGGCAGGCATCTGGACTGGGTTTTTTGTTGTTGAAAGATGTCGTCAATATGAACAAACAAAATGACAACTTTCTGAAAACCTTTGCTGCAAATTTGCCTGGTTAACTTGAAGCTTACCCATAGGACAAAGTGATCTAATTTGTAGTTTCTAAACTCAGATTAAAAGATAGAAGATGAAGGGGGAAAACACTATATAGTAACAGAAGAGAAAAGCGCAAAACCGAGGCACTCCTCCCACATCTATTTACATTTTCTAAAAAGCCTTTATTGTGCTGGGCTGTCATATAAATCTTTTAAAACACGCATATCGGCTCCTACAAGCCTTGGTCAAGAACAACACCTTCCCCGAAAACAACAACTTCATGATATTGACTTCCTGAGCTCTTTGTGTCTAGTTTCTTTTACTATACTACAGTAACAACTAGGGCTGGGTACCGTTAAAATTGTTTTCGATACCGGCAATTTATCGATACATGGTTTTCAATACTAATACCTGAACGATACTTTTTTTGATAGCTATGCTAAATTATTTGTCATATAGAACCACAAAACAAATCAATAATGTTCATTCATTTTCCTTCCATTTAATTTCTTGTGCATTTGTAGCATTTGTTTGAGGTGAAACAACAAAGAAACTTCCTTTAACAACAAAAGAGCAGAAAAAACACTGTCCAAGTTTCCGTATTTTCCCAATTTTCCCATTTTTTTCATGCTCTTTTTCCACATTTCTTAATTCTCCCCCCCCCCAAAATGTTTCCACTTAAAAAAACTTTTTTTCCCTTTTAAACTTTGATGACCAACAGCTTCAAAACTTGAATGTACAGATTATATATTCCTTCTCAGTACTTTTATTATTTCAATACCAGTAGTACCTAAACGTGTTATTCCGATCCCAAACTGGTATCGTTTAACGGTGCCCAGCCCTAGTAAGAGCCCAGAGAAACATTGGTCAGAATATTTTCCAAATACACTGAGTCGTCTACATTATTCTGGTATAGGTAAAATGGATAAAAAAAGGATTTACATGTTTTTCTTAAACACAACATCATTTATGTTTAAGTAGAAGAAATCCGACATCGAAAGCCTAAAATGATGTGCACTTTCTGAACAGCGAACAATAGAAACTAAAGATGGACAACTTTATAAGTCAAAAGTCTGGGAAAAGAAAAAAGATTTCTCTTTTCACTTTACACATAAGTAACCTGCGCAGCTAAGAAGACTGAACGAAGTGTGATTTAGGGTTTCCCCGTGGAGTCTTCACTTAATGTGATTTGAAGCCAGGTGGGGAGCCAGCCACATTTGCATCAATCGAGACCGTCTCAGGATAAAAGTCTGTCTCAACGGTGCATTCCAGAGTTCTTATTTGACCAAGAATTTATTACAGCGGGGCAAATCCAACCCAGGCATCAGGGCAATTCTGGGGGTAACAAAATCTGAGGAGTTCTGTTTTGTGCCAGCTGAAGTCTCCCCTTCCCTGCCTCTGTTGCCCCCTATTGTGCACATATATTATCCTGATATTGCTCAATAGTGCTGTCAGTTTTGCACCAAGGGTTGGAAATTAATGCAGTTAAGATTCTCTGAACGAACTGCACATGTGGTAGAATTGATAATAAAGTTAACTGAACTAAATTTCTGCTTCCTGTTGCTTAAGACTTATAATAATGCTTTTTCCTGCTCCGGGAAGTTTGCATGTAAATGAAATAGGTCTCTAGCTACAAAGTGCGACCATTTCTTTTCCAGAATGGCCACTGCATAGGCGTCGGGGGACTTTCATGCAGTGAATCTTTACCATTCTAAAAAGGAGGTAATGTAATGTGCTTTGGCAACGCTCGGTTCTTCCCGCTATAAATTTCGTTGATTTGCTCAGTTTCTATTAATCTTTTTGCACTCTTTTTGAAACCTGACCAAGTAATCGTTGGATAGTCAGTGTTTCATTCACGTTTTTATGCCTGCTATTAATTCAAAGTCAACAAGAGCGAGGCCAGTGGCGATAAAACAAGAACTAGGCCATGCCATGACAGGCCAAAGTAACTCACCTATTGTTGAAAAAGAAGTGGCCATTCATTATTTAAACTGAGCTGAGGGTGAACTAATCTTAAAGTGCAGCCATTTCATGCCCTCTGCACAAAGCTTCATCCAAACAGCATTAGACTGAAGCAAATTCTTTTAATGAATTAAATATAAGCGGCTCCTATATAACAGTATGGAGTTTTACATGTAGGCTGTGAAATGAACCAGGGCTATACGAAACTTCTACGGTGCAGCTGACCGCAAATGTGAATCGAAAACAGAAGAGGGATACGAGCAATTAGAATACAAAGAAATACCGTGTCAATTAAATGAAGCCATAAATTAGCACAGAAACCAGATGCTTTTTGTGTCTCTCTGGCAATTTGCAAAAGAAACAACAAATATTGGCCCCGCACTTAATGACACGGATGCATCCAGAAACAAGACTGCACCAATTAAACCGCAATGCAGTCCTCATTAGTGTTCTATACCTGCTTCATATAATTCTTTTGAAATCAAACTTTGTACAGCGCTTTTCGTACACAAGGCAACTCAATGTGCCTTACAAAAGAAGATATGTGACATTACAATCAGGTTAAGGTAAAGGGATATTTCAGGATTTTTGACATAGGGCCTCATTTCCAAGTTATCCAGAGTGTTGCTGATACCTGGAGATAATTTCTTTTGTAATTCATGCAGTTCTTATGTTTGAAGGGTTTCGTGGTGCTAGGCTAATGCAAGGCTAGGCTACGATGTCAGCTAGCCTGCATTAAAAACAGTCTTACGCGCTCCACAGTGCACCTGAGGCAACTCATTTATAACGCCAGACTAATGATATAAATGTCTGTGTCGATAGAATAATTTTTGGAATATAACTGACCTTGCGTCACATGAATGATCGCATTTTGAGGAACTATTTTCTAGCAGATCACTCCGCCGCTGCGTAGCTTATACAAATACGAAGCTGATGCTGCTCAAATATAAGGTATTTTAAATGCAAAATGGTTAAAATTATTCTATCGACACAGACATTTATATGGTTAGTCTGGTGTTATAAGTGATTTGCCTCAGGTGCTCTGTGGAGCGGGTCAGACTGTTTTTTAAGGAGGCTAGCTGACATTGTAGAAATGCGCTAGCCTTGCACTAGCCTAGCGCCACGAAACTCTTGAAACATAAGAACTGCATGAATTACAAAAAAAATATCTCCAGGATAATCTGGATAACTAGGAAATGAGGCCCTATGTCAAAAATCCTGAAATATCCCTTTAAGGCAAAGCACTATAAGAACATCAAGACATGGGAAATACACAGTAAACCGGGGCAGGCGCTGGATTTTTTTCTTGGGGACTGGAAGGACGATAGGCCATTGACCGGGGAGTTAGGCTGAGGAAATGTGTTGAGGCAGGGGACGTGGCTAGGGGGGGCATGTGTGTGCAGTTGTTTACTATCTGAAAGCCAGTGTTGGGCAAAATATGAGTGAAGGAGCTCAGTCCTTATCTGTGAAATGTTACACAAAGGGCTTTATATATTAAATGTAGGGCTGAGTACCATTACATGTTTACAATACTTATTTTATATTTGTCAGCTACAACCAGAAAACAGAAGAATAACGATCATTTGTTCCATAAGAGACTATTTCTTTTCAATTTGTATCATTTATTTGAGCTGAAACAACCAAGTCACTTTGTTTAATGCCGTCCCTGGACCAAACAGGCATCAAAACGTGGTCTCTAAAGATATTTTTTGGTGCCTGCTTTTGATACCAATAGTAAATATCTTTTTTTTCTCAATATCATACTGGTATGGTTTAATGGTACCCAGCTCTAATTAAATGTATGCAAGATGTAAGCGCAGAAGAGAGAGACTGACTAAATAGGCCGAAGGACTGAAACACGCATGCATTCATTTTAACACATCTTTAAAAGTACAAATCTGCGTACAATACATACACCAACTATTCCAAATTACATGTAACAAGAAAGCTGGAGCAGTTAGTCCGGCTAAAGGAGCATGGATTAAAATGCTTCTATAGCTGGCTGACAGCTTTTGTGGCTTTGTCGCCTCGCTTAGCAGCAAGCACCACTTAATTTGGGGTTTTGTGCCTTTATCCCACATCCCATATAACTGTAGTTTGTTTGCGAGCATAGAAACTCTGTATTTTTGCATCTACTATAATCGTACCCACGATTGACCTAATGCACTAATGCACTCCGTATTCTCCAAATTCACGGACAACAATCTTTAGAAATAAAAATCTTTTAGAAATAAGGTTTACAAAGAAACCAACACCAGACCCCGGGCACATTCAAGCATCATATAAAAAGACTTCAGCGTGGGACATTGAACTATAGTTGATATATCAATGGGTCACGGTCGGACCAATAGGCACTCAAAGCAAAATGCCTCTGTAAATTATGGATTAGTCTGATTCACACGCCGTAACGTCTCCAAGGTAAAATCGCACACTGATGCAGAGTGGAAGGTTTGAAGTTTGTTTATCGCCTAATAGACAGCTCGCGTGTGGGAGGTAAAGCAATATCGCGCTCAAAACAAAATGTGGCGTTCTGTACAAGAATGCGGAGAGAGAGTGTGGGGCCGACCAGCATCTATAGACACCACCGCATCCCACTTCAAAAACAAGGCTCATGCACTTCTCCGTTTGATGTTGGGGTGGACGAGATGTAAGGGACTATGCTGTGATCTTTATATCATCTTTCTTCACCCGACAACAAAAGCTGCACTCTTTACGACGTGTCCAATAAATGTTCTCTTTAAGTGTTTGTCCTAATTTGGTTAGCTAATTAATTAAGCAAAGTCTAATACACTAACATCTTAATCTTAAATTTTACTCAAAGCCTGATTTTACTTTCATTTAATTGTAGCTGAATTGTTGATGAGACCTTTTTGTCACAGCACGAGTTGGGAGAACGTTACTTGCTTGTTATATCTTTGATATGTTTAGGCCAGGGGTCCTCAAACTATTTTCTCTGGGGGCCATATTATCGTTCCTGACTGGGATGAGGGGTCGGACCGGGTTGGCTATAACATCATTTTCAAAAATCCAGCAGGCCTCATTGTGATGTACAGATTACTAGTCTGGCACAGTCATCCCGACTACTATATCCACAAGATCAACACTTGATTCCAGGTATTTGTTTAGCTGTAGTGGTTTGAAAAAATAGTGATCAAGTCTTAACATTTGTTTTAATTTGAAAAAGGTATTCCATTTATATTAATTGTCAAATAAAACATCATTGCGTAATGTGACCAAAGTAATAACTGCTTACACTTGTATTGTGCTTTACTAGCCTGTGTCACAAGTTTCTCAAAGTACTGTAGTCATTATTCATTCACGCCACACTCTGGTGTTAAGCTTCATTTACCACGTGGCTATAATGTGTTGTTTATGTCCGGATCTCTTATGTCAGTGCCCTCTGCTGGACACTTGTAGAATACTTTTTTATTCATTTAAGTTGCCCCCTAGTGGCTGGAATGAGTATACTGGTTATATAGTAAAAAAGAATACATATATATATATATCATAACTCTGCACAGAAATGGGCTAGAGACTTTTTTTTACATACCCAGGGATTTGTGCTCTACAAGTCAGGGGCCAGGTTAAATCATCTTGCGGGCCCGATTTGGCCGTAGTTTGAGGACCCCTGGTTTAGGCTAACTACGTTACTCAGAGATGCAGTGATATCTAATCTAAAAAAAGGGAATCCAACTGGCTACCTTCTATTTGGTTGCATACCTAACTGACTACATCAGGGCAGGCAATTTTGCGTCGTTCATCATTACAAACCACAACGGGCCTTTACATTGTAGCCCAAAGTAAAGACCAATTTTCTGCAAATGCTAATGTTTTACAAATGACCTCGTGGGATGTTCTGCCAGGAAAGTCACAACATACTGACAGCATTTCCCGCACACTTATTTAATCATCAAACATTTACAAAGCTTTTGCGAGTGAGTGACCGAAGTAACACTGAGCCTCATCCAGGTGCTTCAAAAATGATTAAAAAAGTATTTGACCATGTTTTTACCCATGCTTAAAAGGTGTGTAGTTATAATACAGCGTTAGCGTTATCTTTGAAGCAGAGGTTGACAACTGCGCACCAATCAAACAACGGGAGCTCCGAGCGTCTGTAAACAGCGCTCTCCACTTTCTGCGATCTCTGAGTGTTTAGAGTCACACAAACTGGCTCTGAAGCAGCACGGCCCCGCTGACCCCTCGGCAGGATAACACCTCAGGGCACATGGACCAGAATCTAACCCTTATCGCTGTGCGCGTTTCAATCGGTTTTATCAGATGACTGCGAGCCACACAGGAGAGGATGCGGAGAAGTGGAGAGAGGAGAAGCGAGAGGGGGCTGGGGGAAGGAAAGTATTTATTGCTTTTATCCACGCTGAGAACCTAATGGTGGAAAGAAGACACAGCAAACTCAAGCAAAGAGAATATGGGTTAATTACGACTGTGAGGGTCTGCATGGAGGGAGGCACATACATTATGCAATAAACAGGCCGTATACTGCAATAACAATACCATTAGCAATATCTTGAAACCTCTTTGGCACGGAGAGCTAGTCCCAACAGCCTCGTAGCACAAAACAGCAGCATTTTTGGGTCGATTCTCATTCGAACCTTTAAACTTAATGGATATTTGCTTGATTTATTTGTTTATTATTTAGGTTTTTTGGAACAGAGACTTAATGAACACAGAATAGAATCGGGGCACAAACGGAGGACGCATGAGCCAGGTCAAGGTTTAGAGACTGAAGACGCACATTTATCCCGATGATCCATGAGTGTCCCAGGGCTGTCCTCCCCTGGCCCCGCCCTGAACCTCTGCCAGCTCCGGCCCACAACTGAAAAAGGTCACCACATGAAAAAAACATGCGTCCAATCCTGTGCCTGTCTGATCGCTCTCCTGGTCACACTGATATGAGCGGCTGTGGAGAGAGTGTAGAGAGCTCTCTCACAAACACTCAAGTTGGCAGATCGATCCAGTCTCTGTGCCAGCTGTCAACGAGTTCATGAGCAAGACACCTTGGCTTTAGCTTTGTGAATGAATTTCCTCTGACTGTCTGGTGAAGCTTGGAGGATCAAAGGGCTGGGCCATATCATATCGTGCACGGTGATGCAGGTATTATTTTTGGACACCGGTGTAATATTTTCATACCGCTGTAGAGGATATAATTTGCATTTGCACAGCAGCTGATTTCAGGACAGACGGCGATCGCTGCTAATGCTACGCTCACTGTCACTCAAAGCAGCAGCATCAACATGACTGTGGAGGAGAATATGAATGAAGCATGTCCCTTGAGTCGCTCATATTTGGGAGGAAAGGGCTCAAGATTTGAGTCTTGAATGAACTCCGACAAGTTGTAGCATAGCCTTACTAGCTAGCTGACTTTCATGAGCCTGGTGCTAATGGCTGAAAACCCAGATGGAAATGCGGTTAAAGGCTAATAATGTCCTTCTCATCTGGAGCGTCTTACCAAAGTCTCAGGCCAAGCTGAGCTCCGCTCTCTCTCGCTTTCCCTCCTGTGTGTGGGGCACCGTCAGAATGGGAAAGAACCGCATAGAAGAAATAGGGAAATAGTGGAAGCTTTGAAAACTGCAATGAGTTTTAAGCATGTTTCTTGCAAACAACTCTCACAAACGCGTTATTGCCCACAGGTCTATCCCCCGTCTCCGACAATAAAAAGCGTGTAAACTGCACAGAGGGCGGTGAGCAGGAGCAGAGCAGGAGCACTGTGATGGAAGGTGCAGAAGTTATTGTAGCAATATTACTTAATCCTATTCTTCGTGGTCTTCCAGACGGAGGTAAAGTAAACCCACAGACTTAGGTGAATTAAATGAATAAAGAGAATGAAATTACTTATTGTGATATTTCTATAGGATAAGATTGAAAGTTGTTGGGGTTCAAATTGATAAAAGACAAAAAGACACTTTTTACTCTGCAAAATGAATGACTAAACAATCGAACGTCCAAACTAGAATTTTCTTCCTCCATTTAGATTGGGCTCAAAAGACCACACACGTTTACAATAAAATTCCTTTAAGAGGCAGCTCTTGGCAGCGTGAACAGTCGTCTCAATGCATTATTCCTGTCATTGTATCGCTTCTATTCTCTGTGTACTGCTTTGTATCCATCCATCCGTCCTCCACCGCTCTCCTCTGTCCATTTATTTTGCTTGCCAATCCTGTCTGCTCCCCGCTGCTGCTCCGACCCGCTTCGATCAATGAGTCTGGATCTCAGTAATCTGTCATTTGACATCTGCCGCACCGCCGAGATTTCAACCTGGAATCACCAACTAGATGGAGATTTTCACATGGCGCTTTGTCCATATCCACAGCCAAACAGCCTGTCGCATAGGCAGTCCCCGGATCATCTTTTTATCTCATCTCTCTTGTCAGCCCCCCAATGAGCTGTGACTGCATTCATAAATAATGCACAAAAAAGCTACCCACAACCGGTCCACCCCGAGTCCCCCGTTGGTGTCAGTGATGGACAAAAGACAGCAGGCTTTCTATTAGGGCATTGAAAAATGGATTATGGCAGGAAATTAATGAGAAATAACTTGCAGTGTGTTGCAGGGGAAAGGCTGTTGAAAGTTATTTGTCTAAATGAGGGTTATGCGCAGAGTGTGGTGGTTCTTTTCTTACCATGTAGAAGTAAGAGAGACAACAGCCAATAGTCCAGAACACTGAGCCTGTCTTCACCGACTTCACCTGCAAAACAAGAAAAAAGAAAAGAAAAATTACACATTTAGTTTAGAAAGTGGTGTATACATACCTCAAATGTCTCATTGACACTTGGCCGTTATTTGACCAAGTCCCAATGAGATTCAGAATCTCTTTCTTGCGGAACCCTGGCCAAGATTGGAACATTTTGTACATGTTTTTAGTGATAGTGTAGCACTCAGAGGAAACGTACGCAGACACAGTGAAAGTCTCCACAGAGAAGCCCCACCTGGCCCAAGAATCAATCTGGGAAATATTGTGCGGTGAGTGGAGTGTGTTAGCTGCGGCTATTGAATAGACCACATTTTAAAAATGCGATAGATGTTATGGCAGGAAACTGGAATGAGAGCGGGAGAAACATTCTGCAAACAAGACTCAAACTCATGACCTAGAAGAGGGTAAGGTGCCCTGCACGTGTCCTGCAGCTCCAACCTTTGAGACACAGCACATGAATTATTGAGTAAAATATTTGATTATTTGTATTTTTATTGACGAAAAAGCCCATGGTGTTAATTCTAACAATACTGTTGCAATATTCATCAACTAAGTTTATACAAGGAGAAGCTCAGACATATTTTCAAATGGATTGAAACGAGAACGTTATCCTTGTTTTCAAAAGGCAATTGCCCATTGTCTTTATAAACAGTCCAGATACGGTCCACCGGGCCACCCTTAAGATCAGCCAAGAGAAAATATAAACACTTATTTAATAAACTGTCCTCGGTCTTTGTTCCTTTCCATAGGGCAGACCTTATTCGTCTGAAAGAGAAGTAGCTCTATTTTCAAATGTTGCCTGGTCTCAGATGTTGCATTATTTATCCAAAGCCTTGAAAGCCAAACTGGGCAGTCGCGTGGATGCCAGAAAACATCACAATAACATGACCTTTAAAAGCAGCAGTGCATTTTAAGAGAGCTCTCCTTCCTTCAATGGAAAAGGAGACATTGGCTTTTGAACGCAGAACACTGCTAACCTTGGAGTGGAGTTTGCATTGCTGTTAAAATGATGTTTTCCCCATGTTTTCCTTCTTTTGTTCGTCCGTGTGCTCGTCCTTGATCTAAATTATGCTGCATGATGAAAGAAACTTTAAATCCATGCAGCCATCATAAGCAACATTACTAATAAGAAGACATTTTGAAAAGGCAAAAGAACCATTTTTAGGAGAGATTCAAATCGAAACATGTCCATGACAAAGATAGCTAGATAGTTTGACATTGTGAAACTGCCTTTAGGCTTGTAAAATATCACTACTTTTATAGCAATGTTTGCCCTTGAAATAATCATAGAATTGAAGGATTCCAGACAGACAATGTTGCAATAAAAACTCTACTGTTGGTCCACACATCCCAGATTGTTTAGGAGGATAACATTGGCATAAGTATTTATTTTTGCTGAGGCATGTGTCAAAGCCAATACTTCACCTTTTATGTCACAAGAATTGCCAAATCAAGGAAAACCAGATCCGTGTTTTTAAGCAAAACCTCGTATGTTAACTGCATGATGTGCTAGTGAAATGGGGTTTCTCTTATCGAAGATTAGACCTTATCGACATCTTTATTATTAACCGACAGCTTCTTTAGTTTGTCCAGTATTTGTCCTGAATGAGTCTCCTCTTTAATTAAACCGTGTCAATAATCCTCAATCCATTTTATCAGCCTACGCTTGCCTTTTTTCCTATTATTGCTATTGACCTTCATCACATGAGATGGCTCTTTATCCGCCATTGATCCAAGAGAAAATGATACTTAGCTGGTGAAAAGACGCGCATTGAGGAGCTCTGTGTGTCAATGTATTTTAGATAATGCAGTATAATGTGGCACTGGCGATCCCTTGCTGCGAGGATTTACAATGACCTAGTTACAAGCAGAAATGTGTCCGGTGTCTGATAAAAAGCCAGAACGGACCTCAAAACCCGTGTACTTCACTGCCATTCATTTTCTTACTGAAGTGGAGGCATTTTCCAGTGAAATCAGCTGAAAGATCAACAATCTGTAAATCAGAACTACCACGACTATTACAGAGATCCACTCAGTTGCACTTATATGAACTACTTAATTTTAAACGCATTACTGAAATTAATAACGTGGTGCTGTTTTACATTAAATAAGCTAGATGTGTGAGGAGTTTTTGGGACTGGACAAAGTTTTTAATTGGGTACAGAAGGACAGATAGGACACAGGTTAAACTGAGTGCTTTGAGTGCTAGAGGCAGACTCAGTTCGAAGACATGCAAGAAGAAAAGGAAAAAAACTACCATGATGAGACAGTATTCAAAAATGGTAAAAAGCCTGAGGTCAATTTGGCAGCAGAATGTGTGCCCATTAACAACAGAATAGTGTAACTTTTTAATCCGAAAGAAATTCTACACGTGTGTGGGACTGAGCCAGGCAAACCACATCTGTAGCAAGATCGGTTTTGTTTCACCACAGACGACCCCAGAGACGATCGATTGAGGAAAGCTGCCACTTTTCTAAACCCATGAATATCGCTGTCAGTCTCTTAGGAATTTCGCTTTTTTTTTTTTCTTAAACCATTAAATACGGTCTCGTTTTACTGACTCGGAAATAATTTTGTGTTCAGCGGAATTGCCTCGTGTGTGTCAGTGGAATATAAACAGGTTTCATTTAGCCAATTACTTCTATTTGTGGAAGAAGCGTGCACCTGCGCAGCCATTTAGCCTGTAATGGAGCAGGTGTCGGATGCGCTCAGCCGTACGGAAGCCTGCATGCATCAAAAGTTTGTTCTAGCACACAAGTACGCGGCTGCCACACTACAATAAATGAACCACTGAAGAGAACACAGACAACAAACCTAGATATTGGAAAGGATGTGCGTTGTTTTGGCCTACTTGTGTGTACATGGGTCAGCAACCACATTGGCTACTTTTGATTATCATTTGACAACACACCAACTTCACGTCCTCATTAATCGCACCCTCTTTGGTCCAGACCTCCCGTCTGGCATCGCTAACCACAGCTTCAAACCCAAACCCTCCGAGTATGTTCTTTCTGCTTTTACTAACAGTTTTTTTTCAGCTATGAAAACATTTATTCAATGCACCGTGTGTGGCATTCATTGATTATTTTCTAACTGCCTGCAGATGTCCTCACTGCAGGGGGTGGACGTTAGCTTCGTGGGTAAATGTTACGTGTCTGGTAATAGCTCAGTTGGTTTCTATATTAAGCATTGAATTATCTGCCAACATTAAGCTTTGGTTATCTATCAATGTAGAACATTTCTGAAAATATTCACATAGCAGACAGTGACATTAAAATGTAATGGGAGATTTTTCCACCGGCAAGGACCTCGGCACAACAGCGATGTGCAAGTATGAGTTTCATTGAATGAGAATGTAATGAATGAGGCTGGGATGGACCGATAAGACTCATGATCCTTTGGCAGCCCCCAGACGATTCAGGACCTCCCCTGGGGGGAGGAGATGATGACTTGAGGCTGAAAGCCAAAATAGAGACATCGGGACGGAAGGTGGTGTAGAGAAAATGGAGACAAACGGTGACAGAGGAGGGCCAGGCTGGTATAAATAGGGATTCTGGGGAATAAAGAGGTGTGTCCGAGTGGGAGGTGAAGTGTAGTTTGCAGTGGAAAGTGTGGAAGTCATAATAAATCATACTGTGTCAGGCTCAAAACATGCAAATTGTAAAAAGATGATCTAAACGACAGAAAAACATTCCTCTTGTGTGTTTGTCAAGGCCATAGTCATAATAAATACTAGACTCGGTCTCCTCACTCCTCCCTGTTTAACAGAATGACCACGTTCAAAAGGGAAATCATGGCGGATTTACAGACTCCTCCTACCCTACTCTGACGGAGCATGTTCCTAAAAAGGGCATAAGGGCAAGATCTTCACTGTGGACTCGGCCCTCGTGGGGCGTGGAGTTCGATCGTAACTGTGCCCGCATCATTAGCTCTAATGCTAACGGCCTGTCAATCAAAGTCCCTCGGCCCTCATTAGTTTACAAGATTTTTAAAACGTTCCTTACGAAAACCAGCTGAGTTTCTTTAATTGCAACTAACCCAGCGTTATCACAGGAGCAATATCTAGCTTACAAAAAATTAGCAACTAAGCTTTACAGTTGCTTAAAATGTATGTAAAGTGCAATGCTTTCTAATGGAAAACTAGCTTGTTTTGCCGCCCATATATGGAGGTACAGCAGCAATGGTGGCCCTTCGCATCGCGGTCATAAAGCAGTGCAACCAGCAGCCATTGATCTCCAGGCTCTCCATTGTTTTCCATTGCAGGAGGATTTATTTATTTATATATTTTGATTCTGTGATGTTGACTTGGAAAACCCTCCTCTACAATCCCTCTCATGTGTTTTCCACAGTTGGGAGGAAGAATTCATGATACGAGCCAGAGGCAGTCAGCAGTGACTTGTCGACTGTTTGTCCGATTCTCCTTTTGCCTTTAAGCTGTTGGTTTGCTCCCTGCTCAGAGACATGCTCCGCTGAGGTGCTTTGAAGCGGCGGATGTAGTGATGCAGGTGTTTCGTCATGCACTGCTCTGCTGTGGCCGCGTTACAGAGCAGCGCCGCAGGCTCAGACCTCTGTCCGTGAGCCAGTCAACCGCCTCGTCCGCCTTGTCCCGCTCATCCCGCTTATGTCCAGCTCATGTCACCGTGTCAAACGTCTGGGCGCATCTTTGTGCCACTGGGTCACCACACTGAGACGCAGCTGACAGAGGACACTGGCCTCTCTCTGAACCCAGGACTGACCTCCTCAAATACAGGAGATCTCTGGTTTATGTCCTGATCCAGTAAAGAGAAGAGAGAGGCAGAGCAGGGGGACCCAGCACTGAGGGACTGAACAGTGTTTGAGAGTTTAAACGCCTCGGAAAATTAATTTCGTTTATGCACATTGACTAGCTGATTCCCCTCATACACAGTTTACAAGTGAGCCCCCAGCCCTGTAAAGTGCAAATGTTGTAAAATGTCATCGTTCTATGAGGCTAATGTGAGTGAATGATGCAGCAGGAGTGCGGGCTCAGCAAGAGCTGCAGCAGCTCACTGATCTTTAGAAAAGGTGAACTTTAGGTAAGTGCCGCCACTAAAATACGGCTGTCGGCAGCAAAATAATAGGTTTGTGGGGTGTTCTCAGCAAACTCTGCTTTACAGGACTTCAGGCTAAAATTGTTCTACTACTGGGCCAGATTAATAATCATTCACTTGTTTATTTGCACAAATGAGTTCTTTTATACTTACAGAACGCTCCAAAAACTTTGCTAAACTTTCTCTGCATCCATTTATTCTCATCATCATTTGCCCTGAACTAGAAAACATGTATTGGCCCCATCTGTTTGCTGCAGCATTGTTCTAATGGGCTCTTGTCGGGCTGCATGTGTGGACCATACATCTCACAGTGGGACAGGTGCTGCAGGCTCCACCTCTTCAGCTGAAGAGATCTGCTCCTGCATCCCGTATGGAGATGGTCTCGGTCACACTCATTATTTTTGACACATTTATTTTCCATTCCCCTTTCCTCAAATTGTTTTAGTGTGGGGTTTTCTACCCGAGATATCCAAAGAAAGAGCGGTTTTAAATTACCCCAACTGCCTGTGTTTTTGGTGACCAAATACGCAGCATAAGAGATAGAGACAAGTGTCAAACTCTCTGTATATTTTCTTTGTACTAAAAAGGTAAAGACTTTTTATTTTTTATATTTTAATTTGTGGTTTTATTCTTTGACTTGAATTCTGCCTGGGTATGTAAAACAAGTTTTGTTATTTTTCATATTCTTTGAAAAATAGAAAAAACTTTTTTTTTTTGGCCAGGGTATGTTAACTTTTGAACACAACTGTATATATCTATATAAACTACTGTTCTTAACTGTAAAACTGGTGTTTTTGAGGACAGCTGGGGATGCCACAATGTGAGAAAAACACTTGAGAAAAAGATCTTAAAGGAGCTAAAGGCAAGTTAGCCCTTTTATACTCACTACTGCCACCTCTGGTCATACGTGTAACTGCACCTTCTATATTAAGCTCATGCATGACGGCACTTCGGACCCGAATTAACACCATTTTGAGTGACAGTTGTGGTGAACAGGTCTGGGTTAATTCTACACATTAGAAAATATATACTTTTTTACATTTTTTACTCTGTATAGTCCCTTTAAGAACTTATGGAAGAACAATTTGGTGCGACAATAAAAAACATCTTATAATGCAAATAATGTATTTGCATCCGGGTTAAATTTGAAATGCAGAGTGAAATAGCCCACAATCTTAAAACTGGAGAGAGAACAACGGTTTTGCCTGCAGTGTCTCACGTTATGAAGAAAATTCCACACTCTAGGTCGTTCTACAATCTCTATCCATGTTCCTAAATGTCCCCCACCACAGCACTACAAGGCACTCATCTGTGAAGTCCCAGTCTTCATTATCCCACAAGTTCAGTTTATCCACTAATAACCCATTCATCTCTCCCCTGCTAATCTCTGTTTAGCCCTGGCGACACACACGCACACATTTTGCCCATAATCTATAATTGAATCCACTCACGCCCAGGAGAACTGCCCTTTTTAACACTATAGCTCTTCTATAGTGAGGCGCTCAAAAATGGCGGCCATCGCATTAACCCTTTGCACCCTGACGCCTTTGTTGTGGGTGTAATTCCAAGCGGTCTCCACCCCGCTCATTTTCAATTAGCGAGCTTGGCATTACACTGGGTGACATTTGTTCGGGTAGCAATGGGGCAAGAAAAGATGGGACAGCGGCACAAGCTAAATATCGCTTTGTCCATTTGCACCACGAGAACAAGAGAGGCGCACACGGCATACAGAGGGAGTTCTGATTACGTGCTGTAGCGTTTTTACGTTTATCATTGGCCATTTCTCCTTCCAAACTGTCTCAGGACAAGCAAAGGTAACTGGACTCTTAGTGGCCCCCAGCTGATTTTAGGTGTCAATTACTTTCCTCATCCAAGGACAGGGCAATAAATCTAAATCATTCCATTAATTCCTGCTTTAAAAATCAATGATGTGAAAGATTGCTTAATTGTGCAGAGTGTCAGACCACTCTGAAGTGACCAATTACATATAGTAACACCAGCAGAAAACCTACAGCGACTTTCTGAGAACCCTCCGCTACTTCACAAAAGTGTTGTGTTTAAGGAGTGTGCAGTGTAGTTTTCTACAACCAATGCTTGTTTCTGCCCAAACCCCACAGCCGCTCTCCTCTGAGAACACCGGGCTAAACTTTGGCCCTTTTCTCCGTGAGCTGTCAATCACAGGCAGCAGCGTGTGAGAGGTTTGAGGATAAACTCTGAGTTACTGTGAATCCAGTTTATTCCTAACTGTATTTTGAGCAGATCAGGCTTCGATAAGTTAAAAGGGCTAAACTATACAATTGTCACTTTAATCTGAATAATCACCTTCTTCCTTTATTAGCAACTGTAATGGCTAATAGTAATGTATGAGTTTACCATTTATAAGGACTATCGCAGAGATTTTTTATTTATTTATTGGTTTATTTGGTCGCGACCGTGCATGTTGATGAACATACATGGGTCTCATGCATGTAAACAAGCCACACCGGATTGTAGCTTTGGGCTAATTTCCATCCGTTGTTCCCCATGCGCACTCACAGACACTCACATTCATCCTGGCCTATTGTACATGTTTTTAGTGGTAGGGGAAACCGGAGTACCCGGAGGAAACCTACGCAGACGCGGGGAGAACATGTAAACTCCACACAGAAAGGCCCTGTCCCTGGTGAGAATCAAACCCGGACCTTCTAGCTGTGAAGCACGAGCGCTAACCGCTGTGCTACCGTGCCGCCAGAGATGAGGTTAGGTCCCTAAGAATTCAAAATCTGTATTTCTTTCATCTCAATGATATTGAGCCAAAGGTTTGAACAAAGGTTTCATTCAGATGCTCTTAGTCAGGATCAAATTGCTTATTAGAAACTGAAGACAGTACATTTAATTATTTTTAAAGTAAAGGGTGTGTCCGGATTCGTGCCCAGTCCCACCAGGACAGACTGAATGAACAATATTACAAAAGCCATTCAGAGCAATCACAGACTAATATCAGATTAACTACAGCAACGAGGTCACAGCAGATTATGTTACTTTAGTTTGAGAGATTTTTCCATATTGGGCCTCAATGATGCAACATCGATCAGTGGTTGGTCAGCTGATCTGATGCAACACGCCAGTAATTATTGATTAAACTTTAATTCCTTGCTGAAGCCTCCACAGTCACTTCTGGTTATCGGGCTTTCATCAGCTCTCAGCGGGACTTTGCTCTTTCAAATTACGGTGATGGGTTTTATTCTGTGTGTAGTTTGTGCTTGAGGATTTTGTCACTTGTTTGAATGGAGAAATTAAGGCAAATAAATCATTTTTTGACATGTAGTGGAACAAAAAAAAGAACATTGAACATTGCTTTTAAATCATATTAAAAACATATGTAGCATATTCTATGCCGCATTCATGTGGTTCTTGGGAACTGGGGAAAACGTACATGAACACTCGCTCAACTGGGGAACTCGGGTCTGCCTGCCTGTGGAAATCAGCTGATTTGTCCAGTTATCATTTAATGTGAGCTTTTTAGTTAATCTCAGCTACATGGTGGGAGCTGTGATCCTTGGAGTAACACATTAAAAAGGATATTTATGGTCCATATGATAAAAAAACAAAAAACGAACTTTCGCTTTTGAGACGCTAACGCCAAGATTCAAATGGTTAGGCACTAATTAGGGATAAAAAAAACCTTATCACATAATGACATCAAAATCCCCATATACCGTTGTAAACAGCACACGCAAACCAACTGGGGACAATGTTGCCACATCTCGGGAAAACAAACTCCCCAGTCCACAGGAATGCAGCATTATGTTGCCATATTGGTTACTTGCCTGTGCAGGCCGGGGCCCTACTGGATGAAACTCAATAAAGATTGTTATGCTTGAAACAGTTCTCTTCAAAAATTTATATTAATAAAAATAAAATTAAAAAAAAGAATAAACCCATACTATTCTATACAACAAAGATTTGGGTAAAACGTCAGCAAAGGTTCTCAAACTGTGATATGTTGTCTGCTTCAGATGATACCTTTGTTCTAAAGATGATTTTTATTTTTGGTTTTGGTTCACTACTAATTGAGACCTAATTTAGTCTCAGTCAGATATTTTTTATTTACGTCAGTTTTGCAAGATTGACTCACAGCTCCAACAGTTTCTCTTTGTTTCCATTTTCTCACTGAATTGTCTTAAAGCAGAACAAAGTAACTTGTTTACCTTCATAAATCCTTTTCATAGTCGCACTGGGGGCAATACTAGTGTTAATGGGATGATTGGGGGGTCTTTCATCTCCCCCTGGTGCCTCTGGCCAGAAAATCACGCTTTTCCTGCTCTGACCCGTAGACCATATACACACTAATGGAAACACGAAGAAGAAGCTAACAGGCTAACGGGCAAAGCTAACTGTGAGATAGCGCCACTTAAACAGTATCTCTCCCTTTGTCTTTTCTGTCAGTGTAGTATTTACTCTCCCAGACAATTGATCAGTTAAAAAAATAAATGCAACATGCTACGACACCTGCAGTAGCGCTTATGGCCTCTAGGGGCATGAGTTACTTAGTTCTGCTTTAATTGTCTAATAAAGCCCCCGACCAATATCTAGACGAAAGCGGTCACATACCCATAGGTAGTAGGTGAACTGCAGGGCGAAGATGGCGATGCCCTCGTTGTCGAAGGAGCCGGCCACAGACCGGGAGATGTATCCGGGTACTATGGCGATGAAGCAGGCAGCCAGGAGCCCCGCCCCCTGGTTCCACAGCTCGCGGGTCAGA
Source organism: Gobius niger (assembly GCF_951799975.1). Classification (NCBI taxonomy): domain Eukaryota; kingdom Metazoa; phylum Chordata; class Actinopteri; order Gobiiformes; family Gobiidae; genus Gobius; species Gobius niger. The sequence continues at coordinate 21,677,026 of NC_136865.1, read as the reverse complement.
AGGAAGGTGGAGATCGATGTGAGTCCGCTGAAAACGGGGGCCAAAAACACGCACACGTCCCGGATGTGGACGGTGACGTGCAGGAGGTTTAGAACATAGTGGATCAGGCCCGCCGTCACCATCAGACCGGGGTACACCTGAGGGGAGAGAGGGGAGAAAGATATTTATGGTTAGGTTTTCCAATAGACTTTACTTAGGAATTATTACCTCCAAGTGTTATAGCAGTCTTTAATGGCTAAAAGATGTAAAGAGTTTGTGGAAATGTATTCATTGCAAGATCTAGATGATATACAGCCCTACTTCTGAAGCCGTTTAAAATGTGTGAGCTGAATGTTAAATTTAGAACATAAATATCAAAGTTTATTGGTGGGATTAGAAACTGCAACTCTTGTATTTGACAATTATATTCTCTCTGCCGTCTCAATTACACCATCTATACTGCTTTCCTGATAACAAGCTTTGTGCAGCCACTCTCGTTTCACTAATGATTTCCTCTCACGAGTCAACCATATAATTTGGTCACTTGGTATGACCAATCACATTAGTCAAGAGGTATTTAATTACCAAACTATTGCAAGTCTGAAACAGAAGTCTTGCAATAGATGATAAATTAGTTAAAATCCTTGGTTTGCACAGCATTAGAAGGGTTTAATTATGAGATAGCCTTCACTCTTAGACCCCGGCGTGAACTATCAGACAGGAGATCCAATTAGGTTTTGCTTCAGTGCTCCAGCGGTGTTAAACATGTGAAGGTTGTCCCTATAGTGTGCTCGTCGTAGCGCACCGTGCCGCTATGCTAATAAACTCAGGCCTGTGCGTGGCTAATTAGCCGGAGCCAGAGAGACCTATAATCTTCATCAGCCAATCGACTTCAGTGAAAATCAACGACGTCTTTCGCCCCGAGGACTCGGGCTTTGTCTAATGGAGCGCAATCCGCAGCTTTTACAAATCTAACACAAGTAATTATTAGCTATTTGGATGTCTGTGTGTGGTTAGGTTCAAGTCAGTCCCTAAACAACACCACACCAAAGCAGTAATTTTAGCTCCACAGATGGATAAAAGTCTTCCATTGAGTGGCAACCGCTTTTTTGGGAATTTGACAAATGTTAAACTGAAGTCACTTGTACGAAATCACTGAAATGAGCACGTTGGCCAGGGCTGAATATAAATGGATATCAGCATTTTTGGCACTCCCTTGAAATGGGTTTATTTTGAGTTTGTGATAAATAATTGCTTGGATTTGGATGAGTGGAATCGCCGTGTCGTCACGTCTGAGGCTCTGGTGGGCAAATAGATTAAATAGATAGTGCTATGGTGGGTCAAAACAATGTTCACAAACATGAATAGATCTGCACTGTAAAAGATCTGTGATTTAAATAAACAGCTCTTCACGTCTGGGAAAAATCAGCTGTTTGCCCATTCACCAAAACGTCAGGTGAAAGTGCGGGAACAAACAACAACAGCGACAATCCCTATTGTATTGTGCCTTACAAGATGAAGAAACTTCTCATTGTGCCACATTTTACATTCAATATGCAGACTCAGTTTGGTTAAACTACATTATGTTCAAGAGGCACAGCTGCCCTGGGGCTGCCTGATGGTAACCTGTCAATTTGTGCCAACAGTCTCTCCAACCACCACCAAACACTCACTCAGAGACCACCCTCACTGTCTTGCTTAGAAACAATTATTGGTAAAAGTAGGGCCTTGGCAGAGGTCAACAATTCCTGAGTATTTTAGTCTATTTTAAATATGAGTGTCTTTTTTGTCTTTGGGTAGGACACTTAATCCCTAGTGCGCACTCTAGTCACAGTGATGTCACTGCAGGAAGGACAAACAGTCAGTGGAAACATTTGCAGATCAATCCTCATGACAACCCAACAAAAACAAACAAAAACTTGCATTGATCCATAACAAGTCAAAGTATTTTTTTGTAGATTGGGGGAAAAAAACAACTTTGCAATCAACGGCCCCCTGTTGTTAATTTGACAAAAGAATTATGCCACTTGCACAGTAGGGAAACATCTGCCAATGCTGACAAAATACATTTCCCACAAAATGATTTGAGCCATTGTCCGTATGGCAACAAAGAGTGGTTTATTGGCTTGACAGTGCAGGGTTTTTATAAACTGTCACATTAGAAAGGCTTCCGCCCCGTTATCTAAAGCTCTGGAGAAAGAGAGAATGACAGGGGGTCCTCGGGGAGTCGCTGGTGGGCGGAAGTGAGAGGCAGGACCGGACCGAGCCGCGCCACAAAAGCATTCAACTGTCACATTAACTGATATGGGCCCGTCGCTAGCTGCCAGGCTATCATACACAATTAACGAGGGCTGCCGGGATCACAACGGTTTGATTTTAGAGTTTAAAAAAAGACACGGAAAGAGCAGGGCAGAGGGCAGAGAGGACGAGTGGCCAGACAACAAGGCAAAGGAAGATAAGGGATTTGAAAAGGAAACTAAAGGTGACTGTGTCTAATTCAGGTATGAAGAAATATCAAACCAGGACCAAGTACGTAGTAAGGCTGCTCAATTGTAGAAAAAATAATAATCACGATCATTTTAGTAATAATTGAAATCACAATTATTAAAACGATTAATCTTTTTTTTAAATACAAAAAGAAAATATTTTATTTTCTTCTGTGGACAGCTAAAAAAAAAAAAAAAGTCCAAATTATATTATATTACATATTCTTACGTTTCTAAACTAATCCTCTATTACAGACATCCCTGGCTCACCTGCCCCCTGCTGGCCAGCCCTTACACCTGCCCAAGCAAACCAAGCATGCGGCCTGATGACATCATCGCACAGCGCAGTTTGTTTATGTCGGAGCAAAGCATGTGCCAGTAGCATGTGAAATGTGAAGGGAAAAGAAACAATCATCACAGCGGCAGAAAATAATATGAGTTTGCTTTGAGCTGTGTTTGTGAGATCTGCTCCTCTAAAGAGTTTTCGACTTTTCTGCAACAACCAGCCCTGGGCAAAGGATATCGAGGCTTCTAAACTTTAGTCCTCCTTTCAGCAAAAGGTGAGCATCAGTGGCGCTATCTCAAGAGCTACGTATAACAATTAATTATGTGATATTATTTCTGCGACAAATACATCAGCCCCCCTCACACAAACCGCGCAGGACGGACTTTCTGCGCTTTGGATGGACAAACGGGAAGGCATCCTTAATAATAGTTTATTTCTCGATTATGCCATTTTTGTAATCATCTAGTGTGATAATTGTATCGTAAAATTGTAATTGAAGTTCGATTAATAGCACAGCCCTACCAAGTAGCATCAATATCATTTTTTTCTCAATCTGAAAACACCTTGGCTGTGATGATAATAATGCATTGGTCAAATCACAAAGCATTAAAACAAGGAAGTTGGGTAAAGTGACTCACACAAGAACACAGCACGCTTTACCATCCGAGCACTTTCGCCCCAATTTAATCACAATACTTGTCATAATAATTCTGATTTCTTTATTTTTCTCCAAAATGAAGCACTAAACAAGACACTTCTCAAAAACGTCCACAGTCTGAAAAGCTAACAGGGCTACTAAGATGATCTGAATGATGGAGCATCTATAAATGGGTTTAGAAATTCATTATTATCTAGTAAAGTTTATTCAAAAAGTACAACCATGATCATTCCACGCACTGTGACACATTTCTGCTCATCACACGAGCAGATGGAGCTGCAGCTTGTGTCTTTGTCAGCTGAGATTTCTCAGTCTAGACTCGGTGTGATGACATTTCACAAATCTTAGAAGAATGTCGGAGAGTATTTTTCATGTTTGTCTAATTGGCGTTGTAAGTTCTCTGAAACTTTAAGTAAAATGGTTGCATAAAACATTCAAGCAACTAACATTAAACAAACCACTGCTGCGTTTACAAAATTAGCGCTTTCAGTTCATCTTCACTCATTGTAAATCAGTACTTCACAGCTGGTGAGTCAGAGATGGAAAGTGGTTAAGCGAAAGGGTTGAAATTATGTTCATGCGTTTGAATCCTATAGAAAATTCAGCAAAAAGTAGGTCAGAATATAATGATAAGGGATAAAAGGGGCTGCGCAGCACACTTCGAGACTGGCTGAGAACCAGCAGAATGAGTAAAAAACTAGAAAATTACTGTAATGACTGCAGCTCTGATAGTTTGTTTATAGAGGCCAGTGAGTAGGCCGTTGCAGTCGTCTAACCTGCTGGAGACAAATGCATGGATAAGTCTCTCTAAGTCTGGTTTTGACACTGTTCCTCTGATCTTTGTGATGTTTTTCAGATGGTAAAAAGCTGCTGATGTTGTTTAACTTCAGGTCTGAGTCCATGATTACTCCTAGATTTCTAACAATGGCTCTGTCAGACAGAAACAGCTTTTCCCAGGTCGCTTTCACGTAACCATTACGTTATTCCTGTTATCGGAAGAGCTGGGGATTTTGTCCAGTTGTCCCTAGAGTTGGTTCCTTTTGATATTTATTCTAATTCTTTCACTGTTCCTACTCTTTTTTTCTATGTGGACGAATGTTTAATTGCTGCGTTCGAGGTTAGAATAAAATCAGGAACCCAAAAAAATGAGAATATTCACACCTATTAATGAGTGTCATAGTGAAGAGATAATGAACGTTATTCGCTCTATTCGTCAGTGGTCGTGACTGGAAATGCAACAACTTACCTTTAAACGATGCTCAATTAGAGCCAAAGTCATATCTAAATCAGTAACCGTGTGGAGCGGAGCGGGAAGAAGGGCCATGTTCGACAGATAAAGCTCTGCCAGGCGACTTTCGGTTGCTGCTCTCAACAACAAAGCTGCTTTTATAGATTTCACTCGCAGCCAAAGGGTCACAGACCACTACCTGCTCGGGAAAAGGGCATCAGCGCTGCTAAAATGTCAGCGAATGACAGGCATAGCAGATGGTTTAGGTTTCTGACAACCATGAAAACATGTGGAATAAATTTCACGCTCAAAGGCTGTCATATTTTGGTTAAGTTTTTAAACATAGCACAAGGAGGAGTAAAGCTGCACCCATTCAGAAAAAGAAAATTCCATCTTATACTTGGACAATCGGCAAGCACAGAAAGAGTGACGCCGTGATCATTGTGTTCTTATGGTCCATACTGCGCGATGTCACTCTTCGCCTCAACATCCATTTCCAGGAGTCTGCATAGATTTGCATGATATAAAGGAACATTTGCATTGAGCCAAGTCAATTCTATCTGCCTGCCATCTGTCGCTAAACTTCCATTCAAAAGTGGGTCATGGAGGAGTCTGTATGGCTTTCCAACAACCTTTCCAATACAAGATGAATCAAAACAGTTTGTGTGGACGTAAAGCTTAAAAAATGCTCCCTTCATTGGTCTTCAAAATACTATGCAAACACCATGGGCATGTTTTTAACCTCTTGAACCGGGCACATTTTCTCCAGTTCAGTTGTACCCAAATCTAAAAGCTTCTGGACTGGAGTTTACAGCCTATAGGCTAGAGTAACGTCTCATTAGAAAGCCTAGACCTACAAAACTGATTGTGTCCTATTTGTTGTGTTGTCGCTGTGTTTGTGTCGTGTTTTCATTGATTTTTTGTCTGCTTTTTTGTCATTTTTTTAGTTGTGTTTTTGTTATTGTGGTATTGTTGTTTTTCCGCCACGTTTTTGTTGCTTCTTGTTGCTTTTTTGTTGTATTTTCACCCTCTTTTTTTTTACGCTTTGTTCAAGAAGCTTTTAGATCTGGGTGAAGCCAAACTGGAGAAAATGTGCTCTGTTCAGGTGGGGGTTAAGAGGAAAATGTCAATATTAAGTCTCATCTCGCAATGGCAACATTGTAGGTAATGTTATAAAGCCCAAACTTGGTTTAAGTTCAAGGTCTGACACATACAGCGGTGTCCAAAATGTTTTCATAACAGGCCATATGCAGTATTCAGCAGAGGCTTTATATAAGCCACAACACATTTATTCAGGGTTCAGGCATCACTGCCAGCTCTGTCTCAAACTAAAATGATTTTATGGAGGCTATGACGGTTTGAAGGTTTTTAGTCACCTTGTAATGTAAAAATCTGTCAATGAGAAACACATTACCCCTTACCTTGTCCAGAGAAAGTATAGCAACTGGCTAGAGCCACTTAAACAGTATTTACAATTAGCTCCATTGTGTAATTGGATGTACAATATCCCTCTCTCCTCTTGTCTTTTCTGTCAGTGTAGTATTTACTCTCAGGGACAATTAATGAGTAAAAAACGCAACATGCTACGACACCTGCAGTTGTACTTGTGGCCTCTAGGGGCATAAGTTACTTAGTACTGCTTTAAGACTACGATTAGGTTTAGGGTGAGTTTAGATTAGTTTAAGATAGCGTCGTCCTGTAGAGGTGACGTCATTTCCTGTGGAAAAGTGAAGCTCAACTGATCCCGGTTATGACGGTATGAAGGTTTTTAAACTTGTAGTAAAAAGTAAAGTGCTACACATGGCAATTTGGGACACTTCTGCATGATGCCTGAGGGCCAATGAAAATTGGTCCAACAGCCCCCGGGCCATAGTTGGGACATCATTGGTCTAACCATTAAGCCTTGTGGTCACAATGGTAAAAATCTGTCAATGAGAAACACATGACTTCACCCCTCACCCTGTCCAGAGAAAGTATAGCAACTGGCAGGATATTCAGTATAAATATTACAACATGCTCAAATGAAGCCATAAGGAAGCAACCAAAAAGTTCAAGGCAAAACCCAGGGATTCATATCATTTTCATTTGATCACTATGATCATAATAATAAAAACACTGACTGTGACACAATTTAACTCACTGTCTTGTTCCGCCAAGCAGCCTGCCAAATGAAAGCAATGTTGTGGCGTGTTTTCAGCGGGATGGATGTGGAAACTATCATCCTCTGACATGGTGAAAATAACAGGAGCAGCATGACCCTCCTAATAGCTGGGTAATTGCTAAGAGACAGCGCCGGACATCTCGGGGTCAGTGGCAACACAAGACAAATTACACCCAGTCCCATGAAAACACTGCACTTGACATTTACAATAATATACTTTTTAACTTTAACCTGATTGAGCTTCCAGGAAGGATAATTGTATTAATTTTAAATATTGGCCAGGGGTTTTTCATCAATTTTGAGCAAGGAGGAAAGATGCCAAAATTGAAGGGAAATTTGTATTGTTGGCGAGAAAATATAAAACCCTACTTTCTGACCTCAATCATACCCAGATAAATAAAAAATAAAAGCTTCAAGCAAAGGCCAAAAACTAAAATTAGCCAGTGATTGCAAAGCAGTCAGTCTGCTGCTTGTCTGCATACAATAGAGGTTTGTGAGCTACAAATTGCAGGGTTGATTTGAATCAGGCAGGTCTATTATTATCATTACACTTTCTAAAATGGAGGTTGAATCCACTGCTCAAGCTCTTTCCATGCTGATGAACCCAACTCTTTTTCAGGACAATAATATTCTTAAATTAGACCAAAAACGGATGAGATCATTCGAAATTAAATCATCACTAAGGAAATGTTATTAAACTAAGATTGTATTTCCGTCATGTCTTTCAAAGCATTAGCTGCATTATGAAATAGTTTGGACTCAAGTCTCCATAAATCTATGGCGTTAAGTCTACTGTACCATTTATTGAGCTACAAAGCATATACACCACATGTAAAATGGTAATAACTTCAAGAGTTGTAAGACAAGAGGCTAGTATTGTGTGAAGAAAATCCAATCCACCTAAATTTAACCCGCAACAGTTGCTTCCCCTCTAAGACAGAAAGGCAATAATCCAAGCAGTTTTCTTCAATCAGGTAAAATCCATGTTAAATCAAATTGATCTGACCAATATTCATCCATAGTAAGCTGCCTTTTTAATGAAGTCAGTCTTTGTTGCAGAAATACACCAGAAATGACGTCACATCCACTTTTTACCCCCACAACATTTATCTAAATTAACATCAATAAAACGCCTTAGTCAATAAACTCCACTATACTTAAAGCAGTACGAAGTAACTTGTTTACCTTAATAAATCCATTCCGTAGCCCCTCTGGGGATAATACAAGTGTTAATGGGAATATTTGGGGGTCTTTCATCTTCCCCGGTGTCTCTGGCTAGAAAACCACAATTGCAACTTCGCTGCCTCCAGGTAGGAGTCACGAAGAAGAAGCCAACAGGCTAACGGGCAAAGCTAACTGCGGTGTAATTGGATGTACAATATCCCTCTCTCCCTTTGTCTTTTCTGGCAGTGTAGTATTTACTCTCACGGACAATTAATGAGTAAAAACCTGCAACATGCTACGACACCTGCAGTGGTGCTTGTGGCCTCTAGGGGCATGAGTTACATAGTTCTGCTTTAAGATTACAATTAGGTCTAGGATTAGTTTGGATTAGTTTAAGATAGCGTCGTCCTGTAGGGGTGATGTCATTTCCTGTGGACAGCGGAGAAACAAGTGAGCAGCTTGTCCAAATCGCCAACAGAATGAGGGACTAAATAGTCTATCATATACCCTCTATAGTGAATGAGGGGTTAGGAGCTACGGTGGACATTCGGACACAGTATTTGTTTTAAGTTGATGAGGGGAAATCAGAGCAAACCCAGGGGAGCTCTGGAAAGGCTCACACGCTCCAGCAATCAAGCTCCTTGCCACAGGCCATTTCTTTAGTAGAAACATTTACACTTCACAATTTATGGCTCTTGGGGTGAGAAGTGGTCAGTTGTTGAGGGATTGATCTAGATATCGTTCTGTCCAAGGTACAAATCCCGCCTCTTTCCTTTCCGCAATATTGTCTCAATCCTCTTTTTGCTGATCGTGTGATTCTGGGCATCGTTCACAATGTACTGACAGCTGCAAATCATACTCTAGCCCCGTCTCTTGCTCACCTCCCCCCCTCTCCTACCCCCTAGAATGCAATTTGCCATTTTGTAAAGGACTCTGTGATGAGACATTGAGGAAATAGCAGGGCATATCAACTTAACAATTAAAATATTCATGTGGATACAGTCCTGAGATATTGACACTGACAGGAAGTGGGTCGGTGTGTTGCTTTCCAATTCCTGGTAAGACGCTGTGAGCGGGCAGAAAATTAAATTAATTTCACTGAATTATGCAGTAAAAAAGTGAAGCTGACATGCACTGTGCAGAGATTAGGACGATTTGCAGTGATCTTCAAATGAGGTTTGGTTTAGATAATATTACTTGTATTTGGTTCTTGCACACAAGAAATGTAAAATTGAGAATAAAAACAGTGGACAAGCAGCAAGTTACAAGTATTTTTCTAATGTCCAATTACTAAATTGTTTTAATGACAAAATGCAAAAAAGCTCTCAGTATGAGGCACAATTTCGACATTCAAAAACAAACTAAATACAACTCTTGAGCAGAATCTATGGTCGTGTTTGAAAACAGTTAAGGGGGAAAACAATTTGGAGAAAAATCTAAACTTTCCCTAATTATTCTAAAACTACTTTAACAAACGCTGAATTATGAATATAGTTTTCTACTAAATAAAGATACAAAAACATGGAGAGGAGCAAAGTGGTTCAATAGCCCATAAATACATAAATAACGGAGATGCTAACACGGTGCTTCATATTAGCATCGAGCTAATGCTAACAGTTAGTGTTGTGCCACACAAATGTGTTCATTTGTCATATTTCAGTTGAAGTTGTTTATGTTTGTTTACTTAGTAGCAATGCAGGAAGGCGAACAGGACAGTAGGTGGCAGCATGCACCTTAGTTTGGTTAGAAGAAGAAAAAAACAGGAAGTACATAGCTATGCAGCACTAGCTTCAGACATGTGTGAGCTCTCTCTGTCTTCTGCTCTGGTTTGACCGCTTTCTTTCCTCCTTCTTCGCTAAAGCATCGTCTGTAAGTATTTAACATCAAATAGCATTAGATTGTCTGTTCATATATTTTTTGTAACATTTTGAGCCTACGAGCTAATTGGTTTGTGCTAGGCTAGTTAGCTTTTTGCTTATCTCTTATATTTTTGTATTGTGTTACAGTTTTACAAGATTCTCAGAAAACTTCATGGAAGTACATCCGCTGTGTCCTGGAGTTTTCTTGGGAGTGTTTAAGCTGAATGGAACATAGTCCTGACAGTTAGCTAGCGCTAGCTACGACTGCCATTTTTTCACTTCTACTGAACAATCTGCTATGAGAAAATATCCATACGGGACCGATTTACACTTGACTTTCTTTATGTGTGATAAATAAGTTCATATTCCACCAGAAAATGGGTAAAAAGAGTGGAAAATTGTGTTTCCCAAAAGATTCTATTTTCCCACTGGACAAAGCCACGCCCCCTTCTATGACACAATGCCGTCTGTATCTATCCATAAACTACTGACTCTATAATGAGTTTTACAGGTGACAAGGAGAAAAACACAGCAGAGTTAGCCTCCATTCAGTCGGTGTTTTCAGACTGACAGTGAAAGTCCAGGGCTCACAGTATTTCTGCTTTAGTCCCATGGGTTCTATCCCTGTCAGTCTACCCCAGGGGAAACTGACCCCTGTGTGTTGAGTGACTGAAGAACAAACAAAACAAATCTCTGACACTTGGGGGGGACTTGTGTCATGTGAAAAGCGCCTCCATTCCATTCCACAGCGCCACACACAGGCCTGGCAGATGAATCGCAGCAGTTTTACACACATGACTGACTTCGTGTGGACGTGCACATTTACTGAGCTGGGTCCGCGTTTACAGAGAAAGTTTTGTCTTCGTATGGATATATCTCAAATTATTACCAGTCTAATCCACACGAGTTTCTGCTGACAGCAAATTGGTAATGCAGTATCCTTGTCACAGCAGCCCTACATTTATTATGGTCTGCCGCCCAGTCAAACACCATTACATGAGCTGCAGATAATTGACTATGACAGACGAACGCTGATGGATGCCTTTTGAATTCGCTCAGCTGCAGTGAATATAAATATATAAATTAACATCTAAAGAGTGTGTACCATCTGCTTAGCGCCGTTATGACAAGTGTACCATATGAATCTGAGCCAAAAGCATCCCTCAAGAGTGCACAAAGACCAGGGATTTCAGTAGACACACAATGGGCTGACAAAAACGTGGCACGCCCCCCGGGCCAACTCTGAAAACTAATTCTGATGATACTTGTACAAAGTTAAGACAAGGAGACAGTTCATTTTAAAAGAGCCTAATTGAGCTGAGAGCATTAAGTCACACTCCCCTCTATGTAAATGAACTGAGTGAGACGTTATACAGTCCTGCTGCATCATTAGCTGTGGTGGGTAGTGATGGAGGAGACAGGTGGGGTTTGTTAAAGAGCACAAGGAGAAGGATCGAGCGCTGGCATTTTACTTTGGCCCAAATGAATCCAAGACCTGCAGCAGAAAAGTGGGAGAGAAAAGGTGATACGGCAAGTACTTCTTTTTATTATCTTTTTTAAAAAAGAAGCACAATGTTTTTGGGGAGTTGTTAAGGCAGGTAAACAGGAAATACCATTCAGCCAAAGGGAATTTGTCGAGAGAAGTTTGTGATGCACTGACAAGGAGCCAAAAAGCTCCTGCAGGCTAACACAGATCTACAGCTGAACTTAAGCATACAGCGAGGTATGAAACACGGAGTAACCAAGATTGAGTTGATGTGCACCGGCCTTGGCAATGACTGTACTTGCCTTTCCCAGTGCATAACAACAGCTTAAGTGTCATCCCATGTCAAACGTTCAAATTTCGAGGCTTTGCGAAGCTGTTGCACTCTCCCAGCGTCAGTACAACATCTTGCAGGAAAGTGAAGGCAGCATTGGATCTTTTGGCATTGCAGGGGCTTATTGAAATAATGCCACAGTGAACGTGAGCTGTGATAAAAGCTTAAGGCGGTATTGTGTAATTCTATATATAAAAATATATATATATATAATATATATTTCTATATAAATAAAGATCTTCTCCTTCTGTAATTGAATTTCTATGTCTGGTACATTGAGTTGTCTTGATTATGAAATGAACCATCCATCCATTTTCTTCCACTTGTCCGTTGCCGGGTCATGGGGGCAGCTGTTGGAGTTTCCCAAATCACATTGCACCAGCCCCTTATGGCCTCCTGCAGGTGGTGGGTCCACAGAAGGACAGCTTCATGGTTCTAACCAGGCCTGTTGGTCTCTCATAAGGGGCTTCTGAACCGCTCTTTGTCTGACCCATCAGCTAGGACCTGTTTGCCCTGGGAGACCCTACCAGGGGCACAAAGCCCTCGACAATAGAGCCCCCAGGATCATTCGAGTGCTCAAACCCCCCCACCATGTTAAGGTGGCGGTTCCAGGAGGGTGAAATGAGCCATACAAATAAACATGCATTACTTTTTATTAACATATAAATAATTCAAATCTACTGATTATTTGAGGTATTATGATTTGAAACAGTTTTACTCATTAGATTCCTGGCACTTGTTTTTTAGCCACATCCCCCCCCCCCCCGGCCAGCACACATTACAATGCCAACTTTCCTTCTCAAAGTCAGTCAGAGGATTCTTGGCAGTCGCCTTGTTGCTGCGTGCCTTTCTGACCCAGAGCCGGAGCGGATCCCGGCCCAGCTCGGAGCCCTCAGACCTGGAAGTGCTGACTCCTCTCACAGCCGGCGCTCAGGAGATCACACGCGCGAACGCCTCACACAGCAGGGGCCACGTCTAATTAAGGCAAAGCATCGCTCATCAGCAGAAGTCAGCGATGCCGTGCACAGAAAACTACATTCTGACATCCTGTGGTGCCAGTAACGGAAAAACAAAAAGAGCTCAAGTTGAATGATGGAAACAGTTCTTAACAAGAGGCTACAACAAAAACAACCATGCTAGAAATATTGTGGTATCACTGGTTTTCCGACACAATATGGATCCAATTTTCTAACTTTTTCCAATACAGTATCAAGAGCACAGCGATGATATTGACCTTTCCAGCGATACAGCCGTATAGTTGGCACAGAGAGACACATTGGCAGAGGGGACGGAAGTAGCTCAGTTGGTAGTTTGTTCAATGATTCAAAGGTCAGTGGTTTAATCCCAGCTCCCACTAGTGCATACCATCGCTGAGCCATTGGGCAAGACACATCTGGCTCCTCGTGTCTGCTTACACTGATGTAGGGATGATGGGAGTAGATTTGAGTGGTTTCCTGATGTAATGGATGAGGAAAAGCATAATTTAGCAGCTCAGTCTGCTTGGTCATAAAACTTAAGGTTTGGCAGCTCGACCCCCATTACTGGTAGTGCATACTGCCAATGTGAGCTGAGCAAGACATTTCACCTGCTTTGCTCGTGTGAATATCGAATCCCAGGGCCTAATGATAATCCACTGGCTTCCAACATGGGGGAGCCTGGGATTGCAGAAGGGGGATCTGATCATAAGAGACATTACAGGTTGAGAAAAATGTTCATATATATTACAATTTTAATACATTTTAGTGGAAATACATTCAAAAAGGTCTCCTGTTCTTTCATATGAAGAAACCTGCTCAGTCCTGCTCATTCATTTTTAGATTCATAATACAGCCTCCAATTAGGCCCATTAGAAAAAGTTATTTCTCTTTTAAATATAATAATAATAATCCTTGTCTGCTTTCAAATGTAAAACTTCTTAATAAGCCATTAGTTTTCAAAAGCGTTTCCGTTTTTTCTTCCTCATGCCTCGAGCTCTGCTGTGATTGACAACCGTCTCTATGGAGACTTAAAGTGAAAGGGGCGGAGTTAATGGTGCTGTGGCTCCACTGTGTTTGATCCTCTCTTCCCTTCTCCCACTCACAGGGGAGACAGACTCGGAGAAACTTTGTTTTAGCGGAAGAAAACTCAACCGCGCACTTTGTAAAGCAGCAGAGATCGTCAGAAAGTCGCAGAGTTCTCCACTGACGTCATTTACGAAAACAGTCGCTACCGAGCGTCTGCACGTCAGGAGGGCGTGGAGTGGCAGACACGATTTTACGATTTGGCCATTTCGGCTGTTTTTAAAATAATTAATTTGATTAATTGCTTAGCCCTACCTCCCAGTGGTCTTCATCTACTCTGCCTGTCACCTGGAAACCTTAGTGTTGCTGATGAAGCCTTTTGGATGAGAGGCAAAAAGTCCTACTTTTCAACTAGTGAGTACAGACGATGACTCAAGAACCTTCATCTAGGATTATTTGAGCCAATGAAACGGTAAAAAATCATCAAGTGACAAGGAAAGGACCACATGTGCATAAAACACTGTAAATTCTGTTTTAAATTAGATTGAAATAAATACTTATTGGTCATTGTTAAATGGATTTTGGGGGCTGAGGTTTTGGACCGGGGGCCCGGCCTGGGAACCACTTGCCTAATCAATGGTCTTTGGTGAGAAAACGGCTTTAGGAGTACCACCCAATCCGGTTAAGGTTTATAACAGGATAAGGTCACGTAAACCAGATTGAAACAGGACTAAAATGTGAAAAGTGAAGAAAGGCGTGAAGAAAACAGTGAAATACCTCAGTTAGGGAATGGCTGCATAGCAAACTAGCAAACCTAAGAAAGTAGCATTAAAACAGAAGTTCCAGTCGTCCTGTAAGGCAAACTTCCTCTCTGTGAATACTATTAGCCTCGTCCTTGTCCAGCTGCTGTTTCTAGTGTAAATGTCGTCTCCTCCTCCTCCTCCTCCTCCTCCTCCTCCTCCTCCTCCTCCGAGACACCCCTAAAGGTCAGACTGAGCACCTTCTCTGCTCAGCCAAGATACTCTTTTATTATTCACTTCTACTTACTGTATAACTCAGGCTGTGTCAAATGTAAAATTGAATAAAATATGACTGCATTATTTGGGAGAGAGACGGAGAGGAGAGTGAGAACTTACTGTGCCTCCGACAATCCTGCCCAAAGGATACCACGCTCTTTCATCAAACCAGTTGAGAAATTCGTAGAAGCCATTTGAGGCGAGGTGATGCGTCGATCTGTAGTTGAACCTGCAAAGCAACAAAGGAAGAAGATTTTGTAAGAAGAAGAGTAGGCATCTGCATCCATTTTTAGCTACATTTTGGCAAAATTGTACAGCATTTGACAGAACCGCAGAGGAAACCGCCATATTATTTTGAGATTTTTCTGAAGGCGTATAAGGCTTTAGGGACTTGTTTTCACACTGCGCGTTTTTGTGCGGATGCCAGCTGCTCATAGGTCAGTCCTTGATTTAAGTGAAGAGTGATTTGAAGAAAAAAATGTTCTTTTCACAAATTTTGCAAAACAAGGCAACATTTATCTCGACACCCCCAGTTTGACATTGCCGGAGAAAGACGAAAAAGACAGAAATGAACAAAACTGTCGTGATAAAATGTAATCTGCATCTTCTTGTCTTCTCTACCTTTTCAACCGAATGTTTGTAGTCAAAACATGATCAGACTTTAAAACACATATAGAGGTGTACAACAGACAAACCCCATCAACTCGTAATTCAAAAAAATATACAAAATGTTTCACTATTTCAGTCATGAGGACGATAATGTTATGATGTAATGTCTGGGTTAGAATAACAATGCAGTATCAGGGATGTCGTGTCTTTTCTTTAGGTATTTGATGGCAATTTTCCATCCAAGGAGTCATTTACCAAGCGTTTGCTCATGTGCATGACGAGTAGCACGTGCAGAAGTGGATAGGCAGCAGAGCCATTTCTGCATTTGTTAGTCACGCAGCATTCTCTCATTTACCCTTCATACCAGGTTTAGGGCCCATAAAACTGTAATACAGGCCATTTCAAACGGTACATTTGATACCGTATATGCTATTTTCCAGCTTGCACATGCCGTTTAGCGCATATAGTGATAAATGACCCCCCTGTTTCACCGTCTTATATTTGCTGGTTCTGATCAAGGTCTGTTTATTTAAGGTTTTTTTTATTTTTAAACCCCTGAGTCACCCCTTTCCCCCCAACCACAGCCAGGCACAAAATTTGCAATAATAAACAATCCAATAATAAATGATACACATTACCCCTGCAATATTCCCCGCAATCCACATCCCCAAACCGAGCAAGTTAAGGTCTCTAGATGTCATAAAACGTCTGGACAGAACCCTTTGCTGTGTATCTAATCTTTTCTAATTGACTATAGAACATGACATCCCTAACCCAGCGCCCATATACAGGTGGATGAGCATCTTTCCAATTCAATTCAATCAAATTCATCCACGAGCCAACAGTGTACCAAAGGCTGACTTGTGCCTTTGTCAGACAGGCATCCATAGTCACTCCAAATATTGCACTAAATGGACAGGGTTTCAGGTTCTGATGAGAAAATGCCATGTTAATGTTCATGTCCTGGTTTGAATGAGACGTTGTGGTGGTGCCTTTGTTATTTGTGTTTTGGGCAAAAGGATACAATTCAAGTGCAGTTTTTGTTTTGCAATGGGAAACCCCAGTTTAGGCCAGTCTGGCAAGGACATATTTCTATGACGTCTACTGTATTCTCCTGCAGAGAGGTCTATAAGAGCTGCTGAAACCATTGTGAAGGTGGCACAGTCCAGTCAAGGCGGAGCTTTTCAGGTTGTGTCCGTGTCGTGCTCCCCTGGCTCTTCGGTGTTGTCCCTCCGTGATTTGTCTGTTGTCACACGTTAGGTTCTCACCTGCGTCACTTAGTTTAACTGTAATTGACATTCACAATATTCCCTAACAGGTTCCAAATGCTACAAGTCTTTTGCCCTTGTCCCTTCAAAACTTTACTTCCCTCCTTCCCCCGGTGTGTCATCAAAACACACATCTTATTATTCCCCAGCTCCGTGGATGTCATTTACTGTCAGAGAATATGTAACAGGTTGCTCTGTAGTTGCACAGCTCCTGTAGCTGCCTCTAAAAAAAAAAAGAAAATACCAAAAAACAACACAGAGTCTCCTTCCTACAGTACATAGGGCCCTGGCACGACTATTTGGGAAATGCTTCTTGACGAGACGAACAATGTAAGACGATAGGAGTTAATTTTGGCTTATACCACTCATTTGAATCAAAAGTGTGGGGATATGTAATACACTTGGGTTTGAAACGAGGGCAAATATTGTCAGCATATCACAAAAAAGCAGCATTTTGAAGTGGCCTCTTTATACAGCCACTCCAAAGCTCTATATCTTTGGTGAGCCGAGAGGGGCTGGATGACTGTCAAAGCAGAACTAAAGCGCTGACACCGTGGAGAACATGGCTGCCAGCAGAAGACTTCAGTATCTTCTCTGGCAGCGAGATACCTTCACGACGGCACGTCTCATTAAATGCACCGCGCTTCATAGTATGTTCGGATCAAGGCCAGTATAGCTCCACACGTATAGGAGCTTCATGCGTGGGGCCTATAGCAGCAGAGGGAAGCGTCCTACGCAGTAACAAGCTCTCTGAAGGACAATTACCTGGACAGGATGGCACACGTCAAAAAGTGTGGGAGGGACATGGTGGCAAATCAAAGTCACCATGTAAAAGATGTATCGCTCTGGGTTTCTGATATCTTACAACCACAGGGCAAATGACTAATTATTTTACACCTATTAGAAGCAATTTCTTCTCTAATGAAACAAGATTGGAATAGAAGTTGTTCTGACAAAAACAACAATGATGAGCTACTGCCTAATAAAGCTATAGGGCAAATACCTCATTATTCGCAACTTTATTAAACGTTCCTAATTCATGACAAAATGGGATCACAACGTGTTGACAGTGACAATATTTCACTCTATTCAGTCTAATGAAGAGCGTAATCAAATGTTGTAAATTCACTGTCACCATGGTAATCTGCCATGTAGGTGGACACTGGCAAACAGTGTCCATAAGGGCTATTTTTTGTTTAAATATTTTTAAAAAATAGCCATATTTGATCACTGCCCTGAACATTGCAATAAACAATAAAATGAAATATTTACCTAAACCATTCAACACATGTTTTATTCAATTACTTATTTTTTTATCTAGCGGTGCCATAAGAAGACTTAAAATAATATAAATTCAGGACCAAAACAAGACTAGAATTCAAATAAATTTGAAAAATAGGACGAGAACTTAACTTTGGCTCATCATTAAGGTTACCATACATTTTTATTGCTGGCTGTGTTGGCAAATAATTATGTGTACAGTTATCAAATGGAAGAAACGTAGTGGTTTGGCTAAATATTGTGGCTTCGTTAGTACCTAATATTACGAAAATGGCGTTTTCTCAATATATTGTGCAGCCCTTAAACGCACCCATCAAAACAAAACAAAAATCAAATGACTGGAAAACTGAGTACTGAGTAAAATAAATGAGAAATTAAAGAAGGGCTTCATAAATCTTACAAAACTGACCAGGCAGAACTAAAGAAGACTGAAATGGAATCACTGAGCTGTTCATGGTTCTGCTTGAGCTGCAATGGAACTGCACTCAAAAAAAAAAAATTCAAATCATTGAGTGAATGAGAATGTGCTGGAGCTCCCGCTGAGCCGAGAGGAACTAAAGCAACTGCAGTTTATCTTGGGGCTGCATGAAGTATTGCTATTAGACTTGCAATTTAGGTTCGAAAAAAACAAGCTCCTGTTCATTTACAACACGTCCGGAAGCATTAAAGACGGAAAGATGAAATGCAAAACTAATACAAGAATCACATGCATTTCAGAACATGTTTGTAAAAGTCTAAACAATGGGGTTAGCAGGTTTCACGAATGATAAATCCTCATTTTAATACAGCTCTTTGATCAAACGCAGACACTTTCCCCCCCCACTCTCTTCTTCTGCTGCACGGTCTTGTTAAGCTCTGAGTGAGTAGCACGATTTAATGATAGTGAAGTGTAAACTTTCAGAAGAAGCAGATGACTTAAAGGAACAGGCCACCGTTTTCCCATACTGAGGTATGTTCTTGCGATGCGTAACTGTCTGGTCTTTGTGTGTGCGCTCAGTCAGGCAAAAAGACCAAAGATGTCGTTAGCATTTAGCCTCTCCTCCTCTCCTCTATGGGGCCAAACGGGGATAAAGTTAGAAGCGGCCAAGCTCTTCCATGTTTTCCCCATTTAAATATGGTTACATGACAATCCAAGTGTAGGCGTATTAACACCTTAGGGGCACGTCACCGTCCCCCATATGACCCCATAGGGAGGAGGAGAGGCTAAATGCTAACAACATTTTAGCTCTTTTTGCGTGGCTGGGCACACGCACAAAGACCAGACAGTTACGCATAAAGGGACTATACGGAGTTTAAAAATGTTAAAAGTATGTATTTTCCTCCCCCTACATGTTCCAGCCATGTCCTAATGTGTATCCCAGACCTGTTCACCACAACTGCCTCTAAAATCCTGCACTGTCAGTCAAAAAGTTGTTGATTCGGGTCTGAAGTGTCGTCATGCACGAGCTTAATATAGAAGGTGCAGTTACGAGTAAGACCTGAGGTGGCAGTAGTGAGTATAAAATGTATAAAACTTGCATCTAGCCCCTGTAAGTTTCCTCTGAAAGGCATTACACACTTGATGAATCATGATCAAATTGAAATCATGATGATATTTGCCACATCACCCACGCATTCTCACTCCACTTTCACATAGGGAAGGTGGGTGATGTTTCTTGCCCAAGGAAACAACAACAATAAACAATAAGACGACCTGCTCTACCATCTGAGCCACTATTGTCCTAAGTTTAGCCCAGTTTTAGTCCCCGTCTAAAGAGTGTTATGTTCCAATTCCGCTTTGGTTTTTGGTTTGCCGGTTGTTTGGATCTGATTTAAACCGGCATCACACACCGTTCTAGTCCTTATTTAGATCCAGCCCATTAATAACAATGCTTTCAATGTGAAATATCCTCAGAAGGGGTTCTTGGAGAGTGAAATTTGAGCCTCTCCGCTTCCTGCTCAGTGGAGGCAGTCGCAGCAGCATGAAGAGCGCTGAACGGGACACTGCACTTTAAATCCCTGGCATCAGGACCGGATCATTAATCATCGCACAGGCTCCGAGCTCCCCTCCCTCCTGTCTCCTGTACTGTCCCCCCTTCTTCACCCCACACCTCACCCAGAGATGCGCCTCTTCCCTGGGACTGCCCCGTCTCATCCTGGCCTGACTTCTATGGAGAAAGGAGCAGGGTTTCTGTAGCCGGGGCGTAATTCATCTTAAATGTAAAACAAAGAACTACTCCCCTGAACTCCATGTTTCATTTGAAAAGGTGAAATGTAACATTGAGCTCCACTGTTGGCTCCTCCAGTGGTTAAATCTCTATCCAGCCATTCAGGCGCTTTATAAATCTATTTCCGGAGCTAATATGAATGCTACTTCTTATGACTCCTTGGGGCAATTAGATAATGTAAGAGAACAACCTGAGGGCACCGTCTACAGCAGAACAAGGCAGTGAGTCACAGCTCCAATATGGCAGCCACTCTTACCTCGTATTACCTGCTCCTGTTGGAAAAATCAATTGTACTTAAAGCTACAGTATAGATTGCGAGGCTTAAAGCAACACAGGCCAGTCAATGCAAGCTGAAAACGTAGCCGTTTGTCATATGAACAGGACAAGCTTTGTAATTTAGTCTTTTGATGGATTCCCTATAAGCAATCTTCTTTCTTTTCACCAGAAATGCTGCTGTTCCAACAGGGTCTGCTGGGTCTAACAACATAAGCAAACATGGCTATATTTGGCTATAATTTTAGGCGTAAATGCAACTTGCATCGCAGAGAGGGCAAACAATCGAAGGAAAAATTGAGGTGACTTTTAACAGTGCCGCGCCCTAGAAATATGTCAGGGATACACAAAGAACATAGTCAAATTGAACAGATACGTAGAAGTCATAGCGTCAACAGAAGCGAACACATTTAGCACAGTACTTCACTCCAAACGATAGGAAGAGGAATTGTAAATAGGAATCTTTCAACAGACCAAACCTGCTTAAAGGGGAGGTTTTGTGCAAAAGTGACTTGTTACAGTATTGTTCAAGATAAGACAAGATAGCCTTTATTGATCTCACAATGGAGAAATGTACTTGTTACATTCAACACTCAGGGAGTGCAAATAGGCAGGAAATGTGAGAAAAAAAACTCTTACAAAACAGTGGTATCTTATATACAATGACTACCAAGGACTTTGTTGTGTCTTAACCCGCACACCTTTGAATACTCTTTAAATTTCCAGCAAAGAGGAGTAAGAGGAGGGGCTGGGAAGGGCTTAGGAAACAAGGCGTGAAAACCTTTACTTTCACTGTCTGGTTATTTTGTTTCAGTTGTTTTAGATCAATATTGCATGTGTGTAAGATGGTGTTAACGATGTATTTCAGACTATTCCCAAATACCCGCAAAAAGTATGAAACCCCCTCTTTAAATTAAGGATAAATATATACAAATATGAGAGGCAAAACCATAGTTGTAAGTTCTTAAAAATGGGATGAAAACGGCCAAGTTGATAAAGACTCATCCCTCCTTGTGCTTCTTTGATGAATTTCTCCTCCAAATCATCAAACAAACTCACCATCTCACTGTATCGTTACCATCTGAGGCAAATGTCCAAGGTTCTACTGCGATACACTTCCCTTGAGGTGGCGCATATTTCAATAGAGACCAAAACAGACACCCAGAAAGCTTTTAGGCACCCACTCACCTCTTCGGCAGATGCAGGGGTTATTGATACAGCACTTAAAAATACAAAATCTCCTTTTCACAGTCCATCAGTAGCATGAGGTCTTCTATTAGAGGCAGAACTGACCGGCCATTTTACTCTTCCCTTTTCACACAAGCTGTCAAAGTAACCAGAGTGAAACATTATCTAAAATGAATGTAAAGAAGGTCCAGGAAGGAAAACTATGCCAACTGTCAACGAACATCCACAAGACCAATTTAGTAGTGTTTTCACGGGCAGCTGATCAGACCTTACTGCTGGCCTTGTCACACTGAGGCAGAAAATCTAGCTCGGTGCAGCTGTATTTGAGATTTCATATAAGTGCACTGATACGGTCTCAAGACACAGAACTCAACAGAAGCCGATATGTACCTTTGAGCGGAAAGAAAACCAATAAAATCTTTACAACATGAAAGATTTATGTGGATTTATCAAGAAAAAAAGTACCAGCTCTGTATTAATGTATCCAATACAGCAATATCTGGTGGCGTGCCATGTAACTGTCAAAATCAAAGAGTGATGATCGGCTTCCCGTATCCGCTCCCTCATTAACATTAAACAAGTGGACTCCAATAGTGCAGTGTTTCCTGTCTGTAGTATTGATGACAGTAATGGGGGTGGGATGTTATTTCCTTTCCCTCAGGTGAAGCTCGCAAATGTTCGACTTCCCAAAGCGGCAGGTAAACAACTCACAGTTTAAAGGCTACTTTTCCCGCTCAGTGTGAACACTTTACACTGACAACAAGAGCTGGAAGAATGATGGATCGCTATTGTCTTTTGAAATAAGCAACCGCAAAAAATGTGCACCGGAAAAGCTGCAAACCTGCAATTTCAGCGGGTTGTTTAGTCTCTCCTCTGGCAAATCAGTGGCCGGCAAGTCTGTCGATGTCACGCGTAGAACCTACTTGGCTGGCCCAGGCTCAAGGGGAAAGTGGCAAAAAAAAGTGGCACCAAGTGGAAATGCTTGAATAGGGTCTGAACTGGAGTTGAAATCAACTACTATGACATTATGATGAGATGAGAATTCCCTGCTGTTAGAAACACTCAATAGTCAGGAAAATGTGCAATCAAAAATAAACAAGTAAAATGTGCAAACAAGTAATCGTAAAATAACGGTATCCTATGCACAATGAATAAATAATGGTATTGATAAAGCATATAAATTATTGCAGAAATTCTAGCACTGCAAGTTACGATTAATTGTTAATGCAAAATAATCAGAGATGCACCGATGCAGCTTTTTTGCTACCGATACCAATACTGGGGTTTGAGTATCTGCCGATATCTGATATTTACCAATATCAAAAGACTTTCTTAAAAGTGTCTTTCTCGGAGTGAAAAATGTTATTGACTCTTCTCCATTGTAAGATCAATAAAGTCATATTGTATTGTCATGTTACAGATCAATTATATCGATTGATAAACTCTTAGATAAACATTTAACAAGGATGACTTTTCTACACTAAATATCCTTGGGTATCTGACAGGCTTTAGGTCACATTAATATAATGTCATGTTTGAGAGCAAAACAAGCTTCATCATGTTTGTGTGTAAGAACAAATAAACCATTCTATTCTATTCTATAAACAACTCACATGAAGTGATCTGATCATTACAAATATGTTTGATCAGTTATTTCTTATACTAAAACACAAACACTTGGCTTCAGCAGTGGTTATTTTTCATTTTATTAGGCTGCTTTAGGTATTTCTATCATAGTTTCTGTCCCAGCCTTGATTAGTTTTCGTTAGCATTAGCATTCCCACTAGCTTTAGCATGCTATTGCTAACCGCAGAATCTTGCGCAGCGATCAAAAATACATTTGCGGAGGTTAAAACTAAGACTCAGCGGTTGAATTCTCCAGGTTCTTAGCTTTGAAATGATATACAGCATGTCCATTTTCAGTTAGATCTAGGTGGTAAAAGTTGTGTTTTTTAAGGCGTTGAGAGCCAAAACTGGTATCGGTTCAGTATCGGATATTTGTAGCATATATATACTACTATATATTATAGTAGTATCGGCTCTGATATCCGATACCGGTATCGGATCGGTGCCTCTTCTCTTAGCCAAAATTCATTTTAATATCAGAATGAAACCATTGCAATCTTTTGTTGTCGTCTACCTTTTCCGGGCAGAAATGGTAATGAGTTACATTTCAAGGTTTATTGTTCCCGTTTGTATGGCTCGTTAATATTCCATTTCCTAAATTAGGACATTTCGGACTTTCAGACGATTAAATATTCCTTTGATGTTTTTTATGGGTTTAACTTTTGTTATATTAAAGAAGAAAGTAATGAGGACATTAGCAAAGAAAGAACAGCTAATTTATAGTAATACGACGAGACATTTAGGGCTTTGTCTGAAGAGAAATGTCAATGTCGTCGCTTTATTACATGTAGAATTTTGGCATTGAAAAGGTTTAAAGGTTAGGCTGACTTTATCCGGCGCATTTGGCTCAGCATGTTTAAGTAGAAACTAGTACGTGATTGATCGCTTAGTCAATAGGTGGCATTCACGATTTATAATGTGATGATGTCATAATGTCAGATGGAGGGCAGGGCCAATTCAACTCTATGGGAGAAATGCAGTTTTTGTAAGAAATCTCCAAAACAAAACTGACAAATGTTTTTCCTCTTGATTGCATTCACACATGTAATGTTATTTTTTTTGTCTGAAAGTCCTTTCTATTGTACAACATCACGGTCATGTGTTCGCATATTGTCACCACTTTTTGATGTTTTTTGGAGAAAATAAGGAGGAGATAATGAACTTTTTGACAGTTTTTGTTTCATGTGGATTCCTCCAGTAATGACTGAAATATGAGCCAAAAAACAAAGACATAAATATATGCATTTTGTCAGTCACCACAGTTACCATAGTTACCGTCATTTGCCCGCTACCTTTTCATCGTCATCATGGGCCTAATTGATTAAAAGGAAAGTTAATTAATAGTTATGCTGAATGTAATGGGAAGAATACAGTATCATCTGCATAAAATGTAGAAACAAGACATACAAACCTATTGCTTGTAACTTTTTTTTTACTTATTCCAGCAAAAAATGTGCTCTTGTTTCTAATTCATCAACAATGACGCCCAGCCGGTGGTTAACAGTTAATCATTTGGTACAGTTTTTGTTAATAGATTAAAGAAAATAATCAGAGGAAACAGAAAACCTGACCCAGACTACAGAAGCTCCACAATGAAAGCCCCCCCAACCCGCAGGCATAAACAGTAAGTAATCCGAGTAGTAATGACCAATTACTGCTAAAACAGAAAACCCATTTGAGCCTATATTTAGGGTAATCATTGCGGCTCACAAACCACTAACTTAATAATGACAGCGAGTGTGACCATTAGCCGTATTCCCAATCGGTTCTTGATTTTCTGCTTGGATTACTTCCCGAATCGCATGCTTCCCCCCCCCCCCCCCTCACATCCGAGCGTCTTTCCCCCTGAAATGAGGCGCTGGTGAGCCGGTGCCCCCGCAGGACGACGGGCCGCACTAACTGGCTCGTTGGACAGTGGCCAGAACGCTGCACTAAAGCCCATTGTCCGCATCGGCCTCGCGCAGGACCGCCCCGCAAATCATCTGGGGACCCCCCCCTTCCACCCCCGCCCGTGTTTGGGGACCGGGGCTTTCTCGCTGAACCAGGGGGTAATTGAAGTCAGTGAGATGTTTAATGACAACGCGGCGCAAACGGGACAAGACGTGGCTTTCCAAATATGAAATTAAACACTTCAGAAACGACGATCCGAGCAAAATCGCTGGGAAACTTGCGCAAACACACAAGCTAAAAAGGCATAATTAAAAACATTACTCAAGTATATTAAGCTCATTACTCCACTCAAATAATTTCTTTTAAGAGATAATAACTTTGTTTGGGGTACAGGCTTAAGAGAGCGCTCCCCAGTGAAATGAATGCAGAAGTTAAACTCACATTAGTTAGGTCCAGAGGGGGTCGTTCAATCAGACTGATGAAAAAAAATGCATTCAATTTAATCCAAGATAACGGTTAAGATGTTTAAATATTTAGCCGTGACCTGTTAAAAAGGCAAAGCTCCACCAGTTTTAAATGAAAGGAGAAGATGATTAAACATTTGGGGAATAACGAGTGGTTCAAATAGACTTTGCAATTACTGAAAGGTAAAAAGAACCTCTCTCTGCTTTGCAAAAGGAAAGTAAACCTTGGGGTTCTTCGTATCTAAACTGGAATAAAGAACATAGGATTTATTTTATTTTAATCCAAGTTTTATTAGTTTGCATTCAAGCATTTGTCAGTACCATTAAAAGCTTATTGTCAAGAAATTGTCTGTATTTTTGGCAATTAATAAGGCAATGTAGATGAATGGAGTTGTCATATGAAGAGCTTATAAAGATAAATATCTGCTCGCTTGGATTTTAATAACTAATGTAACCAGTATCCGTGACCCAAACAAAAAAAGCCACGATTCCTCATTACCATTTCGACTGAATGTAATACGCAACACTACATCTTGCAGAGATGAAGCGTAGGCAAAACCACTGCTTTCCCTTCTTTGTTTATTATAATACTCGCTCAACGGCGTCTGCTTGACCTCAATATGCACCATTGCTTCGGATATTTGACTGAAAACTAACATAAATGGCCGCACATCCGCCGCTCAAGTGACTACAAGAAAGCATGGACTCCCAGAGCTGAGGCGAAGCGAGACTCGGTTTGTGTCAGTTTCTGCCCACGTACATTTTCCTTATTTACTCCAATGGCAGCAGTATCTGACAGCACAGACAACACATAAACGAGTTTAAGCCGCTCGCTAATTTCATTCTAAAACAGCGCAGACTCCAATAAAGACCTGCCGGCTCCAAGCTCAATATTACACTATATTGTGTCTTGTTCTTTGTCCCAGTCGCACAAACAGCTTTCAAAGATTACAAAAGATGCAAGGTTTCTGCTATAGGTCAGGGTTTCTCACATTGTAGGATGAGAAAGGAAGGAGGCCTTCTAGTTAGATTTATGTAGGTCAAGTGAAGATGTAACTAGAGTGGGGAAATTGTGTTGTAATGTAATGTTTGGAAAAGAAATTGAGTAATGTTCATTTACTTGTGCAAAAATCTTGCAGCTCCATAATTGTATTGTGTAGACACAATTTTGGTCTTGGTTTCAGACCTGACCCGTTTGCTCCTGATTTCATTATTTAGTGTTTTTCCAGACATATAGTTTTGTCTGGTTTAGCCAAAGTGTTATAGTCTCCTTTACCGTTCCCGTTGAAAAATTACCGAGTTTAGTTCTGGTTTAGCCCCCTCAGCCCTGATTTTGAACTGTTCTCTCCCAGTCTATTCTTGTATTTGACTGTTTAGTCCTTGTTTGGATCTGGATTAGTCCTGGTTAAACGGTTTGCTCCCTTTAGCCTCTGCGTATGTTTTTTTTTTTACACAGGTTTTGAACCATGTCATAAAGTTAGAGGAAAATGTATGTGAACGCTTCGGAATTTCTCACATTTTTGCCTAAATTGATCATAAAATGCGTCTGATCCTCATCGAAATCATAAGAATGAATAAACAATGTCTTCTTAAACTAATACAATTACATATTATCATATTTTCATTGGCCATAGCATGTCGACATTCACAGGACAGGGGGAAAAAAGTAAGTGAACCCAGGAATCTCGCTGAACTGCAACAGTTTTGTAAAGAGGAACTGTCCAAGATTTAGCCTGATGATTGTGAACATCTAATCTGTAACTACAGGAAAGCAGTTATTGCTACAAAAAAAAAGGGTCAGCAGCTATTTAATACAAGGGATCACTCACTTATTCACACCCTGTTGTGAATGTCTCAGGTTTTTCTGCAAAATATCTTGATAAACCTGTGAATTCATTTTTTCTATTGACGATAGTAGGTTGTCCAGGCCCTGAGGCAGCAAAGCACACGCTCCATGACTCTCCCTGCACCAGACTTCACAGTGGGGACAGGGTTTTGATGTTGCTGTGCTGTTCCATTTTTCCTCCACACGTTCAAACTGTTCAATTTTGGGTTAATCAGTCCACAGAATATTTGTCCCGTAGTGCTGTGGAGCATCCAAGAGCTCTGCTGCAGTTTACATGTTATGGCCATTAAAAAAATGATAACATGTAATAGTTTGGGTGGTATTAGTTTAAGCAGACACTGTTCATTCATTGTTATGATTTTGATGAAGATCAGACCACATTTTAGGATGAATTTAGGCAGAAATGTGAGAAATTCCAAAGCGTTCACATACATTTTCTTCCCACTGAATATTGTTTTTGCTTACGGCAGTTATTCCCAATTTAAACCCATAAGAAACAAATTATTCAAGGAGAGAAGTGTGAAAATCCCTGTGCTGCATAGGCGACAGTGTAAGAGGTCGTTATTTAAACGCAATTAAACACCAAGCTCTGCGCTATCTTGACATCACATTTATTGCAAGCTATCCCATTGACATCCTAATTATCTTTTCACACATGCGCGAGCTACTTCCTCACACCTGCTTTGCGCTGCCTCCCTCAATGACAGAATTATAATGGCCCGAAGCTTTAATAGAACAATCGATCTCAAATTGCAGGTCTTTTCTCAG
Source organism: Gobius niger (assembly GCF_951799975.1). Taxonomy (NCBI): domain Eukaryota; kingdom Metazoa; phylum Chordata; class Actinopteri; order Gobiiformes; family Gobiidae; genus Gobius; species Gobius niger. The sequence continues at coordinate 21,648,952 of NC_136865.1, read as the reverse complement.
CGCCTTAAGATGCTTACGCCAACTATAATTCCGAGAGTCAGAGAATGACAAATGATCTTTTATTTGACGGGGAAAATTTAAAAACTACACACAGCTATTGACAGTCTGAAATATTTGCTTATTTAATTCAAAAGCATGAATATTTATGGAGACGGCATATGAAAATCTTTCACAATTGATGCTAATTTGGATGATTAGGCCTAGTGTCATCTGTGGTTATTCATTAAACTATCACACTGGCAACCGCAACACATTTGATAGCTGCATTTATTTCAATTTTAATATGCTTTTCTTAATTTGTAAAAAAAAAAAAAAAAACATGACATGGATATAATGTCACATCAACACCATATGGACTGTGTATTAAATTTGCCTAGACAATGTTGACAATAAACGCCTTATCTTTGAGGTGACTTCTATCTCCAGCCTATGCTTTGGCTATATCCAAATATTGGTCCACACATGATACAAAGGAGCCGGTTCATGACATGAGCAGGAAGTTTCCTCCAGTGAATTTATTGCTCATGACGCGATGTTTTTAACATGATGCTAGTGACTGTCCATCAATAACTCACTGTATGTCATGGAATCTTGAGCTATTTGTTTGGACAAGACGCTGCTACTAACTCAAAGGGAAATAACAGGACAGGAAGAGCAGAGCCTCCTGGGGATCCATTCTGAAGTCACATGACGCACACCTGCATTATATACCCTATTACAATATTACCATTAACCAAATGTCTTCTTCAGGGCCAAATAGTCAATGGCTAACCTGGAATCTCACATGACGGCAAAGTGGGCGGTGACACATAACAATGCACAGGTGTTAAATATTACCCACAGTCACCAGGCAAATGCTGAGTTCAATCAATCACAAATGCCCAGACATCCAGGTAGATAAAGTGGTTGATTGAGTGAAAGGAAGTGCTGAAGCTTTTATTATTAGAAAATAGATGATGAAGTGGCACATTATTAATACTGAATGGACACATTGATACTGAACTGATAATTTAAGACCAAAAGCTGAATAGAATAAACAAAATAAATCATTAAAAGGTGGACAAATTGAAAAAGCTTTTGATCTGTGATCTGTACTGGATTGTTTTAGAATTGTGGATGTTTCTCACTGCAAGAGGCTTCGTCGACTGATGATCTTTACGAGCAGGCTGAATATATACAGATGTAGTAGTAGGTATTGGTACCCCCCCTCTGTACTAGATTGGTATTCAGCATGCCACTAAAAGTTTTGTTTATTAAATGCTGACAACGCCTTATGACATTGTCTAAGCTCCTGGACTTTAGCCCACGATGGAAGACTCCTGTATGACTGAGAGCTTACACAAACATCAAAATGTACCCCGAGTGCTTTGATCTAATCCAAATAGACCTATCGGTAATAGTCCTGTGCTCCTGCAGGTATAAATTGCACCACACCTAATTGTTTCTTGTCCCAGAGCTCCCCGACTGTGAAAGCACAAAGATAAACAGAGATTTAATCAGAGCTCAGCGTGACCCGTCTGCTCTCCACATTATGGGCCGTGAAGAGCCTGAGCACTGGGGAACAGTCAGAGACCAGAGGTGTCTACTTCCTGTTTAGAGACGACACAAAGAGGGTTTCTTTCCCACTCATAAAACCTCCCGTTCTATGATAGTAATGAACCTGGCTCTTTGGCCTGTACATACGAAGGAGACTCCAGGGCAGATCCAAGTCCTGAAAGGAAGTAGTATAAGTAGTATTGATGAACCCAAACAATACAATAAGAGGTTTGAAAATTAGAAACTGAACCAAAATCAAGAACCGAGCAGTGGACAGGTCAAACATGGGTCGCAATTAGGGTTGTGCCGATGGACGATGTCATCGTCCATCGGCGATGGATGAGCAACATCACGATGGAGAGCCACCATCGTGATGCCACGCCCCCTCCTGTCAAAAACACGCACTGGTCTTCTGTAGGCCTTGCAAACCTACAAACTTTGCAGGGATTGCACTGTAAATTAAATCACGGATGTAACTAATATGCGCGCTAGCGTCAGTACCTGCCAGAAGCCACGATGTGTTAGCCGTAATTATTAACGTAAAGACGCAGCTGCTCTGTTTATGACGCGCGGGGCTCTCTCTCTCTCTCTCTCAGCAGCTCAGAGTTTAACAGCGCGTGGTTTTGTTTTGCTTTGCTGCGTATTGAAACTTAAACCGTTTTAAAATGAGATGGCGCTCACATCGGAGCTAGCTGAGCGCGTGGACTATTCTCACGAAGGACCGAGAGAGGAAAGAGAGGAGAGAGAAAGGCGCGGTGCAGGAGTTAAGAGGTTAGAGCACACGGACCGGGCGGCGCGTGGAGCGGCTTCAAAAATGTAGCTACGACGCAAACTTCAAAATATTGTCCCGTTCACCCACTGTTTCTTAAACATTACGTTAAAATTGAGCAAATGCAAATAATAAGCTCCGATTTACATTTGTATCAGTGTGATAAGAGCTTTGGAGTTCACGCTCTGAATAAGTCGTTCTCCTCTCAGACTTTGCGCACAAGTTTTAACACATTTCTTTTGCAAAAGTCGTGTCCGTGACTCTGTTCAGATCATGTTTAGTTTAGATCCATTTATCCTGCAATCTCACATCTTCCTAACATACATAGTAATATGCAGCATATATATAGGCTATGCAAATGTCTTTAAAAAAAATGCTTATAATGAGAAATGGACGATATCATCGTCCATCACGATGGTTCACTGTAAACATCGTCAACAGCCAATTAAGGGGACATCGCCCAACCCTAGTCGCAATGAACACCCTAAATTTAGCAATGATATCTTTAACTTTAAGAAATTATTAGCAAAACACAGCACATGTAATATTCCAACCAACTAAAGCTATGATTCCATACTAGCTTGTAGTTCATTTCTTTTTGCCACTCAAGAGTTGTAAATGCAGAAATTTAACTGCGTAAGCATAAGCTGTGCGCCATCTTTAATAAATATATAGTGCATCTTTATCTACCACTAATGTGAAAGCAAGAGACCAGATCAGTGGATTTATTTCCAGCTGTAAAAGCCCCTGAAACCTGCATGCAATTAATGACCGGTATAATAGGAGCAAGAAATAAGATATGGGGCAACACTTAATAAACAACACAGGCTTTCACTTAGAACAATCTTAAATAGTTTTATGGGTTTGTGAAGGGCTAAATGCAGAAGTTAAAGTTGTAATAGTCAGATGGTATTTCCTTTTCATGTTTTAAGCTATTTAATAAGAGTGGGCAGCTCGGTGGTGCAGTTAGAAGGTCTCGGGTTCAATCCTCAGGTGGGGCCTTAATGTGTGGAGTTTGCATGTTCTCCCCGTGTCTGCAGCGGTTTTCTCCGGTTTCTCCTACAATTAAAAACATGTACAATAGGCCAGGATGAGTGAGAGTGTGTGCACTGTCCCGAACAAATAAACAAAATGCCGATGTCGATTTTTGGGGATTTTTATTGGCCGTTTCCGATACACTCGTCACTCGCCCTATATTATTGGCCGATTTTTCCAAATGTTTGGTCTACAATCTTGTAAAAACCTACTTGGACACTTATTACTTTAGGTGATTCAATCATAGTTTCTGTCCCAGCTTTGATTAGTTGCATACTGCTGCTAGCCTCGGCAGTTTGCGTGGTGATTAAAAATACAATTGCGGAGGTTAAAACTAACACAGCGACTGAATTCTCCAGGTTCTTAGCTTCAAAATGACATGCATGTCCATATTCACTGAGAATTAGTGAAACAAACTAACTTTAGCCAAACTTGTAGCTAACCAATTTGCGATGTTTCTCAGTTCCCCTGAGGCCTAGTTGAGGGAGGACTTGTTTTAAAGCCCTGACTTTGCTCTTTCCAATGCAAAACACGGGAAGTCTCTATCACATTCGGTCCCAGAGATTTTTATCGTCTCTGGAACAGCCGAAAGCCGATATTGTAAAATCTCCGAATAAAGGCCCTAATCATCATCGACCTCTAATGAAAACGCTAACAAGAGTAAAACAACAAACATATGAATAAAGTGGTCTAAATGCAAACTACTAATGCAGTCACTTTCTCCCTGAATGACACTCTGCTGCTGCCACATGCACTTAATATATTCCTCTACAGGAGCGAAGGAATCCTTCAGAGTTCAAAGCTGGCAGGTCTGCTTCTGAAAGATTAAACCACTCTTCTTTTTTTTTCTTTTTTTTAAAACCAGGAATTCCTCACAGAGCAGATCTCACTATTCCCTTCCCAGTCGTACAAGGAGAACACGAAATTTGGATAAAAAATTGAGCAAATAATCAAAGCATTCTCCCATGCATCTCTGTAAAGCCCAGCCAAAAATAAACAGCAAAATGCACCTACAGCAGAGGATTCAGCTAATTTACTCCACGTATTTGGGTCATGTCTGCATTCCCCATTGTACAAGAGAAGTTTCAGCAGAATTGACTGTGTTTTATAATTAGCCACATGCTTCGCAAATATGGAAAATGTCATCTGCCTATCTCTGGGACATTGGTGGCCCAGTTCTCAAAGCGGACAGAGTTTTGTGCTGGGGGGGAACACTCGCCCAAGTGTGTCTGACATGTGTTGGACAGTCAGCTAATGGTGGACTTCAGTTGGAGCAGCTGGTTCAGAGACAGTCAGTGAACACTACACGGACACCAGATGGAGAATTAAAGCCTTTTTTATGTCGCTTATTAAGAGGAGGCGAGCAGAAAAGCAATGCGAACACAGAAGGTGGCAAGGAGATTATCATATTAAGGCTGAAAAACATGATCATAACAACTGTGCCTCAACAAATGTGGTATCTTTACATTATTTACAACAATTTATTGTCACTATGGTCCACTGTCTCTCTCCCTTAGTGGCTTTAGATGGGAATGAATAAGACACAAGCTGCCATGTATAGATTAAAGCCATTATAAACCAGACTATGACTCTTAATTTCTTATCTACAGACTGACAATCCATGGGAGTGGGTTCTTCCATCAGTGTGGTATGGGCAGATTGATAGTATTCATATTGAAATCAACACATTAATACTTAAAAACTTAAAAAGTATTGATGTAAATGAAACTTTGTACCAAGGAGCATTATGTGAAGTAGCACGAGCTCCAGGTTTAGCTCGTCTTTAAAAAATAAGCAATTTAAGAATGTATTGATTGAAAAGCATTCACCTATAGACCAAAAAACAACATAAGATCGGTAATGATTTCAGACAGCACTGGTTCAATTAAATTCAAAGAGATTCAACGATTCAAAAGTAATTGGTTTTGTATTGATTCCAAAAAGAGCTCAAAAATATGGTCTTTGTGAAGTTTGTCTATATGTATGTATGAGAGGATAGGCGTCTCCGATGTTCCGATTACACCATTAGCTCGCTTTGTTTCATTATTTACCTCTATGGGGAATTATCTATTCCTGTAAAACCCTTGCCAATGCTTTTAGTTAAACAGCGTAAAACCTCTTTGAGAAATGTCATAAAAACATACATTATCTATAAATAGAGATAACTAAGATTTATCTTATATAGGGCAGGGACAAAATATTGTATCGTATCATATTGCAATTGCTGCATTGATACTTTATCAAGTATCGCAATACTTTCAATACTTGTGTTTGGAGACATATTTATAATGCACTGGTTTGTTTTCCACTAACAGCTACACAGCACTTTGTTACATTTTGTGTTAATCAGGGCTGACACAATAAAAATATTGTATTGCGATATTAGGTGATATCTGTATCGCAAGAAGCCACAACATCACTAAAGTCTTCATCTGAGATCAACACATTGTTTTTGCAGCCAAAAATAAACAATGAACTGGACTTATACATGTGTAAAAGTTCAGTTTTAGTTAGTTTAGTTTGGTCCTGATAGAGTCTTTCTTTAAGTTTTCTTTTGGCACAATTTGTTAAAAAACTAGTTACTTCCTTATTTGCGCTTAATTAGAATCGAACATATCGTATTGAAATGGTTTAGTGAAATGTCGCAATAATATCGCTATCGTGATATTGCACAGTGGTATCGCTTCAATAACGTTCAGCCCTACTGTTAATGCACTTTTCAATCATAAAACTTCAATAAATGTCAAGTGGCATTTGGTTTAATCTTTGGACACATGATCGCTTTCTATTTTCAGACTTTAAGGAAAACATATTACTTATAATAATTACTTACTGTATCACAATACGCATCGGATTGTGACAAAAGTGTATCGTCCCAGCCCTAGTATCTTAGTATATGTAATGCAATTAAGTTCAATTAAGTACAATGTTTTTAAATGACAAAAGCAGATTGAAGTATTGAAGAGGCCAAATTACTTCGTACCATCACAGTATCGAGTGAATGCACGACTGAACCCTGCTCTACAGGTGTTTCTCACTGATAGAAAACACAAAACCAAAACATGGGCATTAAGTTCACCTGCTTAAGTGTCCCGCTGTTCATTTTGTCAAAAACTTGTCCCAGGGGACCCCCCACAGCGACTAGGAGCTAAACCTGTAAAAAATAATTGAAGTGCAGCACAGTGAAGCGATCATTATTACGAAACGTCTCAAGCTGAGCAGGCCGTGAACCAAGCGCCCATGAAGACGGCACAGACACAGCTTTCATGAATGAATGGAATCGACCACTGCAGCCATCTGTCTTTTATGGGAGTTTAGAGATAATTAGGAGAGATGTCAGGGTTTAATTTAGCACTTTTATACAGCAGTATTCAGCTGTGTCGTCCGACTTTGAAATATAGGCTTGAAAAAGACTTAAAGTACAGGGAAAAAGTGGAAAATGTAAAGTGCAGCAGCCCTAGTTCGAAGTACCCAGTGGAATACGCTATATACTGTATACACATTTATTTATACATTTAGGTTTGGTCTAACTAACTGTTAATAAAACGTTTGACGACAGAATGGGCAATGAACCATATTAATGCTGCAACCCAACTCCTAGACCATTATGCGGCGCAAAATACGGTACTTTTACCAAGTGTAACAGGGAAATTAAGATTCAAAAGCCTGATGAGGGACTTCCAAAGGGTGAGCACAAAAGACCAAACCAGGGCTATTTGAATAGTAAAGTCATGCATCTGACTGCAAAGAAAGTTTAAGAATGTTTGACTGAACTACAGAAGTTTCAGTTATCTACTCAAAATTGTTTTTAAAAGATCACCAAAACTCTAGTTCGGGGGTAATTTTATGATACAAATCTTAAAGGGACAATACAGAGTTTAAAAATGTTAAAATTAAGTATTTTCCTCCCCCTACATGTTCCAGCCATGTTCTAATGTGTAGAATGAGCTCAGACCTGTTCACCACAACTGCCTCTAAAATTCTGGACTCACTGAAAAAGTTGTTACTTCGGGACCGAAGTGCCGGCATGCACGAGCTTAATATAGAAGCTGCAGTTCCGAATAAAACCTGAGGTGGCAGTAGTGAGCATAAAATGACCAACTTGCATCTAGTCTCTTTAAGGGGTTACTTGAAGCGATATTTCAGGATTTTTGACATAGGGCCCAATTTCTTAGTTATAAAGTGTTGTTGATTTTTGGAGATCCTTTTTTTTTTTATTCATACAGTCCTTATATTTGAAGAGTTTAGTGGTGCTAGGCTAGTGCTAGGCCAGCGCATCTCTATAGTAACTAGTAGCCTGCATTAAAAACAGTCTGCCCCAAGCACAGTGCACCTGAGGCAAATGACTTATAACGCTAGACTACCAATATAAATGTCTGTGTCGACAGAATAATTAAAACTATTTTGCATTTAAAATAACTAAATATTTGAGCAGCATCAGGTTCGTGGTTGTAAGCTACGCAGCGGCGGAGTGATCTGCTCGAAAATAGTCCCCCAAAACACGGTAAATCATGTGATGCAATGTGATGATGAAAAAATTATTCTATCGGCACAGACATTTTGGTAGTCTAGCGTTATAAGCGATTTGCATCAGGTGCACTGTGGAGTGTGTCAGACTGTTCTAAGGACTGCATGAATTTAAAAAAAAATCTCCAGGAATCAACAACACTCTGGATAACTAGGAAAATAAATATGTTTAGGCCCTTAGTCATCTAGATGTTCACCACAGTAGTAGAAGTGGTCAATCTAATCCAGTTGACAACTTTGTAAACCTTTAAACAAGTCCTCTCTCGGTTTGTACAAATGAATGCCAAAGGTAAGTGCAGTCAGTTCATGTCACATTAGCATAGCCTTGCTGAGAGCAATAAAGACACAGGAAATGGTCAACCGAATTGCTGTGTCAAGTTAACCTGACCCCATTTTGGCCAATGCACTTATGACTAATGCTTGGTATTCCTAGTAAATACATGGGGTTTTGAAAGCATTTCCAGTCCCTACTCAGAGGCGACTAAAAGCTTCAACACTCAGGCCACTTAAGAGTTAGATTTGAGATCAACTAGTTTCCCAAAAGTGCCAAAATCCCCACCACATTTCAAGCGTCAAAGCGAGTCTATAAAAGACATGCGGATTCCACATTTAACCAAAAGGATCCACTGGGGTTTGAGAGTTCTCTTTCATCAAACTCTCAGGTTTTTTTTTCAATTGGCCCCAAACACCAGAGGAGCTCGGAGAGGCAGGCGGGAGGAGCAAGGCAGTGGCGCGTCCCGGAGACAGCAAGTAATTACTGGCACAAACAATCGTCGCCGTCAAAACGGGCGGCTAATCAATTGGATATCGCAAACACAAACAAGGAAGGCAAACACGAGCAATCATGGCAAGCCTAATCACGGCAGGCCGAGATCTCTATTGAAGTCACTGAGATTTTTTGGGTGTGATTTTTGGAGTGAAAGAACATCACAGCTTTTGGCCCGGCTGAGGCTCAAAGAAAGCTAAATTGCCGACAGTTCGGATGATGTTCTTGGTTTCGCCGTGCCAATCCTCAAAGTGCAAGTCAGACTGTGAAGAAGGAGCCCTGCGGTGAGGGTAAACAGGGGGTACTTTAGGTCCAAATCCCCAAAAATACACCTGGGGAAAGTAGAAGAGGGAGAGGAGATAAAGGAAAGACCTAGAACAAGCCTATTCAGCTTTCCCACTAAAAACTGGCTTTTATTTCACAGAATTGGATGAGCTACATCAACGGTAAGTACTAGGGGTGGGCGACATATCAATATTTAAGATATATATCGATATATTTTTATGAGGTATTGAATTAGACCATATTGCATATAGCGATAAAGTAACTTATTTTATATTTTAAAGGTTTTTTTTATTTAAATGGGCACCCTACGGAGCTTTGATATACAGTGTTTGTGTTTACATTTTATAGTGAGTTTGAAATAAAACTACTCATATTTGGCTTTGACTTTGATGTAACATTTAATTTCACAGCTCTCACTTTGTGGAAACAATATCCGGATATATATATAGTTTATCGATATCGATATATATCGGGATATGATTTTTGGTCCGTATCGCCCCCAGCCCTCGTAAGTACCTAAACCCAAACCTATCCGATACGAAATTGTGTTTTTGGGACAGAGGTGGAGGAAGACGGTGGAAGGGTGGCACAATAGTCAGCATCATTGCAACAGCCACAAGGTTCAAGGCGTGGGAAAAAAGTTGGTGCTTATAGTAAGGAAATTACAGTATACAGCAGACTATAAAACCTCTAATCAAATTTGTTTTATCTTTTTTTGCTCACGTAAAATCAAGCAGCGCAAGATACAGTGCCTAGACCTTGTTTAATATCCATAATGAACCATGTGCTATAGGTTTTGATATTTTTTACAGGCTTTATTACAGGTATTGTTGTTTTTATTCACTTGTGGTGGTGTCGGACTGGTACTCTGTATCGGTGACTACTCTGAGCCCAAGGACCGGTATTGGAACTGCACTAGTTTATGGACATGTATGGTTTGATCTCTATGCATCTTTGGATTTTCTTGTTGCCAAGACAATGTCAGTAACACCTTAAGATACATATGTTGAGAGAAATGGCGGAAGCAGCCAATATTTATTTTTCCGGATGCTTGATACAGATACCTGGAAAATCTGTGCTATCGGCATTAAAGCCAATACCAGTATCCGTATTGGAACAACCCTACCATACTGTTATATACTGTACAACACTTGGTTTCCAACGTTCAACTAAGTGATCTGGCTACTCCAGACCAAGAACCTAACTTGCAATATTCTGGACATTGGGAAAGGCTGCTTTAGTTATATCTTTTGATGATGAAAAAGTCCTTCATTTCAACATGATGTGCTGTCATGACTTAGAAACCTATTAAAACAAGGCTAAATTAATAAAATAAAAACCCTCCACCTATAAATGCCACCCAGTGAGAGAACAACAATTCTTTTTCCATGCTGCCACAACACCGCCTGAGCGTCTGTGGACAATTACCTCTGCATACATGATTCCTCTGGACAAAGTGTTGTTTCGGCCTTGGAGTTTATTGCCAATGAGCGGTTTGCTTTGAACACTTAGCGACAATGGGGAGGGTGGGAGCCAACGAAATAGTTACAGCTCATTGGCCAAGACATCACTGTACGAGCGCTCAATAACACTCAAGACGCTTTTACGCCCCTCTTTACAAACTCCAGCTTCATTAAAACAGTGGGATTACATCAGAACAGGGAACGTTAGATGGGCCCGGAGCTAGCGAGCGGGTGCGCTTCTCAATCCTCAGGGGTCAAAAAATGTACTGCCCGAAACTGAGCAATTATACAGCCGAGAGTCCCATTGTCATCACAACAAGGGCTGACTACGTTTCACGATAATGAACGAGAGGCAAGGGAGGCTTTCTCTCTGGTTTTCTGCAAGCAAAGACGCAGGGCTGTTAGAAATTTATAAAACTGTCGCACCCATATACTCACTTGCGATTCGAAGGCCTATCTAAATGAATGTATCTAATGACAACAGAAAACTGCAGTCTAATTATAAAAATGAGAATTGTGAGCAAAAATCTAAAGACACCCTCCAGACTTGAAAAACTACACACACTTAGTCTGGTGTAGCTTCTATGCATTCTGCTTAGGACACACTGATGGAAACAGCGAAATGTGACATCAAATATTAGCCCAACATATAATTTGACTGATCGTAGCTCTCCATCTAGCTCTCAAATGTTGAATGTCTGGGTCTTATCCACAGTCAGTCAACAAATAGGCGAAACATGTTCTGTAATGCATGGTTATTTGGTGTGAAACTCTATAGAACACATCACTGAATGAACATAGAAAATAGAATTGAATGAACATAGAAAAGAAAAAATGGGATCCGCATGAGTAAACATGCCACCCACACCAGTTTAATTTCTGAATGTCAAAAAAAAGAACAGTTCACACCAGAGAAACTTCAAGCCTCTCTTGAGAAGAAACCATCATGCTGTAACTTAAAGGAACAGGCCACCGTTTTTCCATACTGAATGTTCTTACCTGCGCTTAGACAGTAACCTGTCTGGTCTTTGTGCCCATGGAAGAGCTTGGTCGCTTCTAACTTCACCCCGTTTGGAGCTATAGGAATATACTGGGAGAAGACAAATGCTAACAACATCTTTGGTAGTTTTTGCGTGACTGAGCGCACACACAAAGACCAGACAGGTACGCATCAACTCGTCTAAGCTCAGGTAAGACCATATTTCAGTATGGAAAAACGGTGAACTATTCTTTTAAAATAAAAAGCCGGACACTTTTACTGGCAAAAAAAAAAACAATCATGTGTCCCTTGACTCCCTTCTAATTTAAACCTCACTTTGAATGCGTGCAAGTATCCCATTTACAATGACTGCAAAAAATATACTTTGCAAGCCACAAAATGTGTCCTCAGTGGATCATATTTACCACCTAGCTCTGCACAGGGGATTCTTCATTTTTGTCTTCTTTAAAACAAAGGTTTAAAAGGTTTACAGTGTGCTCCGTGAACTGAATCTCAAATTGTTACAAAAGCTGCCCAGTTCTAGTCTCGTCTGCTTTAGCGAGGTGTTTAAGTGTTACTCACAAGACTTTAAATGAGTAAATTGAAACAGAATAATTGAATGCGGTGCAAAACAGATGTGTTAAAACTAAACAGGCCTGACAGAAAACATACAGCCTTCTGGATTTAAAGCAATTTGTTGTTGTGGACCAGACCGCTTTCATTCATTGCATCATTTGGATACTATTTTACAAAACATTGCAAAAGAGGAGGCTAAGATGGTCACACAGAGAATGGGTGCAATGGTTTGTGGACGATGTATAGATCCTCATTAGGCCAGATCTACATCAGGTCCAGATGAGGCTAAACCACAGCCATTTATAGACATTGCGTCCTTATTTAGTGCCATTTTAGCCTTGTTATGTCCTGATTTAATACAATCGATGGAAAAACGTCTCCAGCCAAGATTTAATTACTTATATATGCATTTATACTATTTATTGATTTCAATGGGGACAGTACATATCGATGAGCATATGCGATGTTTAAGTGTGTCAGATTTTAGCCAAAGGATAATTTCCATCAGGCTACAGAGAAACAACAGACTAGACAGGACAAAGGACAAGGCAAAAGAGAGATTATAAAGGCAGAGACAAAACATGCAAATGAACGGGGCGTCTATGTGATGTGGCGGTCTTTAATGATCGCAATCTAACGAGCGTCTTCCCAGGGCTCCAAAACTTTCCTTTGAGATTGCTTGGTCGTTCTATGGGGGGAAAGTGACGGTGCCAACTTCGAGCAGATGAAAGACAATAGGCCATTAGTTTATCCTTCCAACTAGCCGTCAGTGTAAATGTCATGGAGCTGCAGAGTTCGTGTGCGGGACATGACCAATTTGAACACGGACATTTCAACATTTTAAGCTTATTGTACGATGTCATGTGAGAGTGACAAGGTAAAGTAACTCAGGAATGCTCCACAACTAAGTAGGCATTTCCTTGCCATCAGTACTGTAGCATATTGCACCTCATGCGTGCACCCAGTAGCAATAGTCTTAAAGATTAAACAATTTTATTAAAGGTTTTTGTGTGCCAAAAACCAACAAACAAAAGACTTGGAATAACCAAGCACTATATCCGTATCGGTGCAACTAATAATTGGTTCCATTTTAGTTCACAGATAAATGCTGTAATGCGCAGTTGCAAAAACCTTGTATCTGAGAATATGTTCAAAAACCTGCACCAATGCTGATTCGAATACATTTTTTCTTAACCCTTAATTAAATTTTCTTGCAAAAATCATCAACCTGTTACTTAATATCTTGTTAACATTATGGATGGGTACCGTTATACGTTTTCCTTTAATGATACCCATACTATCTAGAGTTTTTAGGTGGTGCAAATAACAACTCCCATTATTGAAATACATTGTGAGGCAACTAAAACTGAGGGTGCACACATTTTCAAACGAGGCTGCAAGGCCTGTAGATCCGGGCCTGATTAAACCTCCACTATTGTCAACATCAACGCGAGGTTTGTATTGACATATAAAAGTGAAAACAGTGTTCACTTAAGGCTATGGTCTGACTGTGACATTTGCGATATTGAGCTGCCCTCTTCTTCAGGCCGCAAGAGCATGATCGATGCACGAGTTTCTCATTCAAACTTTTCCCAACACTTGATTATCTAGAGAATACTTGCCGCAAAAGTTTCATAAAGGTCAAGTTGCATTGCATCAAACTGAATCCCTACTGAGACGTATTGACATCACATACACTGCGTTAATAATTATTATGCAAATTGTATTTCAACATAAAGGTAAAAATATATATATATTTCAATGACACTATTGTGTGTTGTATTGTGTCTCAGGGATCTTTGAATCATGGACATCAGTCTCAGTGATGATTAGTTGTCAGGTAAGTCTAGTTAAGGGAAAAACTACTGAAAAAGGGCGTCAACCATTATTAAGCAGACCATCATCTTCAAGCAATATGGGAAAGAAAAAGGATCTCTGCTGATGAAAAGCGTGAAATAGTTGAATGCCTTGGACTAGGTATGAAAACCTTTGACATTTAAGCGTAATCGTACTGCAGCCGTTTCTGCTCGTGATCATAAAATGAGCAGTTTAGGGGAGGCCGGAGAGACGTTTTATGCACAACTGCAGCCTGTGGAGGGTCCTACACCATGATGTTCGGGAAACTCCAGAGAAACCAGCAGCTTTAAATACCTGTTTGCTGCATTGTAGCAGCTGTTCTCTTAATCTGATGTATTTGTCTGGCAGAAACCATCCTTATTGTGCTTTTATCTGCACAAACATGTGTGTGCTCTGAATCAGCCACAAATCTCAACAGTACGATAATTACGCTTGATCTTTCATGAAATATCGAAGGTTTTCATACTTAGTCGAAGGCATTCAACTATTTGACGCTTTTCAGCAGCAGAGAGATCCTTTGTCTTTCCCATTTTGCTTGAAAATGGTGGTCTGCTTAATAATGGTCAACCATTATTAAGCAGACCACCATCAGACCACCATCCAACCACCGTCCTTTTTCAGTAGTTATTTAGAGCCCTGAGACAGAATAATATCCATGATTTTATTTGATTTCTATTTTTTTTTTTACCTTTATAACACTGAAATACAGTACCTCAGTGTATAACGGTTTGATGTAAACAATATTATGGGACAAAGATGTTACAATGTAGGGCTGGAAGGCAAAAAAATTATATGTTTTTTCCTCATATTGATCTATCAATCTCAATTTTCGATTTCATTTTAATATTTCATACTGAAAAGTAATAAATGTAGCTGTTTCATGAACTTAGAAAGACCTTTTATCCAAACTTCAGCACTAATTAAATAAATGCATTCCTCCAGTTTCATTAAACACAAAATAATCCTCCATTGGCTCATCCAAACTCCAAAACTAGCAGCTGTTTATGCCAAAGAAAAGCTGTAAACCTCACAATGTTTAACTCCCATGACGATTATTGAGATTGACCAAAATAAAGATTGTTATTTTGAATAAATTTCGCCCAGCCCTATTAATCTGCCCAATTGTTTTCTTTAGCAGCAACACAAATACACATTTACATACCACTGTCGCCTCAATAGCATCCGCCTTGCTTGTTCCCATGGATGTTTCAGTTTGTAATCCTCCAGTGCATCAAATACAAACTCACAGAGCAGCTGTACATATCAACATGTCTAAGAATTCCCAATAACTCCGACCAGAGACGCGCTGCTTGATTTTGCAGCAAAAACACACAGTTGGCCTAATCTGCCTTTGAAACTTCAGCTCTGATCAAAATCTCGCCGCACAAGCTCACAGATAATGTATCAAGAGCGAGATGCGCAGTGATAGCATCTTAGTGCAGAACGGGGCTGCGGGGCAAAAGAGAATACATAAAAGGCTACAATGAGCGGGATGGCGGATGAAAACTTTCGAGCCCGGCACATCTGAAGTGGTGAAAGAAAGCAAAGGCTTCCCCCCGCGCTCTCTCTCTCGCAGCGCGCTTGTCTGGGAAGCAAATCTCCAAATCCCAGCCAGAGGGAAGGAAAAGGATCCAGTGCCCCATTACAGACACAGTCCCAGCCATTGGACTTAGAACTCATTCGCATCCCAATTCAGCTTTAGCCTGGCAGGGAACATCTACTACAGAGGCAAGTACCTTCCCTGGAACAGCCTAATGACATTATGCAGCGCTGTGCCGGAGAGTGCAGGGGTGATACAGAGAGCAGAGCAGGCAGATGACTTTGAGCGCTGATTGAACTGCGACCCAGAAAGCACAAGGAGCGGCACGCTGTGATCTGCCGCTGTCAGTGAGGATACGGGGGGAGCCATTCAAATCGTGGCTTTAGACCTACATTTAGGATGTAAAAAGGCAGATAAATATAAAAGTATGTCCAATAGTCCTCCCTCCTCCCAACACTGGTCCTCATGAAAGAAACACAAAGATTGTGATTAACAATGACTGCAGTTCTGAAAGATACAGTGTGTGTTTAATACATATAATAACATTTGAGGTCGACGGATGTATCGACTGGCCGATATATCGGGCCGATAATGGGGTATTTCACCATTTTGACTATCATCTGGAACCGAAAGTGACTGAGCTCATTCCAATGCAAAAAAACGGGAAGTCTCTGTTAGAGCTTAAAAATGACCTCAGATTATCTTTTAGAAATTGTATGCTGCAGACTTTTGCCTATAATCCACCATACCATAAGGAGACTTGCCATTTTCTTGTTTTGGAATCTGCTAGGGGTGTAACGGTTCGGCTATCTCAAGGTTTGGTTCAAGGTGCAAGTACAATATAATTATTTTTTCTATACGAGCTTTGAAAGAATATGTTCATTAGGCCCCCTCCTGGAACCGCCATCTTAGCACGGTGGAGGGGTGTGAGCACCCAAATGATCCTGGGGGCTCTGTTGTCGGGGGCTTCGTGCCCCTGGTAGGGGACCCTAGGTGACGGGTCAGACAAAGAGCGTTTCAAAAGCCCCTTATGAGAGACCAACAGGCCCAGTTAGAATCTTGAGGCCGTCCTTCTGTGGACCCACCACCTGCAGGAGGCGCCATAAGGGGCTGGTGCAAAGTGATTTGGGCAGCTCCAATGGCTGCCCCCACGACCCGGCGACGGACGGACGGACGGACAGACGGACAGACGGACAGACGGACAGACGGATGGACGGAGTCTCAGAATAAAATTGGCAATGCTTTCTAATTTTTCAAAGCTGCTTTATAAAAAAAATGTGGCCCTGGGCTCACAATGCAATTCAACAAAATAGAAAAAAAACTGTTCAAAAGCTAAAAAATAAAACAAAATAAAAAATTAGCAGAGCAGTGTATGTGCTCGCTAAGTGGTAGGTTTCAGTTTCGCTTTCATGGCAGCTAAAACACGGACAGAGCA
Source organism: Gobius niger (assembly GCF_951799975.1). Classification (NCBI taxonomy): domain Eukaryota; kingdom Metazoa; phylum Chordata; class Actinopteri; order Gobiiformes; family Gobiidae; genus Gobius; species Gobius niger. Next base: position 21,632,184 of record NC_136865.1, on the reverse strand, counting down.
TTGCGTTTGATTTGAGGCTCGTGTTTGGGCTGTTTCTGGACAACATTACGCTTGGACATTTTTGGAAACAACTTTTGAGACGAGTTTTAACCAAGAATGGATCTTAAGCATTTTTTTGGCGCACTGGATCTCTGTCATTTACCGCAGCCTTTTCAGCTGCAGGAGAAACCTTCACAAAGCCGCGCAGATTCAATGCGTTTGGAGGATGCGACTTTGCAGGTGTGGAGTCTGCAGCCTTCGGTTTAGCGGTAAGTGATGATGACGCACATGTGCTCTGTTTGGGAGCATACATACACACACATGACACGCGCCACGCAGCTTAAATATAGACTAAAGCTTGCACCATCCCTTTCGTGTGGTGCATATCGTTTGTTACACCCCTAGAATCTGCTGATTTTTGTCTTTCAAACAAGCTCCCACTGAAGTACCCAGTAAACATGAATGCCCTGAATAAATCAGCTCTTTGGCCCTCATATAGCACCCATAAACACAGACATTTTACAGTTTAGAACCATCATACAGAGGTTTATAGACAAGATATTTGGAAAAATTGGTCATGCATATCCTCATAGGCCAATAAAAATCAGGCATCAGAAAAACCCACATTGGTTAATATCTAAATACAATATAAAGTAACCACATTTCTGGTGCACCAACTTCTATACCCAAAAAGCAAGTCCAATGTATAGAATGTACACAGTCCAATTAACGAGTTCCATGGCCTAATTAATTAATCAGAGAGAAAAACATAGTTGAAAGGAGAGCCGGGCCAACATCAACACAAAGGAAGACGATTCAAGAGACAAATCGATTTCACTTTATAATTGACAACTAAGCTAATTAAACCCAATACACAATGTAATGTTATCTTACATTAAAAGGCGCGGAGGAAGACACAACTTCAAAGAAAACTTCAAGGCACATTAAGCAACTACTTTTCCTTCGTTCCCTTAAATATGAAGGATGCCCTGGATGAAAGAGCTGAAAGATGTTGCCGCAAAACTTGTCAGATCAGTAAACGCAAGGGGTGGAAACTGGTAATTGACAAGTTAGAAAAGGCTATACTGCTCAGCGATTGCACCACTGACGCTCGGGAGTCAAACCATTCAAGGTCAATGTAAGCAGACAGCGCAAATGAACATTTAATGGATGTGGTAATTGCTAAATTGCTGTGCTTATAAGGAAGGGAAATGCTGGGAGGTCACTGGAGCTTAATCAACTGCTTCTTATAGAAATCTCAATTAAATGAACATACCGGATCTATAGGCTTTTCAACTGTGAAGACAGACACCCCTGACTAGACACAATGTTTCAGACCTTGAAATGTAGATGTAATGGCCTTATGACTTGTTACAATTTGTGATCACATTTTCTGATTAATATCAATTGCTAGATTTGCGATTCTTGTTTTTAACTAAAATGGACATATTGTGGAAAAATTGAGGCTAAAACAATAATAACAATAATAATATTAATGCATCGGTTTTATATAGCGCTTTTCTGGACACTCAAAGACGCTTTACATTGCATTATTCATTCACTCCATACTTGGTGATGGCAAGATACTATTGTAGCCACAGCTGCCCTGGGGTAGACACACACACCACATTCGCTAGGCTTCCTGGTGTTCCCAAACGGTCTCCCATCCAAGTACTGCCAGGCCCTTCCCTGCTTAGCTTCCTGACGGGATTGGGCAGAGCAAAGGCTGTACTTTCTTTAGGACACCCACACGTAGATATTTTACACTTTATAATATTAAATATTCTCTATAGATAAGACGGTGACACTAAGAGACACAGGACAGGTGACCTGCGATATGCGATAGGGCTGTGCAATATTATGCAAACGTTATCATTGCGATATGTTCCATTCAAATTAAACACAAATGGTAAGTAACTAGTTTTTCAGCCAACTGCGTCAAGCATGCTTTAAAAAAAAAAGACTACAACAGGATAAAAACACAACAAAAATGGAAGTTAGTAAATGTTAAACTAAAACTGAACTTTTACACATTTCAACAGTTCAATGCATTGTTTGTTTTTGGTTGAGTTTGAAAAAAAATCATTGCTCTAAGTCAAATGAAGACTTTAGTGATGTTGTGATATATCGTGGCTTCTTGAGATACGGATATTGCATCACCTAATATCGTGAAATTTTTTGCGATATATTGTGCGGCCCTACTACCTTTACACTCATTTACTGTACACGTGAAACAATCATTAGACGTTTCGTTGAACTTTCATTAATCATTAAGAAAAGTCATGATCTTCAGCAGAAACAGGGTAACTGGTCAAATAAAAGACTGGACATTCTGCTAAAACATGTATAGTATCTAAATACATCTATACAATAATGATTATAGGCTAGAGAGAGAGAGTTCACTCACTGTGTAGTACCACGGTATCAATGTACTTTTTTGTATTTGTATTGCATTAAAATTGGCATCGCGTATTCAGTTATTTTATTGAAATGAGTTTGAAATGAATCATAACAGCTAGAAAACAAAGAATCTCACAATTTCAAAACCGGATAAAAGTTATAACTATAGTCAAACAAATGAGGCTTTGAGGCATTGTGTTGCTAACAGACTGACAGCCAAAAATTAACAGTCGGGCAACGGCAAAAACATATTTTTGAAAGAGGATTAAGAGAGAATCCATTAGCATCAGGCACATTAAAATAGAGGCCCATTTGGGGATTTTGTAAACATGTTTAGAGGAAGCATGCACAGCGCCGTACATCTCAAAGCACAGGCATCGTCTGAGTGGGAAGCGGAGAGCAGCGGGCCCACTGCTGATAATCACTCTGACAAGTAGAGCTATAATTTTATGCCACGTTGGTATATTTTAATGATCTCCGTCGGATGTGGATTTATGGACGCCATTTATTTCAAAGCAGCGTGATCCACTTCTTCAAAGTCTCGGGTCTAATAAAATGATAGCAAATCTTCTCCCAAAGATTTCCAGTAAGTTACCGTCAAAAAGACATTTTTACGGCGTTACAACCCAGGGGTGGATTTTTACAAAGACAACAACAGTGATTGTGATCCATGAGGGGACAAGGAACTGGAAAGTACAATCGCTACAATGTGACTCGGGAAGCGCTGGATTTCAGTGTAAAGCCGAACCATTTGGATGAATGACTGATTTATTTATCTATTTATTTCCATAAAACAGATCGACACATTTAGGGCTGTCAGATACTATGGCCAAAATCCTAATTAATGCCAGAGCAGGGAAGAGTATGCGTTTCTAAGTGATGATGTCATCTCTGGGATCGCCCATACATGGTCATGTTTGTAAACCGCTAAGGGGGAAAACAATTTGGAGAAAAATCTAAACTTTCTCTATTTATTCAAAAACTGCTTTAACAAATGCTAAATTATGAATATAGTTTTCTAATAAATGAAGATACATAGATATGGGGAGGAGCAAAGTGGTTTAACAGCCCATAAATAAATAAATAACGGAGAATGCTAACATGATGCTTCATGTTAGCATCGGGCTAATGCTAATGGCTACCTAGCGCGACTTACAGCTGCCGTTTTTTCACTTCTACTGAACAATCTGCTGTGAGAAAATATCCATATGGGCCCGATTTACACTTGACTTTATTCATGTGATAAATATTCTACCATAAAATGTCTAAAAAGAGAGGAAAATTGTGTTTCTCTAAAGATCCTACTTCCCCCCTTGGCGAAGCCACGCCCCCTTCTATGATGAGATGCCGTCTGTATCCAACGGAACTTTAGCCCTATTCACTATAATCTATAATAGAAAACGCTATCTCAATGGCCGCCGCCTGGGCGCCGCCATGTTTATTTCCCATACCGACTTTGAAGCTAAGCAGGGAAGTGCCTGGTTAGGACTGGGATGGGAGACCGTTTGGGAACACCAGGAAGCCTGGCGACAGTAGTGACTGTGTGCGTGGTTGGTGGTGGAGGCTGAGGTGCGGAGTGGACTGAATGAATACTGCAACCAATTGTACACCGACGAGCGTCTGGAAAAGCGCACGTTCATTTCCCAAAAATCCGCGGCCGGCCCCCACGTGGCGGTCCCTCCGCTCGCGGGCATTGGCCAGAGGCCACCACGTCCAATGCCCACCGGCCGCGGGCATTGGCCACGGGTCCATATGGACCGGGGTGCTGCTGGCCGAGGACAACCCGCCGTCACAACAACGCGAGTGCACGACATCTGACTGCCGTGCCTGTGTGCCCACATCCAAACATGGCGATGTGTGTCATCGTCACTCATCCTAAACTGCAGCTGCAGACGCTCCGCACAGGTACAGTTACCTCCTCCAAAACACATCTGCGTCTCTTTGTTTACGTCTCTCCTGCAGTGACCGAGGCTGTGGTTCATTATAGATCCAGTGCTGCGTCATGTCAGAGCGCACACAAATGCGTAAGATCCAATCCTGGCCATATTCGGTCTCCAAAGTTATGTCTCCGAAAAAAAGTACACGCAGAAACACGAGCTTCAAATGAAACGCGCTGCTCCGAGAGCTTCAGCCAAAGTGAAACTACCACTTAACGAGCGCATGGCCTGCACTGTAGCGTTTTTTTTTTTTTTTCCCCTTTGCTGCTGGACCATTTCTTTTCTATTTTTCCTTCCCTCCTTTACATTCTATAAAGCGGCTTTGAAAGCATTGCCTATAGTATTCTAAGGATATAAATACTGTCTAATAAAAAACAACATATTCTTTTTTAGATTGCACTTCCACCGTGATGCACCAAACCACGTCTCCTGCACCGTCAACCGAACCGTAACAGCTGAACCCCTAATATTAATCCATAGGCCAACATGTTCCACTGTCTCTTGAATTCTATTCCCTGAGTTTATGGAACATATTGTCGTTGTAGTATATACGAAAGGAGCACGGGTGCATCAAACACTCCAATTGCAGTTTGTTTGAAATTATTTTTAGCATTCATTATTTTACACATTTGTAGCGGCCATAGTTTTAGGAATGGGTTGGGAACCACTGGTCTACTTACTGCAGGTTTACAGCTATACTGAGTGACGGGTTATAGGGACTATACTGGACATTTCTGTGTAATAACTCTTAATCTCTGAATATCAAATGTGGAGACTAGCGAGGCCCGGCCGAAGGCCGGGTCTCAGCTAGTGGGATTTAGATTATTTTAACCTGCTGTAGAGCCGACTCTTTCTAAACATCTGATTTCACAAAAATATTATATTTACTAGGATTTCCTCTAGTGATGCTTTTCTGACATTATTATCCAATTATTTTCCCCATACACAATAAAGGCCTATTTTAAATAAATAAAAATATCTTCATTCTACCTGGAGAAATGGTGAGATACTGTATATTACTCTAATTAGGTGTAAAACAGTTTTGGGGCTTTTATCTATTGTTATTTCAGCAGGAGATTTAGATAAAGTTGCGCTTTTTGCAATGTTTATCTGTGGAGCTCTCAACAGTTTGGAGCTTATTATCGCGCGTGATGTCACACAAAAGGAACAGTCCACCGTTTTTACATACTGAGATATGTTCTTACCTGAGCTTAGACGAGTTGATACTTACCTGTCTGGTCTTTGTGCGTGCCCGTGGAAGAGCGTGTTCGCTTCTAGCCTCACCCCGTTTGGACCCATAGGAAAACATTGAGAGAGGCCAAATGCTAACAACATCTTTGATCGTTTTGTGTGACTGAGGGCACGCACAAAGACCAGACAGCTAAGAACGTATCTCAGAATGTAAAAATGGTGGCCTGTTCCTTTAAAGAGGGTTAGGTTAGGTATTATGCTTTTTTCAATCACATAGCACCAGTCTATAGCACACTACAATGATGACGAAACCTTCTGTTGGTCTGTAAATGCAGTAAATGAAAATAACTGCCTTGTATAAAATTACTCTCTGTGGCATCAGTGGGGAGGGGGCTCTGCTGAGGAGCAGTGGTTGGTTACTCGGCTGGTGACGAAAGCTCGGAGCCGTCTCCAGGAGGTGGGGGCGTTCCTAGGAGGACTCAGGCAAACCTATCCCTAAAATGGCTGCCATCAGAGTTTTTACAGATTACTCAAAAATATGTGAATGTGCCAAGGCAAGGAATGACATAATAACATGATGTAAAGCTTGAAAAAGTCGATTTTGCATAATACCCCCCCTTTAACAAATGTATCGCTCTGACTGAACTTAGCTTTCAAACTGGACCCCCTCAAAAATGATTGGGCTTTCCAAGTAAATATCAAAGAAAATGAGTAATGGCATGTCCATTGTGAAACCTGGCTTTGAATTCTTATTAGAGGTCGCCCGATATGGGATTTTCTAAGGCAGATGCCGATGTCAATATGCACAGCCGATATTTTGGCCTGATTTTTCCAAATGTCTCGTTTATAATCCAGTGTATAATGCTGCAAGACTGTAAAATGTGTTGGTGTTGATCTGTGACAGCAGGAGGCACTTTATTAGAGGCGTAGGGCTGATTTATTCAGGACTTTATGTAAAGTCGTTCTTCAGAGGGAGCTTTTAAATCAGCAGATTAAAATGTAAGTCGCTATGTCTTATGGTTACGAATTATAAGCAAAAGCCAGCAACCTAAAATATTCAAAATCCAATCCGAGGTGTCCAACCTTGTGACGATGACGTGAGGTGTTAGTCCCAGTTGTGGGGGCTCATTTGAAAGCTCTGACTGTGCTCTTTCCAGTGCAAAAAAATGAAAGTCTATCACTTTCGGTTCCAGAGATATTGGTGCAGCTAAGCTTGAGTCAATCCAATTTCAGTTTTAGCTACTTTTTAAACTTTTAATTCCTTTTTTTTTTTTTTTTCATAAATGTGTATACTTGAGGGAACTCATTGCGAAGAAAAACAGTTCTCATACTTATGTGCTTTATTTGGCTATTCTTTCCACCGCAGGCTATAAACTCAATCAGCTCAGCTTGTATCTGGAGAAAAATCAAAGGACGTTGTAGGAATTACCTCAACCCCCTGTAAATGGCGCCCCATAGAAAAAGAGTAAAATTGCCAATGCGCGATTACAGCTAGTTTGAATTTCCTTTGGATTTCATTCAGCCCCTAATCCTGCCAAGCTATTGGTCAGTGCCTCCTCCGGCTGAATATGCAGATGGGCCAAAGTCAATAGGGCGGATGATGACACTTGGGGTAATGGTTAGTATCTGGAAGGGAAGGGCTGCAAAACTCCTGTCGTGCCTCATATCTCTCAAGGACACTTTGAATTGAAGAGCCGACTGTGGGGAAAAAGCCTTTATTAAGTTCAACCAATCTGTTACATATACTCTGCCACAGATCCCGAGGAAGCGGCATGAAAGCAGAAGTGGGTGAGTGGGGAGGCGAGGCGAGGCGGTGTGTTGTAAAGCACTACAAAGCAACAGAAAGGCTAAACAAATAGTAGAATAATATACAACAATATGCTATACTTCCCATGTATTAATTGAAGACTATGATTTGTCTATCCGCCATATTAATCTCCCTTAGGTCTGCATCTCCTGCCTGTATGTGAGTAGACTTGGTAGATAAAGTAGGTTCTGTAAAAAAACAATATCCCAATATGAATGTTCTCAGGGAGCTGAAGTATAAATGTGCACTATTAACTGAAATTGGATGTGTCTGTACAAAAATATGTAATTATTCAAGTTATCATTCAGCCCTAAATGGAGCATATGACTATTTATGGCTAAAGAGCACCATGGTATATTGAAGTCCGTCTCTTACAACTCAAGGACCAACAAAATGAACAGTTTCCTTAATGCTGATGTTCGCACTTAACAGAAAATTCAGTGTAAGTGGAAGAAAGAAGGAGAAAAGAAGCTAAAAAATGCTTTGAGAGGGCCCAAGGATCCTCTTATTATTCACCTGCAAGTATCCAGCAAAACTCCGCTGTTTGTGAAACCTTCTGTTCAAACTGGTAAAGACCACAAGTTCAAGTTGCCAAGATTCACGCACAAAGACACAGACATCATGAACAACAGCTCATATTCAAAGCAGAAATTACTAACTCATTTTGAAAAGATAAAGGCATCATTCATGTAATGGTTGGTTTAAGTGGGCCTGATGTTCAAAATCAGGGCCACTTAAACCAAACAAACAAACAACAAATCTTTTCAATCCTGGAGAAAAGCGCTGGGTAATATTAAATAATACTAGTATGGTGTCAAAAAAAAAATGTTTTGGTAGTACTGCTATTGAAAAAATAAAAGTATCAAAAGGAGGTACCGAAATGATACAAATTAGGGCTGCACAATGTATCGCAAGAAAATATCGTATCGTGACATAAGTTGACGCATTATCCGCATCGCAAGACACCACAATATATCGCAACATCACTAAAGTCTTAATTTGACTGAGATCGACGAATTCTTTTGCAAACTCAGCAAAAAACAAACAATGCATTGACCCCTTATGTGTAAAAGTTCAGTATTAGTTAAAGATTTACTAACTTTTTTAGTCTTGTTTTGGTTGTGACGTTGTCTTTTTTTTAAGTCTTCTTTTGACACAATTTGCTGAAAAACTAGTTACAATATGGGTTTAACTAAAATGGAACATGTCGTGTTGAAATGGTTTAGTGAAATATCGCAATAATATCGTTGCCATATCGCATATTAGGGCTGAAAGATATATCGTATTGTGTCGATATCGAGATATGAACATTCAAGATATTAATATCGAAAAAGCACGATAGAAACGATATAGATTCGCATCAATAAAACTGCACTCTTCTGCTTTACGATGCTTTTATTTTTCTGAAAAAATGCCTGGTTTTCACTGAACCCGCAGTTATATCGTATTGTATCGATATCAAGATATCTGGCATGAATATAGAGAAATGAAATGTTGTCCATGTCGTTCAGCGCTATCGCAGGTTACTTCAATAGCTTTCAGTCCTAATGAAAATTTAAAAGAAATGGTCTATTATTGAATCAATCCATATTATCCTTCTGTTTTTTTGGTTCTAGACAAGAAATATTTTAGTGTAGGTATCAAAAAAAGTAAGCTAAATATCGTTTAAGTAGCGGTATTGGGAAAAAAAGCAACGGTGCCAAGCCTTAATGGAGAAGAATGCATTTCGACTGATTCCAGCAATAGCTTTTCTTAGATGAGCACTGTACTAGCACTTGCCAAAAATGTCAAATGTCAGTATTACAGACTTAAAAGAAATTAACCTCTGCTCCTGAATACCATTTTAAAAAAAATGCAAAGCTACATACAGACAGTCATTAGCTAAATTTCACATTCATTCTGTTCCTCCTCAATGTTATTTACAAAGTGAAGTGTCTCCACTGCTTTCTACTAAGTCAATGATAGAAAAGATTTATTTGTCGAGCGAGGATTCCCTTAAAAAGATGAGGCGAGGCAATCTCACCGGAATTTTAAGGCCAAAAGAAAGCAATCGCTCCGTAAATTGCGGCCTGCCTCAAATCTAACAGTTTTTCCGCTATTACTGTGCGTTTAGTGTTGATGCAATAGGTCTAAAAGCCGAGCGTGATAAGCCTGTAATCTTGCCCCGATGCTTCCTTATGAAAATTGCAGATGTCTCCAGGCTGAAGCGGCTGTTTATCTAATGGTCTGAGAGTGCTATACTGCCTGCTGTGTGAGCCGCCTCCAGCTACAGTCACACAAGCTAATCTCCGGCTCTCCCCAGCAGTAGGTTAGCGCCGACAATACAATGCCCAGCGCCCGCGGTTTTGCTCTCTCATTTTGCCTCCTGTCCCTAAATCTGGCTTCGGTTTGGAAGGTGGCAGGTGCTTCGATGATGACATGAGCTAAAGAGTTTGGTCAAAAATAGAAGCCTTGGTGCACTCACAGTACTTCGTTTTTGACAATTTACAAACGCCCCGGTGGCAGGTTATGGCGGGATGTGTCTGAGAAAGTTTGGCGGCACAATAAATGGCCAAGCTGTGAGGTGCTGCCGAGTTGAACAGTTCTGGTGAGCTGCTGCTGTCAAATGGTCAGCCTCCTGTAGGGGTTGTTAAATAAAGTTTTCTTCCCTATTGTTATGTCCATGCAGTACAGTATTTGAAAAGTAGAACAACACGCAATGGGGCTACTCCACCACACACATTATACCTGCGTACTGTTTTCAGAGGTTTAATGTCAGTATCAGTTTCGGTATGACTGTTTTTATTGGTGAAGATTACCCTTTCGCCTGCCTTTGCTGGGAATGGGGATCACCTACTTCACCTCGTCTCCATGGAGATGTTTCACCTTGGCTTTGACTACAGGAATAAAATACATTTGGCCTGCACATGCTTTAATAAAAATCACTAAAGTCTGTACCTGACTAAGATCGACACATTTATATTTTATATTGTATTGACCTTTATTTAACCAGGATAGTCCTACTGAGATTAAGAATCTCTTTTTCAGAGGAGTCCTGGTCCCAGAGGAGAACCTATTGTCCACGTTTTTAGTGGTAGGGGAAACCGGAGTACCCGAAGAAACCTACGCAGACGAGGGGGGAATATACAAACTCCACACAGAAAGGCCCCGTCCTGGTGGGAATCGAACCCGGGACCTTAGCTGTGAAGCACGAGCACTAACCGCTGCGCTACCGTGCTGCCCAAATATAGCAAACTCATCCGAAAAGCAAACAATGTATTGAACTTATAAATGTGTGGAAGTCGTGTTTTGGTCCTGATGCAGTGTTTTTTAAAGCAGAACTAAGTAACTTGTTTACCTTAATAAATCCTTTTCGTAGTCCCTCTGGGGGTAATACAAGCGTTAATGGGATGACTGGGGGGTGTATCATCTCCCCCTGGTGTCTCTGGCCACAACTGCAACTTTGCCTGCACCGGGTCGGAGGCCCCAATACATACTAATAGAATCACGAAGAAGGAGCTAACAGGCAAAGCTAACTGCGGGCTAGCACCACTTAAACAGTATTTACAGCAAAGTTGGAGTAAAAAAAAAAGATCTCTATTGTGTAATTGGATGTAAAATATCCCTCTCTGACTTTGTCTTTAGTATTTACTCTCACGGACAATTAATGAGTAAAAAAACGCATCATGCTACAACACCTGCAGTGTCGCTTATGGCCTCCAGGGGAATAAGCTACTTAGTGCTGCTTTAAGTCTTGTTTTGACACAGTTTGCTGAAAAACTTAAATTAAATTAGAACAATATCGTTATCGCGACATTGCACAGCCGTATAGCATAACGCAAATTACTTCAATATAGTTCAGCCCTATTGACGACAAAAGTAGAATTATTTATGCTTTAAGTTTTACACCAGCTTAGTTGCTCTTGTGACTTTGGAACATATAACCTGAAATGTGGCTTTAAGTAATTGTTTGGACGACCTTTATTTCTTCTTGGGGATTAGTTAAACAACTCAATCTTGGTTAAAGTATCTGGGTAATCTATCCGTTTTTGCTGTAGTTAAAGCCATGTTCTAATTTTCATAAGTTGGATAGTTTCATTGTTTTTGTGACTTTGCAACATATAGCCGGGACAGTTCAGCAATGTGCTTTTTTGTCATTATTTAAACAACTCTCTCTTGGGTAAAGCTTCAGGTCACTTTTGGTCATTTAGTAACAGAAAAGCCATACACAGTCGGACCAATTCATACATCTGTTTCATTTGACTTCCTGATTTATCATCCCCCGATTCATTTCCTTCTTTGCGATCAGCAGAAAAACCTCTCCCTCTCTGCGTCACGGATGCAGCGGACATGTATATTTACAGATCAGCAAATACAACTACAGCAGCAAAACTCAAGTTCCGGGGCCATCACATTCTGCAGCTTTTGCGAAATGTCCAAATACAATGTTTTGCCGAAGCTCTTTGCCCTACATCGTACATCGCCGTCGGTTGCAAAACAAAAAGAAAGAAAGGACTTGTACAGTTTTGCCTTTGTTTGCTACTTGCACACAACGTGATCCATCAACGTCTTGGAGGATCTTATCAGGGCAAACTCCAACCTGCACTGTGAAATACGGTAGTGCATCTTACTCAATGAAGTTTATAGGCTTACATGGACATTTTCGCTTTAATCTGATAGGGTGTTCTATGTAAGAATAATATACATATCTCCAGTACACAATGTAACAAAAACAGAGATAAAATAGAGAAACGATCAAATAGGATTGAGAGTTTGTGAAAGTTGCTGTTTTTCAATAGACCTCATCCAATAGAAAACTTTCAACTATAATGACCACACATATTTGGTGTATATTTTGCCTGGTTCATTTGAATTGAATGATCTGGTCGTGTTTGACAGAGTGGTGTAGCCTTATCCCGCCTTGTTACCGGAGTGGTATGGCTTTCCCACACCTCTCTCCAGCTGCTCTGCCTGATAACCTCCATTATTCGACAGGCGCCCGACAGCCCGGCCTTGGACACCGTTGGACTGACAACCTGTTTCAGCCGTCTATCTCGGGCCGCATGTCTCTGCTGCTCCATGCCTCCTGCCTGTCACACCTCACTCTGCGCCCCGAGCATCTTCAGCCGCCCCTCCTCTACCTGCCTGCTGCATTGTACTATACATAATACGACCGAGCTGCACTGGTTTGACCTTCAACCAGGCTCATAGGATTGAGGAGCAGGAACATTTGCAACCGGACGGACTGAGCAGCTCGACCGGGATCGTGCATTTCAGCACATGTGGGAAAAATAGATTGTTAGCAGGGTTTATAATGCACAATGGGGATTTTGTTTTCTGCAAAAGACAATATACTGGATTGACTAAATAACTGTAGCATTACAATCATGTAAAAAAAAGGAAAAATTTAAATTGCTACCAGTATATGCAACAGAGTTATTTGTATCACTCCTGTCTCTCCTAATGTGCTGCAGTCCTTGTTTGTGTTGCACCGCCGTGGCAGGTGGGCTCGTCAGCGTTTGGGCAATAAAGTCATCTTCTTTCCGAGTCCTGATGGGAGCGAAAGCAAAGCACTGGCGCTCGACAATGGCCACATCTGCAGCACAGAGCGCGCAGCTGCCAAAAGGAAAGGCTGCCCACTGGCACTCTCACAATAAACAGCCTAATGTGATCCGCCCGCACTTTCCCTGTTTCTAAGGTTTCATTTTTTAAAAACACAAAACCCGCTAATGAGCAAGTTAGAATAATAGGACACAAAAGTATGCCTACACACAATCTGGGAGCCGAGATTCAATACGAAATTCAAGCACATCTGTCTCTTTCACAAGACAGCCCCCTTTATTTGAGAGGACACTGCTGAAGAAACCATTTCATTTTGGTTATACAAGACCTGCTATGACTCTTGGTTGTCATTGATGAAGCAACACAGAAAGTGGGTCCATTTGAAGTGACTCAACAAAACTTGAAATGTATCCAATTTAAAATACACATGTTTCTTACAGCTACAGTATTAGCATTCACCAGGAAGGACATGGCAGAAGAAAATACATCAGTGCCATCAAATTCTGCATACAACTTGCATTTATCTTGTCATATACCATATGCAAGGTAGGGCTGAAAGATATATCGTTATTGTATCGATATTGAGATATGAACATTCAGGATATTAAAATCAAAACAGCAAGATATAAACGATGTAGATTTTCATCAATAACACTGCACTATTTTGTGGTTTTCAAACCCATAGTTATATCATATCGTATTGTCTTGAGAAATCTGGCATTAATATCGAGATATGAAATTTTGTCCATATCGTTCAGCCCTAATGCAAGGGCAAACCAAAGGATCAAGCTAAATTCCAGGCTTTAAGTTAACAACAAGCTGAAATGTCCCCATAGACCTGAAAAATGCACAGCAAGTTAATCCTGTAGCTGGGTGTTCCTGTGCAAACATGCATCGAGATCTGAACATGGGTCCCCAGGCTCTGCACTGCGGTCGCAGGTCGCCCATTGCATCTGACAGGCTGCTCTAAAGGCATTGAAGGACAGGTCAATTGCAGAGGACAAATTCCCCTAAGGGATCAAAAAAGTATAACTTGCCTTACAATTACTAAACCCTTGGTTCTGAAACTTCTCAGACCAAGTGACAACTCATCATAACATATTTGACCTTCCACGTATATCCAGGCCCAGGTCAAGATCAAATTAGGACTAAATTTGGTCTAAAAAGGACATAAAAGGGATTAAATTAAGTATAAAGTAGATGTAAATTGTGTATACACCAGAAAAAAAAAACTGTGACGCATCACATTAAATCTATCTCTAATTAAAATGTGTTGAGTACCACCACACAACCCAAGTACCACAGTTTGGACACCACAGCAATATGAAGGTCAGTGCTAGAATAATCACGTAGAAATTTATAATCCACTGCCTGTAATGTCAAACAGGTTTAAGGCTTAAAATTCAAATAGGTTTTATATAGTCACTGGTCTGAACCTTGAGCCACTCTGCAACTAGAATAAGAATACACTGCACTAAATATCCCAGTCGCTGACAATCCAGGGTTATGACCAAATGGGCTTAGCAGGGAACATTCATACAGGGGATTTTCAGGGTGAATGGAGCGGCGCATTGAGCTCACACATAACTGAAATGTCTCACTGAAAAGCGCAGTACTCCGACCTTCACCGCAGCCTCCACGTCAGGTCTATTTGATTAAGGCTGCGCTTAACAATCCACCTCGGTCCCACCGTCAGAGCTAAACAGGGAATTTCAAGGGACTTTCTGTACAACGTTAGAGGGATTGAAATGTAAAAGGTGGAAAAAATACTCGGGAATGAACAGAGCTTTTTGAACTGCTCATGCTTTAGAGAGATGCTTCGGTGTAAGGTTAGTCCATGAGAAATAGAAGACATTCAATTTGACTTGAGATTTCCTCTAGGGCAGCACAATGTTTGGAGAAAAAACTAATTACAACATTCCTGACAAGCATTGCAATAACAACTAGATTTACAAATTTGTCTGATAAGCAAAATCTAAAAAATTATATATTTAGGCAGGAAACAATATTACTGAGGACCTCATAATGTCACAGAAACTAACTCTAAAGCTAAAAAATGACAGGTAAGCGCTGTTGGAAAAGTACTTACTCTAAAAACATCCCACAATAAACATGAAATACAATGAGGCAACTTACTTTGAGTCAAATAATTAAGGATTACATTAGAGAAATGGGGTAAAAATGCAAAAAAAATTAATGACAATAAATATTGAGGCCAAAAATGTATTGTTTATCCGTCATTTATTAAACGATAAGTTGATGAGGTAATTATTGTGAAAGCCCTATTTGCAATACATGTTTTTAAAATCCAAATCCCTTTCATTAGGGCTGTGCAATTAATCAAAATTTGATTACAATTTTGATTATTACACTAAACAATTACAAAATTAGCATAATCAATTATTTTAAAAAATGTCGGCAAAGCAGACTTGCATTATTTTATGGAGCTGGGATGATTTTCCCTTCGCATTTCACGTGCTATGGCTCATGCTTTTGCCTGACATAAAAACAACCAGCGCTGTGTGATGATGTCATCAGTCCGTGCTGCTCAGTTTACTTGTGCAGGTGTGAGGGCTGGCCGGCAGGGGGCAGGTGTGAAACAGAGACCTCTCCTTAATCGAGGCGTACTTGAAATCATTTGACTGTTCAGAAAATAGAAAATATCAGCATAGTTTATTTATTAATAAATATATAAATTAAACAGAGACTTCCTTTTAAAGGCAACAAATAATCATTTGAATAATCGTGATTTCAATTATGACTAAAATAATAGTGATTATTATTTTTTCAATTATCGAGCAGCCCTACCTTTCATAGACCACATTGTTAACTAGTCCAGCAGCATTAACATTTGAGGGAAGCCTGAAATATCAACTGCTAGACTAAAACATGTTCAACCTCATAGAAATAGAAAACTTCAGAGTTTGCAACCATTACGATTTCAATTTGCAGCGAATTGCACTTGCCTAATCCTCACATTTTGCATCCCTCCCAAATTCTTCAACCCCTTTCCTCCCTTCAAACACTTTTGTGCTCTTCCTCTGGGCCTGTACTGTGCTAATGCCCCACAATGTAATCCAGTGCAAAGTCATTTCCTCAGCCATTTTTCTTCCAACTAGTTCGAACACACTGCTAACACACATTCTTCTGTTTGATACTTCATTTCAGAAAACTAAAAAGAGGGACAGGAAACGATAGATATGGAAGTGAATGCGCAAACACAAAAACAACAGATAAATTCATTTGGGGTACAATGTTATGACTTGGCTGGAGATGCCTTTGGTGTCTGGCAGGCATTCATTTCTCTTCTCCGAAGCCTCCCACCACCAGCGCACGACTCTGCTGTGTTTGCTTCTCTCGCTCTGCTCTCAGTCTATCCTCTCTCTCTCCCTTTTCCACTCACTAGGGCCGCACAATATTGGAAAAATACCTCACTGCAATTTTTTCTGTTGACTTTTTTTCTGTCAGGCACTGGAAATGCAATGAGATCCGAGATTCTACAACCGCAAATTGCAATTGCGATTTGTGCGCCAGCTCTCCCCCTCCTTGCCCGCCATCCCTCGCACTCCCTCCTTCGCTGCCCTCTCCATCTCTCTCCATCTCTCACCCCTCTCTGTATGCAAGTGATCGCCCACTGAGCTGCCTGCATGCCGCTGCTGCTGACGGGGAGAGGACAGTCACGTATGATAAGCACCAATCTCCTCCTGCTCCCTCTGGCCCACTTTCACCTCACAGCGCCCAGTCGTCATCAAAGCTTGTGTTGGAGGAGAATGGCGTATTAAAAGGGGAGCTGAGCATGGGCTGGATTTAACAACTAGTGCGCCACATGCAAAGTCACCCGCACGAACATAAAGGAGACTGGCTTGCTTTCCCTTGGCTTTTTGCTCATACCAGTGTTACTAGTGGCGTCCCCGCAGGGAGCAGTCCTACTTTATGCTCTACACCTGCTACAGTACGGCCTGAGACACTACAAAAGGTTTTGCATCATTTCAAAGGACGTGTCATGTAACGCGATGGCCAGGAGCAGTTATTTTGTCATGCACTGTCCTAACAGCAGCAGGGTTTATTGCAGTTATTGTAATCAGCACTGCTCCAAAGTTGACTGAAAAGGCAAATGACCTCCTTTACATACGGCCATGCTGCAGCAGACACAAAGAGGTATTTGAAAACAGAAACACTATCTCTGTAATACAAGCAAGAATATCATTGTTGATGAAAGTATTGTGAATGTATAGTAGCTTGTCATAATACCGTTGGCTAAATGAAGGAACCAGGATCCAAGTCATATAGTTCCATCATGGCTTCTAGAGAGACAAGACTGGATTCAGTGTCTTCTCAAAGGACTCTTAAGGCAAGACACTGTGGGTGTATAGGGAAGAATTTTAAATTTAAAGATGTCAATTTGAAACTTTAGCTGTAGATTACTAATACTAACATAAATATGAGAAAAAAATATATTGCCAGTGCAAGTTTTCAGTCATGTTTTCGTATAAAAATAAGGTGCTTTATGCCTAAAAATGCCAAAAATTTCACATATTCTTGGTGACGAAATCTGAATAAAGGATTGAGCCAGAAGGAGGACTCCTTCTGATTAAAATTTCTGGTTTTATTTTGTTGACATATTAGTTATAAAAACTTTTTCAGAGGGGATTTTGGATATCTTGAGCTGTTTTAGCAGAAGAATCTGTCTGTAGGAGAAAAAGTCTGTCACAATGGGAGAAAAATGAATTTGGCCTTGAAATTACAATTTCCTATTGAAATCTATTGACAAACATTGAATCAGGGCAATATTTAAACATGTTATTGTGATTATTAGGTATATTTTTTGTTTCCATGTGAAAACTTATATGTTAAATTTGGCCCAAAGCTTGAAAATGTAAAAAAACTGAGTCTTTTGCCTGTAGTGTCTTCCCTTAAAGTACCATCCTGCCTCTGCCCAGGCATCTACAACCTATGGTTTTAGAACCACATGCAGCTTTTTGGCTCAGCTATTATGACTCATCAGGTATCCTGTAAGCTGGTCTGAAGAAGTCCTAATAAACCCCTGTATAAGCCCTAGTTTGGACATTAATTTGTCCTGGAGCCAAACCTTGTTTACAATTGATTTAATGCGGGCTTGGAGTTGGTTTAGCCTTTACATTCCTCTAAAACATTGTAATTACAATGGGTCACAGCTTTTTTACTTGATCTTTGTTTAACAAGGAAAGTCCTACTGCGTTTCAGAATTTGTTTGCCAGGGGAGTCCTAACTATAACCGATTGTCCGAAGCACCCGGAGGAAACCTACATGGGAGGAGAACATGTAAACTCTGTACAGAAAGACCCCACAAAGTCTGATCGAACCTGGGGCCTTCTTGCTGCGAGTTGAGAGATCAAATGTTCATCCACAAAATTATACAGAAGCTGTTTTAACCAAGTTCAAGGAGATTGAATTGTATCTCATTTACCATTTGCCTAAGGGCACTTTCAATCCAGTAATAAAAAATATGTAAATGGGCTACCATAGCATTGCCTGAAGCACTGCCAGCTTCTGTGATTAGTTATTTGAACAATAATACTGTAAAGATTGATTACATTTGCAAAATAGATTGCCTACATATACACTCATCATGTCTGACTCACTGGCGTTTTTTTTTTTAAATCACAGACTGAGATTTTCCCTTGACAGACTCTATTGACTGTATCTTTTGCATCAAGTCAGGCAGTGTTCATTGTACTTTTCCACTTAAGAAGGCTTGCGGTAATAATGATGTACGAGTCAAGGCATCACCTCCGCTTACTGATACGAAGCCCGAGATGACAAACTAAAGAGGAGCTAAATGAATATGTCTTTTAGCCTTATTCTTTCTCTTCCTGTGGGCTGCGAAGCTCCATTGGTCATGAAACAATGCACACATCAAAGCGCCTCATGACAACACTGAACCAACAGCCTGACAACGGCGGCATCAACCACGCATCTCCAATCTGTCACGCCAACCGCCCGTGCGTTTCCATGGAGTTTACAGCGCAAGAAAAAGCACCAAAAGGTTGTGCTCACGACATTCTTACATTTGGTGTCGCAAACTCAGATGAAGGGCGGAATCAGAAATAAAACTATGGCATTTCCGTTCGAGCTCTGAGGTTTTTTTGTGGTGAATGTCAACACTCTTTGATACTATACTGAATAATACATCACATTACTTTATTTTTGCCCCCAGAAGATATCATACTTCATGCCAGTTTGTGTTTCAGGTAGATGCCATTTCTTTCTTTTATTGTGTGGTCTTACACTTTGATCCTGACCTAAATCTATGGGCTCAGGTGAACCCAGTATATTCAGGCGTATTCCATTCAGGCCATCAAATCCTACCGAGACATTTCGATACAGCTGATATATCCATCAACTCGCAGTCTCGGTACTCCGCCACTTTACTGACAAAGTTAGAGGGGTAGAAGGTCACTCTTTAGCGTTCAATAAAGAGGCGAGAGGCGAAGCGCTGCACTTGAGCACCGTTGGAGGACAGTGCTGTTAAAATCTCATTAGCGAGCCTCTGCCAAAACTAGTGCCGTTGTGGAGGAGGCGCTGAAGGTGACCTGACCTGAACCACAAGGGCTATAGAAAATCAAATTGCGAAGTACGTCCTGTACCGTGTTTTCATTTAAGAGGAAAATTTGATGCCCACTCAGAATAATTTTCTACACAAAATTAAGCAAGAAATATGGCATGTCATTGATGCAGAAAGTTGCAGTGAGATTAAAAAGACTCCTAAAAAACTTGCAACAAAGCACCTCCAGAATGCGAGCGCGTGGACGTTTGGACATACCGGAGCTACGCGGAACCGCCATGTAGATCTTCGCCAAGACATTGTGAAGAACCACTCACAATCAACTTATTTTGACAATAGAACTTTAGCCTTCAGATGTGCCTCTGTTTACTTGTCTGGGGAAAGTCACTCGTCTACATTCCAGTGATGCACGGACCCGTCGTCCTCCCGGTACATTTCATCTGTGTCTGATACACACAGCTTCCCATGTCGTGCTTCTGTTGTTATTGTGCGCTGGCCGCTGTCCCTGTCATTGCTCTATCTAATGATCCGCGGTTTGCTCTGTTGTATGAATCTCTGCGGAGTCTGCACAAAAGCATGGTTTTATATGGGACTGCTCGATTATAGAAAACATTATAATCACGATTATTTTAGTAATAATTGAAATCACGATTATTCAAACGATTATTATGTAAAAAAAGAAAAAAGTCCAAATTATATTAAATATGCTCATGTTTCTAAACTAATCCTCTATTACAGACATCCCTGGCTCACCTGCCCCCTGCTGGCCAGCCCTCACACCTGCCCAAGCAAACCAAGCTGTGCGGCCTCATGACGTCATCACACGGCGCTGTTTGTTTATGTCGGACCAAAGCATTTGCCAGTGGCGCTGGAAATGTGAAGGGGACAGTAACAATCATCACAGCGGCATGAAATAATACCAGTTTGCTTTGAGCTGTTTGTGAGATCCTGAAGAAGAGTTTTCGACTTTTCCGTAACAACCAGCCTTGGGCAACGGATATAGAGGCTTCTAAACTTCGGTTTTCCTTTCAGCAAAAGGTGAGCACATATCGGTAGCGTTATCCCAAGAGCTATGATAAAAAATATTATTATTATTATATTATTACTTCCTCGACAAATACAATACAACATATCAGCCGCCCTCACACAAACCGCGCAGGACCGACTTTCTACGCCATCATTTTTTCTCGATTATGCCATTTTTGTGATCGTCTAGTGTAATAATCGAAATCGTAATTGAATTTCGATTAATTGCACAGTCCTAGTTTTGCAATTACTTTGTTAGGGTCTCTATAAATGAACCGTGTCCTCCAAGTAGTTGAACCGAAATGTAATTTTAGTGCACCGCTAGTACAGCCTGGTCAGTTAGTCCTGAACAAGCTTAGCTCAAGACCTGGAGATGCGTCCCCACCTTTCCCTAAAGTCTTCCATGGCCCAACAATACAAGTATCAATAAAATAAGTTCAGACACTTCTATCACAGAGCTCACCTCAATACGGTCCTTGAATAATTAAATGTACAACAAACACTAAACACTAAACTTAAAGACTCAGCACATAAACACACACATTGCTGAACGCCGTGCGGGGCCTATTCATCACGCTAACAAATTGGGCCAGCTCTCAGCGCCATTATCCTCCATCAAGCCGTGTGTGACTCGCGTGGCCTTCGGGCGGATGACAGGCGAGGCTTGTTAGGTGGCAGTCTCACCAATACGTTCAGATTGCTCTCCGCTTAACTGTTTGACAGGCAAATTGGCCGATTAAAAAAAAAAAATAGGGCATTAGCGCGCTCCGTTTGGTTGAATGACTGTGAGTAACCTATTTATTGTAGGTTATCTTTTGTAGCGGCCCCCGAGCTCTTTGAGGATTACATGAAAAAAGCTGAGTACACAGTTTAAAGCATCAAAGACGGCGCTCAGCTGAGACATGAAAATAGCATGATGAGTAGCTAAATATGCATCGGAGGAAAAAGGCTGCAGGCACAAAACCTGCATGTTTCATAGCCTGACCCTAAACTCCTGCAGTTGGCTATTAAGAGAATGAGCACTAGTTTAATATATGATGGATTTCAGGAAAACAATACGCCACAAAGGATGACAGGTCACATCCCTTATCAATATAGTATTGCCAGATATTGCTGCAGGATATATACTGTATATATCAGTAGTGAGTATATATAGGATAAGTGCAGTTTTTGAAGATCTGTCTTTACTTGAGTAGGTATAGTACTTTCTACTCCCCAACATTTCTATTAAAGGCTTAAAAGTAAAAAGTATGAAATAGGTGGCATATTTCTTTATAAAAGATTCATGATGCACACTCCAGATCAGTATGGGTAAAGTGAATTGTACTTTCTACTTTGAGTTCTGTCAATATTTGAGTACTTTTACACATCTTATACTTTTATTGGAACAATAAGAACTTGTTCGTTTACAGATTCAGAGTCTGAATACCTACAAAGACTGGAAGGCAAACAAATCAATTTCAGAATGTGTTGCTGGTGGCAGCGCCCTGGTTATAGCTTGGAGCAGGAAGCTTTTTGCATTTGCCCCGTGTTCCCTAGAGCAGATCAGTGCTCGAGTCTCACAAAAACCTCAGCTTTGGCTTCAGCTGTTTATTTCAAACAATGGGATGTTCAACTTAGAGGAAGCAGCACTGGACACTGGACTTCTCATTTCACACTGTTAGCTTACTCGTGTGGATCAGTAGGCAAAGTGTCACCACTTATTTGTAACTGTCATTTATTAGCCCATGGCTTATACACCAGGCTGCACATTGGCCAAGTTTTTGGATGAATAAAATAGAAGACTATTTTGTGTTAAATGTGCCACAGTGGATCTGAGGTTCATTTTGAAACTTCCATAATGAGCCATATTAATTAAAAGCCATATTTATCCTTTTGTTAACTTAACGGTTGATAATCTTTTTGAGCTTTTAACCATGTTTTTATCTTGTTTGTTTGTCAAAAACAACCTGGAGTTCCTCCTTCAAGTCATTTCGAGTATTCCTGTGCAATCTGTGTGGATCTGGATAAAAGATAGAGCTGTCTCCACATTTTTGAAGCCCACAATCCCTCATCAGACCGTTTGGCGCTTAAAGTGCTTGTGGTCTTTTCTTTGCATAGATATTATTCTAGACTATAGAATGTAAAATATCAATACTTGAGGACCCAAAAGAACGGTTTAAAGCTTGAATTTTGCATGATACGCCCGACAAGAAAAGGAATGAAAAAAAGAAAAGAACATTGAGTTGTGATGTATCTATAGCGAACAAAGAGCCTCTCCACAAAAGTCAAGTAGCAACTAAGTACCTCTGGCACCAGCAGCCACTGCAATGAAAAGCTTAATAAATTGCTGTTATAAATCCAATCTGTTAAACAATACCTGAGCGCTGGAGTTCGGGTTATAATGACAAAGGATGGCCATATGCGATAACTTGTTCCTGGCAGGTAACTGTAGCGGTGGCGCCTGCCCTGAATATTTCATAAGCTGCACGTCGCGGGGTCCGTTGAGGGGCTTACATCAAGATCACAGCCCCTAGAGCAACATCCATAAAGACACATCTCGGGTTATTCGTCCACTTTGTCCATCTCGCAGTGTACCAGCAAATGTGCCGCGTGGCAGTCAGGGCTCCAGGGAAGGCCTAATCCACTCTGAGATACATGTCATATTCTGTGTGTAGGCAAAAGTCAGAAGAGTGGGAGACAAACATACTGTAGGAGGAGAGCTGCTACCCCCACGCTAATCTTAAAAAAGCTGAAGTGACAGCACCAAGAGGAGAAAGGCACAGAGAAGCAGCACTGTGTGATATGTGGGTCTTAAAATAATGCTGGAAAATATATTGGTAATCTAATCAGTCTGCTCCTCTGGGGACTTCTATTTCACAAGGGAGCGGGAGGTTAGTGCACATGCTGCTAGGGCAACAAGACTGACTAAACGAAGAAAGTAAATACAACGCCATTGGAAATGCAAGGTTTACAAAGGGCATATTGGCAAAACAATTGTGAAAACTGCAATTCCGTTAGAAACTTATACCATATTAATGAGCTCAAATCCGAGAAATACGGAGGAAACCAAGGGGCCTTTTCTTTTTTTTAATACTTTTTTAGGGTAGTCCTTCCATCCTTCCATCCATCCATCCATCCATCCATCCATCCATTTTGTTCAGCTTTATCCAGGGCCGGGTAGTGGAGGCAGCAGTCTGAGCCGAGATGTTCAGACTTCCCTATCCACGCACACTTCCTCCAGCTCTTCTGGGGAGATCCGGAGGCGGCACCAGGCCAGCTCAGAGACACAGTGCCTCCAGCGTGTCCCTAGGTCTTCTCTGGGGTCTTCACACAAGACCCCTGGGAGAAGAGGCACCCGAAACAGATCCCAGAGCTGGCTCCTCTCGACACGAGCGAGCAGTGGCTCTACTCTAAGCACCTTACCCTATCTGTAAGGGTGTGCCCGGCAATTCTACAACGGAAACTAATTCTGACTGCTTGTATCAGCGATCTTGTCCATTCGGTCAGGACCCAATTCGCATGACCATACGTTAGGGTAGAGGGTAGGAACGTAGGTTGACGGGTACATGGGTCTCATGTTAGGACTGTAACTTGTACACCCCGATATTCTACTTATATAACCTGTTCTAATTTTTATCCTATTTTTATTTATTATTATTCCCCTATTGTTATAACTCTGCCCCCTAAGATTTTTGCTTTACTTATTGTACATAAGATACCTCGTTTTCTACTATTTAACTGGTTGCACATTTTCCTGTCTGTTTTTGCACACTCTGAGTGATCTTCTTGAATGCCGACTGTAGCAAGTGAATTTCTCCATTGTGAGATCAATAAAGGATTATCTTATCTTATCATACCGGTTTAGTCTTGTTACTAACCAGACTTAGATCTGAAGGTACTTAGTGTGAAAAGTTCAAGAACGCCTGCAACATGGTTATTATTTTGCCCAAAACAGACACATTTTTACGTACAACCTGTCCTCTAACATTGTTCTGCAAGATATAGTATTGCTACTCAAAAAAGAACACTGACCAAACAAAATGTTCTGTTGTTGATAGAGTTACAGTGTATTCCTTAAGGCGAGAGTTGAGGTTTAAAACGTCACTTTCCGGATTGTTGGCGGATGTTGTTTAGGGTTATGGGAGCTAATAAGCAGCATATGTGCAGTAAGTCTTAAATCACACTGCTGCCGTTTGGGACCTGCCATCAAATACCGGTGCGTGCCCTGGGTTCCTTATAGTTCTCCACAAAGGCATGTTTTTATTCCGTGTTAGCTCCCGGCGCACAGATGAGCTACTGCCAGCAACATCTGTAGTTAAGGCACAACAAGCGCCAAGAGAGTCTGCTTCATCTTAGTTAACGATGCTGCCAATCAGTCTTGGGTACTTTAACTGAGAAGCGCTCATGTACTGGAAACTAATGTTGTAAAGCAAGCAGAGGGGTTACAGCGGGACACTATGCAGAGGTTCAGAAACAACTAGACAATGTGTTCTCTCTGAAACAAGCACGTGTCCAGCTTGAGATGAATGGTACTATTCACAACTGTAAACGTGTCCGCCTTTGGTTCGGTTGATTTGATAAATTGTAGTGCAACGTCATTGTAAAAAGTTTTCTCTATCCGTTCTTCGCAAAGCTCTTTTCTTCAGAGCTTCACCCGGAACAATAGCACTTAGCCCCGGACATTTCCTGTCTTTAACCGAGTTGGGCCGGTGTGCGGTGCAGCTCTAAAGCACAGACAGGTCGCATTGTGTGAAGCCAGAATCCGAATCATTATTGTTTGACAGCACCACTTCCTCTCTCCTTCTCCTCCTCCTCCTCTTTCACCCTCTCCTTCTCTCTCCCTTCACTCCACCGTCAGACCAGCGCTGACAGCAGGGAGAGAGACCGCAGCACTCCTGTCCAACTTCCAAACAAGTGTGGCAAAAAGTCAGAAAACAACACGCATTATTTGGGAGAAAGGGCAAGATGGAGATTGCAGGGCTACATCGAACACTGAGCATTTGAGAAAAATAGTTTTTACTGCTATGGCTGCACCAAAAATCAATCAAAATATATTAAAGCAGTATGAAGTAAGTAAATAAGTAAGTAAGTAATGCTCACAGACAAAGGTCACAAAGTGCTTCACGAAGTTACAAAATAGAAATACAAATATACTTTGTATACAAATACAAAGTATATTTACATTTACAGTCAAAAAACATGGTGGTCATAAAACAACTCTTATTCCACTGGAATTAAAACGCTTTCTGAAACAAGTGGGTTTTCAGTTTACTCTTAAAAACAGCAACACAATCAAGTAAGCGGAAAAGTGGAAGATCGTTCCAGAGCTTCGGCGCGACCACCTGGAAGGAGCGTTCTCCTCTGGTCTTGAAACGAGTGCGAGGGACCATGACAAGGTTCTGATCCTGAGAGCTCACACTCCGAGAGGGGGTAAAAGGACACAACAAGTCTCTAATGTAGGAGGGAGCCTGACCATGCAAGGCTCTGAAGGTCAACACCAGGATTTTAAAATGGAAACGAAAAGAGACTGGAAGCCAATGAAGAGCTTTTAGAATGGGGATATGAGCCCTTCTTTTTGTGCGAGTTAATAACCTCGCTGCAGAGTTTTGTACCTGCTGAAGACGAGACAGCTTCTTTTTGTTTAGACACGAGAATAAGCTGTTACAATAGTCGAAACGGGAAGACACAAAGGCGTGGATTATCTCCATTTTCCAAACAAGTAACTTGTTTACCTTAATAAATCCTTTCCGTAGTCCCTCTGAGGGTAATACAAGTGTTGATGGGATATTGGGGGGACTTTCATCTCCCACAGTGTCTCTGGCCAGAAAACCACACTTGAAACCGGGTCGGAGGCCTCAATGGAATCACACAAAAGAAGCAAACAGGCAAATGGGAAAAGCTAGCTGCGAGCTAGCACCACTTAAACAGTATTTACAGGCAAGTCTGAGTGAAAAAAATTATCTCCATTGTGTAACTGGATGTACAATAGCCCTCCTTCCCTCTTTTCTGTCAGCGTAGTATTTACTCTCATGGACAATTAATGAGTAAAAAAACGAAACATGCTACAACACCTGCAGTGGCGCTTATGGCCTCTAGGGGCATGAGTTACTTAGTACTGCTTTAAATCTCAAGAAGCTGCATTAATCGTATAACCACACTTTTCTCCTCGGATTTACTAAATTGTATTAAGAAAAGAAGAAAGTAAAAAGGCTCTCCCACCAATATTGCAATAAAGTTGCATGTTTTGTATAATATTGCTTCTTTTTCTCTAAATAGAAAATAAAAAGCCTAGTATTACAGCATTTATATAATTTTTTTTAAGGGAATGTGATTTGGAGTTGATGTTGTCAAATAAAGTTACAGATAATACAGGATATTTATGTTTATTCCTTGGTCTTGTTATCATTGTTACAAAATATACCACATGCACTATTTTATCATGACAGGCAATGATCTGTTTTTCCAATTAGTGAGGAATAAGAACGAAAAGTGGCAAACTCCATTAAAGTCTGCTCTTCATTAATGGAGTGAAAGAGCAAAGATTAATTTGAATTCCACTTTACGCCTGCCGGGTCTAAATATTATCAACAAACATTAGTGAACCCAAATGAGCTGAGGAAGGAATTGCCGACGTCCTGACAACGCCCGAGTGTTTGTTTAATATCACAGATTAGGCCGGACATGCTTTTATTAGAGGTCTACTTTTGATTGACATTGGCCACTGCTGATAACCGAGTAATTTAGGCAACAGTGAGGCTTATAAACTCAATTATCTCCTTTTACTTGAAATATTTTTAAAAGGTTACAGACACTGGGGTCAGAGTTTATGCCGATACCACAGATGTTCCAAGCATCAGCCAGTTTTAAATCGATTCACCAACTCAATACCATGATGCATTTTTCTAGAAGAGTACTAACAAATGCAAGTTATTTACTGTATAGTGGATGTTTCCATCGCTCAAAGCATGCATACATGCATTGGCAGCTATGCAGGCAGTGCAAACCAATAATCACAGAAAAAGGACTCACGTTACCTCTTTGATGCCATGTTTCAGAGTGGAAACAGAATCAAGCAGTGCACAGACTGTGTTATCATGCACAATTGGCCCGGTGGTATTGAACTCGCAGCTACGTATTACTATCAGATCAGAGTGGAAAAGGTTTGATTGGAATATTTATTTCTACTTATAACATATTAACTTTGATGTCCAGTAAATTCCACCTCAGCATTGACAGTTTAAAATCATTTCTGTGCATGGAAAGGAAGAACACTTAGTTTAAGTAATGCTAATACTTGTTTACCTTAATAAATCCTTTTTGTAGTCCCTCTGGGGGTAATACAAGTGTTAATGGGATGATTGGGGGGTCTTTCATCTCCCCCTGGTGTCTCTGACCAGAAAACCAACTGGACTGCCACCGGGTCGGAGCAACTAATACACACTAATGGAATCACAAAGAAGAAGTTAACAGGCCATCGGGCAAAGCTAACACCACTTAAACAGTATTTACAGCCAAGTTTCAGTGAAAAAAAATATCTCCATTGTGTAATTGGATGTACAATATCCCACTCTCTCTCGGACAATTAATAAGTAAAGAAACGCAACCTGCTACGGCACCTGCAGTAGTGCTTATGGCCTCTAGGGGCATGAGTTACTTAGTACTGCTTTAATTGACAAGAACTGGGTTGGTTTGCATTATAATTTTGGGTAGGATGTAAATCTATGGCGCTAAAAACAGGATCACTTAAACCTGTGTGTGAATGGAGAAAAGTACAACTCCAGTCCGGGTACGTTTTGGACGAGGAACGGTTAAACGCTCAAAAAAGCAGATTTTGCTTCATGCGTTTCTTTCAAAAGAGGCATTCTCTGCATTTTCCCTTCATCCATCACAATGTTGAACTTAATTGGTATCTCATAGTCGCTTTGATGAAACTTCATATTTCCAGCTTGTTGGGTTATATATTTACTGGCAGCCATTTAATAGCAGCTCTGCAGAGAAGAGAGGAGGGGAAAAAATCAATAAAATCATAGAAGCATTTAGTCAACACCGGCCCTAATCATCTGTGTCTGCCAGTGATGGCCACTACCAATCAACAGCCTAGTCTGCTCACAGCTAAATACAAGGTCAGTTTGTCAAAAAAGGCCAGCAGGTTATCCACGCAAAACACAATCATAATAACTCATTTTCTGAGGTGGAGGAAATTGCATTCTGAGTGAAAATGGGATTTTCATGGGTCATCTTTTCCTTTTATTTCATTCAAACATGAAGCTGAAAGTACATCTCAACATTTCCTCCTAGAATCGCGAAAAATGTGGGGCAGATTCCAAGCGAGCTGATTAGGATTATACAGAGCTGAGAAGTTACTCCGGGGCATATTGTTCAAAAGGTCAAACACAATCTTGTTCATGCCGTTTCAATTTCTAATCTGCAGAAGTGGGCAAAAGTCCTCCCAAAGTTTTCAAGGAAGACGAGCACGTAGCCACATTCAAAATGGTAAAATGTGTGATAGAATATCTTGAAGAATAAACGGACCGCTGCCAAGGCAAAGGCAGGGGTCTGGTAGTGACAGAAGTATTTGGATCTGGACTCATTTACAAAAACTGTTTTGAAACATCATGTTATTTCACCATCTTCTTTAAAGGGCCTATATCATGCTATTTTAGCCATTCCAAAGTAAACTATAGGAATTTATATGATATGTTGTACTACCACTATGGAGTAGTAATTTTTTAAAGAAATATGAGTATTTTCTAGGGATATTTTTCCAACCCGGAAGATGTTTGGATTCCTCTCCCCAAGTAGATTTTTTTCATGTCTATGTGAGATAATTTCATTACACAAGTTACTCAAAACTTGCTTTGAACTGAAGTATTATTCTGAGATGCAACATTAGCACTTGTAGAAATATAATCATCACAGCAATAAGTGAAGTTGCTTCACCATAAGGAGTTGACAGCTTCATAAATGGCTAACAAACATTATCATTACCATTTAGCGTTTTGATTTACCTACTGCTCTGGCCTCTTCACTGGGTGTTTTTATTGTGGGAATCGCGTCGGTTAAAAGAGTTAATCTCTCGGAAAATCTGCTTTGGTACTGGCCATGGTTCGCCAAGCAGCCATCATCGAAGTGACGGTCACAGAGAAACATATTCTGGAGAGAAAGTCCAACCATTTCTAGCGATTAGACTCTTAATTAGTAAGGTTGAATAAAGTTCTGCACCTCTCGCATTTTCGCTGAGACATTATCTTTAGGTAATAATAAAAGAACAGCTGGTGTCCCTTTACAGAGTAGGTTAGAAAGGAGTCCCCTTCTTCGCAACTTCGAGGGGGCGTGTATGTTTACTCTGTAGGGGCATGTTGGGCACTTCCTGGATGGGCGTGGTTTGACAATCTTACGTAAGATGGTCAAAGCCAGTCCATTACCAGGTGAGGGCGGAGCAGCTGCTCAGAAAACAGGATTCATGAGGATTACTCAGACATGCGTGAATGAAAAAACACAGGAAATAGCATTACAACATAGTTAACTGACATCAGACCTTTACACAACATTGGCTTCTCCCACATTAATCTGCTCTGTGTCACCGTAACTTGAAGGGAAGCACATTTCGTTTTGAAACTCGTCGCGGTCACAGTGCTCGGCTTTTGCATAGCATCTATTCTGATGTGTTGCTAAAGAGATATGCACTTTGAGCCGCTGTGTTACTGGGAAACAGATGCCACTTTATAGCTTTGCTCGGGGAAAACAGCTCCCGTGGCTTCTGTAGTACTGAGGAGACTGCACACGGCAAATTACTGGAGGGGAGGAGGAAAACCAAGTGAGCGACCGACCACCCTGAACTTCAATGGAATATCAGAGAAGAGCGTGGCTTTTTGGAGCAATAACATCAACGAGACAATCATTTTATTTGCCAAACCACATTCTCCGACTGAATGGTTGGGGTATTCTATTAGTCACAGGAGCCAGTCTTTTATAACCCTTCTGATGATGACCCAAACCTGACTATAAAAAAGCCAAATGGGGCTACACAAGAACCATTTTAATCAGCCATTTTTAGTCGTCTCTTCGGCTCCAATTTCCCAGCTTTCACGCATTTAACAGCTTGACTTTGGCCTGTAAGTCTTGGAATAGCGCTATTATAGTCGGTTGAGTCCTTCCTTCTCCCGATACCAACGCATTAAAAACGCATCCATAAACTTTTATATCCAGCATGCGAGCCTGCAGTGCGCAATATAAACAGCTCTGCGCCGTCTCCAGCGGTCCGAATTTGGGTCACGGCCCACCGAGCTGGTCACCTCTGATCTCACACGTGGGGGAATGAAATGCCCTGCTTCTAACACAGCTTTGGCCTTTTGCAGCCGGAGCATAATCAAGTTATCACCGTAATTGAGGAGGGAAGTCGGCCGTAACAAGGTGGAGCGCCTGTCCTTGATCATTAATACACGCATCAGTCTCTCAACGATGCAGAAGAGAGGTGAGGGGGGTGAGGTGGGGGGGAAACAGAGCAGAGACATGACTAGTACTTGTTCGCAGGACCACGTGACGCGATGTAAAAATAATCCCCACGTTATGATGACACACACGACAGCGGATCAATGGGCTTCTTCCGGGGTTCCTCGCAGCCTGGAACAGCGCAGGGACCTTACGTTTTTCCTCATGGGCAAGAACATAACGGCTTATATAAACTTTCTACACACTTGATGGTTATAACAGTGGCTCCCGTCCCTTACTTAACGCGTCCACACGGATCAGTTCATTCATAAACAATATTAGGCGCGGAGAGAGAGCGCACAAAGAAAGTGTCGCTCCCCTTATTTCCAAGCAAAACAAATAACCAGACGGACTCGCTCGGGTGCCTCTTGCATCACCACTTCTCTGTCTGTCAATGTTGAGAAATTAGACCGTGCCCAGCGTAGTCGAAAGTGCCCGGCGGACAGTGGAGGTTTGTGCGCTTGAGAAAAGTATAGTGGGAGGAAGAAATATTAACCACAACTTGAGGGGGAAAAGCAGGCGGAGTTAAGTGTTTGGGTTTAGTTTTTCTACACTGCACAAAGCTATTCCTGATGTTAAAATGAAGCCGGGGGGTTTGGAATCCAAAGACAGTTTTTATCCCCCCCCCTCCTCCTCCTCATCCCCACACAGCCGCCCGTACAGCAGTGACAGCGCGTCGGGTCTCTCTCTTACCATGGGTCGAACTCGTGGATGATGCTCTCAAACCGGATCACGGCGAAAAGTCTGGAGCTGAATCCCGCCAGGCAGGCCAGAAACAAGATACTGAACGAGAGCAGCGACTGCCATCCCGCCGGCTGACTGAGTCCCCCCGACAGGCCTCCTCCTCTGCCCCCTCCCGCCGCTGCGCCTCCTCGGCTATTCCCGTGCACCGAGGCGTTCGCTTTGTGCTTGCCGTCGCCTGCTGCGTGGTGCTCCGCCATGTCTGCGAGCGGTGTCGGCTGGTCCCTCTCGCCCGCCCGCCTGCCTGCCTGCTTGCCTCCCTCCCTCTCTGCCGCCGCTGCGCCGTGGTGTCGTAAAACTCCCTCTTTTAGTGCAGCGAGCGCTGATCGTATCCTCAACAAAAACCGATCCCCCCCCTCTTTTTTTTTCCTTTTTTTTTTTTCTTTCTCTTAAACGCAGTGTAAAAAAAAAAAGATCCACCGATAGATGTCTCTCACATCCCGGAGCCTGCCTCGCCTGCACACGCTCATGCGCCACAGTCAGAGCCGCAATGGTCAATCCGCTTCACGATTGAACGCCGGTGGAAATGGGCGGGTTTAAGGCAAGGGGCGGTTCTACGGAACTGCTTTGCGCGCACCCATTGGCTGGCAGGTGCCAAGGGGCGGGGCGTGCGCTCATTTAGCCAACGACAGAGCTGCGAAGGCGGGGAGAGACACGCGGCTAAACCAACTGGACTGCGTTGTCATTTCAAGTCAAACCCGAACGAAATAAGGATAATCCCCCAGTTGTTTATGAAATTGATCCGGGAGCGCTCAAAATTAAACATCCATTAGGCTATGGATGCGGGTTCACGAAGTATTAGCCGAATTAGTCATACTTTAATAAGAAAATACGCAAAATAAGTTTAGTGTTTTGTTTTGTTTTTTTGGCAGGAGGGGAAGATACAGTGGGGGAAAAAAGTATTTGGTCAGTTTCACATAGACATTCTATTGGATTTTGGCCAAATGCTTTTTTTCCCCACTGTATACGTTCACTCACGATGTAATACGTCTCTTGCCCTTGGATGTTCGGCACAAGCGGCAGGCCTGTAATATGGATTGATGCGTCTCGTCATTATTATGTCCCCCAGCTACACGACACTGCAGCAAGCAACACAGCATTCATCATCATTCTTTAAACTCTGCTGCTGCTGCTGCTTTATACAACTTTCCCATCGCGTTAAAAAGCTTGAATGGGGGAATAAAGTTGCTTCTCTTTCTCTCTCTCTCTCTCTCTTTTTTGAAATCGCTCTTTTAGATAAAAGTTTTGATGGATAGGCTGCGCTCGTCTCGCGCCTCCCTTGCACTGTTACAGCTCTGAGACACGGATATCGATTGAAGCAGTGATTTAGTCCCAAAGGCGAAGAACAATACTTTTTTTTTTTCTTACGCTGTCTCCCACTTTAGGCGAGAAGACCCTCAACTGACAGCTAATGTCAACATATGGGCAATGTATGATTTATTACCACCCGGTTTTGTGCGGAGCGGGTTGTTAGAGGCACTAGGCAGCAATAAGGAGCATTAGCATGTCTGAAACTCACAGCTTTGTTTCAGTCTGCTTTTATCGTTGTTCTGCCTCTTTTCTTCAACAGACCCATTTATTTGAGTTCACGCAAAAGCAAAAGGTACGTTTTTGTCTTCCACGGTTCATTACAACCGCTCATTTTTCTGCTACCTTTATTTGCGCAGTTATGTAATTTTACGGATGGAGAAACTGAACTCACCTTGGCAAAGGTTATGGTTGAAATGCAATTTTGAAAGATTTTTCGGATTACAGCATGTGATTCATCAAGGTACAAGAGGGAACGACTCTGCGGGATGGCAATTGGAACATCTTTCAAAAGTACGGGCAAATATTTCAAAAAGAAATGGCTTGAACAGACACGTGCTGCACCAACCAAGGTTTGGAATGATTGCAATCTCATATAATTGGAAATAATTTAGATTTTAGTCAGTATTGTTACCTACCTATTGGCTTCTTTTGCTATCAGGCTTTGCTACTGCGCACTATTCCCAAGTAATTAAGAGTCCAGGACCGATGTCAAGGTTGTTTGCCCAGGACCAATGTTAGGGTCAGGGTTAGGGTCACCTGATTGGCTGGCTGTAACAGTCCTGGGCAAACAACTTTACATTGGTCCTGGACTCTTAATTACTTGGTGATATCAGATCGACCATTCAGCAGAGACCTCGCCGTTTTTTTCCTTCTTTCACACGAGTTCAGAACATGAGGTTAATGAGTAGAAATAAGTGGAACAACGGGGTAGGTCAGATCTAACATTTCCCTCAGGAGGAGTGTTAAAGGAATAGGCCACCGTTTTTACAAACAGAGATATGTTCTTACCTGAGTTTAGATGAGTTGATGCGTAACTGTCTGGTCAGTCAAGCAAATGTCGTTAGCATTTAGCCTCTCCCAGCAAAGGTATAGCTCCAAACTGGGGTGAAGTGTGACCGGTGGACTTCTGCGTTGTGTAGTTTATGCAGTTTGTGATGTGTTAAGAAGCTACGAGACACAGCGGTAACTTTTGGAGGCGGTCTCCGTTTACTCTGGCGAAATATATACAAAAATACAATCAGCAAGTGCCGCTAACAGGATCCAGCCCAAACTCTTCCCAATATCAGATTTGCAAAGGGCCATAAAACAACATACCTGGCAAAATATATACAAAAATACAATCAGCAAGTGCCGCTAACAAGATCCAGCCCAAACTAAAGGGGAGAAGACAATGGGCAATATTAGCATCTCCCCGCATTTCTTCACATGAATAAATTAAAACATCGGGGAATGGATGAAGCTCAATATCAACGTAAATACAAATGAAATATGTTCCCAGAAGAAAATAAATGCAAGATATTCACAAACGGACTCTTAAAACATTGGATTACAATGGATGACTGACCTCTTCCCAATATCAGATTTGCAAAGGGAGGGGTCAAACGGTCAAACCCCGAATATATAGGGGCATCTCAAAAGTCAACGAAGAAGAAACAAAAACATAGAAGAAGTGGCTGGAGGACCAAGTCTGCACAGTGTATCAAACGCCAGGTATGGACAAAATTCAAGTAAACAAAAGGACAATTTTGTGTAATTATACCGTTTTTACTTATGAACGGGTTACGTTTTTCCCTATTTAAATACAGTTACGTGAAAAGTTACACAATCCAAGTCTAGTTACACAAAATGAAACATTTTTTAAGCGGATAAAAAGGGGGACTATATTGTAAGGCGTAATAATACCTTAGGAGCACTTTGACGTCCGTGCAGCAAAGTCGAAATCCAGTGTGTTGACCAGTGGAACCTTTAAGCTGAAGAAGCCCCTTGGATGACAAACCATTTATCCCATTTTCAAAACACAAACAGAGGAGCTTGTCGATTTTAAACTATCAGCTGTTGCTCAACTCGTTTCTAACTCTCACAATCCTCCCTCACATTTCGATTGCTGTCATGAATTAAATGCGCATTTTGGCAGACAGCAAGACTAAACACCCAATCGTTTTGTAAAGGTTTACTTCCTTCCATGTAAACGATCAATAAAAAAGTTAGATGTCGACAAAGTGTGGTGTTTATACAGATAGTGGCGAAAGACGTTTACTCAACTACAAGAAAATAAAATACCCTTTAACTTGAAATCACTAATACAGATTTCATTTCTTGCTCCTGATAATTGCATGTAAATCCTTCTTTCCACTACAGTTTTCCTCCAGAGACTTGTACAACAAAAGCGTTCTTTTTCAAAACAAACTGCAGGCTTATCATGGCTGACCTTGAGTTAAAATTATACTTTTAAATTTTACATCAAAATAATTTATGCGCGTCTCTCAGTCGCATCTGCCTTGATATAAATGCTTTATGAGTTGAAGGGGAACAGATGAGGTAATGTCTTATGATAGTACAAGCTGTTATATACACTTGAGGTTCACATCAGTATTGTGCATTTGCATTTCCTTTTTTGACAGTGAAGCTCCAATCGCTCACACAATAACGCAGATCTTGTGGGTGCACCTCACCCAAGGGCACGGTGCAATAATAATGGTGGGAGTCAATCTGGCTCCCTATGATATTTTCAAGCTCCTTTATCACTAACAATTCCTTGGACTTTCTTTTCTTCTCTGTAAGTTTCTTGTAGTGTCAAATCTACAATAATGATTTTGAGAAATATAAATCAAACATTCATGATAAAGTGAAAATTTTACGACGGCTTCACTGAGCAGGAGACTCAGAGGGAGCTAAGAGCAGAGAGATGGAGGCAGATAACACGAGGAGGATCCAAATGAAAATTGATAGGGGTCATCAGAGAGAGGATCCGGGCAGAGGAGGTGAACGAGGGCTTTGGTTTGTTTAGAGAGAGGCGAGATATACACTGAAGTCTTAAAGTATCAGTTTTATTATTGTTTGCTCACAGTGAGATACAGGACCAAAGAGGATACTGAAATAGATGTGAAAGTATCAGAAGGAACTCGACTTCAACTTAAGTAAAAGCAAGTACCTTCAAATGTTCTTTAAAGGAACAGGCCACCATTTTTACACACTGAGATATGTTCTTGCCTGAGCTTAGACGAGTTGATACGTACCTGTCGGATTTTTGTTAGTGTTCTCAGTCACCCAACAACCAAAATGATGTTTTTAGCATTTAGCCTCTCCCAATGTATTCCTATAGCTCCAAACGGGATGAAGTTAGAAGCGACCAAGCTCTTCCACGGGCACGCACAAGGACCAGACAGGTACGTATCAATTCTTCTAAGCCAGGGGTGTCCAAAGTGCGGCTCGCGGGCCAAATGTGGCCCTCAGACCAGTTTTTGGTGGCCCTCAGGCTTCTTGCTGAATCGGTTCACATTATCAGAGATGGTCCTTTTTATTTAATATGTGATAATTCTACACAATTCTAACCTAACAACTAGCATTTTATTGTGAGACAGAGCTGGCATTAAGGTTTTAAGCATAAATAAAGGCATGAGGAACAATTAAAACCTCTGCTAGTCGAAGGTTTTGCAGAACTAACCACCGACCTATGGCCCTTTATCCCGTGTACGCTCCAATATATGGCCCCCCATGAAAAAAGTTTGGACACCCCTGGTCTAAGCTCAGGTAAGAACATATCTCAGTATGGAAAAACGGTGGCCTGTTCCTTTAAGTCCAAGTATTTGCCTCAGATTAAGAAAACTATTGAAAGAGTTAAATGTGTTTTCACATACACACATAATTAGACCACAATTCAAGATGCATGCACTTTTAATTGAGTTCTAAAATGTAGTGAAGTCAAAATTATTAATTGTAAAAAGTACCTATAATATATACTTTTAACTTCTTTCCACCACTGTGTGCTTGACTGTAAGGAGGAAAACAGGTCTAAACCCCAAATAATAACCTGTAACATTACACAATCCGCCAGCTATACTCCGGAGCTTGATTCTTCTGCCTGACTTACACTTTGGTTAAGTGTAAGTCAGGTAAAATGATAGCGTTTTTCCATCTATACATTAGGCTCTCAAAGCACTTTACAGCAAGGAACCACTCACCCACTCTCACTCTCATTCATACACCAGTGTACACAGACACTGGAGGCAAGGAGTGTTAAGTGTCTTACCCAAGGACTCAACAACAGTGTGCACCTTCTACAGGAGGGGGTATTTGAACCCCCAACCTTTTGATCATGAGCTCTACCACTGTCGCCCCTAAAAATATGTACTACATTGCATAACTAGGACTTGGTTGCAAAACATGTTCTGTATAGGCAGCATTCAGCCAAGGATACAATGTGAATGTTTGAGCCATGAACAAATCTTGACATCATCAAGTGGTGCATCTGTAAAATAGGGGAAATATATTTTTGCCACACACACAGGCACACACACACATAATCTTGTACCTCTATCTCAGTGCGGACACTCATAGACATAATGTAAATCACATCAACCCTCAAACAGTCCTTCAAATAAGTGAGGACCACCCCAAATGTCCTCACTTTACAAAAATGTCCTCACTCTGTTGGTTAAAAACTCAAACTGGTCCTCACAATGTCTTAAGTACAAGTACACGCGCACACACACACACACACACACACACACACACACACACACACACACACACACACACACGCACACACGCACACACGCTCAAGGGAATCATTTTGCAAGTTTCCCAGCTAAAACAAAAAGCTAAATATTAGAACGGACAACAATAAGTAGAGAGAAGCCTTCGGAGATTGTTTGTCAATCTCCAATGTTACAAAAACAGACTGTGTCCTAGAACTACTTCTGCAATACAAAAATAAATAAATGAATACTAAAGTTTCTTCAATTCTATAGACTTTTCCGTAATATATTACATTATGAAAGTTATTTGTTTTAGTCATTTTTGTGTAATAATAATCCTAGACCACTCCTTACTAACAAGATAAGGGTCTCTGCACTATGGTCAATTGGGTCAAATGGATTTTCTATCAATGCATCAACAACTCCAAACAAAATACTCTAACTTTCGGATGGTCAAAGGATCAACAAATTGCATTCTAAACCGGAATAGGTCAAAACACTGAAACCCATGAATAGAGGAAAATTAAGAGTGTCCTATTGATTAGACAAGACCGAATGAAAAACATGCAAGTTTTTGTACTAACAGTTTTTATCTGAGCTCAAGATTAATTGATAAAACATGACTTGAACCATAAGTTATTCTCTCTGTTGTCAGCCATCACGCAGCAAGCGACTTCTTTGAACAAGCTGAAAAATCACATTAGCTCCCACCGAGCACATCCCGTATCATCTATGTTAGATCCCGACTTCTGCTTTCATCAGGGCCCTGTTTACAGAAAATATTTGTCCCAAACTCAGAAGTGAGTCGAGAGACATAACACAGAAAAGAAAGCTGCGCAAAAAAAAAAAAAACATCAAAAAACTCCATGATTGCATTTTTGACAAGCGTTTCAATTGCACAATTAGATCAACGATATGTTTTGAAATTAAGATTCAGTTCACATGTGCACCTCCTTAGGACCAGTATCCATTTCAAAATATGTCTGTTAAGGACTCCAGCTTATACACAATAAATCCTTATGAAGAAATATGTTTCTGTTGGTTTCATGGGACATCATATTACCACAATAACTGGAATATTTGTGATGTGCTAATTGCAACCATCAAAGCTGCAATTTTGATTCCATTGCGTTGGTTGTGCAGCCCTGACCCAAGGCTTCAAGCAGAATAAATGACAAGTCCAACCAGCGTTTCTTGTCAGAATTGTGAAACTTTTTATACGCCTGGCCTTTGGCAAAATACCAAGGCACCCGTGAATGCCAAGTATAAATTCTGCTGTAGGGAGCGAAGCAGAGAAGACAAGAGCAGGGCAAACATTGAATAGTGCAGTCTGAGGCTCATGAGACGTGAGGAGGCAAACCTGGCAACCAGCGCTTTCCAGTCTTTCATCCGCACCGTGGTCTTTGACAATGGGCACAAAATGTGGAAATTCTCCTGCATCATTTGTCAAGGAAGTCACAAGTTACAGAGATTCAGGGGACAAGTCAAATTCTAGGAGTATGTTATATGTTTTAGATTTAAAACTGCCACATTTTATTCTTGCCATCTTCTTAATGAGCTTCCTAAGGTAGTCACCTGATTTTGTCTGTGAAGTCAAACCATTTCTGGTGACGTCACCATGAAGCACATTGAGAAAATGTCAAAAGTGTGCAAAGCAAAAGGCGCCTATTTTGAAGAATCTAGTTCACCTATTATTTCG
This sequence comes from Gobius niger, assembly GCF_951799975.1. Taxonomy (NCBI): domain Eukaryota; kingdom Metazoa; phylum Chordata; class Actinopteri; order Gobiiformes; family Gobiidae; genus Gobius; species Gobius niger. Next base: position 21,592,838 of record NC_136865.1, on the reverse strand, counting down.
ATAGTCTTTAAATAACAGAAAAAACAATGCATAAAAAGCAGTGTTGTATCTACATTTGTATAGTCAGAGCCACCTTAACCAATGGGCTTGCAGGGGCTGGAGCCCAGGGGCCTATCAGAATTAAGGGGGAAAAAAGAAAAGGTGATATGTTGACTTTCATGTCAATCACTTGACTTTGCAGCATGACTGACTGTGCACTCCTATGTGTGTACCTGGAGTCGCCCCGCCCGACCTGGCGCAGAGGGATACACGTAGGAGTAGCAGGGTTAGGATTTGCACTGAGGGGGGATAGGGGCCTACAATTCTGTTTAAGCCCCGGGGCCTATGGGTACATTAAAGGGACTATACGGAGTTTAAAAATGTTAAAATTATGTATTTTCCTTCCCCTACTTGTTCCAGCCATGTCCTAATGTGTAGAATGAGCCCAGAACTATTCACAACTGCCTCTAAAATCCCGCACTGTCACTCAAAAGGTTGTTAATTTGGGTCCGAAGTGCCGTCATGTACGAGCTTAATATAGAAGCTGCAGTTACGCGTAAGACCTGAGGTGGCAGTAGTGAATATAAAATCACAAACTTGCATCTAACCCCTTTAAGGTGGGCCTGTGTACAGTATCTATTGTAGGGATCTCCAAATAAATGCATTTTATTTTAGTTCTGAACTTGCTGAAGACAATCTGCAAACATTTGGGTCAGTCTAGTAAAGTGTAAAACTCAAGTGATTTTGTTTGTTTGTTTGGCTACAAAACCTCCTGGTAAACTCCACCTAAGTTGCATTTTACTCTGGTGTTTTGAAGCATTAGTAGCTCTCCAACGTTTTTGTTGCAGAGAAGTAGCTCGCTGAGTAAAACAAGTTGGAGACCCCTATCTATAGAGTCAGGAGTCACCCTTCAAACATCCTATTTTTTAGTCCTAAAAAATAGGAACTAGTCCGAGTCGACACCAAGTCGTCTTTCATTTGCAAGACCAAGCTCAAGTTCGAATCATTTAAACAAAGTTCAAGCCAAGTCACTATCATCTAAAAATGTGCAGCACATTAAAGAATAGTTTTCTTATCTCCCCAGGTGCGTTCACTTCAAATAAACTTTCATTGCATTTAACTGTATGCGCACTTTATGAAGTCTCAGACCTTTTCTGAAGTCCAGCTGCAGTTTGAATACATTGCGATCAGTCCTGTTGATTGAATTGTTGCATGGCTCTTGTGTAAAGGATGTGCAGCCAACAATTGTCCCTGCATTTCAACCGCACTTTATTTTTTACACATTTGTATCCAGCCCTCTCTCACAAGACGCAGACACTTCAGATGAATAGATCTTTTTACCGACAGCATCTCTCTGTTGTAAAAATCGAAGTCTTTTTCATCAGCCGCAGAAAGAGACACAGGATTGATTAGCAATGTATCAGCAATGACACGTGCACACCCACATACACCAAACTATCTACTTTCATGCAGCGTCTGATGAAACAGGTACAAGGAGCGTGAGGGTTAATTACTTTTTATTCATTGGCATTGTTCAGTTCCTCTGTGTATGAAGAGACACTGTAAATGAATTCTTGCAAACCTTCATTCAATGTTTTCTTGTCTGTAGTATATCAACGTAAATTGCTGGGGGCAACACACAAGTAAAGTGTGCTGGTAACATATTTTGTAAACAATGTGGTCCTGATTTTGGAAAGGTAAGTTGCTCAGGTAGGATCACACTGGGGGAAAAAAAATAATCCCTTGTAGCTTTAAAGTTTTCTTGAGTTGTTTTTCCAGCTGAAAATGTGGACAGCAGGATGGTGTTTACCGCTGCCAGACTGTGGTCCCTGAAGGCTTTACGCTTTTATGGTCTCTGCCTCTGCCGTCAGCTCCATTCATTTTTGTACAATGTGCTACAAAGGCTGCCATTTTATTATTAGCATCAGCAATATTGACGTCGATCATAGAGAATTACCAAGTCATGGTAACATATTAGTAATGCTGTTGGTTGTATGAATAATAGTAATTAGCAGTGGTGAAAAGCAGGCATATGAAGAAGCCAAATGGTATTATTATTATTATTAGTAGTAGTAGTAGTAGTAGTAGTAGTAGTAGCAGTAGTAGTAGTAGTAATAATAATGGTGCTGGTAACAATAGTGCCATGTTAAAAAAACATGTGTTTTCCTACTGAAAGGAAAACTTTTTGTAAAGCATAGAAAGTGTTTGTGTTTCAATAATACTTTGAAAACTATTTATTGTATTCAACCATCTGTCCTTCACCCTGAACCAGGAGAGTTGCTTGCTTGCGACACCAGCTGAAATGTCGGGATTTTATGATGATAGCAGCAGTGGCAGTTGTAGTAGTAAAAGTAGTACCAGCAATGAAGGTAAATCAGTTCAATGTTCTTTGTCCATCTGGTTTGAAAACAACGCAAATCTCCATAAAAAATAATGCACATTCATCTCTTTTGCTCAATCATTTTCAATAACTTTACTTTTGTACAAGACAATGTTACACTTAAAGTATAATTTTTACATGATACTGTCAGTGTTGGGCAAGTTACTTAACAATTGTAATATATTCTATATTAGTGATTACAGCTTGTAAGATGTGATATGTTTGTATTACATATTACTGTTCCAAAAATGTAGCTGAGTTACACAACTTTGAGTTACTTTTGGAAAAATCCAAACTGAAAATAGTCAAATAGTCAGATTTCCTTTGCCTTCGCTTTCACCCATTCTATCGTGCTTTGTTTTGACGATATTAGCTACAGACTACAGATCCTATACACCAGGGGTCCCCAACAGGTGGACCTGGGTCCAGATTCAGACCTCCAGAGGTTTTAGTCCGGACACCGAAGCCTTGTCATCCCCTCAATATACTTAATTTCTAAGGCTGAATTAAAAATGATCTAAACAATTTGAATAACATTGAATTAAGATGGCAATGTTTTTGATTCATTAATCAGTTCTGCTTTGTAAATACACAACCTGTGTTCATGTTTTAACATTTTCAAGATCAATGACTGCATATGGACCCTGGACATATATGGAAAGTTACGAAAGAAAAATTTGCAGGCCTTGAGCTGATTTAGTTGGGGACCCCTGTTCATCAACCTCCAACTTGATTTGACATTCTGCATTTTTTTGGGGGGGGGTGTTACATTTAAATGCACTTGTAACTCGAGTTACTTGAAATGTAATGACTAATATATTCCCGTAATTTTGTTGAAGTAATGTGTTATTTTCCTTAGTTACTGAAAAAAGTTTTGTAAATCATTACTTTTATAATCTGTTATTTTTGCGTGTCACTAAAAAGTCCAATCCGCACAGTCCCATGTGGTCACCGACTCCTGGCTGCTGTTGACCTGTGTTACACCTGTGGGGCTGTACGGACTTACCTCATCAGTGCTGGCCCATTTAACCTGATCACGCCTCATCTCTCCCCCAGCCACGGGGCCACGCTCTCTCCACTAAATCCGCACTAAATCTCCCACGGGTGCCCATTACACCGGCCCGAGAACGCCATCAGAGCTGCTGGCACAACAACTTAATGCAGACAGTGATGGAGGGCCGACATGCGTGGGACACAGGGCTTGCGTTCGTGGGCACCAACCTCGTGTGGAGGAACAGTTAATCTTGATAATGCCCCCACCGTAATGTAGAGGTATGGCCCATGGAATCACTATCTTAAATCATAGATGATATAATCGCGGGGCAGGGTTACTGTGAGATGAAATATTGTGTCTCAGGGTGTTAAGTGTGAGCAAAGAAAGGATAGCTCTGTCAGGGCTGGGTATTGTTAAACAAAACCAGTAGGGTATAAACAATAAATGAATTAGGTTCTACTGGTAAAAATAAAAGTATGGAAAGCAGAAACGTAAAAAAAATATATCTTTAGAGACTAAGGGCCTGAAATGCAGACTATAGCGGGTGGTGTTATTTACAACAGCCTTTTTCCTCCAACCAGACTCCGCGGCCAGTAAGAGGCGAGGGAGAGAGCTTTTGGGGGAGTGGGGGTGAACATGTGCTTTTGTTTTGGTCATGATTACGGCTGAGCGAGCGCCGACCCGCCCCACAGAGGAACCAGCTGTCTCTTTCTCTCGAACATTGTTTAGCTCACGATGGGGTTAATAAAGATATTAGTTTGACCTGTGAAAGCCTATAATGCTTAAAGAGACTAGATGCAAGTTGGTCATTTTATGCTCACTACTGCCACCTCAGGTCTTATGCGTAACTGCAGCTTCTATATTAAGCTCCTGCATGACGGCACTTCGGACCCGAAATTAAACACATTTAAAAGAAATTGTCTTTTATCTTTTATTCATTGTTCTGTTTTCTGGTTCTAGATGATGAATGCTCTTGTATAGGTATCTAAAAAAGTATCGTTCAGGTGTCGGTATTGAAAAGCAAGTATTGTTAAAGTATCCAGCCCTCAAAGCACTGGTTATTTCTCTCAATTGTTAAAACACACTGGACCAGATCCCGATTTGAGCTGTTGAGTGTGTGTAGATTAGGGTTAAATAAATTCTTCGGGTTAGGTTTGAAAATACTTCGATGCTGGTACAGAAGTTGCAGCAACAAGGCAACAATAAAGAAATAAAAGCATTTCTCGACTTTATTGTCCCAGGGAGTTGTTTTTTCTCTGCATTTGATCCATTTTTCAATCAGTGCCTCGGGGCAAACAGCCAGGAGCAGTGGGTGACCGCAGTGCAGCACCCGGGGACATGCCTCTTGATCTTCAGCCAGGATCTTGGTCAAGGAGTAGCAAGTTCACTGGGAGAATAGTCTATTGTGCATGTTTTAGGGGCGATTGGGGAAAGCGGACACAGGGAGAACATGCAAGCTATGTGGTCCTGTAATTGATCAGGGACCTCTGCCACTGTACATGTGAGGGGAAAAAAAGAATGAATAAATATTATATCCAGCCATTGTTTTGCCTCTTCAAAGAGTGTAAGCATAGGACATCTTTCTTTCAGGAGCAGCAATCGCAATGACGGCTTCACCCAAGATTAAGATCTAGATTTGATCCCACATAAAAAAAAAAATCTTTCATCTCCTCCAGCCGTCACGCCGCAAAATGTGAAAACAAAACATTCACTGGGAAAAGATCATCAAGGAACGCTTCTTATTTTGACGTGGGATGTTAAAAATTCATGAGGATGTGTCTGGAGGAGCTCGCTGGCTTTGATAAAAAGGTCAGAGGAGCTGTTTTTGCTTCGGGTATCAGCGAAAGAGTTGATATTTTGGATGGGGATCGGCAATTAAATATTTCTTGAAAATAAAGGCACTTTTTGTTTTCCAGATTGGCTTGAGCCCACACACACATATACGATTAATTATAAGGCACAAGTGACCTGCGAATGTCAACATTTATTCAGCCTGTTGTTGCCGCCAGCATTCAAAGCGAACCAATACGAGTCCCTGACATTGTTGTAACATTCAGAAGATATAAGGAAACATGTGTCACGCGTTGAAAATTGAAATGTGCCGTCCCAATTTCCCGGCTGCCTCGGCTTGACAAATGACCCCTCTTCTCCGATCCTGAGTGGCTCGACGCGCCGCTGTCTCAATCCGGAAGAGGACAACAACAGATTTATGTCGCATCGTTTTGGTGACAGCCCCCGAAACTTGTGTCTCGAGTGACAAATGCCGAATTTAAAACAAGAGTGGAGCACTTTGAGAGACACGCCATTATCCCGCTGTTGTCATCGAGCGTGTCATCTGCATAGGCCCAGGAGGAAAACAAAGGCTTTGATTCCAATCTGCTCCACCTTCGCTTCAAATAATTAAAAGTAATGCCGGTGTGTGTCGAGTAAATCATCTCAAAACCTTTTTCTGTCAAAATTAAGAAAACTTTTAGTCACTTAGGGAGTCATTTACATACAGGTCTGATTCAGAGCCCTAATTCTACAATTGCTGTTTGGCACCTGTCTTGATAAAGTACCTAAACTTTGTGGTTTCAGCTTTGTGTCATACCTCCAAGTACCTCAAGCTGAGTGCAGGTTTGGCAATTCATCTAAAACATTGATTGAAAAAAAAAAAGCGGAATTTTCTCCTCATAGCAAAAAAGTGGCTTCAATGCGACTGTAGGTTCTAAAATTATATGAAGCCAGCATGACTCGCTGCGCCCTTAGCATGTCGTAAAGTAATCCAGTAATCCAAAACGTCGTCAATAATAAAATCCATGGAGTCAAGAAGTGCAGTTAAAAACTCTTTAGTGAGAAAAAACATACATTACATGACAGACTGACAGGGGATTACAAAAAAGGGGTAGCAGTGGTCTAAAAACTGTTTGGCTCCATTCTGTGCCATCCCCACCAATGCGACACTGTGCGGCGTCATGATATAGCGACACCTATAGCCTGACCAAACAAAATATGACAAAAAACCAATTACCAAATACCAAAATAAAGAAAAGTAAATAAACCAAAAGTTAACCATAAAGTTACCAAACAAAAATAATTATGTCTTAAACTGATTGAAACTATTTACAGAACAAAACATAATTTAGGCTCCTACATTACCGGCCCCTAATTGTTAGCAAGTTTACGTAACAATTACCAACAGATTAATTCATTAAAGGGAGCCTCAAACATAGATGGTTCAAGGAGTCTAATCAGGTTATGGAACTATGTCTCTTCAGCTTCTTGTAGTAGACACAGCTTTGTCACTGGCCGCAACAGCTCAGAGGTTTTGGTCCTGACTTTGACTTGACGGACGAGACCTTTTCTGTCGGGAAAAGTCTCTACCACTCTTCCAAGTGGCCATGAGTTTCTGGGTGAGCTCTCATCCACGATCATCACTATATCTCCCACGTGAAGATTTCTTCCAGTTGTGGACCACCTCTGGCGTTCCTGTAGCTGTGTGAGGTATTCTTTACACCAGCGCTTCCAGAAGATATCTGCCAGGTACTGGACTTGTTTCCATCTTCTCCTGGCATATTGATCCTCCTTATTGAAAACACCAGGGGGCAACAATGGTTTAGTTTTGAGCAAAAGCAAGTGATTAGGCGTTAGGGCCTCCAAATCATGCAAATCTGAAGACGCTCTTGTAATAGGTCTGCTGTTAATGACCGCTTCTGCTTCACATAACAGCGTATGTAGGCCTTCTTCTTCCAAAACTTGCTCTTTCAATGTCACATTCAGTATCTTTCTTACAGAGCGTATCAATCGTTCCCAGCAGCCACCATGGTGCGAGCCTGCTGGTGGGTTGAAATGCCATGCAACTCCCTTTTGTTGCAGATTTTTTGCAATTTGGCTGCTGTTCCATTGCTGAATAGCTTGCTTCAACTCCGCATCCGCTGCTTTCAGGTTGGTGCCATTGTCAGAGTACATCTCCTTCACTTGTCCTCGTCTTGCAGCAAACCTCCTTATTGCATTAAGACATGCATCCGTGTCCAACGAAGATGCAACTTCCAGGTGGACAGCTCTCACAGCAAGACATGTGAAGATGACTCCATATCTTTTTACTTGGGCTCTTCCTCTTCGCACCAGGAAAGGACCAAAGTAATCCATCCCAACTCTGGTAAAAGGCGGATCGTCAGGTAGCAGCCTACATTCAGGTAAGTCAGCCATTAATTGTTTCCCAGTAGAGCCATGGAGCCTTCTGCAGACAATGCATTTTGAGAGCAACTTCCGGATAGCTCCACCGGCCCCAGAAATCCAAAACTTTTCTCTTAATTTAGCCAACATGTGATTTCTGCCTGCATGAGCTGTAACTTCATGAACGTTTCTCAGCACAAGAGAGGCAACATGTGACTGCTTCGGTAGAATAACTGGCTGCTTGAGTTCAGCTGGCATGGCTGATCGACTCAATCTTCCACCCACTCTCATCACTCCGTCTTGAAACACCGGACTTAATTTGTGTAGTGGGCTACTTCTCTTGACTCTGTTGTGTTCCTTTAACGTCATTATGTCCTCTTGAAAGTACTGCATTTGGAAATATTTCACAATTTCTGTTTCAGCTTCATCCAAATCAGCATAAGTCAAATCAACTCCTTTGAATTTTGATTTCACATCCATCATTTTGTGATCATTATTTGAAGTCAACATCTCCTTTCTTTTCATCCTCAGCTCCATCAACAGCGTTTTCAGCTTGAGAAACCAAGCAACAGCTCGCTTCAACTTGATCCAGGAAGAAAAATGAAGCATTAACTTGCCTGTCGCATTGCTGAGTTGTACCTGAACCGCGTGTATTTGAGCCACTCTCTTCACCTCCAGGTCTTCACAAACCAAAACTGTGGGATCTGGATTGGTGGGCCACAGATCAGGTGACTGGAGAATAAAGTTCGGTCCAGACAGCCAATTTTCACTCTGCAGGAAGGCCTCTGCCGTGAGCCCTCTGGAGGCACAATCTGCAGGGTTAGAGATGGAATTCACATACCTCCACTGACACGGTTGTGAGTGCTGCAGAATGGCTGTAACACGGTTCGCCACAAAGGTTTTGAATCTTGACGTTTCACTGTTCAAGTACTTAATGACTGCTGTACTGTCAGACCAAAATACTGAGTCTTTTAGCTCCAACTCCAGCTCCTTTCTCAACAGCGTGTCCATCTTCACGGCCACTGTAGCAGCTGTGAGCTCCAGCCTTGGGATAGTGGGCGTCTTCAGAGGTGCGACTCTGGCTCTGGCCATCAGCAGAGTGGACTGTGCATCACCAGTGTCATTATGCAGCACCAGGTAGCTTGTCGTGCCATAAGCATCTTCACTCGCATCAGCAAAATGGTGAAGCTGTGCAGAGACTGGTTTACCAAATTGCTTAGTTTTGATGCATCTGGCCACTCCAAATCCTTCCAGCAACTTGAAGCCAGAAAGCCACTTTTTCCAACTTTTGATGATGTTATCTGGTAGCTCTTCATCCCAGGAATATTTCAGACGACACAACTCCTGAAGAAGTCTCTTCGCTGGTAAAATGACAGGAGCGAGCAAACCCAGTGGATCAAAAATGGAACTAACCAGGGAAAGCAATCCTCTTCTGGTGTGCGGACGCTCTTTGAGATTGAGTTTGAACTTGAACTGATCCATTTCAGCACACCACTGTATTCCCAGAGCTCTCTCCACTGGTAGGTAATCTTTGTCCAAATCCAAATCTTGAAATCCAGTAGCTCGTTCATTTACTGGTATGGTATTGAGCAGTGTTCGGCTGTTACTGGACCACTTTGTCAGCTTGAAGCCTCCTTTAGCCAGCATTTCCGTCAGAGCAGCAGCAAGTAAAACAGCACTGTCTTCATCCTTGACGGACTTAATACAGTCATCCACGTAAAAGTTCTTGAAGACTGTTTTTGTTGCTTCTTGGCCGAACTCAGCTCCAAAATCAGTTGCACATTTTTGCATTGCAAAAGTAGCTACACTTGGTGATGACGTAGCCCCAAAAATGTGTACCAACATCTTGTGATCCACCAGCTCTTTACTGTAATCGCCATGAGGCCACCAGAGAAATCTGAGGAGGTCTGTATCACCATCACTCACTCGTACTTGATAAAACATGGTCTCCACATCAGCCATCATGGCAACAATCTCCTGACGAAATCTCAAAAGCACTCCAACTAATGAGCTTGTCAGATCTGGTCCTTGCAGTAGTTCTTGATTCAGAGATGTTCCTTGAAAACTGGCTCCAGAATCAAAGACAACACGCAGCTTTTGTTTAACAGGATGTCTGACTCCGTGATGAGGTAAGTACCATTTTCGACCAGCAGATGTTGCATTTTCAGCGTTTGTTATCTCCACTGCATAGCCTTTCTCCAAAATGTTGTCCATAAATGCCACATATTCCTTGTAGTAGCTGTCATCTTTGGAAAATCTTCTCTTTAGATTCAGTGCACGTTGCTCTGCCACTGATCGATTTTTTGGCATTTGCAGAAATTCATTTTTGATTGGGAGACAAACACTGTAATGTCCATTTTTCAGCTCTGCAGATCGAGACACCATGGAAATAAACTGATGGTCATCCTTTGACATCTCAAGCTCCTCAGTTTGTCCAGCATCAGGAAAGTCCTGTTTAAACTGAAGCTGCCACAACTCATCCAACCTGGCAACTGAAATCCTGTTTACAGTCACTTTAGTCCATGCATCATCCTGTTTGGTCTCTCCTCCACCTCGCAGCGGCCCGTTTATTGTCCAGCCTAGTATTGTCCTCACAGCGTATGGTCCGTTATCCACACTTTTTACCACTTGATGTGGTTCCATAGCTTTGGGTACATTTGCTCCGATGAGCAATCCAATGTTGGCTTGGATAACAGGGATTTTCACTTCTTTCAGGTGGGACCAATTATTCACATCTTCTTGGCGAGGGATGTTCTCTTTGCTTACTGGAATCGACTTTTGTGAGTAAACTTCAGACAACTGGATGAAGTGCTCACTATCCAAACTGCTGATTTCCAGTCCGTTCACAATACAAGTGTTCACAACAGATTCTCTTCCCATTGTCCTGAGCAAAATACTTGTGTTATGTCCATTCATATTCAGTTCATTTATCAGTGACTCTGTGGCAAAAGTAGCTGTGCTTCCTGGATCCAGAAATGCATAGGTATTTACTACTTTAGTCCCTTTTACAGCTTTCACACACACCGGCACAATAGAGAGTGTGCGGTCTTCTTTACCGGCCCCTGTGTGACGATGAGTCTCCATAGTCTGTACCAGAGCACTTGACACTGTTTGTTGCTCATGGTTTTCATTTGTAGATTGTGATTCGTTTGGTTTAAAATTCATATGCAGCAAAGTTGGGTGTGGTCCTGAACACTCTTGACAAGTTGCCTTTTCTTTACAACCATTGCCCATATGTCCGTGTTTCAAACAAGCAAAGCATAAACCTCTGCGTCTCAAAAAGTCAATTTTTTCTTTGTGCGACTTGGCTTTGAGCTTCCTACAGACAGCAAGACTGTGATGCTCTCCTTTACAGTAAGCACAAGGTTTAGCATTTGCATCCACAGGTATGTATGACACTTTCTGATTTTGTGATGTATCATCTTTGTTTTCCACCAAGGAAGAAACAACTGCTGTGCTGAAGACTTTCTTGGACTTTGGTGGATCTTGGACCCTTGATTTTGATCTTTGGTGGAAGGGTACAAAGTCACTATTTGTTTCTTTTATGCTTCCATAAAGTGGATGTACCATGTATTTGGCTTGTTTTGTAATAAAATCGACAAAATCCTTAAATTTTACTCTCCGTTTTGTTCTTTCTTGTAAGTCACATGCACATTTCCTCCAAGTTTCTTTAAGTTTGTAAGGAACTTTGCTTACCAGCAACTTGATGTTTGTAGTGTTGTCCAAATCTTCCAGGTAAGTGATATCTGACATGGCATTGGAACATCCAGTGAGAAACAGTGCAAAAGAGTGTAGTGCAGTGCCATCTTCTGACCTAATTGTTGGCCAGTCCATTATTTCTTTCATATAGGCATCTGCAATTTTAAAATCGTCTCCAAAAAACTCTTTTAGCAAAGTCTTTGCCTTAGTATATCCAGCTGTCGGCTCCATATGAATGCAACTTTTTACCAGTTCATGTGGTTGACCACTGGTGTATTGCAAAAGAAACTGCAATCGGTCGCATGCATCACTTGTGCGGCCCTCAATGCTGTGTTCAATCGATCTGATGAAGGTCTGAAATTGAAGTGGGTCACCGCTAAACGTTGAAATTTTTATTTCAGGAAGTAGAGTAGCCTTGTGATTTTTCACCAAATAGTCAGTAACACTGGCCTGTTGATTTATGGCTTTGCACAAGCTGTCAAAGGCTGGCCCATCAGCTAGTTCCAGGTTAAGGGCTGTTGAGGCTCTCGGTGGCATGACTGTTGGCAGTGGTGTTTTGTTTCTAGGATTGGGTGCTGATGAAACATTAGGTGCTGGCCAAACATGCCGAGATGAAAACTGGGATACAGGTGGTAGTTCTCTGTGCATGTTGTTCATTTCTGATCCAGCAGATGGCAGCGGCTGTTGCCTTTCCAATGGTTGCGCCTCTGAATAATCAATTTCCAATACATCTCCATCAGCATCGCTGTTCACACCACCATCACCATCCTCATTATCACCGCCATCACTGCTAAAGTCAGAACGAGCCTGGACGCACTGTGAGCTGTACTTTTGCAACACCTCCATTTTAGCCTCCGACTCAGCCAGTGCGGTTTGAATGTCATGCATTTCTTTCTTTGCTTTAATTTCCGCCTCAAGTCGTTTTTGATGCGTCTCAGACTCCACGGCTCTCAGCTTTTCTTGTGCCATTATTTCAGCGTGTTCTTTTTCGATAGCCAGCTTTTCCTGTAGCGCAGCAGCTTTAACTTGTAATGACGCGCGTTCCAGCTCTGCCTTTATCCTGATCGATGATGTTGAACTACGGCTTCCATGAGATGAGCCCGAACGCCGACTTTGCGTTCCGCTCCTTGTTGACTTATTGTCCACTTGGTCAGCGCGTAAAGATCTGACCTCGACCATGGGCGCTGGTGCAGGTGCCTTTGCGCCAAGCACACCCACCGCTTCTTGCTCAGTTTGTGCCGCAGGTTTCAAAACATTCTTCATCCAGTTCTCACATTTCCAAAAGTAGTCATTTATGTGCTTGTTTTTAGGTTCAAACCACGTATTTTGATCCTCCACATAATCCTCTTCGGACATATAGTTCTTAAGCCCCGCATTTATTTCACAGAACTCTTGATGCAAACTGTGATAATCCACACGTACTTTGTTTTTGACAACATCTGCATTTTCATCCGTTTTCATTAATTCATCAAGGTGATTAATCATTCTTGATATTTGAGACAACTTTTGTTTGCGTGCATTTAGGTACCTTGTTTTGTAGTCCTCCATAGCCCGCTCGGTCAACTTTATTGTCCGTTTTTCTCCAATTTGCTCCAGATCTTCCGACATTTTGATCGTTCTTTTTCCACAATAATAATCCACGAATTAGGAAGGAACGAATAATCCACAGAAATGTCCAGAATATCCACGAAAACGGCTTTTATCCAAGGTATTCACTCGTGCGTAATAGCCGCGCCACGGCGTGGTCCAGGTTAGCAGCAGCAAACAAAGAGAGGCTAGTGCTTCGGCGTTTTCGTCTTCAATCACCGTTTTGGCACACAAGTTCATGATCCACTTGTACTCATCTGATTGTCGGGTATTTCCACTGTCCAGTAGTCCATTTGGAGCGAGTTTTTAGACTAAATGTAGGTTCTAAAATTATATGAAGCCAGCATGACTCGCTGCGCCCTTAGCATGTCGTAAAGTAATCCAGTAATCCAAAACGTCGTCAATAATAAAATCCATGGAGTCAAGAAGTGCAGTTAAAAACTCTTTAGTGAGAAAAAACATACATTACATGACAGACTGACAGGGGATTACAAAAAAGGGGTAGCAGTGGTCTAAAAACTGTTTGGCTCCATTCTGTGCCATCCCCACCAATGCGACACTGTGCGGCGTCATGATATAGCGACACCTATAGCCTGACCAAACAAAATATGACAAAAAACCAATTACCAAATACCAAAATAAAGAAAAGTAAATAAACCAAAAGTTAACCATAAAGTTACCAAACAAAAATAATTATGTCTTAAACTGATTGAAACTATTTACAGAACAAAACATAATTTAGGCTCCTACAGCGACCCACAAAACTCACTGTCTGCACTCACAAAGTAAATGGATACATCTGGGCTAGAGACTTATTTGTTATTCAATAATTATTTAGAAAAGTTTAGAATCAACAAAGATGGCACTTATGTCCATAACAATATGTAGTTTGACCCATTTATTTACTGTTTCTTTTAAGCTAAACGTCAGCCGTAACATATGAAAGTAAATCTGAACGTAATCCGCCATGTTACGAGCAAACAAAAAACATCAACAATAGAAATCATGACAAAAGCAACATCTCTGCTCTCTGCTTTATACCATGTTGACACACTTTTATGTGAATGATAACATCAGTATTTTACAAGTTAAAATCTTCTCTTTTTTATTCATGAGGGATACTTTGAAGTAGGGGTAGGCAACTTCAGGCTCGGGGACCAAATTCGGCCCTGCAGCATAAAACCTTTGGCCCCCCAAGAGAATTTTGAAGAAACATTTATTCATAAATCAGAGGTCAAATATGAGAAAAGGACTCTAAAAAGTGGAAAATACTGTCAATATGTTCACATTTCCCAGCAAAACACCTGATTAGGTCATATATTATGTGCAAAAGTTATATTTGTAGAAAAAAAGGTGCTTTACTTTGGGCTACAATAGTGAGTTTCGGCCCTTGGTGTTTTGGCATTGAAGAAAACTTGCCTACCCCTGGTTTAAAGGGACTATAAAGAGTTTAAAAATGTCAAAATTATGTATTTTCCTCGCCCTACATGTTCCAGCCATGTCCTAATGTGTAGAATGAGCCCAGACCTGTTCACCACAACTGCCTCTAAAATCCTGCACTGTCACTCAAAAAGGTGTTACTTCGGGTCCGAAGAGCTGTCATGCACGAGTTTAATATAGAAGGTGCAGTTACACGTATGACCTGAGGTGGCAGTAGTGAGTATAAAATGGCTAACTTGCATCTAGCCCCTTTAACGTTTAAATCAATCCCTCAATCCTTACTAAAAGGATTTTCTACTATGTTTAATCTCCCAAATTGAGTTGTCAGTCCATCTTAAAATTCAATAACGTAGCTTTAACCTATTCCATATTTCCACCACCCTCTTATTGACCCCGTCCCGTTCCCAGTCCCAGAGGACGCCCCGCCTGAGTTAACTTTATTTGGGCCGCCCTGGACAGAGTTCTATCAGATTCAGGGGTGACTAGCGCAGTATTGATCGAGCTAATGCTAAGGACACAGAGATGGCGCAGCTGACCCGTAGACCACTTTGTATTGAACCAGTTTGCCGCTGATCTGAGAGGAGGCGGCTGGCATTAACTCCCATTGAATACAGTTTTTTAAAAAGCCTGCGAACATCAATCAGGAGGTAAACACAAGAGACAGGGTCAATGAGACACAGAGCAGTGGAGGGGAGTCGCAGAATTGCTAATGGAGAAAGATAGAAGCCACTGATGGAAGCAGAGCAGGGTAGTATTCAGTTACATTTACTACAGGTGTTTTCAAAACTTTAAGAAGTACTTGTAATGCTTGGAGTTGTCTTGTTTCACAATACTTTTTTACTTCTGCTCAAGTTGTGTAAGCATTCGGAAGACCTTCATAGTCTACTGGGCTGTTTTTTAGTTTTGTTTTTGGTGAGACAGAGATCCTGGAGGAAACGGAGAGAACATGCAAATAACACACTCAGAAAGACTCCACTCATCCCGGGAACCGAACCCAAGGCTTTACTATGAGCTAAGCACTGCTCCACCGTGTGGCCCAAACAGAATAAGTACAGCAATGGCAGAGATGCTGATAGTAGCAGTTAGTTTTTTCATTGATCTCTTTTGATGGTTTCCGTGAAAATATAGAGGGTAATGCAGAAAGAGCATGTCACCTGGTTCATAACGCGTATAACGTAAAAGAGGATTTCTACATCCTCTCTTGGGCTCTGGACTCCAGTGATCGTTCACAAGAGGAAAAGAGAGTCTGAGGAGGCTGGTGGTTCTGGATGATGTAGCAAATAAATGTATCATGATTTTCTTTCTCATATTGATTGATCTTGATTTTCAATTTGATGTTTTTACGTCATATAGTAAGAATGTGCTTTATTTGTAAATTGCACAAGTGTATAACGAAATTATGTTCAGTTGTCAGTCCTGAGCCACTGAGCCGCGCTGCCACTGTGGGTCAACCTGACCAGCATGTTTTTGGAGGTCGGGGAAACCGTAGCACCCGGAGGAAACCTGGCTGGCTGCCTTCAGTCTCCTCTGATCCTCTGAAACAGGGCCCCTCCTGGGTTTGTCCCTATTTCAGAGCATGGTGTCCTGCACTGGTCAGCTCCTCCTTCCTCTTCCTCCTGCGCAGCTCCCTCCGCTCCACTACAGTCTTTCACCATCATCGTTTGTCCCCTCCTGTGGCTCCTCTTGTGACGTCTCCACTGTGCTGCAGGTGTGGGGGGTTCTTGGTGCCTGGTCGATTATAATGTCCCATGACGATTATTGAGATTAACCAAAACAGACATTTCGATAACATTTGTGTAACATTACAACTGATTTATTAATGTTTACTCCCAAAGTCAATGGCACACGGTAACATCAGCCTCATCTCTGTGGCCGTCAAAAGTAAGAATAACAAGCAAAGCTGTGAGTTTTTGTGGGTTTTTGAACACAAACGGGCTGCTTCAGACCTTGAGAGGGGCACTAGGGTCTGGTGCAAAGGCAGCAGTAGAGCCTTTAAGTCCAGAGCTGAGTTGCGCGGGTCACATATTGATTAGACAGTTTGTCCTGCTCCTCTCTGAGACACACTTCAAAAAGTCCACAGTTCTTGTTTTGCCTTTCAGCTTTTAACAAACTTTGCACCGCGAGAGCTCTCCTGTCATTTGGACGGAAACATTCTGTATTACGTTGTAGACCTTTACAGGATGAGACTTTATTAAAAGAATTCTCAATGATCCACGATGACAAATGAAGTCCACTCAATCAATAAAGCCGGATGTTTCTGGGCTTTTTTTGGCCGCTGTTTCGAAAATCATCCAATTTTCTTCTCCAAGGCCAAAGATGAAGTGACTAAACTGATGAGAAAAGTCTGAAAAGCCGTGAAATTAGCCCCCCATTATAAATCCATTCGAGTGTATACAATTGACTATATGGTTGTCCAAGATGAAGATGATTTGAGCCGTATGGTAGACGGCAGCATCGGCTTTGTTCTCGTGTACGTGAACTACAAGGCCTCAGTAAATCATCTCTAAATGGCAAAATGATTGTGCAGTCCAGATTAAAGCTTATGAGGAGAAAATGAGTCCCAAATGACCATTACATTATACGTTATATAACAGGGATTTATGTGGGCAGGTGGAAATGGAAGAGGTGGAAGAAAAAGTCCCAACTGTGGCTGCTTCTGCTAATTGCACTCCTACCAACACTGGATGCTTTATTTTCACGATACTCCTGCATAGTTTGGAAATAGAGGCTATCTTTTGCCATTTTTGCAACAAGTGTGGAAAATGATGGATAATACTAGACAAAGAGCTCCACGCTCCAGTTTATACCTTTCACTAAAGAGCACATTCCTCATCCATTTGTCTGATAAAACAGGACATTTGTTAACCAGAAAGAGTATAGCATCAGTAAATTCAGGTAGATAGTTGAAGGTCAAGGATTGTATTTTCAAAAGAGAAAACCTTCTATTCAAGCAAAATTCCTGATTAAAAAGTCCTTGAAGTGGCCTCCAGCTCATAATAAAATGAGAAATTCCTGGCAGTTCATTGAAGCGTGAGTGGACAGCCATTCTCAAGGGAATTGACCCATTATAAACCATATACCCCACCCCTGTGCTGGGATGTCCTGCTGCTCATCTCCAAACCGCCTCATCATCCCGGGCCGAGTGCTGAAGGCATTTAAAATGTCCTTGAGGATTCTGCATCCTAAAACGGCACACCACGGGAGACCCTTGTTTCATAAAATGCCACTGTCTAAAAGACACAACACCACCTCATGGGTATTCGGCTCAAAGTTAAGACGTCTAAATGTCGGGGATGGTGGTGGTCGCTGACTTAAAATGTACCTGGGGGAGCGGAGGAGGTGACGCAGACGACCATGGTAATTTGTCTTGCCTGTCGTCTCTTTACTGAAGCTTAAAATATTGTATATTACCACCACCGGCCTGGACGTCCCTTCGCAGCCGTCTGATTGATGGGTGGAGGCGTTGTCATGGTAACAGAGGTGAGGGAGGTTTTGACGGGAGGGGAGGAAGAGTTTAAGTCCGTCTCGGTTTGTGAGACCATCCCAGGACCGTGGTGTTGTTGCTGTGACAAGACTTATACCTTAAGGACTATTCAGGCATTTTCTTAGAAGTTGCGTGTCATATTTTTCAAGAGGAACGTTTCGGCTGAGGGCAAAAAGTCAGTGATGCAATGGTTTGAATATAGCCTCATTATTGCACAGTGGGAAGTTGAAAAAGTAAGTTAGACGAATTCCTAAATTAGCAGGCATATCACACCACCCTAAGAAACACAGGGAAAGTCCAACATGGAATTGAAGAGAACACTAAGTGTAAAACATTGTGAGGCTGAATGCCCCCAAAGAGGGGGAGGGGCAGGTCATCCACGAGGAGCTCAGAGTAGAGTTGCTTCTCCTCCACAACAAGAGAATGACACGTCAAGAAAGGGTTAAGAGGCGACACTGATTTGCACATGTCACAGTTGCTGAAGGCAACATGAAGAGTCTTTTACACTTCCCAAGTGTAGCTAACAGTTTTGATCTGAAATCTGGTCTTGGTAAAAATAGATTGAAAATGTTCAAGTTAATCTTATGATGGAGAGATGTGCTGTTTCCCAGCAATTAGAAAGCAGAGAATGAATACCATACATCAAATGAACATCTAGAATGGGAACACTACTGTCAAACTCACATGGAAATATTCCCAACTATTCTCTACTTCACTATTTGCCAGAGGGGCATTGTGATGTTTTGTACAAGTAAGAAGTCTATCCAAGTTCAAGACTGCTGTTCCATTTCTTTCAATGCGTTGTACCTTCATTCTTGGCTCATTCAAGTCTACATCTTCAAGGTAGTACAGCAGAACCACACTATAATTCTTGAAGTGCTAATGGACTCGATATGATTGAGCTGCTGACAGAACAGAGCGCGTGCGTAGCAGGTGTACTCCTCGAGCCGCTCCACCACGGTGCCTTGAGCCCATGCGTTACGACGCACGGTGACAGGCGTAATGACGGAGGGTACGTGCTTCAAGAAATGAACTTAAACAGGCCGAAACAGCCGAAAAAAATACGCTACGTCCAGTTGTGATCGGCAGTCGAAGCTGTTTAAATGCAAATATAGTTCCCCATGGACGCACAACAGTTTGGATTGGCCACTTGTTTCTGACGCTGGCTGTGCGCTTCAAATGGAATGTCTGTGCGTAATTTTTAAATGAAATGACAATATTACCACAACGCATATTTAACACGCCACTCTCTCGGCCCAAAAGGGCACAAATGATGCCTTTGTACGCCTTGTCCCATGGAACCACCACGCCCTCCAGTGGATACAAGTCAAAACGCAGGCATCCTTCTCCAGACAAGCGTGCTGAAGGGTTGCTGACTGTAAAGTTACTAATCAGCATTCACAAGCAGTTAGCCTTAATTACCGCAAATACTGCTTCTGCTACGCACCACACGCGAAGTGCTGAGAGGCTGACAGCATTATAGGAGTAATTAATTCTAAACAGAGAAGAAAAAATGCGTTTAGGAGAGTGCAGAGCGAGACAAACTGCTAGACTGCCAACTTGGGATTTAGTCCCTTAGAATAAACGTCCTGATCATAATGTTGGGCTATATCAAGATTATATATATATATATATATATATATATATATATATATATATATATATATATATATATATATATATATATATATATATATATATATATATATATATATATATATAAACTAAAACTATACTACTTGGAGGAAAAAGAGGGTTGGAAGGGTGAGGAAGAGTTTCGGCTTTCCTCTGCTCTTTGTCCACCACCACAATGTCCGGTTGGTTCTCCATTACTATATATATATATATATATATATATATATATAGAGAGAGAGAGAGAGAGAGAGAGAGAGAAAGAGAGAGAGAGAGAGAGAGAGAGAGAGAGAGTATTTGCTCTTACTCTTCCTCACCCTCCACGGGCGGTCTGTTTTTCCTCCAGGCTCGGGTCCTCTACCAGAGGCCTGGGAGCTTGAGGGTTCTGCACAGTAAACTGCACTTTTCTGGACTGAGATGTTTGATGTATTTCCTGGGATCTATTGTAGCCACTCCTCCAGTTTGGGGGTCACTGCCCCGAGTCCTCCAATGACCACGGGCACCACTGATGCCTTCACCCTCCAGGTTTTCTCCAGCTCTTCTCTGAGCCCCTGGTATTTCTCTAGTTTCTCGTGTTCCTTTTTCCTGATGTTGAAGTCACTTGGTACTGCTATGTCGACCACAATGGCTTTCCTCTGCTTCCACCACCACAATGGTAATAGCGGCTTGTTCGCTATTACCATTCTGTCTGTCTGTATCTGGAAGTCCCACAGGACACTATACCAGCCACTTGGTTATGGCGCTCCATGTAAGCTTTCCTGCCAGCATCTTACACCCTGCAGTTATGTGCTGGATTGTCTCATTGGCCTCTTTGCACAGTACACCTGGGGTCTTGTCTGGTGTGATAGATCTGGGCCTCTATTGCTCTGGTGCTCAAGGCCTGCTCCTGTGCAGCCATGATGAGCCTCTGTGCTGTCCTTTAGTCCAGCTCTGTCTAGCCATTGGTAGGATTTCTTGATATCTTCCACTTCAGTTATGTTTCGGTGGTACATCCCGTGTAGGGCTTGTCCTCCCATGATGGGACCTCCAGCAGCTCATCTTCTGTTCCCCAATTTCTGAGACATTCACTGAGCATGTCATCTGTCAGAGCCTTGTCCTCTTATGGATCTTGGATGTTTCTTGCCTGGCCTGTCAAACTACTTTTTCATGAACAGAAAGGAGGAGTGTTTGGCAGGCCAGGCAAAGATGTTTCATCCTGGATAGTGGCTCTCACGCTCACTAGTCCTCGGCCTCCTTCCTTACGGCTAGCGTACAGTCTCAGGGTGCTTGTTTTCAGATAGATATATATACACACATATCTACAGGTCGGTGGGGAGTCCTTACCTCAAGTGGAGGAGTTCAAGTATCTCGGGGTCTTGTTCACGAGTGAGGGACGGATGGAGCGTGAGATCGATAGACGGATCGGTGCGGCGTCAGCAGTGATGCGGTCGCTGCATCGGTCTGTCGTGGTGAAGAGGGAGCTGAGTCGGGAGGCAAAGCTCTCGATTTACCGATCGATATACGTTCCCACCCTCACCTATGGTCATGAGATTTGGGTCATGACCGAAAGAACAAGATTGCGAATACAAGCGGCCGAAATGAGTTTCCTTCGCAGGGTGGCTGGGCGCACCCTCCGAGATCGGGTGAGGAGCTCGGTTACCCGGGAGGAGCTCGGAGTAGAGTCGCTGCTCCTTCACGTCGAAAGGAGCCAGCTGAGGTGGCTCGGGCATCTGTTCCGGATGCCTCCTGGTCGCCTCCCGCGGGAGGTGTTCCAGGCATGTCCTAGTGGGACAAGGCCTCGTGGAAGACCCAGGACACGGTGGTGGGACTATGTCTCCGAGCTGGCCTGGTGTCGCCTCGGGGTCCCCCCAGAACAGCTGGAGGAGGTGTGTGTGGATCGGGAAGTTTGGGCATCTCTGCTGAGATAAAATTTACAACATTCCTCTTAAAGATGTGAGACAGTGTTTTAAGTCTGTTTAAAACACTGCTTTTGACTTAATTCTAAAATTATGCATGTATGTTAAATTTATCTGCCTTCTAGTTGTCTACTATTTTCTATTTTTAACATTCTTCTTTTTGAAAGCATTTTGAAGAATTGTGCTATGAAAATAAACTTGCCCTAAATAATAATAAAGGGTATGCACTCATATAATGTTTATTCTGAAGCCTTGATTTTCCACACTGGGTTTTGTGATGTCGTAGCATAGCAACAGCATGGCAGTTAGCATTCATCCATCATGGCAACAGCAGCCAATTGAGTGGACAGTCTGCAGTGTTATTCTTGTACCACTCAATTGGCCATCTTGAAGGATATACTTCAGTTTGAATTTGAATGATGTGCATATCCTCAATTACACAAAAATAGCCACTCAACATTGACACTCATTTGGCTTCTGTTTCCTCACCATGATATCATCTGCATACCCTCTATTAACTCATTCACTTTTGTTTACAGCGACAGAAGGAACAGCTGAAATATGCAATGGCCACTCACACAGCCTCCTCAGCTGTTTCCTTAAAAAAGCCAAACAAAGACATCACTTTTTATTGACACTAATGCGTTTTGACAATGGGGCCTTAAGTGTTCTCCACTTCTTTACATCGCACGTCCCAGTTGAGAAGTTTTGCTGGAGGAACTGGCAACACATGATTTGATTGTGAAAAATGAAGAAGAAAATGCTGCCTTTGTTGCTTTGTGACAGCCCTGCAAAATCCTTTTAAAACGTCAAATTATTAATCATTTTTCATGGGCCCAAACCTATCCGGGAGCGATGTCCAAATGCGGCGCCGAATAACCCACACAAGGGGCGCTCGGGGCATAGTTTATGTAAATAGAGCATGTGAAATGATTGAGGGGCAGAGGAGAGCTCCCTGAGATATGACAACGCAGAACAATAGAGCGATAAATCATTGTGCCGCTCCTGTGTGTATTTGCTTAATGGACTGGGTGCTTTTTGAGGTAAAGCTTCACGGAGACAGATTAGGTTAATGCGTTTTTGCAGGGAAGACATTGTACCTATTATTGGAAGAAGTTGTTGCCGACATCTTCGGTGTGTTGCTGTTGTGGTGGCTTGCCATGTGACAAAGTGTGCATTACTTATGTGTAATGCAGCAAAATGACACCAAAGCCTGGTCGAAGGAAGGTTTGTAGGATTTGGATTTAAAGGTGCATTATACAACTTTTTACGCCAAAACAAATGTTGATTTTCGAGTGTATTTGACCTTGTAGTGACCCAGCGGCTGTATGAGTGGTCAGCATGGCGCCTTTACTTTTCATCAAAGTGGTCTCTACAGCGTTCCAGAACTAGTTGTTTTGTAGGTTTCCTGGTGAGAGGATCCGTCAGCAGTGAAAACCATCCAAACAATTGATCCTGGAGTGTCCTCTGTGATAGAAAGTAAAGGCACCGTGATGACCACTCATGCAGCTGCTGGGCCACTGCAAGGTCAAATACACACAAATATAAACTTTTTCTTTCCACATAAAAAGTTGCATAATGCAGCTTTAACTAGTTGTTGTGATCTGGGGTTGCTGGACAGGTCTAAGCACAGCAATGAGATGAGCTGACTATCAGGTTATTTCAATGGATTTCTTCTTCCATGATGGTACGGGCATATTCCAAGATGACAATAACAGGATTCATGGGGCTCACATTGTGAAAGATTGGATCAGGGAGCACGACATGATTTTTACCAATGGATTGGCTGCTGGAGAAGCGGTGGTCACTCTCTCCCATCATCAATACAAGTGTGTACAAGAGAATGCTTCTAACCAACTGACTCATTGAAGCTCCAGGTTTGGTTAGAGTTGATTGTGTATATTCCTTTCAGAGGCATGAGGAAGATTGTGCTAGAATGAGTCTCAGAGTCACAAAGTCACAGGATACTGTTGTGCAGCTAAACAGGTCCCTAGAGTCACTATATTACGGTGTATATATAGGACACATGCATTATGTAAACATGCATGCAGATATGAAGACGATAAAGGTCACCTATAGAGAGAGGACAATTTTAGAAGATATTACAAAAAACAACAAACTGAAATCTCTATCTGTGGATTCTTGTATATTCAGGGAACATATAAATAAAAACATGCTTATGCAAACATGAGCACACAGCCTTGCTACAGATACAGGTATAGCATACATATGATGCCCACAGCTAGTAGGACTGTATAATACTTTATTGGGCGCAGTACAGAATAGTTTGAGGTCCTCTGTGATGAAATGTGTAACTGCAGCAGTGCAAGGTTGCGCACTTACTTTATGTATATATTCCAAAAAAGTGCAAAGCAGACTCTATTTTAGCATGTGTAGCAATGGCATTTTGGACTATATTTCCAAATGACCAGCTCGACACAGAAAATGCTATTTTTGCAGTGGGTAATGGATTTGGATGAGAACCTAACCTATTCGAATCCCATATTCGGCTGCCTTTAGTCGACATCTCCATGGAGACGAGTTGGAGGCAAGCCCGGTCTTATGAAAGGTGAGCCGCTCGCAGCAAAGACTCAAGGTTTGTTTTATAAATGTAATAAAATAAATGTTTTATTCTATTAACTGGACGAAATGCTACGTGGTGTGGTTTTAAGTACCCTCTGACTATTTTGAGAGTAGGCTTGACTTGTTAAATGTGAAATGCTCAACCTGGAGAGTGTGATGTGGTGCACATTGCTGAGCCTTACTTACTTGTAGCAGAATGAACTCCACTTGCAATATAGTTCACAGACATTTGTGGTAAAAAGAGACCACAGGGTGTTGTCAGCATGTTTAGACCAATCATGAATCCGGTAGTAGCACCAAAGCTAAGAACAGTCAGCTTGGTGGAGGCAAATTTTGAAAACATTAATGCTCCCCGAAAGCTGGAAGGCGAGCTTTTAAACTATGTTCGGTATGTACTGTATTTAGAAACTGAAAAATGTTTAAACAGCATCTAGCAATATGAGCAGGGCCTTTCAATTAGAGATTTGTGATTTGGAAGCAAACGTAAGATTACAAACAAGCTGCAATGGATCCATCCTTTGACAACACTAGAGCAAAATGTGAAAAGCTTTGAAACACATTTCCATGAAAAAGGTACAGAAGATAAGCAAAAACTGCAATCACAAAGTTAAACACTTTATTTTACAGCAACAAACATAAAAAATACTTTGAATAAAAAAAAAAAGAAGCTGTACAGTCTTTGGTTGCACTTTGAAATACAGTACATTGTTACTTCCAGTTTGGAGTCCTCCGTGTGTAATGTTCCCTTTTAGTAAATGCTGGTTTTGATGATTAACCCATCAGTCTGTATCCACAATAACAAGAAGATATGGCCCCTCGCACTCACACATGTATTCAGTCTTTTCCTTCTGGCAGGCCTTTATTATTTAGACCTTGAGGTTTGGTATCAGCGCTCCCTGCAGACTCCTGCTTTGGACGGCTGCCTCGCTTCTCCGCATAATTTCCATCTCACCTTTTCACGCTTTTGGAAATGGCACCGGCGAGTCTCTGGTTGTTTTTCTCGCATTCAGATTTACTCACAAAAGAACCAAGGACACTGCACATCCCACTGACAAAGAAACACTGAAGTTGAATACACAGAAATATTAGTGTCATTATTAGTTACATTTACAGAGTCCTACATACAAAGTAATTACCTGAATGAGAGGATTAAAGGCACATAATACATATATTATTTGGTGTGCATGGATAAAGCCCTGCATCAAAAATTAAAACATGGACAAGACCATTTGTTTCTGCCTTTGCTTATTCCTATTGATTGTAGGAAACTGTAGGTCATTGGTGTTAATACCCTGGACAGTGGATGGCATTGAGTCACAGAAAACCATTCTCCCCACATGTATTCCTCATGGTACTATTTAAAACAATGGTCCTCAATCAATGGGTCAAAGAGACTCGTGGGAAAATGTTCAGTGAGTTGTGGGCCAAAAATCCATGTCGATAAACCGTCTTGATCATTAGCCTTATGATCAGTGTTTAACAATAATCTGCCGATCTCTGAAAGATATTGTACTTTGATGTTAAATATGCTTGAACAGGGCCAAACTGACAATTGTTTTAATCCATAACAAGTTGAATTGTGATTAAATTCAATACATATTTTTGGTTGACTTGCCTTGATAGTTTGACGACGGGGGTGACGAGTTGAGAACCATTGATTTTGAGACTTAAATTTAAACAATATATAGTTAATAAGTAAGGTTTATAATCACTACAAATAATAAATACATCTACTTTGTGTGTGCTGTACTGATGTTCTGGGTGCATTTCTGTTGCAAACGACTGAAACAAATGGTCTTTCCTACAATATCTTATTTTCTAATTCATTGATGCAGGGCGGTATTTAAAGTGCTGAGTTAAAAAGCTTTATAAGGTGTAGCCCCTGATCAATGAGTCTCTGAAATGAGTGAAACGTTGAAAAGTATTGTTCCCATTTTTGCTGAGCTTTGGATGTGTCTTCTCCCACTTCAGTTTGCTCTCACAGCATGTTCTTTTCTCGTAAACGGCTCGCTTGTGTATATTCCCCGCAGGAGTTGGGTCTGCATTCCCGCGCCTGGCCTGTAGGTGGAGGTGTTTCTACTTGATCTCCTCTGGGATCTTCTCCTCGGAGTCGGAGCGACCGGACAGTTTGTCGAGGTACTCCATCTCGCTGAAGCGCTCGGACACGCAGTGAGCCGTGAGCCGCGCCTCTGGGTCATGGTCCCAACAGTCCTGGACGGAGGAGCAGATGATCTGAACGCCCTGCAGGGGGAGCACATCACGAGCGCAAGGGTTAATATGGGTAATATAAGGCACAAGGAAAAACACGGATAAAATCATGCTTCATTGCTGATGCTCAGTATCTGGTTGTCGACATCAAATCACATTTTCAGTTAATCACTGTTCAAAATGCAATATAATCCATTTTAAATAATAGTCGTAATGCTTTATTAGGTATACTTTGTCCTTTGCAGCTCTGTATGTATTGTTTCTTTGTCTTTTGGTTCATTCGATAAACCGCTGTAACAAATGCTGCTGTTAAGTTTGTTGTATCTGCTCAGGTCAGGAAGGACTTATTTGTATCTGAAGTCAATGTAATCTAGATCATATAATTTATTATGCTATGTATATTGAATTGAATATGGGGGGTATGCACATATAAGCTTTATTGCTTCAGCCTACTCAATTTTGAGCATCCACAATTGTATATGAATTTTGAAAGACAAAATGAATGCTCAAATAAACTAAACTAAACTAAAAAAAAATTAAGCAGGTGATCTATGGGCTTCATTCACATTACTGGCTCAGTTTTTTCATGACCTTTCACCAAAAAATAGATATTTAGCTTTCAATTCTTGATTAGGAACATCTCAGGAACTCTCATTTTATGCAAATAACTGTAAATCCATCTGAGATTTTTTCTTAAAGGGATAGTCTGTAAGTTTTAATGTTTTACAAATTCATAATCAAACATAAATGACCGCCGGGGCCTGCAACTTACCGTAACGTAATATCAAACAATTATATTTTTCCTAACGTCCCTCTCTTTGCTGATCTCAGACACTAATCAGAATCTCCAGTGCCATCACTTTGACCAATGAGACGAGCTTTCCTGGGAACTGGCCTTTCAGGTCCAATCAGGAGAGGAGGGGGAGGGACCGTGATCGTTTATATTTTAAATTTCTCTTTCTTTCCTCATTTTGCAAGCTAGGTGTGGCTTTCAGGTCTAATTGGGGGTTAGCGTGAGCTCCTCATTTCACAATCTTGCACACTATCACTTTAATATTCATTGATGGACCACACAAAATAGGATTTTTTTTTGTTAACAACCTTTTTCCTATCAAAACTTGTTCTTTGCTGTACAGGTTTTGGTTTTGAGAACTAACTGAGCATTCGGTTTACATTGCAAGCATATATTATATCTGGGTAAGCTCTTACAGTGTGGCTGGTCCATGTGTTTGGGATCTCAGGACGTCCTCTGTCCCGGAGAACACTATCCTTCATGCTCTCCACACAGGGGTGCTCCCGCAGGTTCCCGAAGGGCGGCTCGTACTCCTTCACCTCTGCACAAACACACACAAAAACAACTTATTACACCCAAGGGAAATAAAGCGGCAGGGAAGTTCAGTTGAACAGTTCTGAACAAGTTACTAAAAGGGGACTAAGCTCTCCCCTGAGGACCCACTCCACATCTAAAAGGAGTCAAGCAGCACAAACAACTGCCACAGAAAAACACTTGTTATCACATTGTCGGGACAGTGGGCTCCGATTGCCTCACAGAAGTCACTTTGTGGAGAGCTCCCACACAAATACTACAGCACTCCACAAAGTCGTCGACAGCAGAGTTTAGTCCAGGCAACAACAAAGAGCTTTGGGTCAGAGGAGGCAAAAATGGCTCCCAAAAACATAAATGAAATAAAAGCGTTTAAGTGAAATTAGCTTGTTTTCTCACTCTTTGTGAGATGGTTGGATTTGCTCAAGACGTTGTGAACAAAGTACTGAGCTTAGTATACTGATTCACTATTGTGATTTTTAAATATTATCAGCTGGACTGGGTTGGTCAAGTTGAGGATGTTTTGCTTCTACCAGGCTTCAACTTAATCGACCCAGTCCAGTTAAAAAATGTTCAAATGTCAACTACAATGTTAGAAAACCAGTACGAAAGACACACAAAAACTGCTTGAATATGTTTGATGTCCATTACTACCAAAGTGATTTTTCAAGGTAATTATCTTCTTCAGTTTGAAACTTAATAAATATATTCTGGGGGGAAATAAAAGAACAATGGAACATTCCTGGACGACTGACCGAGAGCCTACGCAAACATACTGTAACATAACTTGACTTGTTGAATTAATAGTAGCCCAAAGCTTTTGCCCTTTATTCAATAAGACAATTCCCACATATATATATATATAGTTGGAGGAAACCTAGACCTTCTTGTGAGGTGAGAACGCTAACCACACTACTGTACGTAAGTATTGGAGTTCAGGGAAACAAAAGTATCAGTAGTATTAGTTTGCTGTAAACTGAGCCACCGTGCTCAAATTTCTTCTTATTGAGATCATCAAAAATCAAGTTGAATAAAACAATGCCAAAGATTACACTGACATTGGTCTGGAATATTCTTGGTATGCCACACATATGGATTTCCTATGAAAGCAAATCACTCTGTCCCTGTTTATCCCCACAGCGACTGCAGCCGAGTGTCTCTCCTCAACACCTCACAGTCTCAGGTTCAAACTTGTCGTACCTACAGTTCATGTGTGTGCTGTTAGTCAGAATTTAGACGTGCTTAAGTATCTCTCCTCTCTCGAACTCTCTGTTTAGAGAAAGGAATGATCCGTATGAACGGGAAGCACTTTGTCGCAGGAATGCTCTTTCATTAATGGCTCAAGGCGAATAAACAGACAAGTTTCAGTATCCTTTGCAGAAACTCAAGATTAACATATTTATACTGGCGCGTACTTAATAAGAGTCAGTTGACAGACAATTTCAACATGTGCTAGCGCTTCAATATTTTACTACACTGAAGGTAACCGACTCCACTCCATGACAAAATAAGCCACTTCTAACCCTTATTAGAGCTGCATGGACATAAGCAGAGTGTGTTGTGTGGGCTCTTTCATGCCCAGAACAAAGCCTGGTGCGTGTGTCATGTGTAATCTCTGAACATGACTGGACTCGTTCAGCTGCACATTTTATATCCCATCATTAAAGGCTGAGAGAATAAGCCCCAGACATGAATCATATGGGGCTGTGTGTGGAAGACCCTCCCATCTATAGGTAAGACACAACAGAAAATATGAGTAAGCTACAGATCTTCGGAGTTTCCCTTATGGCCATGTTTGAAGCAGCCAGAGGGGGAAAACAAAGACAACAAACACTTACTCACCATTACTTTAACAAAGGCTGAATTATGAATTATATTTTTCAACTAAATAAAGATACAGAGTCATGGAGAAGAGCAAAGCTGTAAATACTTAAAATACAGACAATGCTAACCAGGAAGCTAACGTTAGCTTCACGCTACATGAACTAATATCAGCAACAAGTGAGTTTTTTGTTGTTGTTAATTTCTACTGAACAATCTGCAGTGGAAAAATATTCATATGGACCCGATTTTGACTTGACTTTATTGATGAGTAATAAATATGTTAATAATCCGACAGAAAATGGCTAAAAATAGTGAAAAATTATGATTCCCAAAACTTCCTCGCTCCTTGGCTCGGCCACACCATGTATGACGCGTTGCCCTCTGGAGAGACTATGTCTCTGAGCTGGCCTGGTGTCGCCTCAGAGTCCCCCCAGAACAGCTAGGGGAGGTGAGCGTGGATCGGGAAGTCTGGGCATCTCTGCTGAGACTGCTGCCTCTGTGACCCGGTTCCAGATAAAGCAGAAGAAAATGGATGGATCAACCAAACATACCACATGACTATTGCATAAACTGGGTTGCCGTCTGTATCTATGACAACAGATAGCACACAATCACGCTAACACAGACACTGAAAGATGTGTATTGCCCAAAGACAGAGCTGACGTTGAACCGCCATATGCACTGTAATGCTTTTACAGCCCATTGCAGTGTCGACTTATTCCGATCTGTTGGTTTTGTTGAGCTATGCTCTCATTTTGTTATGATTTGATATATATATTTTTGTGATTACAAAATTGTCAATGACACTGATCATGTGGCGAATTGTTGATGATTGCTGATGAGCAACACGTGTGTCAATAAATATGGCGTGCGCCCAGTGTGGGTCAGCACTACAAAGAGTAAAGACGTGTCTGCTGTGTTTTATGCTACGCTGTTTAAATGACTCTGCTAACAGGTTTTATCAAGTAAAAATAACAAAGGTAAGGCAGTCTTGTATTTTGTTGGAATATCTTAAGCTTTGATAATGATTGCAGCGTGTGTTCCAACTGTGCTGACGATAGGAGAGTCAGACCACTGTGCAAAGCCTTTTCCAGCACATCCCGAAGATTCTCAATGGGGGGGCAACCTCTTACCCCGCGCCTGAACTGAGCGCATTTTCTACAGCTGGGCTTTATCCAAATCTAAAAGCTTAAAAAAAAGAAAAGTGACAAAGATGAGAATGAAAAATAGCAAAAAAAAACGTGACAAAAACTTGACGATCAATTGACAAAATCTCGGCAAAAAAATGACGAAAACGTGAGGAAAACACAATAAAAAAGCAACAAAAAAAGCAATGAAAAAGCAATAAAAATCGACAAAAACATGATAAAAAAATAGACGAAAACACCATAAAAACAGTACACTGTTACTCTCCGATTTGGGTCAGGTGGGGGGTAAGAGGTTAACAACCAGACCCTGTGGTGGCCCATCCATGTGGCCACATTAAGTTGCTGACCTTAGGCCTGTCCAACTCCTGTAACCCGAGATCGACCCGAGTTTGCTTAGTCAAAAAAATCCATTTAAATGAAAAGTACAACAACATCTGAAGGGTCATGCGCACAGTCCGTGTTTGTAGCAGTGTTGGTTTTGCGGTCTGGTGCTAAAACAGAGCCACACCCTGCTTTAGCCGTTGGCCAATATTCAGAAGAAGAGGAGACACATGTTTGGCCTTTGTTATGACAGGTTGAAAGCAGCGCATAACTTTGGACGTAGTGAAAAAAATCGACTTTTGTAAACTCTCGATCCGAACGTGTTTATGCCTTCATTTCCAAACAATGGCCTCTCAAAATACAGAAGTCCCAGCAGTGAGCGGCGGCAGTGTAAACAGAGGTGCACGCATCACAATGGGGGCCAGCGCTGGAGCAGAGATTTTTCTCTGCGAATCATAAATTAGAAGTCAAAACTTGGCCGCGCGGCTATTGAAAGAGACAACAAGAGAAGGGCCGCTGTGTGTGCAAAAAGCCACGCAGCACTTTGACAATAGTCCAACGACAACATGCACAAAACAGCAAGTAGCAGAGGGAGCACTCCAGTGTACGAGTGTATGTATTGATAACTCAGCAAAAGCAGTGTTTAAAGCCACTCAAGGGCTAGTACTGAACGTTATAAAGATGCAAATAAACAATCAAACATGCCCACAAAACATAGGCTTCCTGTTATAATGTTACAAGTCAGGTCTGAGATGCAGGTTTTTGAAGTATGTTTCAACATTATACTGAAAATAATGATGAAATATTGGGTTATAGCTCATATTGTTGGATGAAAGGGTATTTCTTTTCTACGTCACCTTTTAGACAGGCCTCGACATTCAAAGAAACTGCAGCCACAGAAGAGTAAAAGTTAGCCTCACTGAAAAAAGAATCCTTCTACAGACATACACCTTTTTGCATGTTTCTAAATGTGGTGACTCTGAAAATGACCCAGCTGCATGTTTCCTTTTATTTATTCCTGAGATAAGTAAATTGTCCACACTACAGTAAGCAAATAGCTCAAAAATAGATGGTAAAAGATTGTAAATGCCCAGAGAATATAAATAAAATGTTTAAGTAAAAAAAAACTTCATTCTGTGTAAAACGTTGAACTAATGGAGGAGCTCGGAGTATAGTCGCTGCTCCTTTGTCAAAAGGAGCCAGCTGAGGTGGCTAGGGCATCTGTTCCGGATGCCTCCTTGTCCGGACATGTCCTATTGAGACAAGGCCACGGGGAAGGCCCAGGGCACGCTGGTGGGACTATGTCTCTGAGCTGGCCTGGTGTCGCCTCGGGGTCCCCCCAGAACAGCTTGAGGAGGTGTGCGTGGATCGGGAAGTCTGGGCATCTCTGCTGAGACTGCTGCCTCTGCGACCCGGTTCCGGATAAAGCGGAAGAAAATGGATGGATGGATCAACCAAACATACCACATGACGATAGCATAAACTGGGTTAAGTAATACAACTTCTTTCCTTCTGACTTTTCATTCCAGATTATTATTGATTATTCAGGTTTTACATTTAAAAAAAAAAAAAAAAAAAATCCAACCTGTTCTATGTATAAACGAATGGCTCTGTTTATCACAGGTACAAGCAAACTTTAAAGTCCACATTGACCCGTCTGTCCCTTGTGTCAGCTGAAGTTGCCTTTCTTCAGTGAAAGCACATATGTAACACAGACATTAACACCTCTACTTGCACACGCTTATGTGACAGTGACAGATTATTACCATGTTCCCTGCGGAGTCGCCATAAAACACTTTTAGCTCAACTCTGGTCACCCCCGTGGTCTCTCCTCAAATGGGTGTTTTTTTTACTAAAATTTAAACAGGGTTTGAAACATTATACACCCAACGATCGGGATCGAGTGCTGCGATTCCCAAACTCACTCCTTCAGCCAAGATTACCCGCAGAAATTCACTTTCACATTATGAGAATCACTGCTGTATATCAAACTACGAGCTGTGTACGACTTTCACATCTGGTAAACAGCTGTAGGGACCTCCAGCCTGCGCCCGTCCCGTCCCGGTCCAAGCTTGTGGCTCTGGGGACTGAAGGCGTTCCTCTGTCCACTCACCCACATTCAACAACACTCTGCCATTATCCCGCACAGCCCGCCCCGCCCCGGGAACAGCCCAAATGTGGAGCGCCTAAATTATACAGCAGGGATGGTTAGGGAGTATTTAGGGAGCCTGCTACTCAAGGATAGTGCTATTTACTTCAGAGAAACAACGTTTACTTTTACATGAGCAACTTCTCTGTTTTATTTAGTAAAATCTGCTACTTTTCATTATCTACTATCCACGTCGGTTGTTGTTGTGCTGCTTTTTAAAAGGGTTGTAATTTTGGTGAGTAAATAAATGCTCTGAATTAAAGCCGATCATGACAAGCTACAACACACAGACAAGTGCGCCCATGCAAGCCGTTTTAATTTGTAGTGAAAATATTTTGCAGTTTGACCATGTTACCACAGAGTTTCATTGTTTCAAGCATGGATTGGTTAAGTGGGTACCGACCTAACTATCAAAACAAATGATCCACAGTCATTTTTGCCAAAGACCTGCAGCACTGCGACCCTCCAGCTGAACACCACTCTCCTCCGCATTACATTTATGCTGTAAATCTCAGATCTCACATGAGGGACGAGAACTCAAAGTGGTACTCAGAGATGATGACATTTTGATGTATTTGTACAGTTTTGCGATATATGATGATGATGATGATCTTTATTTATATAGCGCCTTTCACAGACATGGTCACAAAGCGCTTTACATGAGACAATTGTACATTCACTCCACACTCGGTGGTGGTAAACTGACTGTCGGAGGCGCTTTCGCGACTGCACACGTCTGCGCCAACAGACCCTCTGACCACCACCATACATTCACTCACACACGTCATTCATCCTGGCCTATTGTGCATGTTTTTAGTAGTAGGGGAAACCGGAGTGCCCGGAGGAAACCTACGCAGACACGGGGAGAACATGCAGACTCCACACAGAAAGGCCCGTCCCTGGTGGGAATCGAACCCGGACCTTCTAGCTGTGAAGCGAGAGCACTAACCGCTGCGCTACCGTGCCGCCATATAGTTGTGATATAGTTGTGATAGATGGGATAGATGGGATACGATACCTTTTTTCAATACCTATACTGAATTATATTGTTATCAAGAACCAGGAACAATAATGGGTAACACTTTATAACACCTACACCGTATTCAGCTTTAATAAATGATGAATTAACATGTTAAATGTGACTAACACGTATAATAACTACTAAACTACTACAGGCCTAACTCATATTGAATAGTTCTTCACACACTTGTTCATTGTTAAGTAGTTAAGTGTTAGTCACATTCGTTAGTCACAACTAATGAACTGTCCATGGTTAATTAAGTGTTAACTCATCATTTATTGAGGCTAAATAAGGAGTAGCGACAATAAAGTGTTAACTAATAATGTTTGGAAGATCTGCAAATATCAGGTTCAAGAAATGTCGGAAAAATGGGAGAACTTGTGGTAAAAAAAATAGTGAAAAATGGGGCAAAAAATGGAGAGGGGAATTGGAGAAAAATGGGGAGTGAATAGGAAAAATATTGGAAAAAATGGCAGAAATTAGGACAAGAATTGAGGCAAAAATATCAGAAAAATGTGTAAAAAAAAAAATCACTATTATTTCCTTGATAACTTCTTTTACCTAAGCTCCTAAAGTATGGACCATGACATTTTGTTTTTCATGCACACGCTGATATTCCCATTCCCTTGCTCCTTCTCAGCCCTCGTCTTTTCGGTGCAGTATTTGAACAAAAGCAGCCGAGCGTTGGCTGCTGCTGACTGGAGCTGTCGGGGGAGAAGAGCCCATCACAGAGCAATGATCACACATATACGCTTCCTCCATGTAGCTCCACCACAGGGACACGGGTGACAAACAGGGAACCAGCATTTTCATTACAGCGGGCTGCGGAGGTGTCACTCTGAAATAACGGGAGCTCAGCCTGTTCTGTTTGGTCTGAGGTGAGCTTCACTGCCACTGGTGAGTCAGGGATCTAGACCGAGTTATCTCTGCAACTTCTGCAAAACAAGACGCTGTGACTGTCCACAAAACTGGATTAAATTGAGAAATGTGGCACATGCAGACTTTCACCAGGCTCAAGTTTAGATATACCGTAAACCGTAAACACTTTTTTTCATAGTTTGGCTGGGGTGCAACTTATACTCAGGAGTTACATATATATCATAATATATAATTACACGTTCGTTATTTTCACACTGACAGCCGTTAGAGGGCGCTCTAGGCCTGTGTACCAGTATCTGCTAAGACTGAACACAAATGCCCCCAAAAAGAAAATCATATTCTGTAGATTACAAGCAACAAGTAGTGAAATGTGCAGCTGAAAACGGTAATGGAGAAAGTTTTAAGTGAGTGAGAAACTTGTGAGGGACTGGCGAAAAGCGGAGGTTCCTCTTACTGCAATGAAGAAAACAAAACAAGCTAATCGCGGGCTAAAAGCTTGATGGCCACAGCGCGGGAAGAAGTTTGCAAATGGGTGCTTGAACAACGTGCTGCCGGGAGAGGCTTGTTAATGGTGCACCAGGGTGGCTGGTGCGACTTATACTCCGGAGCGACTTATATGTGTTTTTTCTTCTTCATTGTGCATTTTTGGCCGGTGCGACTTATACTCCGGAGCAATTTATAATCCGGAAAATATGGTAAGTATAAAAACAAATGTGTTACTTACCAAACTGTAAATCTAACTTCATTTGGTTGACTTAAGTTAACCAAGTCAGTATTGAGAAAGGCCTGTGAATGTTCAAGGTATTATGAGCATAACTTCCATCTTTCCCTGATACTATAGTTCGCAGAGTTCAACAAGGAAATAAAGTATTGTATTTGTTCACTCTGCCGACCTTTCTGTGACCTTTTCCGTTTGTTTTTTCTCTTTAATGAAGCGCAGATCCCACAACTGATCCGTGACCAGTCCCATGTCTGAGGGAATCGCTGTAAAAGTCAGTCCCAGCTGTTTTTATCTATTGTCTCTATTCTTAGCCCGAGGTGAGACTGGACCCCTGAGCTTCCTGTCTCCTGCTGTAGATTAGCCTGTCCTCTGTCTGTCTGGGCCTACAGTATATGAGTACATTGTGCGACTAGAGTTAAGGAGAGGGTAATGCCTCGCCTCCTCGGGGGTGGAAGAAATGAGAGAGGCAGACGGACATAAAAAAAATTGAGAGTAAACAACAGATGCTTTTGGAGTTTAGAAGCTAGTTAGTGAGTGTTTTCTTTAATGTGGGTCAAATTAGACAAATAACAATTCAACAGAGTCCTAATAACCTTAGCATTACAATCCAATCAAGCTGTGAATTTTCAAAGCCCGGAAAGGCAGATGGATATAGTAGATTGCTACGGTAGAAAGTGGGTGATACTGTGGCATGTAGTGTCTGAGGGGAAAATAAGCTGTTATGTGAATCTCCACCCACATTCTGTGCTTTTCACTAATGTGCACTTGTGACAATGGTGTTGTATGGTGATTGTGTATGTGTAACTTTCAGCTGCTGCACTGTTCCAAAACAAAGTTCTCCTCTGGGAGATTAATAAAGGAAAAACTGTCAAAACAAGGCAAAGATACCTAAAGGTTGGTAGTTCAGTCCCAGCTCTCACAGATGTTGTGTCCTTGGGGAAAGTCACTTCGCCTCTCCGTCTCTGCACTGATCTATGAATGGGTGAGTGGTTCCTTGATATAAAGTGCTTTGAGTGACCAATGGAGGTGGAAAAGGGCTAAAATGACACCATGTATCATTTCTCAAGCTTTAGGAAGGTCATCTTGTGTCATTTTTTAACAATACGTACACTGCGTATCTGAAGCCTGATGATTTCTAATGATGAAATGGACAACAACAAAGCCGAAAGGAT
The DNA here is from genome assembly GCF_951799975.1 of Gobius niger. Taxonomy (NCBI): domain Eukaryota; kingdom Metazoa; phylum Chordata; class Actinopteri; order Gobiiformes; family Gobiidae; genus Gobius; species Gobius niger. The sequence goes on along the minus strand of NC_136865.1, from coordinate 21,556,243 downwards.
GGGAGAAGAAAGCATCAGACCTGAGAAGCCTGAGGTCTGTGTTTGTGTGCGCTCCAAAGATGATAAAGAGTCAAAGACAGGCTGGACCCGCTCAGTCTGGTCCCAACATCTCACTTCCTGAGGTCCCCGGGGGCCTCACCCACCCCTGTCACTGGCCCTACATCCTTAGCCTCTGTACCTTCAAACGGAGCGACCTGAGACGCTGTGCGCTCTTTGGGAAAAAAAAACAGGAAACGGTTTATTTTCTTTTCAAAAGGTGCAACCACAGGACACACGCTGCTGCAATCGCTCAGAAGACCGACGGGGGAACGGTCAGTGCAATGTGCTGTTCCTGTGGATGGCTCTGGGGCAGAAGTGATCGACTCAAGGAGGCGCCCTGTCGGGGCTGAAAGGTCCAAAACAGGAAAGTACAGGCCACATACCCACAGGCTGGCATTTCCCATAAACCTAAAAGAATATGGTGACCACAAATAGCACCTTTCTCCTTAAGCCTTTTATAAACTATGAATGCTAATCACGGCCATTGAATTGTTTAAAGAGGGGGGTATTGTGCTTTTTCCAGGTATTTGTCAATAATCTCAGACACATCTATCTTACTCTTTGTTAGTTACACAATGCAATATTGATCTACAGCAACTGAAACCAAATATTCAGTAGTCTCACGTCCTGATCCCCCAGGCAATCTTCAAATAATGCCTTTACCTTGAATTTTGATGTGTTTATTTTGCCTTAAAGCTGCATAATACTCCATATACTTAATCTATTTTTTCGTGGGAAGCCGAGTGGCACGGTGGAGACAGTGGGCAGTGGGTCCCAAAACTGTACCACAGAGACACTGAGGGGAAGTGGAACAAACGGCGGTGTCACAGTGAAATACAGCTCTGCGCTCGACTCGAGGTCTATTCTTCACACATATCCTGGCCTTGTTTTTGTTACACTCTTGACAAACAGTGATCCTTGGGACGCACTGGAGACGGATGGACGCCCGGACACCTCCGCGTGCAGTTCCCACAGTCGATAACGGGGCAACAGAGGCCGGGTCTACATCACATCACAGCGTTTCTATTGTATTTCATAGCATTGTAACCCTTTATGTCACTCTGCGAGCTTTTCATCTGCATCTGTTTCTGTGATTGACGTACCTCCGATGGCGCTGCACCTGGACGTGATCTCCCACAGAACCAGAGCCATGGAGTACACGTCGGCCTGCTTAAAAGACTCGATGTTTTCCAAGTTGAGCCTGGACTCGAGCACCTCGGGCGCCATGTACCGGGCCGTTCCCACCTGAAGACACAAACACACAGTCACAAAGAAAACTTCAGTCAACATAACTCTTGACATCAGTGGACTTCACATCTTCTTTTATTCTATTCCAAACTACTTTTTCTCAAGACATCCTGTTTTCTTGCCGCTGTACCCTCAGTATTCTCAAAGACCACCTCTATACATGTCCTATTTCATTATGAGTTATGAATGCTGATGAACAACATGAGCGTAAGAACTATGTTTCTCAAACTGTGGTACAATTACCACTGGAGGAACATGGGCTGCTTCAAGTGGCTCATTAATTGGCTCCTCTCAGCTCCAGTCTTTGTTTAATTTATAGACAATTCTATTCATGTTTCTGTCTTCTTCATTTAGAACTACTTTAATTATAGTTTAGTCCTATTGCAGACCTGGTAGTGTCCTATTTTTGACAGGGTTTAGATTGTTGGTGGTACTTTGAAATTAAAATATCTTGCACAGGATATATTGGTGGTACTGAAAAGATGGCAAGATGGCTTGTGTCTGTATTTGCATTGATTAGGGTCAGATTGCAATGCATGGTTCTACTCTATTATATCGCTCACCCCTCTAAAGCTTTATTGCAGTGGTTCTCAACTGTCAGGACCAACCTTAATCCAAGGACGTGGAGCCACGACCCAAAAACGGAATTACATTTCTTATACATAGAGATGCACTAATCCAGCTTCTATGCTTCCAATACTGATACCGATGCTGGGGTTTTGAGTATCTGCCGATATCTGATATTAACCCTATGCCAAGAGACTTTCTTAAAGGTGGCTGCTTTAACCCCTTGAAGCCTGAATGTATTTCCAATGATATAAAAAATATATTATCAGTGTTTTTAGGTTAGGTTTAGGTTCATTAAACATTGACATAGCAGGAAAGAAAAACATTTTCAACCTGAATCATGTCAATTATAAAAGATGAGATAAGATAAAAGATATCTCATGTTTTTTTTTGTGTGTTTCTTGGCTGCATATGGTCTTCGGTGCCTGAGCTGGTATCCAATGGAGGGGGCCTGAGTTATGAAAGTGAGCAGAGGAGAGGAACTGTCCTTAAACATATTCTGTAGGGTCTGCCTAGTAATATTACTTCGCCTTGCAATATAGTTCCCAATATAGTATAGCCATATAGTTCCCCTTTTTATCCGCTTAGAAAATGAACATGTTTTTTGTGTCTTGTTTTGTGTTCAGGCTCACGTAATCACCATGTGGAAGAGCTTGTTCGCTTCTAACTTCACCTCCGTTTGGATCCATAGATGAGAAGAGGAGAGGCTAAATGCTAACGCTGTCTGTGCTCTGTTTATGTGACTGAGGGCACGTGTAAAAACCGACAGCTACATATCAACTCGTCTATGGTAAGGTGAGAACATATCTCAGTATTTAAAAATGGTGGCCTATTCCTTTAACAGATTTTCATAAACTAAAATACATGACCCAGCCTTGATTAGTTGCCGATAGCATTAGCATGCTCTGGCTGCATTTTGCGCAACGATCAAAGATATGTTTGTAGAGGTTAAAACCAACTCGCCGATTGAATTCTCCAGGTTCTAAGCTTTATGATTTTATACAACATGCTCATATTCACTGAGATTTAGATTTAGATTTAGTGAAAGTTGTTTTCAAAGCAGCGAGAGTCAAAACTGGTAAAAACTTGTATTCAGACGTTTCTATATATTTCTATATTTCTAGGAATGTACTCTGGAGAAGGCTTGCGACCCCCTGAAAATGGCTCTGTGGCCCACTTTTGGATCCCGACCCACTAGTTGAAAACCACATAGCCTACTTATTGTATGTAGGGCTTGATACATGTACATTTTGTTCTGGTTTGCAGTAATCAGGATCAAAGTCATTAGGCTCCATAAATTATTCTACGTAAAAGACTTCACAGCCAATAGTTTCCATATTTTTTTTCTTTACCTTGTTTCCTGCTTTTGATCTCACATTTGTTGTACCTTTTCACAGCTCCCTCATCATTATGCAACATTTTGCCAATCAGCCCCGTCTTACCTGTCCACTATTGGCCAGCTCATCCACAGACAGCGCACTGTCCAGCCTCAGGGCCAGGCCGAAGTCGCACAGGCAGCAGGTGAGGTCGCTCTTCACCAGGATGTTGGAGCTCTTGATGTCCCGGTGAGCAATGGGGATCTTGTTGCGCCCGCAGCTCGTGTGGTCGCTGTGGAGATGGGCCACTCCTTGGGCCAACGACCCGCCTAAAAGCCAAAGATCGGGCCAGCTAATCACGTGATGGGTGAGAAACTCTTGGAGATTCCCTTTCCCGTGATACGCCGTTATGATCCAATATTGTCTCTGCACTTTCCTCTCCTCGGCTGTCAAGAAATGCAGCACGTTTTCATGTCGCAAATCGGCGTCGGAAAATATGTCTTTTTCGTTTTTCCACGACCCGTACTCCTCGTATGGAAAGATTTTGATGGCGACCGTCTCAAATCCTTGCTCCTCACTCACAGATGAACCTTGCTTTAGCTTAGCCCTGTACACCTCGGCGAACCGGCCCTTCCCGACCAGGACGTCCAGCTCGATGGGCAGCAGTTCGGTGTTGTGGTTGAGGTTGTTGGCGTGCGTGGAGCTGCTGTCCGAGCCCTCGTCGTCGATCATGATGGCGCGGGCGTCAGAGAAGTCGAGGGGGGCGCCTTTTTTGCGTCGGGAGCTGGCGCGGCGCTGGCGGTAAACGCGGTAGAAGTAAAAGGAGGTGATGACGAAAACAGCCATGACCAGCAGAGGGACCAGGCTGACCAGGATCACGGCGACCACCTGGGAGCCTGCGGGAGGAGGGAGAACGTTACCAGGGGACTCTCAAAAAACACAATGGGTAATAACGGTGATGGACATTAAGGTTATAGAGAAGAGTCTAATATTCACAATAAATGTCTAACCCCCGCCTGAACCGACCACATGCTGTTCAGTTTAGCCTTACCCAAATCTAAAAGCTTCTTGAATAAAAGCGTCAAAACAGAGACAAACACGAGACAATCACAAAAAATGTGATTGAAACAGTGACAAAATAAGTGATGAAATAGTGAAAAAAATGTGACAAAAATGTGAGGAAAACACAACAAGAAAGCCACAGAAAAGTGACAAAAAAGTGACTAAAAAGACACAAAAAGTGACAACGAAGGGATAAGAAGTGACAAAAAGTGACAAAAAAATCCACAAAAAATCCACAAAAAATCCACAAAAAGGCACAAAATGGTACAAAATGTGACAAAAGAACAACAAAACGTGATAAAAAGCCACAAAACGGTCAAAAAGGCACAAAAAGTGACAAAAAAGCCACAAAAAAGTGACATAAAAGCCATAAAAAAGGCACAAAAAGTGACAAAAAACCACAACAAAAAAGTGGCAAAAAGTGACAAAAAAGCACAAAAAGTGACTACGAATGCATTAAAAGTGACAAAAAGTGACAAAAAATTCACAAAAAGTGACAAATAAGCCACAAAAAAGTGACAAAAAGCCACAAAAAAGTGACAAAACGCCACAAAAAAGAAACAAAAAGTGACAAAAACCCCCACAAAAAGCCACAAAAGCCACAAAAGAGCAACAGAAACGTGACAAAAACAAGTGAGTGGAGAAAATGCGCTCTGTGAAGGTGGGTGGGAAGATTAATAATGTTAATCCACTATTTGGCCTGGAGTAGAACAATATACACACAGCGGCAGAGGAACCTCACTGCGGTGGCTCGTGAGCCTCACACTGAGCTAAAATTAGGACCCAAACGGCCTGACCACATATTGTGTCTGTGTAAAGTCTATGTCTGACTCTCATGATGTGAGCCGTGGCGGGTTTGGGGGAACGTCGTGCACAGCTTTAGAAAGTTTACGGCTGTGGTTTGCATTTTAAAGCTTTGGAGAAGACCTATGAAATACATCTGTAGACACAACAAGCCAGACGGCATTATGTTTATTCATTTCTAAACGTAAACTCATAAAAGGCCAGTTTGTCTTGAGGGTGTCTTTTTATACCTCTAAACCTGTCTCTTCTGGCGCAAATAATCTGTATTTTAGCCTGCAGTCATTTTTTATTATGATTAGATCCTCGGATTTTGTCATTTAGAATCAGCCATTTAACCTCTTAACCCCCACCTGAACCGAACACATTTTCTCCAGCATCTAGAAAAAAAGTGTCAAAATAGCAACGAAAACAAGGATGAAAATACCACAAAAGAGCACACAATAAAACACAATAAACAAGCGACCAAAGCATGATGAAAAAGTGACGAAAAAGCGGAAAAAAAGAGCCACAAAAGAGTAACAGCAACACAATAAAAAAGACAAAAACATAACAAAAAAGCATAAAAAATCAAGGAAAAAAGCAATGAAGAAAGCAAAACTGACATAAGAAGCTTTTAAATTGGGGAAAAGCTGAGCTGCAGAAAATTGCTTGGTTAAGGCGGGGAGTAACAGGTTAAAATACATGACTTAGTATAGAAGAAACAATAACTATATATTTACATTCTCTATTAATACACAACAGACGCCGCAATGCCTGCAAACACAATACACCTCAAGGGGCTAAAATGGATCTCACTCTACCACAAGTATAAAAACAAGTACATCCCGTTTAACAAGAGCTGAACTCTCCTGAAAGAGGACCGTGTACTAGCGTTACCAGGCATCACTTTTATTTCGCTGTTTGGGATAAGTATATGATTTGCAAAACAGCGTCGTTTTGTATTGCTGTAAAAACAAGTGCGGGGCAGAGCAGCAGCAGCAGTCGAGCGCGCTCCAGCCCTCTCCTTCACTCTCCTTTTTTTCAAACAGGAAACCACATGTCTGAAATCCTCTCTGTGGCCCCAGACCGTGTTTTGATTTTTGTTAAAACAGAAGCAACAAACTCGACATGTGTCTGGACAGTTCGCCTCAGGCCTGGGACACTCAGGAGTAAGTTAGAATGTCTGAGTGATTTTCTAAAAAAAATGTGGAAAATCCAGACATAGGGGGGGCATTTAGGAAAACCACTGCAGACAGAAGATGTAGCTTGTGAGTAATGGAAAGGGGAAGAGGCAGAATCGCACACCTGTTATTTGAAGGAATGCAATTGCAGATGCACAACATTAGGGCTAATGTCAGTTCACTTTCTGACAGGATATTGCAAATGTCTGACACATTTAAAGAAACGCCATAATGCAGAAATATTTGCATACATCAAAGGAAGTGCAAATAAAATCTTCCCCTTGAATTCACTGGAATTTCACCTTCATTTGGGTTGTTTCATTCCTGACTTTAACCTCTTACCGCCTAAAGGAGCTATACCTAATTTTGAACCTTTTTATTCGTCGAAAAATAATATGGCACAAATGTCACGCACCAGGTTGATTTTTTCACAATGTCTACTTTTACAACATACTTTTATGGGGCAAAAATAATTTTACCATACAAAAAGAAAAAAGGTATAGGTATAGCTCCTTCAATAGAGCGCATTTTCTCCAGTTCGGCTTTACCCAAATCCCAAAGTGTCAAAATAGTGACAAAAACGAGACGTAAATGAGGAAAAAGCAAACAAAGCAGGTTACAAAAATGCAACAAAAACACAGCGAAACAGGCGACAAGAAGTGATGAAAAAGTAAAACTTTTTTTTTTACAAAAAAGCCTTGAAGAAGTGATGAAAAAGCATCAAAGACTGACAAGAAGGCAAAAAAAACCGGCAACAACAAAACAACAAAAAACATGACAAAAAAAAGTGACCATAGCAAAAAGCTTAGATCCATTTTGTAGGTCTTAGCTTTCAAATGAGGCGTTTCACTGGCCTATAGTCTGTGAGCTCCAGTCGAGAAGCTTTGAGATTTGGGTAATGCCAAACTGGAGATAATGTGCTCGGTTCAGGTGGGGGTTAAGAGGTTAACCAAAACTGAAACTGGCCTTTTCTCGATGCTGCTGTCTGTAAAAATGGTCACAGTGAAGGCATCCTACATAAACCAGATGAATGCCTTCAAGCAAAGAAGTATTGGTTTGACGTGTAGAAAAGAAAAACACAAAGCACTTTATTTTCAGAAACAATGGATAAAACTTTCAAAATTTGTGCCACTTTTTCCTCAAATATGCCAAATACCAGCTTCACTCAACTGCATTAACCACCGAGTCGCCTCCCTCACATTCCCCACAGCGAAGGAGCATGCAGTATTTCCATGACGTGATCTCCACTCCACAGATGCTTTTCATTTGGCTCCAGAGCAGAGCCAGGGACAGGTCTAGGAAGTGTATAGCTCTGTGTTATTGTTGTAGTCAAAATATACACAAGGGAGTCCACAGCCAACTCCGTAACTGGACTCTGCTACTACATGAGCGGCCGTGTCCAAAAGCTGTGAGCAATCGCGGATCTGGCAGGAGTGAGCGGGCGCACACATGCTGCCGTTCATGTGTGAAAGGCTAACACGACAACATGACAGTAAATGGTCTAATGAAATGTGGGGTGATGTAACCGCTGTGATGTGGCGCAGATGTGGTGACTGCACAGGCTGTTTGTTCAAGGGGTTAATGAAGTGTTTACTACGTTACATGGTAATGAATTAAGCGGCAACACTTTTTAAAGCATTTAGCGCTAAAAGTGTAGTTGTAACTTGGTATGTGTTTGTATATTCATATTCACTTGTGCTTCAGAATAATCCTTCTCTGCATCAAAGGGCGGAAGCTTCAGATCAACAGCCTTTCCTGCTCATTTCTGTATTAAGGGATATTTCATGCCGTTTCCTTTAAAGGAATAGGCCACCGTTTTTACATACTGAGATATGTTCTTACCTTAGCTTTGACGAGTTCTTTTGTACCTGTCTGGTCTTCACCCGTGCCTTCAATCACGTAAACACAGCGCAGACGGCGTTAGCATTTAGCCTCTCCCTCTCTCCACTATAGCTCCAAAACAGGTCTAGATAGAAGCTACCAAGCTCTTCCACGTTTTCCCTATTTAACAATGGTTACGTGAAGTGTTACACTACAAAGTATAATAAACAAAATGAAACAATGTGGATTTTCTAAGCGGATAAAAGGGCGAACTATAATGTAAGGCGTAGTAATACCAGTAGTAGTTTGGCATCCGCACAGTAAAGTGAAGATTACTGCGCGGATTTCGAACTACTCCTGGTATTATTACGCCTTACAATATATTATATATATATATATATATATATATATATATATATATAAATATATATAATATTAATTTTGTGTAATTATACTTTGTAGTGGAACACTTCACGTAACCATATTTAAATAGGGAAAACGTGGAAGAGCTTGGTAGCTTCTATCTTGACCTGTTTTGGAGCTATAGTGGAGAGAGGGAGAGGCTAAATGCTAACGCCGTCTGCGCAGTGAACTCGTCAAAGCTCAGGTAAGAACATATCTCAGTATGTAAAAACGGTGGCCTATTCCTTTAAAGCAGTACTAAGTAACTTGTTTACCTTAATAAATCCTTTTCGTAGTCCCTCTGGGGGTAATTCAAGTATTAATGGGATGATTGGGGGTCTTTCATCTCCCCTGGTGTCTCTGGCCAGAAAACCACAATTGCAACTTCGCTGCCTACGGGGACGGAGCCACCAATACACCAATACACTAATGCAATCACGAAGACAGGTTAATGGGCAAAGCTTAATGAGGGCTAGCGCCACTTAAACAGCATTTACAGCCAAGTTTGAGTGAAAAAAATTATCTCCATTGTGTAATTGAATGTACAATATCCCTCTCTCCCTTTGTCTTTTCTATCAGTGTATTATTTACTCTCACGGACAATTAATGAGTAAAAAATACACAACATGCTACGACACCTGCAGTGGCGCTTATGGCCTCTAGGGGCATGAGTTAATTAGTTCTGCTTTAAAATAATGTGCTTGGGAAAGTAAGAACTACCCTTTTCAGGATCCTGTATGGTGCTTGGAGTGCCCTCTGCTGGCAACAAGGGGAATAATGCCTGCTTGCTGTAGTATAAAAGGAGAAAATACTCAAATCAACAGGATAACCACAGTTCCAGTTATGTTCTTGATGATTGATGAATCTTGCAACACGATTAAAAGCTCATAAAGTACATTGTCTGTGATATGTGACCTTTAAACGGCCCAAAGAGCCTTCATATCCCAGTGTCCTTCCTGACTTACTGCCATTGAAGAAAACCCGCTCGTTGCACTCCTCCTCGGTGCAGGAGCAGATGAAGAAGTCCGAGCCCATGCCCTTCCTCTCCCTCATCTCACACTTGCTGTTGTTGTAGTCGTCGAGCCGCAGCCCGTGAAGCTTCAGCTCCGGGTTGTGGCAGATCGTGTCAAACGTCACATTGTCCTTGTTCTTCCTCCTGAGAAAACACGAATAGGATTAAAACAACTGGTTTGTTCTGTATAATGATGCGACAGAGGAAACTTCAGATGTGCAAATCTTGCACCTCAGGTCTCTCGTGGAATCAAAGCGGGTCTGCAAACTCAATATATTTGTCAGATTGAGCGACATACATTCTCAAGAACAACTAAAACGAAATGTTGAGTAGCCAAGTGAATATTGTTTTCATATAGCCCAGAGGTAGGCAAGTTTGCTGCATGGTGGGACGATTTTGGGGGGCAATTGTTGCCTCAAGAAAAAGTGTCACTTTCAACAAATGCCAGTTGTACGTCATATATGACATATATGTGGCTGTTCTGCTAAGAAATGTAAAGGAATTGACTGTATGTTTCACATTTTTGAGTAGTTTAACCTCTTGCCCCCCGCCATAACCGAGCGCATTTTCCCCAGTTTGGCTTTGCCCAAAGCTAAAAGCTTCTCAACTGGAGGTAAGACCTACAAACCTGATTGTAACTTTTTTGTTGCGTTGCTGCCATTTTTTTCACACTTTTGTCGTGTATTTTTGTATTTTTTTGGGTTTGGGTTTTTTGTTGTGTTTCTGTTGCTCTTACGTTTTTTTCATTACTTTTTGCTCACTCTTTTGACGCTTTCTTGTCGAGTTTTCACCCTAATTTTCGTTGTTATATATTCTCAAAATCATCTTGAGGGCCAGAGCTTCTATGCTGGAGGGCCGGATTTGGCCCCCGGGCCTGACGTTGCCCATTCTTTATCGAGCTAGTTCTTAATTTTTCTTTTCGCACTTCCTTTAGACTATATTATAAGCAATTTCTTTTATCCACATATAGGGAATTCACGGTCTCTTCTGGGAACCTCTGGGTACCTCACGATTCGACACGATATGTGGTACATGGCTCACGATAATGATAGCCTTACGATATGCATATTAATGATGCGGGTCATTAATATGCATGACGTCATTAAGAGTATCGATATCGGAATAAAAAGTATCTGTATCGTATCGTCCCACAAAATATCACAACATATCACAAAATTGATACATTGCCACACCCCTATTCTCTATGCTGAAGGTTTGCCAATCCTTCTGACTGCTCATACCATCAAACTCCTAGGGTCTCCAATGTGACATTCTTCAATATTCTATTCACTATCCCTCCTCAGAACACGACCGAACTCTGACTCTGACTTTACCTCCAAACATCTCCCTGGCGAGCAAAACCATGGCATCTTCAGTTCTGCCTCCTGGAATTCAGCGGCAGAAATAACATCCTATGATTCTCGTGATAAACTGCAGTCCCTATATTTGCCACATTAAGACGCCCATGCCCCCTGCAGAATGTAAATAGCGATAACAGCATGACTTCCAGTTCCCATTACAAACAGGATACGAGGAAAAGGCCTGAACGTGCACAAACGGTCATGTAAATGGGACGTCCCGCTGTGCTCTGCCGATACCAGCAGCATGTTAAAAGAGGCGCTGCTGCAGCTGCGCTATCGGCTTTCTGCAAGCCTCAGCTTCTGACAGCGGCACTATACACTGTACATCTCTGATATAACAAGAGGTGGTAGCTCTCCACGCCAGTTAAATATGCGACCTGCTGCTGCGTCTTAAGTGGAGCAGTGAGTGACAGGTGGGGAAAGGCCATACAGGAGAAAACTGAGCTTTAGGGAGATAATCATGATCGTACAGAGGGTGACTCCAGTTCTCCAGTTTGTTAGCAGCCCTTTGTAAATATTGTTCTTCATGAGTCATAGTTTTATCTTGTTACACAGTATGAGCACACAAACCACTTGCGCTATACAGGAAACACATTTCCAAGACATTTCCTATGACTGTGACTCAGTGAGCGCTTACCAGATCGCGACACAGACGTCGGTGTCGTTGGGGCAGATGGAGGTGATCTCGCAGTCCACGTTGCAGCTGCCTTTGCCGTTACACCTCGTCTGACGCACATCGCAGAACTTACACAGGCGCTTGATCTTCATTATGGAGCTCTCTGCGAGAAAGAAGAAGGTCAAAGTTTCATGTGAAGAAAGCAAGACAGCCAACATACACACACAAGCATTATTTCTCATCAAAAAAAAAAAGAGGAGAATGTAAGATTTCTTTTAAAATGCATTTTAACCTCTTGAACCCCGCCTTAACCAAGTGCATTTTCTCCAGTTCAGCTTTACCCAAATCTAAAAGCTCACTGCTTATAGGGCAGTGTAACACCTCATTTGAAAGCTAAGACCTATAAAACTCATTTAAACTGATCTTTTTCCTTGCTTTTTTGTCACTTTGTTGCCACTTTTCTGTTGCTCTTTTGTGGCATTTTGTCACTTTTTTGTCACCTTTTGTAGCGTTTTCATCCTTGTTTTTGTCTCATTATTATCGCTATTATGACGCTAGTTTTTTCAAGAAGCTTTTAAAGCAAACCTAGAGGCCATAAACGCCACTGCAGGTGTCGTAGCATGTTGCAATTTTTTAATTGTTTTTTAATTGTCTGTTAGAGTAAATACTACACTGACAGAAAAGACAAAGGGAGAAAGGGATATTGTACATCCAGTTACACAATTCACTCAAACTTGGCTGTAAATACTGTTTAAGTGGCGCTAGCCCGCACCTAGCTTTGCCCGTTAGCCTGCTAGCTTCTTCTACGTGATCTTATTAGTGTGTATTGGTGGCTCCGACCCGGAGGCAGGAAAGTTGCAATTGTGGTTTTCTGACCAGGGAGAGATGAGAGACCCCCCAATCATCCCATTAATACTCGTATTACCCTCAGAAGGACTTATTATGGTAAAAAAGTTACTTTAAATTTGGGCAAAGCTAAACTGGAGAAAATGTGCTCAGTTCAGGTAAGGGGTTAAGGCGTTAAAATGAATGCAAACCGACTCAAAATGACAAAAAAGGCGCTAATAAGCATGTCTACAAAGTAAGACGTCAAAATGAACCATCTGCACAATGTGGAGTCATGTCATCAATAAATAACGCACCACACTGAAGTTGTAGCTGAAGCTGAGGTGTACTTCCTGAGTTTTGTTTTTCATAGACCCAAATGGCACCATGCTGTTTTTTTTTTTTAGCATCAGCAGTAAACAGAAGTCACAACTAGAGTATTTTATTTCCCACAAACACATAAAATGAGTGCACAAAGAGGAGGAAGACACAACATGCAAGCTGCCGGCTCACTCTGTAACACACACAAACCGGCTGCATCCTGCTGGGAGGAAGACGTTTTGGATAGACCCTATGATATAATGCAAGGGAAAAAGCGCTATGAGTTAAAAGGGTGTTACTGACAATCGAGTAGCTCTACAGGAAATGAGGCTTGAATGTTTATTGTACTATGGGGACAGTATAGAGAATTACAATCACAAACCTGGCTAACACTCAATCTGTTGCAACAAAGACAATTAATACTACCACCACAATGTGATGCAATAACTTTACGCAATGGTTTTGTTGTTGCCTGTTTTTTTTTTAGGAAATAAAAAGTCCACAGCAAACAGACTACTGTAGTTTAAATCTCTAATAACAACAGAATTATTGTCTTAGTTTAGCCGTTTCTGATTTTTCCCCTTACATGTTTATGTTCCCGGATGTGTTCAAAATGTGCACTGGAACTGGATCTTGATTTAGTTAGTTAGCAATAGAAATAATAATCAAAGCTTGAGCTAGGTCTTAACGCGGTTCCTCTCGTCACCTGACTTTCTGCTGCTGTGGAGGGAAGTGCAAGTGAAAGCAGACGGTGTGAGGAGTCTGTCTGAATGTTTGTCTTCGCAGCAACTTGAGGAAAAGGCTGCAGTGTGCTCTTAACCTCTGCACAATCATCCAGTGTGTGGCTGCAGCAGGGCGGGTCAGGCCTGTGGAGCCCAGGGGCAGAGCACTGGGAGGGGCTGAAGAGTGAGGGGAGAGGTGTGATACTTAAATCAGTCATCGAAGACAAAGAGTAGATCAAGAGTAAGGATGTAATGCGCCCATAGGGAGTAGGCCAGCTGGCTAGCATGGCCATAGACTAACCTTTGCTAAATAACAAGCATTGCAGAGCAGGTTGCTACAAGAAAATTCATCAAAAATGCAATGCTTTTATAGAATCAGAATTTTACATTAATACATTTTTTTCGTAGTCCCTCTGGGGGTAATACAAGTGTTAATGGGATGGTTGTGGGGTCTTTCATCTCCCCCGATGTCTCTGGCCATAAAATTACACTTGCAGCTTTCCCTACACCGGGTCGGAGACCCCAATACACACCAATGGAATCACGAAGAAGAAGCTAACAGGCTAGCGGCCAAAGCTAACTGTGGGCTAGCACCACTTCAGCAGTATTACATCCAAGCTTGAGTGAAAAAAAATATCCCTATTGTGTAACTGGATGTACAATATCTCTCTCTCCCTTTGTCTTTTCTGTCAGCGTAGTTTTTAATCTCAAGGACAATTAATGAGTAAAAAACCCTAACATGCTACGACAACTGCAGTGGCGCTTATGGCCTCTAGGGGCATGAGTTGCTTAGTTCTGCTTTAATGTACAGTAATGGGATGCACCAGGAAGCTGTTTTCACGACTCAATCCCAAGCTCTAGTCATGCTTCTCATTGGTCAGTTTACACAGGCATGGCACTGCTACTGAAACTGGACTGGTTTACGAACCTTTGTGAGTGAACTTGGTTTGTTTTTGCGAATGAAATTAATGAAATCTGTAATTAATTAAAAAAGTACAGTGCTGTGTACCCAGTAATATCATTGGTGGTCACACAGTAGTGGCAAATGTAGTGGTCTTGCTGTACAACTAAATCTGCAGTCTCCAACAAAAAAGCAACAAAAAACATTGGAGAGCTACTTATGCTTCAAAGACACTTGTGTAAAATCGGACCAATGTGGAGTCAAAGGCCACCATTTTTAAATACTGAGATATGTTCTTACCTCAACTTAGACGAGTTATGTAGCTGTCTGGTCTTTGTGCGTGCTCTCAGTCATGTAAACAGAGCTGAGACGGCATTAGCATATAGCCCTTTTATAGCATAAAGGGGAACTATATAGCAAGGCCTAGTACCAACACTACTCCTTGTAATATAGTTCCCCTTTTTATCTGCTATGAAAATCGACATGTTAAATTGTGTGTGACTAAACTTGGAGGCTCATGTAACCATATTTAAATAGGGAAAACGTGGAAGAGCTTAGTTGCTTATAACTTCACCTTCGTTTGGCCCCATAGAGGAGAGATGATATTTTAAGGAAATTTACTTGAGTTCTGTCCTTATACTTAACTATATATTGACCCAAAGGTTCATTGATTGTGTTCAGCATGCAGAACAAAAAGAATGTATCCAAAATGTGAGCCATCAAGCGTATGTAGAAATGCATAAAGTCTTTGGCGAGCTTCCTAGATAGGGCTGGAGAGCTATAGATTGGAGATCCCTGATTTAAACAAATAAATACTTTTTTTACTGGAAATGTCCACACACAATAATTAATTACAGCAAAACGACAAGCTCCATCGAAGCAGTAGCTAATAAAACAACACAGACAATGATGTATGAATGGAATTTTCTCTTTGCATATGGTGTCTATTGGTGTAGAAGATTTGAAATAAAGATCTGTTGCCACTGGTCTCTGAAAAAACGCAACACACCATTTCTCACCAATGTACATGCAAACCTATAGACTACACTGGAGCGCACTGTACCCGGCTCGAAGCTAAACAGTGCAGTGCAACATAAACATGCCCCAAATGTTTGAGGGTGTTTGCGTAAATAAACATTTGTGGATGGTCCTACACAGTACTGATGGCGATGGCTCTGCTGCAGTAATTATATCATTAAAACAAACTCCTCTCAAGGAGCTTGTCATTTGGAGCCAGGAGGCGGGACGTGCTGTGGGTGAATGGGTGTAATTGTCACTCAGGGCGATGGGTAATTGCAGAGAGAGGAGGGTAGGATTAGGAACAGCCAAAGCCACTTGGAGCCACTGGGACTGAGATAGAGGCACATTAAGTGGTACAGGAGTCTTCTATGGGGCGGATTGACGTGACAGGAATGTGCCAGATTGCAATAGGAGTACATAGACTGTATATAATCACAGTAGATGCCAAATCCTAATAGTTCAGCATGAAAGAGATGGATTACATTGCTCATGCTAATAAAGGCTCCAGGAAGTAGAGCACACAGCTAATAAGTGATGGCCAAATTCCTGGCATTTCTAGCATGTCTAACAGCGAAATGTTTGAAGTCTGGGGTAAAATGGGTACATACTGGCAGGTTGCTGTACACTGCTAATGGAAGAGAATAGATTATTGAATGTTATTTACTTATCAAGGAAGATTATTGAGGTACTGCTAGTGAACTGTACTGTACTGCTCGCTCATAGCCCAGAGAATCACCGTATTTATTTGTTTATTATTTGGATCTGGCATAATCTTGACAGCTACTCTTCCTGTTCTTTATGCAATTAACATATCAAGAAAAAAGCAATTGCAATACATACATTTAGAGCTGACATGTCACAAATGCATATTCATAACAACAAAACTAACACAGAGACGCCAGCAAAGATCCAGGGAGCATAGATTCTTTTCAGAGGTTTCTTAAAAGTAGGTTTTGCAGAAGCTTTGGTGACAGAAAGAGGCAATCTGCTCCACATAGTTAAAGCTCTGAACATCACAGATTTACAAACTGTCTCAGTTCTGGGTCTGGGACGGGTTAAACAACCCTGAGTGGCTTGTCTGGTGAAATAACTGTGCTAATCTCTCACATAGCCAACTGTAAACGGCCAAACAAATGTGCTAGAGAATTCATTCATCACTTACCTGCCTGGGCCTAATCACTCCGCCTACTACTACCAATACTACAAGCCTCCTACAATAAGCAAGTGCACAACTGACGAATACTAATTGTCCTGTCAACTTGGATATCATTCATAGGCCTATTTGAACATATTAAAGGAATAGTCCACTGTTTTTCCATGCTGAGATATGAACTTACCTTAGCACTTCGACATCCACGCAGTAATATTTTCACATTACTACGCAGACGTCGAAGTGCTCCTAAGGTATTATTACGCCATACAATATAGCACACCCTTTTTATCCGCTTACAAAATTGACATGTTTAATTTTGTGTGACTACACTTGGATCATGTAAATACTCACGTAACCGTATTTAAATAGGGAAAATGTGGAAGAGCTTGGTCGCTTCTAACTTCACCCCCGTTTGGCCCAATAGAGGAGAGGAGGAGAGGCTAAATGCTAACAACATCTTGCACAGAAAGACCAGACAGGTACGAATCAACTCGTCTAAGCTCAGGTAAAAACATATCTCAGTATGGAAAAACAGTGGCCTATTCTTTTAAAAGGCGAGAATTTGTCTTTCTTGAAATTTGTAAAAAAAATAAAAAAATAAAAAAAAGAAGCCTGATAGGCCTACGATTTCTGCCCCACACAGTATTAGGAGGTTAATAGCTACTGATTAACAGGACATAAAAAAAAAAGTCCTCTGCTATTCCTCCTGTCTGTCTCTCCATTCTCCAAACACATAGTTATTTTGCCTGATTGAAGCAAAATTTTAAGTTTGCTATATTGTGGGAGACAAACATCGCGATAAACGATATTATTGTGGACCGCCTGATGCCACTGAAACTTTAAAAAAATGGAAATCTTAGTAATCCCTTGTTCTAAAAGAAAAAAAAAAGTATAATATCTATTATAACACACAAAATACTGAGGTAATAATGTTAATTAAAAATAGGGTAAGGAAAAATGTAAATAAATGAGCTGACGATAAACATTGAGCCTAATAGATTGTCTATAGGACGATAAGGCGTCATAGTAATTGTATTGACAGGCCGAACCATGACTTTTCAATAGCTACACCTTATAAGAGTCCAGGAAAATGCCATCCACATTGATCCATAGCTTGAAACGTCCCTACGTACAGACTTTCATCAGGAGTCTGCGTTTCCACACACTTCACAGCGGTGCGCATTACGCTCCAGCGCTAAGCCGTGACCCGTGAGACAGTCAGGAAAAACTTTGATACCGGGTTACTAAGGCGAGTCCAAAATCGTTCACTTACCGCTTTGCCCGAGCAGATAACAACTAAAGAGTATCGTCCCCCACCAAAAAGCGGAAAAGCGCAGTATCTCCATTTATAATCGCGCAGTCCAGTCGTCTGTCTCATGAATTTGCCTTGAAGCCCTGTCAGCGGTGAATGTATCCACGGACTGGTTTCCACGCTCCTGCGCCTGTTGCTCCTCCAAACGCCTTCAACAACTCACAAGCTGGAGCAGCCCTGTGTGACTCAGGGTAGGAGCACTCTTTATGAAACAGGAAATCTTCTGAGGGGTTGGACTTTTTTTTTTTCCTCCCGTTTTCTTCTTCTTCTTCTACTTCTCCTTAGTCATATGCTCATGTGGCTCCCAAACGTGTTATTAAGAGACAGAGCGAGACTTGAAATGACATGTTCCAGATTAAGAATAGCTGTAGCCTGAAGCCTGTAGATTTGAGGTATGCAAAGTAAAGCTGGAGTAAGAAGAAACTAAATGCAAACATAAGTTAATTAAAACAACACTTGACAAGCAAGACAACTTTTTGTTATTTTGATGTAGTTAGGTATTTTTCACATTACTCACATTTCACAATAAATGTTTTAGAAACTCCGCAGAAGTTGTCTTTGGCTTATAAACAGTAAGTGGCTATACATCACTATATGGCACATGTGTCAAGGTCAAGGCCGAAAGATGATTTTATGTGGCCCTTTGAGGGGCAAGTCTCTCGCCCATTCCTGTGTGGAGTTATGTTTTTTATAAAGAAATAACTAGTTTGCTCACTCCAGCCACTAGGGGGCAGCTTACATTTTTTTTTAAAAAGGAAAGAATCCCACACGTGTCCAGCAGAGGGCACTGATATAATAAGAGATCAGGATATAAACAGCACATTATGGCCACGTGGTAAATCTGGTAAAGTCTGCTACAGGGCGGCTGTGGCTACAATAGTTATTTACTGCCATCAAGTGTGGAGTCAATGAATAATGACTTTATGTAGCACTTTGAGAAACATGTGACACAGGCTGATGATATTATATTTATCGGTGTGGACTTTTATTGTACAATGTTTTGCCCTTAGGCTTTTAATGTGGCATTGTTTGTTTGTTCCGTTTTTTATATTGTGTCTTTTTACTTGTTTTACATATCGCACTTTGAGCTCTTTGCACATTTTTTTCCAATGTGGTTTTTCAAACTGCAAATGGCCAATAAATGAATCTGAAGAACAATAAGTGTAAGCCGTTATTTATGAGGCCACAGTACTTTACAATATATGCGGCCCTCGACCCAAACGACTACGACACCTCTGCTATATGGTGAAAAAATGCAATTTAAAATTCAACTCATTTATGTTTTAGTATTATAGACCTGATACGACAAAAAAGTTCATCCTTAATAAAAATAAGAATGGTAAAATAATAGAATCAATTATCTGTTAAATGAAACAAAATAATGAATTGAATACTCAAGTGTTTCTTCTAAATGACTCACATAACAAGATATTTATTCAAAAATTTGTCAAGGGAAAGTAATTTTATTATACCCATTTCATATTCACAATTGTATATGGTTTTCTATCTCTTTGAAGTTCAGTGTTATGTATATTTGCTGTAACATAAGAGTCTGTGGGTTTGTCCCCTTGTCCCCAGGCAGACTCTGTTAATCAGAATGACATCAGCCGCAGTAAGAGTCACTCTGTAATCTCTCTTCAATGACTCTAAACAGGATTAAGTCTCTCAAACACTACATTTTAAATTGCCCAAAGCTCAGGCCCCAGCGGAGCATGTGTTTTCACTCCAGAGCCGGGCAGTGATGTCACGCTGCACTGGTGACCCACGACTATGGTATGCTATTGGCTAAACTCTGTGTGTCACTCACACCTTTGACTTTTTAGGATTCAGTGAGTGCTCCTTAGAGATTGTTAATGTTAAATCATTTTAAGATAAAATGTAAGGAATAAGAACAACATAAAGAAAAAAATAAAATAAAACCCCTTTTCAATAAACTGTAAAATTGTTATGATAACGGGAGACTGAATGTAAAATGATCTGTGTTTTCGAAAATAAAATGTGCCAAAAGGCCATACATTACAATAAAAATGTAATAGTCAAATAAAACTTTTTCCCATGATCAAGTGGAGAACTGTGCCCCAATATTGACTTAGAGAGATTCTTGGCTGAGTTTCCCAGAATGAGTCATGAGTCAAGTCTGTGTGAAAAATGTGAGTTAATGTGTTATCAGTGGGAAAGTCACGCACTTCACGTAGACTTGCGCAAGGATTTTATTTTATTGTGGAGCTAATTCGTAGGGAACAGACAGTCTAACCTGTTTTTTTTCTCTCTATTTCAGTAAAGCAGTGGACAGTGGACCACAAGAGGGAGACCCCACAGCGTCCTGAGCCTAAAATGAACTGCCCTAAGCCATAGGGGCAAAACATCCGGCTGAAGCTGACCACAACATCAAAACACTTTCTAACTGTATCTAATCGGCTTAACCCCGACGAGGCGCACACTGCTTACTCCCTGTGGTGTCAGGAGCAAAATAAAGGTAAGCCTAAGTTTACAGCCTATTTTTTTTTTTTTGTAACAATTTTCTACATAGTCAAGTTTAGCTTCAAAAATGTAGAAAGTTGTATCGGAAAGGGCATTTGGTGTCAAATCAATGTCAGCACAACGAGATATACAGTGAAAGTTTCCAAAAGTGTGAAAAACTTGTATACAGCGGGTGCTTTACCAAGACGCCAGCAATACAGAAAAGCAGAAGGGTAACTGACTGGTGATGTCAGGTGTTAAATGTGCTCAAAAAGTATCCAAAGCACTCCGTGGTATCAAAAATTAAAAGTCCTTTATTACAACATGGACAAAGGCTTTAAAAAACCCAACGCGTTTCGACAAACTTGTCTTCATCTGGGCAACTTTGTGAAGCAACAGCTGTGCATCACGTGACCCTCTAGAATAAGAGAACAGTTACATGCATGGACATGAAGTGATCACATTTAACATGTAAAAGATTTTTCAAAGCACAACATGACCGCAAACATAGACGCTGCATGAGCGCTCAGGTGAAAACAACCAGTGAGAATGACACATTTATCATCATGATCCCATCAGGACCCAAAATGAACACATAAAGAACAGACTGAGAGACCTCAAGAACAAATGGTCACTACGAAGGCGGCAGTCAAAGGGGGAGAAATCTATCTCCTCATTAAGGCCAGAGTGGCTAGATTATACACTAGAGAGACAACTAGATATACAGTAATGAGATGCAAACAGTGTGCAGCGCAGATGATCTTCATAGTGTCACCTGATATGAGTTAGAAATGATTCTTTGGAAACCACAAAACATTTTGCTTGCTTTATGGTTAATTCTACATGCAGCAAATCAAATTTGTGTTACTCTGAAACCCTTGATGAAAAAAATCAAACAAAACAATAACCACTATGTACAGAACAATATCAAAAATATATGTTCACAATAAGGGGCAAATAACGAATGATACAACAGTGGTCCCTCCCTAAGCTTCTTCCTCTTACAGAACCTGCCATACTTACCATGAACCGGGGGTGCTGGTGCTTATATCCTGTTTCTGTGGCTTGGACAGCCCCTCACTCTTCAATACCAGTCAGTGCAAGAGCGGGACCGTCGATACTGTGTATTCTCTTTCTCTCAGGACACGGATAGTGTTGAACACACAGTGGGATAAATGAAGCTTGCAGTTTGTCCGGTAATAGCGTCATAAGGATGAAGCATAAATGCTGAAGTACATGAGGCAGCGCGATGTAAAGGAAGAGATGAGAAGACACTGTAAATGGGAAGCAGTGGCTTTTTTTGCGCTCTTGCAGCACACCACACCGCTTGTGTTATTTTCATGAGTGACGCCCTCTAGCCATTGGCCAAGCACTGACACTGCAGGTGTGTGCATGCAAGATACCATCCTCATTTGGACCAATGCTATTGTTGCGCCATGCGGAGGATTGGGCCCTGAGGGTTCAATTTAATCTCAATTTATATAACGCGTTTCCTCCTCCAGTTGACACTCAAATGCTGTTACACCCTCTAACCACTCATCTATTTACATCCATAATAATAGAACAAAGTGTACAGGACCTCAATTTGTTAATGCACGACGTGTGGTTCAAACTCCGTAGAAAGGTCTGGTTCTGGTTCTTATTGAGTGGTGTCAGAAAGAACAGTGCAACACAGTGACTTAAGACTGCCTGACTGTTGGACGCACCCAGCTTTTCCCCCCCCAGTTCTTGTTTACTATTTCTTGCAGCATGACTTTATTCACTTGTTACTTATATAGCTCCCCTTGGCACAACTTCCTCGCCATGCCTTTTTGAATGATATTTTTTCCAGCCTATTGCACAAACGCCGATAAACACGCATGGGCCAAACATCCTGAGTGGTATTATTGTGGAGAGCAGGTGCCTGGCATTGGCTCTGGTCGAGTGGAAAGGCAAACAGAGAGAGGGGGGGGGCTGATGACAACTCTCTGGACGAGTGCCTTGAGAAAACACGGACAGCAAACAGGAGCAGCGTGCAGCACATTGCAAAACACCCCAGCGACTTACCTCTGCTTCTGTGGATGAATGATCTAAATGTATGTTACGTAAGTCATAATACTACGATCACTACCCCCCCGCCTTACACTATTATTACCTGTCTTTGGTTCATCACACTTTAAAGGAGCCTGTCTCATTCTGTCTCCAGAGCAAAAAAGGTGGATTCCCTCTGTTGTTTATGTGCATAGCTCTTATAAGATTATCCTCCCTCAGACTTTGTATCCAACTGGAGCGATGCCAGAGAAAACACAAGAGTTAGAGCGTCCCAAGACTTTTCTGATTAAAGAAGATAGTAAAACATGTGTAGAGCAAACGCATTTACACAAATAAAGACAGCTGACGCCCGGGAACACGTTCAAAGCAGATTTATAACACTCAGCAGGAAATGATGGCTTTATCCTTTAGGAAAAAAAAAGAACATGCCAGTAATGAGAAGAAACCCAAAGAGATGCAGATTTGAAATGAGTCCATCATTGCTCTGGGCGTGAAGGGCAACTCGAATTATAGGATCCCTTGGCCAGAGCGGCTAGATTAAATGCTACTAATACAAATTGCAAAAAGAAAAAAAGTCATAATGGAAACCACCTCCGCACGGCGCACTATATACATCATTCATATTGTAGAAAGAAAAATAGAAGCAGTAATTCCTCGGCTCAGAATCTCATGTTAAGCGCAATACTGTTGAACAACGTCAGATGTGATGATCTATTGAGGTGGATGTTTGGGAAAGCAGATTGATTTTATTGCCCTTTCGTAGCATTGAATAGTTTTCGCCTTCAGTATTGTGATTATGTTACTGTAACTGATATGTTTTAAGTGCCAACGTTTATTCCAGTGTGTGAAGTGGAAATGTGAGTCACCATCTTGGCTCCGGAGCTGACATTGTGGTGCAGATACCGGGGCATTTGCCGCAAACACCACACAATGAACTGGCAAAGTTTTCTGGTGGCCGCTGTAAAACTGAAGGAAGTTGTGACAGGCGGCCGTTACTAATCCCAGCGGAAGAGAAAGTTTATCAAGGGTCATAAGCTTTGTCATTTGGCATTGCTCTGTGCCATGGATGGTGTCACAAAACTAAAGATGAACCTCACATTTTTCATGTTTTTTTTTCTTCTGTGCTTTTTAGTATATCATATTCTGTCATATTGTTTTTCTTTGATAATACAGAAGTGTGGGGAGGTGCTTTCCTTTTAAAAAACTGAAAACAAATGCACCAAAACCAGTAACACAGGCCATCAAGATCATATAGAGGTTGTTCTTTAAAACTGTTCTGACAAGCTTCATGTTGCTAATAGCAGTGTTACTGTTATATCTGGTTCTATCTCTTGTGTTCAATAATAACTTTAAAAAGTGAATACAAATGGATAAAACAGGACCGATAAAGACTCATGATTAAAGAGTGTGTTGTAAGAGGAAGCATGTGACTGGTGCTCAGTGTGATCCCCATCACAGTGTCACAGGCTACACATCCTGTTTCCTGCAGCTTGTTCATGAGACTCAGATCAGAGCGAGCACGGCCAATATCCAAAACTTCAAGTCATTAATGTGGGACAAGAGCCTCACCACACATTAGTCAAACTGAGTGGATCTAATGGTTTCCAGGGTCCCGGCTCTGATGTGTGCTGAGGCTGAGGTTGATGGGACGTCCCGCCCTCGTCCTGCTCTGTAACTACTGCTGTGGGAAAAGCAGAAGAGAGTGATCCTGCTGTAACTGATTATCGGGACGGAGCCACAAATTAAAAATGTCAGCGTTTGTAATGCAAGAGATAAAGATATTGATAATTTTATGTTTATTGAGGTGTTTGTGGTGATTCATTGGTAAATCATTCTAAAATCTGTGATTTCCTGATAAATGTGTGATGTATAACTGCATAATGTGAAAATGCATAAGCAAGTATATGTACTACCTCAGCCCAGCCATCTTTATACAGTTAAAACTAGAGTTCATTTTGTCTGTTGCCACAGTTTCACAATGTAAATACACTCTATAAACATTATGTACAGTGAGGTTATACGACAGCACAGAGGCTGCACTGGGCTTTTTATAACTTCTAGCATAAAAGTCATGCAGAATAAATACGTTTTGCCTAAATGCAGTTTCAAGACTTGAGGTTATTTATAGAATATTTACATTATATTGGTTGTTATCTTTTTCAATGCACAGTTGACTCTTTATAAAGCATGGAAAAGTTGAACACAAACCCACATCACACAGACCAAGTCAAGCGACACTGTCAGCATTAAGCAGCACAGTCTTGTTATTGTCTACGCTCCAAAGGTTTATGTCAACATTGTGTCTAAATGTAAGTATAAGGTTATATTTCCTCAAGTTTATGTTATAAGATATAAACAGTCAAGCACCAGGTAAAAGAAATGTTTTTGTAACGTATCGTCCACTGAAATCACAATAATAACTGCATTTGTCTGACATTTATGGCAAAGGGCTTACAAAGTCAGGCCTGTTTAGTTTGGTACAACTAGCACCTAACTAGTTACTGTAGCCTCTCACACGGTGCAGCCTGGGCACCGAGGACATGGGCGTATATGCAAAGTAAAACCACCTTTGAAGACTTGCCACTGCGAATAGATCTTTCAAACAAGTCACAGTCTTGGTTAGCCAACTTGTCCACATCTAATAGTGATTCAATAGCTCAGCGTTTAAGGGCAGGTCGTTTCTGGTCTACGCTCGTTCATAAACATCAGCGAATTTACCTCAAACAGACCAAAGACCACAGCCACATGGGACAAACATACGACTCAAGCAACGCAAGAACATAAGGACAACAACTGCTGAAAGTAGAGGATTAGAATGACTTCAAAGTACTGCATCTGTACATTACAAAGGTGGCACAATGGCACAGCGGTTAGGGCTCTTACCCCACGGCAAGACGGCCACAGTTTGATCCGGAGCCAGGTGGACCTTTTCTGTGGACTTAGAATTAGTTTGTGAGTGTAAATATGGTACAACAGCTGGGATCCATGGTTACAGTCCAGCATTGCATGATGTCTTGTGTGTAATCATTACATGCACTGTCCAAAAATGTAATACATTTGATCTATGTACAAAAATACTAAATCATATAACAAATATATTTTATAGATTTCTGTTGTTTAGCCAAACGAATATTTTTAAGGAGCGCTTTATTGTTTCTGTAGGAAAACTTGTCATCTGCATATTTGACCCTTCCTTCGATGAGGCTGGGGTGACCCGTCAGGAGCAGTGGGCAACAGCAATATAACATTATTAAGAAAGAACTTTTACCTGTCCTGATTTCCCTTACAAAATTAAATAAAAGTACTTCTGCTGCTCCATTTGCCAAGAGCACTGTTAGTTCCTAATTAGTGGTAAATAAGAGGTAAATAAACAGGAGTTACATACATAGACGGTAAAATTGTACCACTTCTTCCTTTAACCGTGAGGAAATGGCGACTTTTTTGCCCGTAGTTATTGAACACGGGCTTGTCATTCTCCACCTGTTTGTCTTAACATGCTTAACATTGCCCTGTTCTACATAATGGAGCTGGCTCCAAAAACACAGTGAAATCCTAACATGGACGAGTCTCAGCTGGCCTGCGCTGAGCGCCATGGGGGAACGCCTCGCTCCATACTCTTTATTTTACAGTCGATGGTTCCAACAAACATAGCCTACATGTTTTCTATTTTACGCTGTATGTATACAAATACAAATACAAAAAATAAATACAATGAAAATCAAAGTGAAAGTAGTAGTAACATTCAGAATGCAGTACTCTGATTTGGCACAGTAATGGAACACGTAGAAAATAAGTCCCTATCAAAAGTTTAAGACCACTAGAAAAATCACATTTTTGCATGGTTGGATCTTAACACGGTTCCAAACAGAACTTCAATATGCAACAAGAAGAAAGACAAATAAATGTTTTTATTGAAAACAACCATTAAACTGAAATAGGCTGTTTAGTACCTTATCAAAAGTATAAAGCAGCATTAAGTAACTCATGCCCCTAGAGGCCACACGCGCCACTGCAGGTGTCGTAGAATGTTGCGTTTTTTTTTTCTCATTAATTGTCCGTGAGAGTAAATACTACACTGACAGAAAAGACAAAGGGAGAGAGGGATATTGTACATCCAATTACACAATGGAGATCATTTTTTCACTCAAACTTGGCTGTAAACACTGTTTAAGTGGCGCTAGCTCGTAGTTAGCTTTGCCTGTTAGCCTGTTAGCTTCTCCTTCATGGTTCGATTAGTGTGTACTGGGGCCTCTGACCTGGTGCAGGCGAAGTTGCAATTGTGTTTTTGTGGCCCGAGACACCAGGGGGAGATGAAAGACCCCCATTAACACCTGTATTTAAGTTAGTAACAGTTTTACCCTCATTAACCGCTGTGGCCAGTTGAGTTGAGTTTAGTATATCAGATAAATCAGATCAAATGTATCGGATTTAAACATGGTGGTACACATATTCTAGGCTGAGTTATACCTTGCTATATGTCATGAAACATTGAAAGACTAGAAAAGGCTTGAGAAATACCAGCCAGTGAACAAACATGTTTATCAATATCTGAAGGTCTCATATGTAGGCATTTAAAAAAAAAAAAACCTTTAGACACTTAAGCATTGAATACATTTTTCCTTCCTTATGTGAATAAATGCAGAGATTCAGACTTCATCTGTGCATACAAAACAAGGTGGTTGCCTAGAGTGTGTGTGAGTGTGTCTCTGAAGCAGCAACTCTAATAAGAATAAAATGTAAATTCTGGACGCTTTGGGCGTAGTAAGGGGTTTGCATGTGCAAAATGAGGAGTACGTGCAAAAGCAGCATGAGCAGTTGAGATTTGAGTCTAGCACATTCTCTCATAACAGACTTTTAATCCGGTGTACATTAACATTAAGGACATGTTTCTTTTACTGCTTGCACTCACTATTTAGCGTCTGTCTGGATAAATGACCTCTTTTGTGTGTTAGTTGCCTGATCATAACTGGAAAATACTGCATCTTAGGGAGCTGTTCATGAAGTTTTTCTCCCTTTTTGTTGAAATATTGGTTTTAGCTAATGGAGCTAATTCAAACTCTATGTACGCCCTGTCACACTGTGTTTTGAAAGTTGTTCTTCGTTGTCGAGGGCAAAGACAGTTCACGGCAAATCTAGTGGGTCTTGTTTGTCGCCAGATGCACAGAGAGGATTGTGGAGCCCATGGGACTGGTTTAATCACTCGTGGGACGGCGCTGAAAACAGTGACACAAACACTCACAGCCTGTTTGAGTGAAGAACCCTTGACGCTCCTTTTCAAACAGCAGTCTGACATATTTCAGTGAGGGACTCTTGAAATAAATGGACAACAAATCGTCAAACGGGAAGATTTTGAGTTTTGCCAACATCCGAAAGACCATTCATTGTCAGTTCATTGTCTAAACTCAATTGTATTTGGCTTATGACTGGACTACTTTGAGGGCAATGAAGGAACTATCACTACATGCTAATGAATAATATTTCGGGTTTCATATCACATCTTCACATCTCTCTCTTCCTGTTACATGTATTTTCAAACACAGTTCCTCATAAACATCAAATGAATGATAAATGAGCCACTCGGAGCTACCAGTCGCCTGCGTCTCTGCAGCTTTGATCAAAGGCAAACAGCTGTATGAACCAGCGGCTCACATGCCCGGCACATTAGGCCGACCTAACCAGCCCCTCGCTCGCCTGCTGCTCCAGTGAAAGGAGCGTTGTGCGGTGGGCGGGTTAAAGCAGGAAGCAGCACTCATCCTGTGCCACCTTCTGCTGTTTCTACCACAGGAAATGCCGGTCGACCAGATCTGAGCGGCTCAAGAGCCACCGCAGAGAGGGAAGCCGTAAAAGAGAGTGCCAGTCTGTGTTCCGCTTACAGTAATCCTCATCGATGCCGGGCACCTACATTATTTTTATTCTAAACCTTCATCCAGTTAGAGGAGCATATATTAACAATGCAAAAAAGTGCCACACATTTGGGTTCAGTTGCTTTCTATATAAAGATACAAAGACACACAGTTGACAAAACATATTTAAATGTAATGAAATAATCCAAAATAAATCAATACATTCAAATAAAATAGATCTATAGCAAACCTTAAACTTATGTTTTTTTTTAGTTCAGGATTGAAAAGCAATGAAATGTTGACTTAACATAGACTTTGTGTGTCTAATAGGTTTAGGTTTATTAAAACACTGACATAACAGGAAAGAACTAACCTGAAATGTGTCAATTACAATAGAATAAAAACAGCAATAGAAAAAATAATATATATATAACAGATTTATAAAACGTTAAAGCTTGTGGCATAAAAGACATTTCATGTTTTTTGTGTGGCTCTTCTTGGCTGCATATGGTCTGCAGTGCCTGAGCTGGTATCCAATGGAGGGAGCCTGAGTCCTGAAGGTGTGCAGAGGAGAGGAACTGTTGCATAATAAAGCATTTGTAATAACAACTTCAGATGTTTTATATCACACAGAAGTAGTTTTGAGCTAATATTTACTGAGCATTACAGACATGTATGGGACGATTAACAATAATATTGTTAATCGATTAACAATAATATTGTTAATCGTGATTAAACATGCGAAATCGATCATCACATTTTTTGATTATCGTGCCAGAAGATAATTGCTAAATCCATCAGACAACCAGTGCCTGTAACTTTACCGGGAGTGGGTGCGTCTCCATGGAGATGTGACTAAAGTCGGCAGTATTTAAGATTTCAATAGGTCAGTTCCTCATCCAAACCCAGTCTTTATTTATCCACTGCAGAAATATCATTTTCTGTGTCGAGCTGCTCATTAGCTGCATGTTCTGTATTGATGGCAACAGTATAGTCCAAAATGTTACACAGTGTGCCTTTAAATACTTACTTTATGTCTCACTCAATATGACATTTACAGCAGACAATGAAGAGGAATATTTAATAATAAAGAGACCGGGGTAAATGTGTTTCAACACATATACCACGTGTTGACCGCACTTTTTGACTTCCTCAAAGCCAGCACATGAGTTTGATATCGTCACAGCAAGTTTGATTTAGTTCACACTTCACAGATTTGTGTTGCTGCTAATGAGGCT
Organism: Gobius niger; assembly: GCF_951799975.1. Classification (NCBI taxonomy): domain Eukaryota; kingdom Metazoa; phylum Chordata; class Actinopteri; order Gobiiformes; family Gobiidae; genus Gobius; species Gobius niger. Next base: position 21,527,009 of record NC_136865.1, on the reverse strand, counting down.
CCCAACAAGCCGCAGAGTAGATTTTCTAAAATTCCGGATTGAATAATATTTGCACAAATTTGCAGATGCCAAATGCGAATGCTTGTTGAACACACGGAAATACATTTGATCCAAGTGATACATTTTACATGCGTGCTAATGAAGTCGGAATCCCATGCCGGATTTGGAGTGAGCCCTGGTTCTCGGCCGCATCCCAGTGTGCTGTTCCAAACACTGGGAGCTGCCAGAATTCCAACCAGGAGGAATTTTCCCACAGTATTCCCAACATGTCACTTAAATGTTTAATGACACGAGAGCTCCATTTGGACCAACACAGCAGTGAGCACATGTTTTTTCTGATTAACTATTGACAAAAATATACAATGCGGTTCAGCATCTGTTTTGTGGACTCATGAATATGATGAAATTTAAATGTAATACAATAGAAAGGCATAACAAAAAGTAAATGTAATGGGACCACAAATTATTATTAAATATGTTCTTATAATGCTTACTCTTATGGCAGTCGTGTCTGCTTTTTCTTCATTGTCGGAGTTTCCTTAAATAAAATCTGTTCAACAATGTCTTTCTTATCGTAACATTCAGTCCGTGTCTGGACTATTCTCTGTTCCACGGCCTTGACGCTGCATCTATTCGTCGTCTGTAACTACAGAATGCAGCTGCACGCCTCCTAACAGGCATCAGGCTCTATAACCACATCACTCCTGTGCTACAGTCTCTTCACTGGCTCCCGGTGCCCTTCAGGATACTATTTAAAATCCTCCTGTTGGTTTTTAAATTACTGAATGGCCTGGCTCCAGAGTATTTGTCTGAAATGTTGCGTTTGTATTCTCCTGTGAGAGCCCTGCGGTCACGTGACCAACAGCTTTTAACCTGTCCCTGCTCTTAAAAAAACAAACAAAAACAAAAAAAACAAGGTGACAGGGCATTTGCGGTTGCTGGACCCAAACTTTGGAACGAGCTCCCTTTGAGCATTCGATCAGCCTCATCCATTGAGAGCTTTAAGTCACAAGTTAAAAACGCACCTTTATGCATTGTGCATTACAGATACCTTTTTACCCCATTTGTACAGTGTATATATGTTTGCCTCTTGTTTTAGACACCCACTGGACACACATTTAAACCATGCAAAACACAAAGTGAAATGATACACTTTATTGATCCCGATATACACTGCCTCTCGAAAGCATTCATACACCTGTTTACAACCCTTAACATAAAGATTTTATTTTTTATTTTTTTACTGAACGTTCACACACAAGTAACTGACAACTGTGAAGTGAAGGCAAAATGATACATGATTCTGTTTTTTTTTTTTTAAATAGAAAAGTGAAAAGTGGGGCTTGCATAAGTATTCATACAGCATGAATGAATACTTTGTGGAACCCTCTTTTACTGCAATAACAGCAGAAAGTCTTTTGGGGTTTGATTCTACAAGATTTGCACATGTAGAGACTGACATTTTAGCCCATTCCTCTTTACAAAACAACTCAAGCTCTGTCAGATTTGAAGGAGAGCGTTTGTGAACAGCAGTTTTCAATTCTTTCCACAGATTTTCAATAGGATTTAGGTCAGGACTTTGACTGGGCCATTCTAACACATGAATATGTTTTATTGAACCATTCCATTGTAGATTTAGGTTTGTGCTCCGGGTCATTGTCCTGCTGGATGGTGAATCCCCCCCCCCCCTCATATTTGACACTGGGGATGGTGCACACAGGACGATGAGCAGTGTGAGGTTTGCTCCATACAAAACGTTTTGCATCTGGGCCAATAAGTTCAATTTTTGTTTCATCTGACCAAAGCTCCTTCTTCCACATGGAGCTGTGTCCTCCATATGACTCTTGGCAAACTTCAAGCGGGATTCCTTAAGGCCTCCTTTCAATAATGTCTTTCTTCTTCCACTCGTCCATGAAGGCCAGATTTGTGTAGTTACGACTTATAGTCTCCATGTTCGATCTAATATTTTAGGTGAACGACCGTGTCTTGGTAAGTTCGCAGTGGTGCTTTACTCTTTCCATTTCTGAATGATGGATTGAACAGTTGCTCCAGGAGATGTTTAAATCTTGGGAAATCTTTGTATAACTTAACACTGCTTTAAACTTCTCCACAGCTTTATCCCTGACCTCTCTGGTGCTCCTTGGCCTTCATGATGTTGTTTAGTGACCAATACACTCCGACCATAGCTCTGAGGGCCAGTTGAACAGTTGAAATTATACTGAGGGTAGATTACACACAGGTGGCCTCTATTTAAAGGTTAGGCCAAGGTGTGAACATTCTGGAGTCATTAGGAATGTTATAAAGGCAATTTAATGCAGTCAGAAAATGCTGTATGAATACTTATGCACGCCCCACTTTTCTATTTTTTGAAAAATAACGGAATTATGTATCATTTTGCTTTCACTTCACAGTTGTCTGTTACTTGTGTGTGAACGTTCAGTAAAAAAGTCAAAATAAAATATTCATGTTTAGGGTTGTAAACATGACAAAATGTGCAAAAGTCCAAGGTGTATGAATACTTTTGAGAGGCACTGTAACTTCAGTGCAGCTCCTTTGATGATGCAAAAAAAGCAAAAGAGAGAAATAAAAGAAATGAACAGGACAATGCAAGGAGTAAATGCAACTACATACAGTACAACATTTCACTACCCCTCAGTTAGCCTCTCCCACACATGAATGCATTATAATATACCACCACTCACCTGAAAGACTTCTGTCTGTTGAACAGGACAGACAGACAGCAGCCTTCTCTCCAGAGTCCGGATCAGCACCGATAGCAAAAGAGGCCTGCTTAATACAAATTATTGAAACAGTGAAATAGCACAGTTCTGATGCGGACTGAACAATATGAGTGAGCAAAGGTGAGTATGTTCTTGGGCGTTCCCGTTTTAGCCCTGCAAAAAGAAATCAACATGTATTTTTCAATGCAAAATGAAGACGTCTATAGGGAGCGGGTTTGAGGAATACCAATAACTTGAATTTGCAACATTGACTCTTTTATTGCCGAGAGTAAAGCAGAGCCGTTATACATTACAATAATAACAATCCCCGTAAATGTGCTCACGGATTGGAACTCGCTGCGGTCCAGAGCTATCCATTCATACCTCGATGTATTCTGACATCATTTTCTCCCGGTATAAGCACCATTTTCCCGGCAGCGGCCCGGTTCTTGCATGCAGGTCCTGTCTTCAGGGGAAATAGTCCGCACTGCATCCCTGCGGTCCGTAAGCTCATTAAAATGCATTATAACTATTACGCCTCAACTTGCTGCCTAAGCTCTTTGTTATGAATTCGGCACAGGGACCAGGTGAAGAGGCATTGTTAAGGGAACACGAGGTGAAAAGGTCCCATGCTTCCGATCTGATAACGCCGCACCATCTGGCTTTTTTACCACGGGGTTTTCCAGCTCATCCAACCACTGGACCACATGAGCAAGAGGCTGCATTATAATGATACAGGAAGACCACTCTGATATTGCTTCTGCTGCAAAGACACTGGCAATTGTCCAGTGGAAAGACATAGGTCACTTCAGCTTGAAAGATACGAGAATTACTGGAGTTTTAAGCGACTTAATTGTGCCTGGGGCAATGTGAGGTTAGCAGGAAAACAGGAATTATAGGTGCTAATATTGCAATAATGCGGTGTGATTTTGTTCTGTTGCTGGTCTTTATAACTCCTGGCTTAATGTATGGCTGTGTCCTCTTCTTTTCACTTTGCATTCAGAAAAGCAGTTTTAGTTGGTAAATAGTGGCACTGCCAGACCACAAGAGTGTACAGTGCTATAGTTAGGAATCATATTTTTTGCAGTGTGGCGGTTTTTAATGTTTATTTATATATTATTTGTTCTTCTTAAAGCAGCACAAAGTAACTTGTCTACCTTAATAAATCCTTTCCGTAGTCCCTCTGGGGGTAAGACAGGTGTTGATGGGATGATTGGGGGGTCTTTCATCTACCCCTGGTGTCTCTGTCAAGAAAACCACACTTGCAGCTTTCCCTGCACCGACCCGGAGACCCCAATACACTCTAATGGAATCACAAAGAAGAAGCAAACAGGCTAAAGGGCAAAGCTAACTGCTTAAACAGTATTTACAGCCAAGTTTGAGTGAAAAAAACAATCTCCATTGTGTAATTGGATGTACAGTATCCCTCTCTCCCTTTCAGCGTAGTATTTACTCTCACGAAGCTTTTAGATGCAGCGCTAAACTGGATAAACTGAACGTATAACTGACCTCCAGTATACTGCCCGTCCCTCTGACTCCAGGGCTGCCCACTCAGATTCCAGGGTGGCATTTCCCTGCACATCCCAATGACCGTCCGAGAGCAAGTGCCACAAGACGCCCAGAAAGTCATCACTCTCATTTCTCAACTTCCTCGTCCAGCAGCTCCCCACTAATGATCTCCTCAAGTCCAGATGTTCCTCGCTGCTCCTGGTGCCAACTCTTCCCTCTTTTCCATGTCTTTCCAGTTTTTCCCCGTCTCTTCCAGTCCCTCCTCAGATCCCTCTTTTCGGCTCCTGGAAAACCCTGGAAGAAGGAGGAATTCCCTATCTCTCTCTCGCAGCCTCATTAACCGAGCCTTGTGTGTGTGATCTGTGCCAGCTCCTGCACGTCTTCATCTCAACTGTGTACAAGTGTTGTCCGCACGTTACTATGGAAACACGCCACGCCGATGTCTGTGGTGAGATATTGCCGACGCAAGGAGAAAACAAGAGAGAAAAACTATTTTGAAAAGTCCCAAGTAAAAGCATGAGGGGAAAAATGTTGGTTATTTGTAGCTTTGGAATAGATACAGGATCCAATATGCCTTGAGTTGCCGTCCTATTTCTTGACTGATATCTTCTTTATTCCGTGTGTTATTTGCTCCATCCTTAAAAAAGCCCAGTGTTTCAGAAGGTGGACGTTAGTGTGAGAAGAATCGCTGCTCCACAATGTCAGGAGTTGCACATAACATAACACAGAGCAGGAAGAGTTACACAAATATTATGTTCTGAGCGTTGCTGTTAAAAGCACCTGGAAACTCTGCAGGGCACAGTCCCAAGATGATATAAACCATAACAGGAACCATTCTGCTTTTACAAATAAGCAAAAGTTACATTTTGTTTATTTTCTTTAACAGTATCAGAGCTGAAGTTTTTCCTACATAGCTGACTGTGTTTGTTACAGCCCCTCTCCCCAGTTCATCAGAGGGAACTATGGGAGAATCACTGGTATTTTTTTGTGTGGGTGCCCCTCTTCTTTAAAGTGTTTTGGTTCTCAGGAGCAGAAAGAGTCACACTATTTGGATTTCCAGACACTATATCAAAAGGAAAATGCAAACCAACATATAAACACACGTAAAAGAACTCTCTCTGATCTGAACACTTGCTACTAAAATCCCAGCTCCAGCAGCAGGCCTCCAGTTCAGTGACAGACTCCTGGAGGGTCTGAGATTATAAGTACAGCAAGTCTACATAATATACTGAGAATATTTATAGGTAAAGGCAACCCAGACTGAGTTCTAATAGAATGAGCGCATGCTACACACAAACAGCTGTTTTTAACCCTTAGGGCCCAAGTCTCATCCCTGTAAAGTTTCTCAAAGAATATGAATGAAAACACAAACACATATACAGTATTTCACTCATGGTCAGTGATGCCATTTTTTGTGAAACAAAAGTGTTGTGTCATTTCAAATCCTGATAACAAAATAAAAAAACAAAATGACCCTGTTGAAAAGTTTGCTAAGTTTTTCATGCCGTGTATTGCCCCCTTTAGCGTCAATGACAGCTTGGAGTGTTTCGTGGTATTTGTGGAGAAGGTTCTGTATAATCTAATGGTAAAGCAACCCATTCCTAATGGCAAAAAGCCTCCAGTTCCTATAAATTCCTGGTCTGTCTTGCAGGAACAGCGTGCTTGAGCTCTCCCACAGCGGTTTAATGATATTGAGATCAGGAGACTGAGATGGCACTAATGGTTCCTTCACTTTATTCTGCTGGAGCCAGTGGCATCAGTGAACCAGCTCCATACTTCACAGTAGGTATGGTGCACTTTTCATCATAGGCCTTGTTGTCAAGTAGGCCTGATGAAAGGCCTATGATGACCGACAATGTTTTCATTCATATTCTCCTCCCTTGACACTATGTATATACATTATATCCTCAGATGGGGACAGAGATTAAACTGACTTGTCCAACATGACAAAGTGCAAAATATTCGTATTTCTTCCTTGTTACAGAGAAAAGCAAAGGTAATGTATGTGCCACTGACCCACAAAGCGCACTTGTCATCAGCCCTCTTAATCCAAACGGGTGTAGTGGCCTGGCCCGTCAACACCAACCCTTTAAACAGCACTTTAGCCGTATTTATATCATGGTATCCACCTTCTATTGTTATCGCTGCAGCAGAGGGCATGACATTTGTGCAGCACGGACCATTCTTTCACTGGGCTCACACAACGTTAGCACATTAGCCGTGTGATGAGGGCAGCGGGTTATCGAGCTGACAGACGAACCAAACACTCTGGGAAATGGGACATTGTGCCAATGGCAAAGTAGCTTCATAAAAATATTAGTCTTCCAAACTGTTTGACCCTTCCTTTAAACAACCTCACATTCACTATCATCCGTCATACAGATTAACTTAATATCATTGGCCCTATCTTCAATGAGGAAGGGTTTTGTCACATTCAATCCACACCCAAAAGGATTTTCCTTTTTTGTTGTTGAATATAATTGCACTTTGTCAAATCATCACCGTAGGTTACATAATTTACAGACTAGCTTAAACAATAACATTGTCAGCCGTGTAGGAGAAGTCTTCAAAATAGTGAACCAATGTTATCTTTGATTTCATATTAACCTGCTATCTGCCACCATAAGGTTAGAGTTAGGGTTAGCAATTATGCATTTCCAAATCTCAAAGCAGGAGAGTTTGTTCCAGTGTGATACCTAATTTGAAAGCCAAGACCTTCTAGCTTCTAAAACTATGAGATATATAGTTTATAAGATCTGTGTGAGTGAAACACAACTAACATGACATTTGCCGTTTCTAATCATAATCATAACCCTAACCCCTGATCGGGAGGACAGCAAGTAACAGGTTAATAAAACAAATCAGTTCAAAGCATTACTCTACAAACAAATATCCCATGAGAACAAAATCCTTTTGAAAAGCCTCTCATTTCTGAGTGGAGAATGTTTCAAACTCTCTGGACACTTTGAAAGCCACACAGACAAGTTCCTCTCCCATTACGCACATGCAAACCAACACACAAGCCTTTCACATTGCATGAACTCATATTTCCCATCATGCTCCCTGGTCACATCTGGAGGGCCAAGGTGTGGTGGAGGCCCTGGTGAGCTGTGTGGACCAGAGTTTTATGGTCTCATGGGTCATGAGCGTGTATATCACCATTATCCGTGGGTGGTCCTCTTACACCTGCTGTTATTGCTGGAGCTCTCCTCTTAGGAGGCTGAGATTAGAACAGTATTTTTTAGAAAAACTTGAAGTCTAAAAAGTTATATATAGAATGTAAAGTACAGAATGACCATCTACAAAACAAAGCTGAAGCTTATCTTGCATTTTTCATTTGTCATCTTTGAGCCAGTCCCAAGAACAGATACAGTAAATAAAAAGTATGCCAGACTAAACATCTAAATTGAATAACTTTGGTGTTTATTGGAAAGAACTAACGTGTAAATTACCAAACCATAGAACCCCAAAGACACTTAAAGAGAGAAAGGAAAATAATCTGGTAATGTTTTGGTCACATACAGCATACACAGCATTTATAAGTGTTGATTGAGTGGTCACATAAGGCTTAATGGCAGGATGTACTTCCTGTAAAGCAAGAGCGCTCTCCTGTTGAAGCACATTAACGCCCATTGTGTCTTATACTGTGTCCCATACTCTGAGCTCTGGCACCTGGGGAGCTGTGTACCCCCCTCACAGCTGTCCTGGGATCCTATTGTTCCACTCATGTCATTGTAAACTTCAATAGGCTCTGGCTGTGGTCCCGATTTCTGCAATACAATGACAGTAATCCATCATGGCAATATTTGAACGGAGCTGCGGCCTTAGTCACGCTTCGTGTTATGGGAGCGTGGGGGTGGGTGGGTGGGTGGGGGGGCGTGGGTGCAGATCATTTGTTCTGAGTTTGGCTCGTGGAGCACATCTGGCAGCAGCGATCACACCTTGTTTATCAAACTGAGCTCAAGGTCTCTGCTACAGCTGCAATGTAACGGCGCACATGTGTAGGATTTAGTGTAGCAGGATTTAAGACTTGAATATGGAAGATTTGGACATTGAGTACATGGACCTGGAGTTCCACAGGGATGACTCGGACTCGGATTTGCACATGGAATAGTTGGACTTGGGCTTGACTGGGACAAGTCTGGGGTGATTAAGACTTGGACTCACACTTGAAGAGTGTGGACTCGATCTTCAACAATCATACAAGCATCCACATACATACGTACAAGTGTATACATAAGAACTAGAACAATAATAATAGAAAGACAAACTTCAATTAACTTTGGTGTAATTTGCTTATCAGCAATCAGCGAAACACTCTTCCTCCATTTCCGACAGATACCACCTTTCAATGTGCAAAAGGGACGTTATGATCCGTTTCAAAATCCAAAAATGTCTCTCATCTAGAACCATAAACCAGAACAATAATGTTAAAGCAGAACTAAGTAACTTGTTTACCTTAATAAATCCTTTCCGCAGTCCCTCTGGGGATAATACAAGTGTTGATGGGATGATTGGGGGGGGGGTCTTTCATCTCCCCCTGGTGTCTCTGGCCAGAAAACTACAATTGCAACTTTGCCTGCACCGGGTCGGAGGCCCCAATACACACTAATGGAATCGCGAAGAAGCTAACAGGCTAACGGGCAAAGTTAACTTTGGGCTAGCGCCATTTAAACAGTGTCTAGCCAAGTTTGAGTGAAAAAAATAATCTCCATTGTGTAACTGGATGTACGATATCCCTCTCTCCCTTTGTCTTTTCTGTCAGCGTAATATTTACTCTCACGGACAATTAATGAGTAAAAAAACACTACATGCTAGACACCTGCAGTGGCACTTATGGCCTTTATGGGCATGAGTTACTTAGTACTTTAGGTTTTCCATGAAAGACTATTTCTTTTACATTTGTATCATTTATTTGAGCTGAAACAACTAAGAAACTTTACATTATTTATATTAATGCTGTTCCTGGACCCAACATGCGTGAAAACTAGGCATCAAAAGAAAAGTTTGGTCTCTGTTTTCAATACCATACTCTTGTCCTCGGTATAAAATGCCTGTTTTTATCTGCTATTATGTAAGTTTAAGATTAAACGGCTTTCTGACGGTTTTCATACCAAAGCAATAATTTCTCACTCTGATATCACTAACAATTACATGCGTCTTCCGTTTGATGAAGTCTGTTTTGAGTGCAGTTTTCATCTCTACTCCACACACTGCACTAATTGTCTCCAGCAGTCATGATATTATAGCCAAATAATTATCAAATAGACTGGCTGCTTCAAGGTCTCTCATGATTCCAAACATGTTAGCGATGCAATGCCGTCGCTGGCATAATGCAATAGATACAGTGGAGTGAATGGATTTCCCCGTTGATCCTAATGAGCCGCTCTCGCCTGTAGTCTCCACGTGTAGCTTGATTAGGGCAATAATGAATCCCCGCACTAAACCGAAAGCATCTCCTGGGCATTATTTAGATGTTGGCTCTGCGGCGCTGCACACCCCCCTTTGGTTAATTAAGTCTCCTTTGCCACACACAGGCTAATAAGAGGGTGCCAGGTGTGTGGGGGAAATGCTGAGGATCACACATTTTGGGCTGAATGAGTGAACAGCACTGAATGCACCTGCAAGATCATTAAAGCAAGACGTGGAAGCCAGAGTCAACACAAATGTATTGAATAATTGGGTGCAAGGCTTTCAGTGATTTCAGCAATAATAAACACAAATAAACATACTCTTTTTTTTTTTTGCATTTTAAGTAGCCTAGTATTTACAACTCAAAGGAAAACAGGAAAAGTTGCAGATTGTATAGACTGCCACAAAAATATATTTAATCTCTGAATCCTAAATAAATGAGCCTATCCTCCTACATATGTCTTGTTATTGGCCTTGGCTGTATAGAAACAAAGCTTGAAGGGCACACGCTGCCGTGAATACACCGGATGCTGAACAGTAAATTGCATCTGTGTTAATCTGCTGCCCTCTAGTGGAGGCTTCCTGCTACATCTTCAGCACTGCAGACAGGATTTGAGCTTTTTGCGAAATGAAGAATTTTAAAGGACGACCACATGGCTCTGCAGCTTAGCTCAAAGGAGAAAACGCAAAATGATCATGAAGAAGAGAATGAGAGAGTGGGTTAATGTTTGTGATTGTGTTATATTATTATCTGAGTGTACTCAAAATATCCCTGGGTTTCAAATGGTGTAAAATAGGACTTTTCAGCGATACACTATAAGTAAAATATAAGTCCTCGAAATGGGGCTCATGCAAAAGAAAACCAGCGATACCCAGAAATAGGATGACATTCTGATATTCAGCTTTCCTGTGGTTTTAAATAAAGCTCTTTGAAGTTTTAGTCGCTACAGACTGGTCAATTCCCACTCAATAGCCCCACAAGTGAGGGAGTGTGACAGTCAGATAATCGCCTCACAGCCTTTGTACAATCCAATGGAAGTGTTTGATGAAACTACCGATTATGTCCATTAGCTATTTATGTCTTTGGGCTGGTTCAAAGCATGGATAAAGGGAGAGGGTATAGAATAAGACAATATTTTCCGAATAGGAACTGAGCAAAATCAATTTGCAAAAGACTAGTACCCTCAAGACAAAGGCACTTGATTTGTTTAACCTTTGACCTTTAAGTCTCATTGTCAGCAATGGATCGACAGTGGCTCAGATGGTCATCTCATTACCGAAAGGTTGGCAGTTCAATCCTGCTCTGACCAGTTCACTGTTGTTGTATCTTATGGCAAGATACTTCACCCATCTTGCCAGTATGACTGTATAGTACTGTAGTAGTTGCTGGTTGGTTGGAGATAGTGGCAGCATTTACTCAAAGGCAGCAGAGGCAACAGTTAAACTCTGTGTGGAAATGTTTTAATGACTAGTGTAGGAGTTTGAGAAGCTTGTCAAGCTTGAAAAGGAGTCCCTTGTACTATTTACAGAATATGCAGCAAAAAACATGTCGATCAAAATATTGATCGACATGTAATCTTGTTAATATGTTTTAATGCAAATAAGGCCATTCTTGTTGTATCAGCCACACTTTATGTGTCAAGTGTCTTCCAATGGGACACCACATTAGACTATATTTGCTCAAACCTGCAACTGTCCAACTTCCAGATGATTGCTTAAACCATTGTACAATTGCTACCCCATCTGGAGATGTAGAAATAAATAATTGTATTATTAAATATAACCGAAGTCAACATAAATGCAACACAGCCCGGCATTGCAAAAACAAAGCCTCTTTTCTCTGTGATCCTATAGTGCACCGCTGCGTCAATCTGTCTCTATTAAGATGTCCTTCGTCTCGTGTCCGGCCTTGGATGCTGGATCACGCGCAGACTGGAAACTTGGCTACAGTGCAGAAGCGGTATTGATGGTACAGGCGTCTCGCGGAGGTGACAAGGACAGCGATTGATCGGCACTAAATGAGAGTGAAGAAGGAAGATTGATTACCATCGATTCTCTCCTTTCCTCCGGCGGCGTCCTCCATCTTTGATTATGAGCACTTTACGCACAATCAGGGGCGCGCGTCCGTGATGAGGGAAATCCCATCGAGAGGCATTAGCTCCGTTTGCGAAGGCTGTAATTACGGGAGGAAGCGGAGGGCCAAGGTCAACACACAGCAGGTGCTATCGGCCGGATGATAATAATAGGGCGTCCTCCTGCTCCACGCGGCAATTTAGTCATATAGATAATGACGCTGGAAGATGCCTCGTGTGTGTGTGCGCGCTCCTCAGAGGCAGCGTAATAAGTGTTTCCATAACAATAGATTGCAGACCGAAAAGCAGTGATGAAATCATTTGTCATGCACATTGGAAGATAACAGCTTTCCTTGTGATTTCCCCCACATTTTTGGATGAAAGCTCCACCACCAGAGCCTGGATCTTCTTTTCGGTGTTTGTACAGACATAAAAAGAATATCGATTGCATACTGATGACACAATAAGGGTTTAAATTGAATTGGTTTATACAATATTAGACATCGGGTAAGAATGTAGGGAAGGTTGCTTGGTGGTGGGGGGATTTTTTGGTGTCGACTATACTTTTACAAAACACACAAGATTTTTACAGAAACTGACCATATTTCTAGCGTTTTTGGGGTGCATTTGATCTTTGTTGTGGACAATCGTATTCTGAAAATAATCTTGATGCTGAGGTGCGAAGCAGTAGATTTTCAAAGCTGGACCGGGTTAATCAAGACGAGACACCTCTCATCCAAGATCACTGTAAAAGGAACCGTCTCAAACCGCTATAACCTGTTTCCCTAATGGTTGCATTAGACCTAGAGCACAGTCCAGGGTCTCGGTAATGAAACTTAGACATAAGTGACCCAACAACCTTTGGCTTCGCTCCAGTTTTGGACAACACTACCTTGATCTCCAGAGTGTGAAGAGGAATGTCGGATCATGAGAGGATGTGAGCATACAGATACATGATGGAGACATACAGTATCGAGCAAAAGTTTGTAGACACTTTTTTATGTGTTTTTTTGTTATTTCAAGACTTTTTACATCAGGGGATTCCAAACTTCTTTCATCAGGGGCCACATATTGAATAGTATCAAGCATGGAGGCTGCAGATGAGGGTCAGTGCAGTCAAACGTTCAACTGAGTGCATTTAAGAGAGGTTTAACCGTTTACCCTCACCTTTCTTTATGCTTGAACCTTCATACTAGTTTCTGAGGCTCTAATCGTGTGGAATTATTAAACCTGCAGTAAAAAGTATCACCTCTGTGCCAATTCAACAAGAAGCCTAAGGGCAACACCAAAATGTTCTCAATGGGCTTCATGATGTAGTCACCACAAATGGATTTTGATTTCACAGACTGTTGAAAACCATTCCAGGTGACGACCTCACGAAGCTCACTGAGAAAACGCCAAGAATGAATGTGTTTATTCACAGTTTAAATGTCTTCAATGAGAATCACACAAAGTAAAGAGTGTTGAAAGTAAAGAAAAGCCGAAACATAATAAGTGATTTCAAACTTTTGACCCGTAAGTGAAAACTGTTTGGGGTCATGGCTGATCTGGTTTGGGGTGCTCTACACATGGTCACACAGATAATTCAGAAGAGCATCATTAATCCACTCTTGCATTAAGTGAGAACATCTCCAGACATTATACATGTAATTTTGTGCCAATAGAGCACTGTAATAGTAGCATTAAATTGCCTTGTTTTGAATATAAATGATGAAATTATTTGAAAATTCACGGGATGGATGTAGAATCCGCTGGAGTCTGGGTTTAACACGCTCCCTGATGCATTGGAGGCAGTGTCTGGGAAGCCCGGGCATCACTGCCAAGCCTCCGCAACACTTGTATAAATAAGCTGTAGAAAATGGTAAAGAGCAACTTGATCTGTCAGTTTACAGCCCCGCAAAATATCATCTAAACATGCACAGTGAGAGACAACATGGCTATTTGTGATTTTTCCACATTTTTTATTGAAAGCGTCATCAGAGAGAGAGAGATTGAGAGAAAGAAACAAAAACAACTCATGATAAAACCCAAGTCAGATCTCCACAGATGCACAGATAGAGTCTCAAAATCCCACACACAAGCAGCATGTGTGAGGCGTGACCATGTCGTCCTCGAAACTACAAAAAAGTGTGAGTAACCAAACAAAAAGAGAACAAATAAAAAGCCGCTCTGCTGTCCTATATTAGATACTTCCTTTTAAACATGACCGAACACACTTTTTGTGCCAATAAACAACTCAGTGGCCATTTCCTAGAGACTGGACGGTTTTTACTCAAGGATCCGTTTGAAGTCCGTAAGGGATGAGGTGGAGGCTGGCCTGGCTGCTTTTTTGCTCCGGGGGTTGTGTGGCCAATCGATAGCGCTCATCAAAGGTGGACCGAAGCGTCAATTAAAAAGTACAAGGTCTGGTTTTGGGGAAAGGGGGCGAGAGGTGGTGGGAGGAGGTGGTAGACTGAGCAATTTTCCCAACGCATTAAGCGTGAGCCGAGGAGGAAGCATGGGACGAGTTATCGAGCTTCTCCTTAAGTCTCAGAGCCGGGAAAGTAGGTGTGAAGTCCGCTTCTCGTAACAGATGGCGATCGATGGTTGTCACTCTATAACAGGTCGACTGGTGTGGAGACAGTGAGAAAGTCAAGCTATTTTAATCACAGCTTAAGAACGGCCAGAGGAGCAAACGAAATGGGATTTGCAAGACGAGCATTGACTGCTGTTGAAAACCGGGTGCTAACTGGGGGTTTGTAGTTAGTATCTTATGAAGTAATGCTGTTCCTTCAATGATAAACGTCTATACCAGATGAGTGATGCTTACTCCTCAAGCTCTTAAGTCTCGTCTTGTCAGTTGTGATATATGATTGCACAAACTTTTGCCTTGTCAGTTTCAAAAGGGTGCAAATAGAGGTTTTTGCCATTAAAATATACTGTAATGCCACTAAAACTGAGGGTGCAAACGTTTTAAAATGAGGTTGTAATGCACCCTTTTGTGCCCCTGTAGATCCGGGCCTGAGTCAGGTGCTGACTGATGTATTTTCCATGTCCTGACGATCCACTGCCCAGTCCTCTCTGCACCCTTTAGCTTTGTTTGTGGGCAATAGGAGAATACAAGAGGATGAAATGAGCTGCCTCATAGTGCATCGAGAAAGGGTGGAGGAGCTAAGAAGCTTGGAATGCAGACACTGCTCCTCCACATGCCTCCATGACACCTCTTGTGCCTTGGCTGTTTTGGGAATGCTTCTGGTAAAGAATCTACTTTGATTTGGTTGTGCACTAAGTAGTTTGTTAAATTCACCTAGCTTGCTTAATAGTTGTTCCTCTTTAACTAAACTGATACAGAACTTTGAATGACGAAGAAACTGCAGAGTCCACAATGACATGCAGAGGACATAGAGTGTCAATGATGTTATTAAAACGCTATAGAATCAACCCAGGGGCAAAACTCACATCAATACTAATTGCCAACTTGTGGATGGCTGTGGTCACATGCGCCGATCTATAACTAAAAGCAATAGATTCTTCTGAGCGAAGAAAACAAAGTCCAGACCCTGGCGCGATGGCTTATAGAGATGGAGGAGAGAGTGTGGCTAATTAGTGCGGGGTCAAGCTGGTCACCTTCTGGAGTCCTGCGCTGCGTCTCTTTGACACATCAACACGCGAAGACAGAGAAACTGCCGGCGAGGACCACTTCTGTGGGATATATGGCTAATGATCTCCATCCCTCTTTCACGAAAGCGCACTATACTCTCCCTGTACAGCTGCTGGCTCGGAGTTTGTGCTGACACATGACTGCTTTAGCCTCTTTAAAATTGCTGGCATGCCTTCCTCTACACGCAACATATTGGTATTCTGAAAGGGTACATTATTCCATTGTGCTATTAAGGGAAAAAAGCCATTTCTGTTTGCTCACTTGGGTAATCTTTCAAATGTTTTATGAAATATTGCAATAGCCTAAACCACCGGCAAACGCCGGTCGTAAAATCCTGTTTCTTTCACTAAATCTCCATTAGCTAAATGGAGACGTTATTTTTGTTTTGTGCATTTTTCAATAATCTCCAAGCTTTTTTTCGAATCCTTTTTCCCATAATGCCATTACTATTGAATCGCAGGCCATTTAAAGGACGCTGCGAGCTCTTCAAGTGCAACTAGCATTAGGAGTCTATTTGTTTCTAAAATGTTGTATGCAATATTCTCAAACAGGCTATAACATCATGAAAAACATTAACATTTAGCACCTTCATGAAAACACATAGCTTACAACTGGTTAAAATACAGGAGTATTGCAGCTTTTGGGTAGATGTTGGAGAATACTTTTCTAACAGATGAAAATTCGAGCTATAATCTGTTCCAACATTGTTCCCTCATCAAAACCATACCTGTAGTGGTATTTCATTCACACTAGTTTGAGTTAGCCTGGTTACTAAGGCTGTTTCTTCTTTGGCAAAGTAAAGTGTGTTTTTCGAGCCATTACAATTTTGCCTTTGTCAAGCTTTTTCTTAATACTTGCTGTCCCTGCTCCCTTTGAGGACAAGTCCATTTGAAGGCCTAATATCCTACCAAAGAGGAGTTCAGGTCAAAAATGATTTATCCTTTTACTTGTGCTAGGAAAAAGTGGTCTGGTTTCCAACTATAGACAGTACACAGTATGAAACTCTTTCCAAATCTTAGCAGCTCTTTGTGGGCCAAATAAAACCCCTTGAAAGGTTGAGTTTGGGTTTTGTGAAACCCCTTAAAATAAGGAGTCTTTTTTCAAATAGTAAAAAGGGCAAGACAGTGGCTTAGGTTGTAGAGCAGTCAGTGGTTCGAGCCCTGGTGCTTACTGTTGTAGTGTGGAAGACACTTCACACCCCTTTGGCTATAGCTTGGCTATAGTGTGAGTGAATGAATACTGTTGCGTTTTGAGAAGCTACAAGCAAATCACAATACACTATGTTAAGAATTATTATGCAGTGCCATAAAGGTAAAACTTTTTTTCTTTTTTTTCAATTAAACTCATTAAACTCTACACTATGTTAAGAATTATTGTGCAGATTGTATGTATGCAGTATGCAGTTGAATGAAACTCATGGATGGTCTTGTGTCTCAGGGCTCTTTGAATCACTGACATCAATCTCAAATGCCTGTGATAAGTTGTCAGGTAAGCCCAGTTAAGGGAAAATCTACTGAAAAAGGACATTCACCATTATTTAGCAGACCACCATTGTCAAGCAATAAGGGAAAGAAAAAGGATCTCTCTGCTGATGAAGACGTTTCTGCATGTCAGCATTCATTGAACGGTTTAGGGGAGGCCGGATAGACGGTTTATGGACAACTGCAAACCTCTGGAGGGTCCTACACCTTGATGTTCGGGACACTCCAGAGGCATCAGCAGCTTCAAATACCGGTTTGCTGCTTTGTAGCAGCTGTTCTCTAAATCTGATGTATTTGTCTGGCAAAAACCGTCTTTGTGCCTTTATCAGCCACAAATCTTTTAACAGCACGATGATTATGTTTAATCTTTTGTGAAATATTGAAGGTTTTCACACCTAGACCAAGACATTCAAGTATTTCACGCTTTTCATCAGCAGAGAGATCCTTTTTCTTTCCTATATTGCTTGAAAAGGGTGGTCTGCTTAATAATGGTGAATGTCCTTTTTCAGTAATTTTTCCCTTAACTGGGCTGACAACTAATCATTACAGGCGTCTGAGATTGATGTCAGTGATTCAAAGAGCCCAGAGACACAAGACCATCCATGAGTTTCATTGAACTGCATACTGCATACACACAATTTGCACAATAATTCTGAACATAGTGTAGAACTCGGGGACGGTGTCTTTAAAACATCCAGTTTTGAGTTCCACATTTTAGATTTTAAAGCAGTACTAAGTAACGTGTTTACCTTAATAAATCCTTTCCATAGTCCCTGTGGGGGTAGTACAAGTGTTTATGGGATGATTGGAGGGTCTTTTATCTCCCCCTGGTGTCTCTGGCCAGAAAACCATGTTTGCAACTTGACTGCCACCGGTCCGGAGAAAGCAATACACACATGTAATCACGAAGAAGAAGCTAACATGCTAACGGGCAAAGCTAACTGCGGGCTAACGTCCCTTTAAACAGTATTTACCGCCAAATTTGAGTGAAAAAAAATATTTCCATTGTATAATTGGATGCACAGTAACCCTCTCTCCCTTCGCCTTTTCTGTCAGCATAGTATTTACTCTCCAAGACAATTAATAAGTTAAAAAATCGTAACTTGCTACAACACCTGCAGTTGCGCTTATGGCCTCTAGGGGGAAGAGTTACTTAGTACTGCTTTAAAATAGTATCTGAAATGTATAAATCAGTAGTAGCTGAATGAGTTGTTTCACGGATTTGACTTACTTTACTGTTGTGGCTAATTTAAATTCATGGACGTTGCAGCTTGCCATGAAAAAAACAACATGTTAGATGGTAATCTTCATATAAATCCGACCCACATTCATTATCATTATAGCCCGGTGTGTGAGAAGAGGCTCGATGGAGGCAGATAATTCGCTGTGATGTCCTATACATTGAAGAGCTGAGAGCAAAAGAACAGCGTCTTATTAAGCAGATGCCGACATTAAAGGACTATAGATACGCGCTGGTTTAAATGGAGAATAAACAGTCAAGGTTTCAGCTGGAGACGGTTTGGAGGACATGTTTGACCCCGGCCTTCAATGGAAGATATAGTTCAGACTTGGGGAAGAAGAAAAAAAAGGGGGGGGACAATGTAAAAATGCACACATGGCTTCAACAGAAAGTCCCTCTGTTCCTTTGTGCGCCGTGGAGTGGGCAGGTGGTGGGTTGGGAGTACGGTAAATTAGCAGCCAGTCTAGAAACAGTGGCCAGCTGGTCACACCAATACGTGACAACATGAAGGCACAGGCCACAGGCAGCCTCCTTCTTAGCACCATAAAGTATAGCTTCAAAGTTGTGTAGCACTTTTTTTTTTTTCTAAATTAGGTTTTCTGTGCTCTGCTCCACTTGGGTCATTCAGAAGTTTCTTTTTTGGTAAAGGCACTAAATGGAGTTTGTTGCCACGCTTTAGCTTTCCAGAATGAATCTGTCTTTTTGCGATGAAAAGGCTGTGGGTGTGTGCACCAAAATGTCTGCTGTACACATGGGCAGGCATAGCATTACAACCAATAGTGGCCAATAGTGGCTAAATAACGACCACTTTATGAATATGCAAAAAACAAAAAACAAAACAATACACAATTTAAACCAATTTCAAGCAATTTAGTCAAAAGTGTATCGCTAAATTGACCAAAAAACACAAAAATTGCCCTCATCAAATACTTCCATTTTCAATATGTCTGTGTTGAATTGAGTTTGGGAGCCATCACTCAATTAGGAGGTAAATGTTAGGTGTGAAATATGGGTTAGAAAGAACCTAGTCTTTTGTGAAAAAGAGAGAGAGAATCAAAGCAGTTCAAAAACATCTAGGCCTTATGAAACAGCCCTGGTCTATACATGAGAAACCTTTTTACTCCTGTATAAGAAGAAAAAAAACTTCAAGAAGGTAGTGAGACAGCAAGGCATTGAGTGAAAGAGACAGCAATGGATCAGGCACAGTCACGGTGGCAGTCCCTTAGTTCCACTACGGGACATTTACACACTGTACTCCTGACACAGAGGCTGCTCTAATGGGGGGGATTCAAAATGTCTCCTATCCCACACCAGCAATTTCATCTGGGACACTTTTCACAGATGGAGCCAATGCATTTGGATGGGGCAGTGGCTCGTGATGCGGGATGGGTTGTTTGCAAGCCCAATTGGGAGTGCCTGGGGTGTAAAAGACACTAGCGGAGGGGTCAGGGAAAGACATGCAGTCACTGTCTTGTTATGGCAGGTAAGGAGGCTGGTTAGTTCCCACCGGTGTGCTGACCTCTCCTGTCGAGTGGGACCAATGACTTTGAGCAGTAACATGGCTAAAAACAAACTTCTCTTGTTAGTGCTGCACATAGTCCAGGGACAACACACAACATGAATGTCACACTCTTTCAAATCTACAGGGACAATGCATCTTACAGATGTTGCTTCAAAAAAGGGCGTTTTACTTGATCCCAAAAATGCCAAAAGGCCAAGCTCGAAGTGTACAAAAGTGGTACAATAACAATTTGCACGCAGTCAGCGCAACCACTGTCATCTCTTAAAATGGCAGGAGGAACAAATGTGAACTGCTCAAGAGTGAAAAGGTTACAGAGAAAATGATTCTACCTGCGTATCTTGCTTGTACTTTGTGTTTTAGATGTGCATAAATGTATTCTGTCACAGAAGAAATGGACTCTGTGACTCAAAGCGAGTCGTCGTGCTAAGAAGCATAGACTGCAACAATAGTCTACAATTGGATCAAGTACATTTTTGTATTTGTAACACACTGCGCGATGCTTAAAGTTGTAGCTTTCACTTTTCTCCAATATCTCCAAACTGAAAGTCTTGATCAATCTCAATTATAAAGTTGAGTGGACTTCACTTTTCTCTGTCGGTTTGTTGGACTATGGAAATCAATTCTGAACTTAAAAGTTGTATTATTATAAGTACAGAAATTAGGAATTGTGCACAAGTTCTCCAACCGTAATAGAAAAAGCATCATATTATCAAAAGACATGTGTTGTACGCTACTGTCAACTATTATTCCAAATGTCCTGCAGACATAATTTGCACTCGAAGAGATATTAGAAGAGTTTGTGCAACCACTGCCTAAATATGACGTATCGACTTTTTGGATTTTGATTCAGAGCAAACAGCACTCATCTGGTAATCTGAGCTGGTTCTCACTCAAACATGACCTCGTTTTGTTTGATGGAGGTGGAAACAAGGTCGGATAGCAGCGGGGAGATTCCCAGTTCAGCTTCATTAGTTCATATTTTTAACTGTGAGATAAGAAGGCAGAGATCATGAGGGGGGATAGAAGACGTAAAGATGGCCACAGAGCAGCAGCAGCAGCCAAATTTACTGTTTTGTAACATCGTTTTCTCCCATAGGATCCTGAGTGGGCCAGTGGACTGCAGCCGACGTCGAAGAGGAGACGTAGAGGGGCATTTGAATACTGTCAAGGACAACAGTGGGAGAAGCTTAACCCTGGTGAGAGTGAGGAGGAGAGACTGGTCCGGCCATTGTCATGGTCAAAAATAAACAAAACAACGACAACAGCAAGAACAACAACCACAACAATATCAACATTAACATCAACAACATCACGAACATCATCAGAACAAACCCAAGAGAAACTCAAAGGAGTCCACACGTTCTCTTCATCTTTGGTATAAAAATGGCCATCCACGGGCTGCATGTACCCACACCTAGGAAAGACTACAGAAATTGTCAACAATTTCTTCTATTGCTTTTGCGCTGATTGGTTTAAACCGTAAGCTCCTACTGAATCTACTGGTTTGTTTCACTGCCAGATTTTTATCCGTGTGATTTAAACTCTTTTCACTTTTTTCACTTTACACAGTGTGACAAGCAAAGCGGGCTAAAAACATCTTAAAGCTGATAAAAAAGATAAAATGTGGCAGATAAAAAGCACTAATGTCATCGACAGCGACTGTAAAATCATAATCATGTCATAAAAAAGTTCAGCTTCTGCATCACAATGCAGCATGTGTTTTCTTTTTCCTCGATGTGAAAAATCTCTTCATAGCTTCACCCCCCAGAGTCTTCCCCACACAGACACATAGTTACCTCTGACATAATATCAAAGATTTCTTCTAATGAAGAAAAGAAAAAGCTCTCTATTAAATCTGTACAGCTTATGTCATAGATCTTTTTTCTTAGAACAACTCAGTGCCTTGCACTGCAACCGCATGGTCCAAAACTCATTGTGTTAGCCTTTTGTCCTCTAAACGGACTTCAGAGTTAAAAAGTTTCTAGCGCCCTTGAAATTAAGGCCATGAAGATTCAAGAAAGAAAAACACTTTTGAATATATCTAGAAAACTAAAATTTAACACTACAACATAAAAAAGAGTGAAAAGAAAACATAGCTTAATATCTGAGGAAGACAATCTCTGTGTGTGTCTCAAACCCCGTTTTAATTACAAAATAAACTTCATCACCTACCTGCGCATTCATCCTTTTTTAAAATCTTTTTTTGATATTTTAAAATTTTCTATATTTTTTTATGTAGTTGTTTTTTATGTTTTTTTTTAGAGAAACTTTTCAAGCTTCAGCCCAGCCCTTGAGGCAGGTTCCAGACTAAACTATCTTTGCACTGTGCCCAGCCGTGTCCCTTTGCCTCCCACAGTGTCCTCCTCGCCTCCCGCTCCGCTGTGGCGTTAGTTTTTCTCGTAGGCCAGGTAGGAAATGAAAAAAGTGTCTGTTTTTTTGGGTGCCTGGGCAATCTGGAAGCAATCTTTTCTCTTCTTCTTTTCCCCCGCATTCACAGTGCAGCCACCTTCTGTCTCAAGGCAACGCTGTCACAGGAACATTCGCTCGGGCCGTCGTTATCTGATGAAAGAGGAGGGAGGGAAGGCTGTGAGGAAACGAGGAGCTAGGAGGCTGTAATCAAAGAGCAATATTACAAACACGGCTGAGCAATCGCGCTGACAGCTGACGGGCCGAAGAGAGGCCAAAACACAGCGCAGGCAGCACTTCTGACAAGGCCACTACAGCGCGGCTAATACAACCGCACTTAGCAATCATTACTGTCTTATTCTATTAGCTCCCAATTTGTACAACACAGCTGCTCCACCGAAGCTAAATACATTCAAATAGGACATTTTACAGAGGACATCATCTGTAGTTCCAAAAGTAAAGTGAATATTTTCTAAAATAATTATTTACATTGATTTTGAAAGATGGTTCAAATTTTAAGATGCGCTATTTAAATACATAGTGTGTAAAAGAATCTCAAACAATGCTACTAGCATTAGCATTTGCCACAACTAGCGAGGAAGCAATGGACCATCAATGAACATTTGCATAAAGCAATGCCATTTCTGAATTTGTAGCTGTGATACGTCATGTTCTGCAGGTCTAAGACAAATCCTAACACTGCTACACAAATTTAGAACAAATAACATAAAACCAAAGAGTAAAAAGTAAGAGTAAAAAACTTCTAGGACAGATTTAAAATGTTATTACAAACATAAACCCCAAGATGACCACATGTACCGTATATTCCGGACAATAAGTGACACTTTTTTCATAGTTTGGCAGGGGGTGGTCTCATACTCCAGAGCGACTAATATGTGATTTTTTCCCCCCCTTTTTTAAAAATTCTAGAGGGAACTGCAGGCTAATCGAGCAGCAGAAAGAAAGTTCGGAGTGAGCGAGAAGCGGAGGTCACTCTTAGAGAAGAAAACAAAACAAAGTTTGAAAAACCTACTGCCGGGAGAGGTTTGTCTACGGTGCAGTTACGCCACCGTGCCCCGGTCGTTGCCATGGTTATTGTTCAGAAGTGACACCAAGGATGAAGATTTCAATGGATTTATTGATTTAGAGTGAGATCGAGAGTTTGGTATGTTCTTTATGCTATAGTTATCTGAACTAGTTTATGCTTCATGTAGCTAACCATCAATGTGTTACGTTAGCATACCGTACGCCTATTCAGCCTGTTGTTTCTTTCTTCAGTAGGTATTTTTTGGCTAGTGCCTCTTATACTCCCAAGCGACTTATAGTCCGAAAATACGGTAATAAGTTTAACCAGGCATATCCCAATTTCGAAACCTAACTTAAACCAGTTTAACAATTAGTATACTCTATACTATACAGTATTTATCATTAGAATCACCATAACTATTACAAACATAATCAAGGTACACCAAGTTAGCAATGGCATCAGCCTTGCTACAGTAAACCATCCCCACATTTAGAGAGTTATGGGGCACAAGTTGCTTTAAAACATAAAAATACATGGAAGGATCAATAGTAACAGTAACACCCCTTAGACTACAATCTGAAATCACACTATTGGCTGCACATATGGACAGATGGACTCACTTGGACTGGTAGGAGTACGCAGAGACATGGTCAGAGTTGTCCACCTGCATCTGCTGCCCGCTCACCTCCTGCGACGAGGGCGCCACTGTCTGCGGCGAGTCCGTCACCACGCCCTACGGAAACCCACAGAGGACACACTTAGTATTCTCTCTCCTCAAGATTGTTCATGCTTTTTTCTTTAGATGGCCCAATATTCAAAGTGTGAAATGCAGAGATGATGAAAAATTATCTTGATTCAACCAAAGCTGATTATCTAAAGGACTGAGATTTCTATGGATTTTATCATCTAAGCATAGTATTAAAAAAAAGGGGCAAGTAAAGACTGTCCAAACTGTCCAAACAGACATACTCCAAACTGTCCCGTTTTATACAATATGAACTTCATGTCTTTGAAAATTAAATTGTACTGTTAAACTCCCTTGCCTTTTGGTGTGTCTTACATTACTCACAGCCCGCACTGCAGCCTCATTTCAATCACCTCTAACAAGCTCTCAAGGATAGCGCGTTGTATCCATTCTTCAGCCCGCGGACGTGGTTACACTGTAATGTGCACCCCTTTGCCACCGCTGCTGCTGTCGGCGTCTGGGACCACGCGACCAAAACAGGTAAGAAATGCCCAGGGCTCCTCCCTGGCCTCATCCCTCTGCTCCGTCACCGCTAGGGGCGAGAGAGACACTGGGACTAATGGCTCTGTCAGGGGGAACTGTCATTGTCCAAGGCGGGATAAGTGCGTTTGGGAGATCCAGCGGCCCGTACCGGCTGCTGGGAGAGAGACAGTCCCGCTGGCACTGTGTCTCACTTCAGCCCCTGTCGCCTCGCGCACCACTGATAGTCCATCTGAAGGAGGAGAGCCCTGTCAGCCGCAGACAGCCGCCCGCTCACTGCACCCCCGCCCCCCCGTCCTGCCTCTACGTCCCGCGTGAGGGATGATGAACGTGGGACAGGCCTAAAAACTGCCAACGGCCCAGACACACGCTGAGGAAGTGACAGAGCCTTCTTCAAACTTTAAATGTCTTTTTCCTCAAATCGAACTTTAGAGTCATCAGGCTTTCTATGCACTTTCCATCTTCCTTACTCACCCCCTCAATATATGTGCACTTTTACCATTTAGAGAAAGTGGAATGAGATCAGTCTATTTATAGACTGTCTTGAGCTGTTGAAACTGAAGAAAACTTCAGGGAAACGGAGTGAGAGATATTGGAAAATGTGGATGATTCGAGATAGTCCTAGATATACTTTGATTTATTTTTCATTTATCAGGGACAATACAACCAACAAATGCCGCCTAAATAGGAAACTGATATAGATACTATGTTCTAGCCACAAACTAATTCACAGCCAGGATGGTTTTGTCCAGCATAATAACTTTGATTACATGCATGTAACTTTAGAACAGCCCCTTCAACCTTTGCACTGACTTTTTTTCTCTTTACATAAACTTGAATTTCCTCTTAATACTTTACTACATTAACTTACATAGCAGACTGTGTTCGACAACAACAAATAAAAACAACATGCTTCTAAACTTTCATTCATCAAGCACATGTAGCAATGCCTTTGTTGAGCTACAAGGGAGGGGTTGGAGCTAATAGAGGCTCCCGAGCTACGAGTTAGAGATTCCTGCTTTACAGCCTGGCAGAACATGAGCAATCGCAACAGCATAATTACAATACTGCATGAAAATATACAGATGAAACATGGTATACATGAAAGTGACATTTAGGATTATATTGTACCCCATGCATTCACAGATGAGGGGTGACAATACATCGATTTTGCGATATATCGCAATATTTTGCGGGATGGTACGGCACTGATACTTTTGATGCCATAATGCATATTAATGACCAACGTCGTGCATATTAATGAGGTAGCAATGCTCCACTGCTTCCAGTCACTGGAGGCCAATAGTGATCAAGGATTGAGTCAGGACTGTAGAGGGCAGCGCTACAATTTTAAGCCCTTGGACCAAACACTGTAATCCAAATATATTATATTTAATGATAGTTTTTATAATTATGAATAAGATAATTTTGAGGTTGATTTAATCCTTTTGATATCAGACTGTGGTTTCACTGTCACTGACAGATCAATAGCAATACCAATTTCCAGTAAGTTAGGGGTCATTTATTAACTTAGTAATGAAAAAGGGATACAAAGCATATGAAAACCAAAGTAAATGAAAAGGTTAAAAATCGCATGTTTCTTAAAAAAAATCACAATGTATCGTTCGTTTTTTTGTGTGCAATATATTGATAATTTAATCTGTGTATCATAAGGTTATCGTTATCGTGAACCATGTATTGCATATTGTATCGAAATGTGAGGTACCCAGGGATTCTCACCCTTAATTCAGAGTATTCAATAGTAATTGTATGGTTCTTTGCTGTTGTGTAGTCTACAGCATATATAGTAATGTGAGCAAAGTGAGGGTCTTACTTCGACAGGGACGGCTGATGGAGGCACAGGAGTGTACTGGGGAATGTAGGTCCCTTGCATAGGCGCCGCGGCAGCTGCAGCAGTCATGTACTGAAACAACACACAGAAAACATCGACATCAGTGACCTTCATCTTGCAATACACTCATGTCTCAAATATAAAGCCTTCTTCCTTTGAGCAAGAGCATTCATGACACTGTTGTGCCACAAAAGTCCTATAGAGGGAGCTAGAAGTGTATGTATGTGCCACAGTGAAGAGAGAGATGATCCAGTGAGAGCAGACAGGAGGAGGAAGAGCTGTCCTGCTGTTCTACCACACAGGCGGCAAATGCACCTCGCCACGGCTCAAGGCAAGAGAAAAAATCAAAAGGAGGAGGACAGAAAGTGAGCAGAGGAGAGCGGAGGGGGAGCTCTGCCGCCTGCAGCCTATACTCTGTTAGTCACGGCTGCCCCGGCTCTTAACTGTAGCTCGCTCTGTTATGGCCATTTTACACGTGTGACACAGGTCTGATTACACAGCACCACAGGCTGCAGCGTCCACAATGAATGAGGCCACGGCAGAGTCAGAGCGCGAGCCGCCTCCTCTCGGACCGATGTGGCAGAGCGGAGGTGTGGCGCTTTTTAATTAGCGCCGGCTGTGCACAGGCTGGCCCAGACACGCGCAGCACGGACATGTGTGTGCTCCCCATGTGCAGCACAACAGAACCCGTGTCTCTGTTCCAGATAAAGCCCAGCGGATGTGCTGCAGATAAGAGCCAGCACCAGCCCTCTCTCTCTCTCTCTCTCTCTCTCTTCTGTTCCTGAGGCTGTTCCGGAGCGAGTCGAAAGGAAGTACAATCCCATTCTTCTGCGGTTTGTCCCAGTGTTGCCAGGACTAGAGAGCAGTGGAGTAGGTTAGACCCTCACACAATGGTAGAGGCTGGACTCTGTGGTTGTTGGCTGCAGGCCTGCGGTGCTGCTGAAGTGTCATTACCGGCAGCGTTGCTAATGGATCGGGTACAGCTCCAGCGCTCAGTGCTAATGAGAGCAGCTAAAGGCCAGGGACATGGGTGATTAACTCCCCCTCCGTCAGAGCACACGGCCAGGAGCTGCTCCGGGACGGATGTTGGCGTGTTTGTGCTGTGAATTTAAGGTTATCACAGCTACAGCGTGTCACGGGGAGCGCGCTAAAGCCACGCGCCCAGACTTCCTGACACCGTAGCTCCGTGCACCCGGCGCTGCTTTCACCTCGCTGTCACCGCTGCCGTCGTCTAAAAGGCCCATCAGATTGTTCCACTGACCTTCTCCTTGCCGAATTCAGAGCTTGCATACCAATTTAGCAGAGGACCCTTTTTTGTGCCCTTAACTTATTCAGCCAGCTCACCTGTGAGGGCAGCTGAAAGCAAATGAAGCCAAGTACAGAGATAATTAGCAGTATCAAAATCTTCCTGTCAAAGGAGACTGTCCATTTGAAACGTTATATTTCTCAGCAGAACTGCAAAAGGAATTTAAATTAGCCCTAACAAGAAAATGTAATAAGATACGATTTCTTCTTCTTCCATAACCATTAGTTAACCTATTAATGTGGCAGGTTGAGCGCGGCATAATTCTGCTGGCTCCACTGTAGCGAGGCAGGAGCATGTCAGGCCTGACTACAGAGGAAGAGGTTGCCATGGTGATAAAGATGATTTTTGTCCAATTTCAACTCTTTCCTGTGTCTGTCTTTAGGCAGAGGACAGGTTTGGGCAGTATGAAGCAGCCCTAATTGGCAGTAAATGGCACTTGTGTGTGGTAGACACAGATCTGGCGGCACAGATCTGGCGGGACACACCTGTGTGCGGCAGATGGCGGTGCGTATGTTGATGAACAGCTTCTTAACGAGGGGCTCTGAGGCCACTCTGCTCTCTCCATCTCTCAATGACACCGGCCGCTACAGCAGGAAGTCACTGCAATGCAGCAGCGCCACGACAAAAATCCATACACAGACAGGACGCTTTGGAGCCAGAGTGGTTTGGGCTGCTGCACCGCAACGCAATATCACAGTGTGTTTAGACACAATGTGCTGGTCCAGCTCATACAGCCAGTAAATAATGCACTCAGGCACCAGGCTGGAGGAGGAAACACGAGGCTGAGAGGAATTAGAACTTGAGCTCTATTAAAAGTCATTAACCTGCAAAAGGACTGTTGAATGTTTTTGTCAAAGAGGAGAGAGACAACTGTTGATGATCGAGGACTAAAGGAGGACTGGGCAACAGAAGTGTTTTGTGCAGAGCTACACAATAACAGTTGGTGGGGCCACTCAGTGTGTTATTAATGGAGGGGCAGCGTGGAGAAGGACTCTGATGACTATTGATCTCACAGAGGGGACCGCTGGAATCGCTTCACAAGAAAAGTCCTCCTGCCTCTAGACTCTGTTAACATCTGCCCAAAGAGATCCACACCGGCTACAATCAATGTCACCTTTAAATACAGCACACTCTCTCATCCGGCACGCAGTGCAGCACAGGACAACTTTGCTAGTTTCACACTTCTCTTTACCAGGTGTTATCTTGCAATGAAACAAATGAAAGATTATTGAGATAAGATAATTCTGAAGTTCACTATTTAAATGTTATATTTGAGTAATAATTTGAGTACACTGGTCAATAATATGAACAAACTACTGTATATGAGTTAGAATTACATTACACAGTGACATGACCACAGTGACTGTCTAACCACACTAGCAAAGGTTGAAGGCCATGATTTGCTGAAAGTAACAGGCAGGTGAAATGGTAATAGCATTTAGGCTTCAACTTCCTCTTCTATACCAGGATCAGCTAAAGAAATTGTATTCTTAAGGAAGGGAGGTCATCCAATAGGTTGGAAGTTACAGATTTTCCAAGATTGTTCTTCAATCTTTCAAGGTTGTAAATATTTGTCCCTGAGGTTTCGCATGCTAAACTCTTGCTGTAAATATACAGTCCAGGGGCAAAGCTGGAGGGGCTTCATAATAAAGCACTGTCCTTGTTCGTTCCAACGGGAAAACCCAGAGGATCACCCTGATAATAGAGGACAGCACTTCACACAGAACCTGTCTTCCTCCGACACAGAACCTGTCAATCACGGCCGTCGCCATGACAACAGTCCTGGGTTCCACACGCCACGATGAGACGAGGAAGGTCGCCCCTGTCATGTCAAACCTGCAGCTCTGAGCCACATCAGGCAACCCTTGTATTTAGATGAGGCATGCGCGGGCTAAATGTGGAAACTACATGTCCATAAATGAAGCATGAAGTCACAAAGCGCGATAGACAGACTGCTGTTAAACAGTGAGTGAGTTTGTAAATAAAAATGACGGCATATGCAATGCGCGCTGTCAAATAAATCAGGCAAAAAGGAATATGGCTGGCAATTTTATGAGTGCCATCGTAAACAGAGGTTCTTTAGCATTCAGTAATCAACTTCAAGACGAACAAGGCAGTCTCTAGCACTCAAAACAATCTAAAAATGGTGGTAGAAGAATCCCAGTGCATTGACCACTGTTGAATGTGCCGGCGTGACAACACACTACCACAACGCCGTGCCCCTTTTTATGGTGCAAAAAAAACACACGATTCTTGGAAATCTCGGCTCAGAGTCGGTGCATGGGTGGAACCAGGAACATTTGGTTCTGCGGAGACTAGTAGAAAACCACAGCCACAGACAAACAGGAAGAGAGACGGCCAGCATAGGCTACTGGGACGTGGGGCGAGGCTGCAGTCACCAGAGGAGTGACGGAAGGGGTACAGGGCAGGCAGGCGCTGCTGAGGTTAAGTCGTGTTGGACTAAAGAGGGCAAGAAAACACCATTCACACATGTTTGGGTCAGAAATAGCACAGCGGCTTGACTGTAGTATGCAGTGAAGTTGGAAGTTTTATGTTTTATGTTTACCTTACCTAACTCTACACCTTGGGATTGAGACAGGCACAACACTGTACAGCACATGTCAACCACAGTGATGTTACTTTGAATGGTGATTGTCAACTCAATTGCTAAATCCACTTTTAAAGCTGCAGAATAAAAAAAGAAAATCCATTGATTGTTTGATTTTTTTTTAAATATTCAAATTGACTTAAAAACTAGGGCAGCTTCATTTACATTAGAAGTAAACAGAGGCAATACATCAAAGTGACAAGTGAATATTGCACAATAAGTCAATAATGTTTCCTCTGTGTGCTCCACTTTCTCAATAGGTGAATAATAATATAGAAAACAAACCCACAGCAGTAAAGTATTACAATGACCCATCCAACAGGAGCTACAACTACATATGCGTGTCCTTATTAAGTTTTAATTATATACTTCGTTTTTGTATAATTTTAACATTGACTGCTAAATGACTAGTTCAATAAAAGCAGAATAGTAACTCGTGCCCATAGAGGCCATAAGTGCCACTGCAGGTGTTGTAGCATGTTGCGTTTTTTTTTACTTTTTAATTAATTGTCCGTGAGAGTAAAAGTACAGAAAAGACAAAGGGAGAGAGGAATATTGTACATCCAATTACACAATGGAGATATTTTTTTTTCACTCAAACTTGGCTGTAAATACTGTTTAAGTGGCGCTAGCCTGCAGTTAGCTTTGCCCGTTAGCCTGTTAGCTTCTTCTTCGTGATTCTATTAGTGTGAAGCTAGCAGCTGTAGCTGAAATGGTGGTTTTCTGGCCAGAGACACCAGGGAGAGATGAAAGACCCCCCAAATCATCCCATTAACACTTGTATTACCCCCAGAGGGACTACTAAAAGGATTTATAAAGGTAAACAAGTTACTTAGTTCTGCTTTAACATTTTACCTATCAATAATATAAAATAGCCAGTTTTAGAAATGTGTATTGATTTAAATGCATTCGCCCATAACAACCAGTAACTGTATCGTTATTGACAAAAATTACCCTAAAAGTATCATATATATGTTTTTTCTTATAACCGGTACTGCGTTACCAAGAGCAACTACAGAACTTAATATACACAATTACTCCGCTATACCATTCTTTGTGTCTGGTGAATATAGACATTTTCTTTTTTCTTAAAGCTATAATGAACTCCATACACAATCATAACTCGGAGTCTGTTTTGATTTCACTTGGTTGACTAAAAATACCATTCTTTGCCGCATACACCAAAAAGATCAGGCGGAATCGGTCCAGTTTATTTGGTGAATAGATACAGATGTCGTTTGGTGCCGGGGCTTCTCAATCGCACGCACCATAAAAGAGAACTCACATCTGCCTTCGGAGTCGGTGAAATGGGAAACACGTCTCCAGTCCCTTGGATGATCAAGTGTGGCATGTCGTGTGCGCTGTGGAGAACTTCGGCTACAAAGAGGAAAAAAAAAAACGCCTCGGGACAACGGCTGGAGCAGAGGCAAAGTGGAGGAGCGCAAAAAGAAAACGAAAAAAAAAAAAAAAAAAGCCTTAACCCACATTCTCACGTTAATACAAGCCATCAAACATCAGAAGCCATCACTATAGATTAGCCAGTCTCTAATCCTGCCTGTTAGCGCAGCTGGGGCAGATTAAGCGGAGGGCATTCCTGACAGAGCCAACATGGCGGCACAGTTGCTCATAGCTCACCTGGAAACACAGAAATGCACAATATGCTACAGTTTCAAGCTCGGTGAATGAAATAGCGCTGATTATTTAAGTAATTGAGCTTCAAGGATGTTTGAGTAATTCCTGCGTATGTAGCTAAAAAAGTGGTAATAAAGTACTTCAATATACTATACATAAAAGTATCTTGGGTAGCCTATTCAAAGTCTGTTTCTTCCCTCTGTGCTGACACACACACACACACACACACACACACACACACACACACACAAGTGCAGAGGGGGAGATCAAAGGTGGAGGGAGTGTTGGCTGGAGTGGCCCGGAGCAGTGCGGTTAGCCCTTCAGAGCGCCATGACACCTCTAAGTCGGTCTGATCCAGCCGAGTGTGTGTGTGTGGGTGGGTGGGGTGGGGGGGTTTCCTGCTCGAGGTGACTGTACGAGCAGCGTATTTGTGGAAGAAAGGAGAAGTGATGGAGCGATAGACAGGAGAGTGATTTAAGGAGTGACGAGACAGAGAGAGAGGGAGACCAGCTCGGGAGGAAATGTGTTTAACATGTACAGAAAATCTTAGCGAGGAGTGGAAAAAATCTGAAAGAGCGCTCTTGGAAACACCTACTTCTCCGTGGAACCTGATTGATCATGTGTTGCCTTTTAATTTGGATAACTACTTGGATTTACAACTCTAAAGTTTGCCCGTTTTGAGATCTAGTCATGGCCTGGATCTCACCTTGTTTTATGGGATTATATGGGATACAGATTACATGTGTTTGCTGATCCTGTAACGTTATTATGACCCTTTCTAATGGCTAAGATTGAGGTGGAAGTTTGGGTAATGTTTTTTACTTTTTCCACTCTCTATTTTGTAAAACCATTGGGAATGTTTGACAATGAAGGGAAAAGAAACCAACCACAGACACTAACAAACTACTCCATCAATAGATTCTGTCACATTGTGAGATAAGACCAAGTGCCTGTTTGACATTTGCAGAGAACAGTATGTTTTGTTTCATACGGCGAATAAACGCAGAGCTGTGCGAATAACTTGGAGCGTGTGGCCACTTGGCTCCGCTCAAAGGAAGCATCAAATCCCTCTTTTACTCTGTGCGGATTTCGTCGAGAAGCGAATGTTTCCAGTGAAAAGACGGCCCCGACCTGTGTCCTGTGTAACTGACACAAAACAGCAGCATCTGGACTCGGCGAAGGCCTGCAGCCGCACTCAGAGGAAGTGAACCATACTGGACTTAAGCCTTCAAAAGTGGTGTAATCAAAAACATTTTAGATATCGAGAAATGGTACTTATTAGCTTAATATTTTGCAGACATGGATGGGGGGGCATCGTCTTAGAACTATAGGTGCTTGTAACTCAGTATTTCAGCATTTTAATGGAATCACATATAAGGTATGAAAACCAAGACTTTGATTATTTAACTTTCCGATAAATTCCCGGGATGACTGGACAGTAAAAATAATACCCAATTAAAGCCTTCCAGTCCATTTATGATCAGAGAGCTCTAAAAGTTATGAGGGGGTTCATAAGATGTTTTGATTAAATGTGGAGGATGGAGACAACCTATGACCTTCTGGGAAAGAATGAGCAGGGAAAGAACGCAGCTTTTGATGGGTCAGAAGTAAGATCTTTTTTAAGGATTTAGATGAATGGTTATGTAATAGAAAGTCAAATGGACCAGGCGGCGTTTTATGTGGAATTTTTCTGGACTGTATTCATACAAAGTACCAGAAGGAAGTCAATCTCCAAGGTATCGGCTTTGGGATCATGTAGAGTGCATGCTTAATGTAAAATGGTAAGAAAAGGGAGCTCACACTTCCTGTAGTGCCCAGGGACATGTGGTTCATCTGCTGCGTCAGAGGGCCCATCATGCTGGCTGGCTGCATGGACATCGTGTGGTCCATGGCTGGCGTGATCACTGCACCCTGAGGCAAGAGAAAAGACACAACAAGGAATTGATATATTAAAGTCTAATCAGATACTCCAACATCGCAAAATTCATCATACTGTTACTTAGTGACGCAGATAAGGCAATGGATTGTTCACCTTTTTGGTATACAAGCTCCACACTCTCAGGATCATACTACTTCAATCAATAGGGCAACAAGCTTTCAATGGTCACATTTTTTTTTGGGGTCAATAGAAAAAAGACAGAGGGAGAGAGGGATATTGTATATCCAATTACACATAGGAGATCATTTTTTTCACTCAAACTTGGCTGTAAATACTGTTTAAGTGGTGCTAGCCCGCAGTTAGCTTTGCCCGTTAGCTTCTTCGTGATTCCATTAGTGTGTATCTGACCAGGTGCAGGGAAAGCTGCATGTGTGAATTTTCTGGCCAGAGACACCAGGGGGAGATGAAAGACCCCCCAATCATCCCAACACTTATATTACCCCCAGAGGGCCTAGGGAAAAAATGTATTAAGATAAACTAGTTACGTAGTACTGCTTTAATCTGCTCCAATAAAGTATAGGTTGATACGATTGGATTCAACATCTTCATCAAGGTTTCTGCGATTTCTCATTCAGTAGCATCTAAATATTAGTGTCAGTGATGCCGTATTTAAAACAAATATTCAACACATTTTTCCTGAATGATAAGCCAATACTTCTCATACTGTTGTTATTCACTGCTGCACAAACCTATTGCTATTCAGTCTTCAAATCTGCTTCCTCTGTAATGTATTTCATCCTTCAATGCGATCAATACTGCTGCATCAACAATATTGGTTTGTGAACTCAATAGATCAAATGCCTTCACATGTCTCTCTTCCCTTTGAGCATGCCCTGTAAACGCTCTGCTTTCCTCAAATGGTCCAAGAGGAACGCCAGGAGCAGTGTAACGCAGAAAGCACGTGATGAAAGCTTTGTTCTTTCATCCCCTTGTCATGATATCACCACTCCCCAGGACTGGTCAGCAGGAATCGCGGCCCGCTTCCACTTATGCGCGTGTGAAGTTATAAAAGGCAGAGATGGGGAAGTGTAGGGGTGTGCGTATAGCATTAATAGTGCATGTTTGGTGGGCCGATTTGAGAACAAACTGTGCACACTAGTGGCCTGTCAGAACTGCTGGTGCTTGTCTCGTTGCATCCTTGAGTCGAGCTGCCAACACTGTCTCCTTTCTCCTCCTCCCTTTGCCTTCTCACTTCACCCTGCTCCTATCACCCTGCATATAAGAGCTCCAGGGCATGAAAACTAGAATTTATACTATAAGAAAGACTTAGAAGGGGGCGTAAAGTGTTTGCTAGCGCAGCAAGGACAAAGGTTGCATAGAGTGGCATTTTATGTATGTTCAGCAAATAATACCACCTTTGTTGCCAAGTTGTAAACTTGAATTTCTCACAGTCCTTAATTGTGGCCAAACGACCTTGTGAATGCTGATTCAGAAATGGGAATATAATCAAGGATGGGCTATTCAGTGCATTTGTATTCCATCTGTATTCATTATACAGAGATGAGTGTCACAGACTAGTGATTAATGTCGTGAAACATTCAACAGGGAATTAATCTAGGCTTGTAACCTAAATGTCAGCTCTGTCATACACTAACATGTTTGTTATTGAGGTTGTAATTGTGTAGAATTATTAACTTCTTTACCCTCCCCTGAACTGAGCACATTTTCTCCAGTTTGGCTGTACCCAAAGTGTGAAAATAGTCACAAAAACGAAAATCAAAACACAACAAACAAGCGACAAAAACATTCTGAAAAAGCAAAAAAAAAAGAGCCACAAAAACACGCTGGAAAAACAACGATAACATAATAAAAAGGTGACAAAAACAACTACAAAAACTGCAAAAACAAGACCAGAAAGAGACGAAACCAGACGAAAATGCTAAAAAAAATATGACAAAATCGCACCGACAACGCAACAAAAAAGTTACGATCAGTTTTGTAGGTCTTAACTTTCAAATGAGGCTTTACACATGGCCTTTAGGCTGTAAGCTCCAGGAGAAATTGTGCCCGGTTAAAGGAACAGGCCACCGTTTTTCCATACTGAGATATGTTCTTACCTGAGCTTAGACGAGTTGATGTGTACCTGTCTGGTCTTTGTACGTGCCCTTAGTCACGCAAAACGACCAAAGATGTTGCTAGCATTTGGCCTCTCCCAGCATATCCCTATGGCTCCAAACGGGGGTGAAGTTAGAACCGACCACGCTGTTCCATGGTCACGCACAAAGACCAGACAAGTACGTATCAACTCGTCTATGCTCAGGTAAGAACATATCTCAGTATGGAAAAACGGTGGCCTGTTCCTTTAAAGGTGGGGGGTAAGTGGTTAATATTTCTACACAATTATAACCTCAATAGTTAACATTTGTGTTTCTGGCAATCTCAGATTTACTTGATCGTTATCAAGTCAACGTCAATAAACACATATATCATTTCATGCAACCGTACAAGGCTTTGAATACGCTCCATTAAAGATAGAGTATTTAATTGGTGATGAACAAATCAATCTCTGATATAAAAATAATGTAAGATGCATGTACACGTTGTGGCACATAACAAGAAACCAGATAACTGTGAAGATGCACAAAACAACTGGTATAAAACAGAGCCTTGTCAAACCCCACAAGTCTTTTTCTATTTTCACCATTCTGTAGCAAACGCCAGAGCGGAAAAACAAGCAGACAGCAAACAGAACAGACAGGCATCATTAAGGAAAGAGCTTGTAGAGGTCATGAGGGACTAGAAAGACAGAAAAGAGTGGCAGGATGTACGGAGGCTGAGAAGGGACAAAAAAGACATGGGATCCGCAGAGGCTGTGGGCCATACCTGTTAGCGATCGAGCAGCAGACAATGCCTTTATAATGGGAAAGGGAGAGAGACGGAAGGGCTTAATTCACAGACGTGTCAGGCAGAGTTAAGCCGATTTGTGATTTCGATTTTGTGTGTTTGGAGGCTGAGATTCTGTGGGAGCCACTGGTTCCAGCGAGCGAGAGAGATGGCGACATACATGAGAAAGAAACTGACACAAATAGACAGTGTATGGTTTTGATTTGTCCTATGGGTGCTGGTGGAGCTAGAAAGCTTAAAAACAAGAGATAAAGAGAGAGGGATGAATGACAGGGCAGAGAGCAAAGTTCATGTTTGGGGCAAGGCAATACATTTATATATGAATTATGGCCATTGTTATTAATTAATCACAGTTAATTGCATTGAAGCATCATTTATTTGGGGTTGTATTTATTGTTTAGAGGAATATTTTAGATGCTTCTTTGTATTTTCCTACATTTGACCTCATTTGAAGTGGAGATGTGAGGCCTGTGTGATCATTTCAAACACTTCAAAGACAATAGCAGGTTTGATTTATTTTGGAGAATGATCTTTTTAAATAAATGTATGTCAGCTTAACTGTGTGAATAAACAAGTTTGACAGTAAAATTGTTTTTGGCTTTGCACCGTGTTCGTCCCTAAGCAACGTCTGCAGGAAAAAGGAAACTGAAAAAGTGTCAGTGCTGCTAAAGGAAAGAGTGATTAATTTCGATTAATATTTTTAATCACATTAAACCTTATGTAATTAATTAATCGGAATTAATCGGAAAAAGTCCTGAGCGGGGTAAGTAATGCGTGCTGTTCTGGTGTGATTAGCGTTTCCGTGTTGATTTTCCTACAAGGTTATAAATCACGAAACTCACCTACTGTCCATGTGTTTTTGGTCATTCAAAAACGAATTTAGCGCTGATGGGAACAGCCTCTCGGCTCCTCCATGCAGTATTCGTGAATTATAACTGCACGGACATGGAAGTTCCTGCACGTGTTGGGTTGCAACAACACGTGACTACAAACTACAATACAAAGTGTTTGAGTTTGACTCGATGCCCAAATTAGTGCGAGGTGACCAGACTGATATCAATGTGAATACAAATACAGGGAGTTATCATTCTGGACCTGACAAACAAACATCTTTTATTGTAATGTGTGATGAAAATAAATCAGTTAGATGAGGAAGTTACATATTTAAAGGGGCTGGATACAAGTTGGCCATTTTATACTCACTACTGCCACCTCAGGTCTTACGCGTAACTGCACCTTCTATATTAAGCTCCTGCATGACGGCACTTCGGACCCTTTTTGAGTGACAGTGCAGGATTTTAGAGGCAGTTGTGGTGAACAGGTCTGGGCTCATTTTAAACCTTAGGACATTGCTGGAACATGTAGGGCAAGGAAAACATACAAAAAATACATAATTAAAAAAAAATGTAAACTCTGTATAGTTCCTTTAAGCTTCATGTTTGTCCGCCTGTTATCAAAGCAAAGCACACAGGCTGGTGATGTCCTGCTCCCAGCAAAGATTCAGGTCAGGTCTGAGGAGAGGTGAGACAGATGTTTATGTGGCTCTTTGTCACAAGTAAAAGAACTAATTAATGTTTGTATTTTATTTTATTCATTAGGTTAAATGTTAGTGTGGCTAAATGATCTAACCTTGACCTGTATCCACATCTGAATAGTTCTTGACTGAGAAAGGTATGGGCATTATTGCACATTATGGTATCCCACGGTGTAATGCCTACTGCGTGGACATACGGTTGGGGCAGTGGAAAACCCATTTCACTAAAGATGCTATTGATCGGGTGCAGACAGGAGACAGATGATATCAGCACCCAGGTAGTTAAATACAGTGATATACACGCCGCCGCCATCGGAGACAATGTACTGTAAATAAAACAATCTTGTAAAAAATCTTACAACCTGAAGTGTTTATTTTAATGACCACTCATTACATTAAACGGCCTCTCTTTGGCTGATGGAGAGTTGATGCTTATCTCTCGTATCTGTGGTCCGGTGTGTGTCTGAGAATAACAATAGTAAAGTAGATGGAGGGGAAACATAAACGTGACAGAATAGGGTTTACTATGTCGTCTGTGCTGAGCCATGTGATAGTCCTCACTGTAGACATACAAACGTTTGTGGGTAGTGACAAAAATATCCTTCAACTAAATTGCACCATGCTAAGAAATACGAATAAATATGAGGAAAAAAATGATTCCTTCCCTGTTATCTTCTTATAGAGCAATCTCTTATACTTTGTTGGTTAGAAAATGCCTGCTCTGTGTTTACTTCGAGATACAAGAATGGCGTATGTAAAATGTAATAAAACATTGAGGAATTGTGTCATGACACTTCAAAACGTTGCCGTGGGTGATTTAATGATTTTTCCAATGCCAACCCCAAAGCATGAACACATAATGATAGTTCTGCAAACTTTTCTAGGCTTCACACTTTCTAGGGTCAGGCTAAAGATGGCATCTATAAAGCCACTGTGTTAAAAATCTGTGTTAACATCTCCAGCATCAGTCGAACAGAGCCTCCCTGCAGCTGTACAGTTCATCTGTATCACTGCTGCAGGTGAAATCGTCCAACATTACTGCCTGTATCTTCAAACCGGTGTTGAGATATCACCCCCTCCGGGCTCGGCCAATGATCCGCACTCGGTCTGAGGGAAAACTGCCTCGAGAAAATGTAGGCTGTGTGTCTGTGAATCTTTCACAGCAAAGAAGTTGTGGAGAAACTTATGCCAACAAACGCTGAGGAGGCTTTTGTATGGCGGTGACAAAGGGCCTTCAATCAATACAGTGTTTTGGTGAATTAGCTTCGGTAAAAGGTGGTATGTAAAGATAAGAGAGAAGAAAACGCAGAAGACTTTAGAAAGGAACTGTAGTTTGTCTGAATATTTGACTGTCAATATAGTGTTTGTCTATAGGGTCAGAAGTAGACTAGGTATTTTCAGTGGGTTGCAAAGCCTTTTCCATGAGAACATTTCCTTCAATATTTATCTACAGAAAAAAAAAAGAGTCTGTCAGTTAGTCTTAACATTGCGGAGTTCATTTGGACATATTTTGTACTTTGAGATGAGATGCCGTGGCATGATCTCAAGAAAGCTATTAACACCAGACATCCCAGGAATCTCGATGAACTGCAACAGTTTTGTAAAGAGGAATGGTCCAAGATTCATCCTGATCATTGTGCATTTTTAATCTGCAACTACAGGAAACGTCTGGTTGAAGTTATTGCTGCCAAAGGAGGGTCAACCAGCTATTGAATGCTAGGGTGTACTCACTTATTCCTCGCTGTCCTGTGAATGTTTACATGTTATGGCGAATAAAAATATGATAATATGTAATTGTTTACTTATTCTTGTGATTTAAATAAAGATCAGATCACATTTAGTGACCAATTTAAGCATTAATGTAAGAAATTACAAAGGGTCCAACTGTAAACTACAACTTCAATTCTCCTTTAGGTCACGGTTTATTACGTTCAGGCCCAGTTGCTGTTCTATCCATACAGATACAGTCCCCTCAAAAAAATGTGCAGTATGAATGTCTTTTTGTCGCTCGAATGGACACCAACTGGGAAAAACATAAATTGCCGCCAATGGACAAGAGTAGAATGGCTTGTGAGAACTTTTGTGGCATGTTTTCTGAAGCCAAAATACATATGTTGTTTTTCTGTGACAGAGAAGTAGGTGGAATTTATGTCCACATTTCTTCAAAGCCAACCTCTGCTGAACAAAAAAAGTTCACAAAGTGAGAAATTCTTAAACCCTTAATATTGTAGGATCAACCAGTGAAACCGTATCCACCGACCAAACAAGCTTGTTATGTTTGCTTCACAATGCCACCCAAAATTGTGCCTGTCTTGCTTACAACCACCATCTGCCCCGAGGCGCATTTCGTTAAACCTTAAAAGAGGAGCAACATACCCACTCTTTCCTTCTAATCTGCGGTGGGAATCCTTGCTCGGGGCAAATTGACTGTCGGGTAGCAGAGGGGACTAAAGCCAGTTAAATTCACATGTCAGCTCATCCTTTTCTCTAATGCGGATCTCATTTGTTAAAGGGAGAATCTTCATTGTAATTTCGACAGCTGGATGGTGGCCACAGAGTATGCTCATAGATTAACATGTGCGGGTCGATAAGAGGAAGGATTTGTCACCTCGGGGTGCGGTGTTTATCAGCTGCACAATGAAATAAAGATGAGAGCCCATGATGGATCCCACCTCTCATATTGATTTATTGTCTGTCCGTCATGTGTGGAATCCCATTCATCTGCAGCCACTGTAAAGCTCCATAGGCAACAGATGACCTGTCTGTGACCTTATCATAAAGACTGCAGCGTGTAATCTCAGTCCCATTACCAAAGGGATAAAATGTGGAATATCATTATCGGAAGTTAGATTATTTTTCCATAGAGGGCACTTATCGAACATCTCTGGGCCTTTGTTCCAATTGGTTGGTACCTCGCTGGTATTAGAGTGCCTGTCTGAGGGCCGTTGGCACAGAATGGAAGCCACATCACTGCCACACGACAGCTGCAGCTATAGTCTGTTGGGAGCAGTGGGTGACCACAGAACGCCGTCTGCACATTTGTTCATCAACCTCATACGCTCCATGGAGGTAGAGGCAGACTTTAGTGCACGGGGAGAGAGGGGCGCAGCCTGCTGCCCGTGAGCCCACATGAACTGACTGTGCTGCTCGGTGTCACATGTCGAGGTGTGTTCTCCAACTCCACGCAAAAAGCTCTGGTTGCGAACAGTCTGACAAGCCACTTTCTTCCATTTTTGTCTCGTCTCATCAACGTTTTTTTTAATTGTTATGTTATCATTGTGAAATAAAGTGTGTCAACAAAATTACATGTTTAATTAAATCAAGTCTATAAAAAACAAACCTGAGGACACAATCATATCCAATGTTTTTAATACTGCGCTTCTCCAATAATCCAGACTTGCACCCTTCTCTCTCGCATGGATTTGAGCATCCGAAATATGCATTTAACTAGGAAAATAGCTTTGCCAAAACCAAAAGACTCGTGGAAACACGAAAGTAGCATGTGAGACCTACCTGGTATTCTTGCCCAGCTACGTTTGGTCTCTGGAGGATTACTCTTTACGTGTTTTAGGCTGATGGGTGATGCTTGGTAGAAATATGCATTCAACTTATTGATTGTATTAGTTTCAGTGCTTAAACCAGCTAATAGCCCTGTTCAGGTAACCCATACACACTGAGAGTGCCCTGGAGGAGAACAGAGTGGGGACGGGGTGCTAGATGAAGCATGAAACAGTATTTGTCATGTCGTCACAGGAGGTCCATCCCTCTCTCTGCTCCGAACGCTCTCGTTTATCAGCTTCTTTTGCAGATGAATGGATCATTTCACACAGCAGAATCTTGAGAATATTTACTCTTTTTACAAAACCCCACAAAATTAGTAAGGCCAGTCAATAATGCTCGACAAGCACAGCGCATTTTCTCTCTTACACAAATGTTTCATTGACGAATATTGTCAGTAAAATTGCACAAAAGGTATAATAATGTTGATTAATGCTATTATGGCTGGATGCTATGTTAAGACGGTGTGCTCTTTATTGTAAATAGATGCTTACTGAGTGTCAAAATAAACAAACAAACATGTAGAATTGAATATCAGATCAGCTTCTGTTGTTATGCTGAGACATCACATGCACCAGCCTGTTCTTATTTTGTTGGGCCTGTTCTCTGTATACTATAACCAAGTAAAAAGCTCGCTAAGAGCTAATAAGGCAACCAAGGATTATGACATTGAAACGAGTGTCATTGCACGGTATTCCAATAGTGTGCAACCCTCCTTTGCCCATAACTTTCACTCAATCCAGAGGACTTTTCCTGGCACGAAAGGACATGAAATGGGAGAAACAAAGAAGGGATAAAAGGATTGGAAATGTGGAAAGAGGAGAAAGAGAGAGCAGCTGGAGGACAAGTGCGGTGGGCTCAAATTCTGCTTCACCATCAAATCCTTGGGACGACATAATGTTCCAGGCCTGAATCCGGTTTATAATGTCAAACGGTGAGATGGGTATCGCAGAGTGCACCTCTTCACCCCGCTCTAATGAGGGGGAGATAGTCCCGGCCCAGCTTTAGTACAAGCAGCCCGTGTATTCAAAGAAAGCCAGTGTGTGGTGTCGGGCTGCAATTGAATAAAAATCCCTATTTGGGTGATCACAATTAGTAAAATATAGCCGCAAGCGGCGATTATCGGCCCCCGCCCTGTCCAAAGCAAGGGGGAGCTGCGCGGCCTTTTGTCTCCCTCAATCTAAAATTACGGTATTGCTATTGCCTATATGTTTGTTTATTTTTTAATTTTTTTCCCTAGGGTCTTAGTTTTAGGATTTTTGGAATGCGTTTACGTGTCCTCTCGGTATCTGAAAGTTTTTGTCAGAAAAAAAAAGACAATGCTGAGCACTTCCCACTTAATTTTAGTTGACGTCATACAGAGAAAAATTTGTATGAATTTGTATCACACTGCACTTTTCTAAGATTTTCTAAGTTGTGAACTCAAATGAGAGTCAGCATAATTTTCAAGTCTTTAACTGGTAGAGGATCATTTCAATATGGTTGAAAAAATCTCCCAGTGATAACAGTATTTTTTTCCAAAAATAAATATAGTACAAACCTCAAAATCTACTGTTCCAAATTATTATGCAACTCATCGTTTCAATACATTTTAAAGCTTGTAATTAACTGAAGATGGTCATCTGTTGAATTTGCAGCATTAGGAGGTCATATTTACTGAAATTAAATCCTATTTCAATCAAAAACATCTCAATAGGTCAAGTTATATTTTAACATAGGAGCCCTTCTTTGAGCAGCTTCAAAATTCTTAAATCCATTAAACTTGTGAGTTTTTGGACAGTTTCTGCTTGGATTTCTTTGCAGGATGTCGCGGGTCATTTTGACCCGCTGTTACGTTCCGGGCATTTGGATGCAAGGTGACACAAGGGGGCGCCCTTCCGACCTTCTCAGTGTAAATGTGAGTTGACTTTCTTCAGAGTTAGACTTTAGGTCAGACACCATGAGTGACAGCAACATGACGCTAAATACAGTGAGCTCCTTGTTTCCAGTAATAAGGCTGAGGCCTCATTGCTCTTCAGTCACAGACTGAGAAGTGAAGACGGAAGTCATGGAGCTTCTGCTTTAGACAGAACTTCAGACTTCTGCTGCATGTAGGAGTCATATCATATTCTGAAACTCAAATATGTAGTAAAACATAATATATGGAAAATTATTATTGACTTTTGACTTATATGGGCTCTGTGCAATTACAATGTTGATTTTTGCATTATATATGTATGTGCACGGGACGTGCACGACAAGAAGAGTGCATTAGTGAGTGTTTGAGAGGAGGGGAGCGATTCGCGCTCATTTTATGTGCGCTCTGCGCACTTTGGGGGAGTCCAATTACTGTCCAATTACAATGTTTTTTTTCTGATACATGTGCACGTGCACGAAACGTGCAC
Source organism: Gobius niger (assembly GCF_951799975.1). NCBI lineage: Eukaryota > Metazoa > Chordata > Actinopteri > Gobiiformes > Gobiidae > Gobius > Gobius niger. The sequence goes on along the minus strand of NC_136865.1, from coordinate 21,483,098 downwards.
AACGAGAGGAGTGCGTTAGTGCATGTTTGATAGGTGGCGAGCGCTTCGCGCTCGTTTTGTGCGCTTCTATACGATTACAAGAGGCCCTTCGCCAGCCCTGATGGCGCTCGGGCCTAAAAACGTCTGCAATTAGTTAGGTAATATAACGTCCTCTTCAGAGAACTAAATGTCCCTGTGTCGCCATGGGATCTATGAAACCTGATAACCTCTACAAATATGTTCTGAAATGCATCAACTTCATGAAGCAGTTTTGATTCTAATCTTCCATACACTTAACACCAGATTTTTTTCCAATTTACAAAGAGCATGTGAATTTTGTAATGTTTTTAACTCTCAGGGAGCGATACTGGCAACGTAAACAACAACTAGCTGCTACTTCACGATCGATAGACAGGTTTTATAATTTGCACAGCGCCTAGTGGTATTTTTCCCACAAATGTTTGCAAATTCCAAATGCGTACAGATATGTTTTTTCCCAAATCGTTCAGCACTGTGTACCTGGCAACAGAGGAATTCAATAATTCACCTATAGTAAGTAAGAGGCTCGGACCAAAATACACACAAAGACTTCAGGAGAAAGACGGATGGTTAAATCGGAAAAGAGAAGAAGGCAGTGCTGCGCTTGGCTGGCACCACTGCTGCTCTCATGTGCGCTCCTTGGCAGTCCGAGTGTAAATTTGAGAGGGTGCGTGTGAGAACTGAGATTTGCCATTAAGAAAGTGTTGAAGCTCTTTAAAAATACATGCATCACACGTTTGAAAGGTCGCCCCTTGTTCGCTTTCTCTCCGACTTGTTTCCTTGTGTATATCCCGGCCAAAGAGAGGCGGGAAAAGAAAAGTTGACAGCCTAAGGACTAAGTGCCAAACAGAGTTGTTAGAACAATTCATTGTATAGTAATAATAAGCTAACGCTAATATAAGCTTTATTTAGTTGTACACACTGTCAGTTTCCATAAGGCTCAACTCAGCAAGCTGCATCTTGGACGTTAATTAGGAATAAACAAAATTTGGAAATTTGTGTTTTTCCCAGTGTGTCGTCAGATTATGAGCTACTTACTCGAGAAAAGTTGGGCTTAATATTAATGGGCTTGTCAGTTCTAATCTAGGTAACAGAAAATAATGTTCACTGAGCTGCTAACTGTGCAATAAGCCTGGGATACGTTCTCGCTTTCACTTGAAAATGTTTCTTTCCTCTCTTTTTCCCCATTTCTGGTTGTCATAGCAAATCTCTCTGAGCTTTTACACGTAGGCTATACATGGATCGGGCAAAGCATTATGACCACTTATTCATTGTCATGTTGTTTTAATTTTTAGAGGAATATGAAGGGTGGCACCAACCTGCAAAGGCTGCAATTATTTAAGTAAGTATGCCCTCAGCAAACAGCAAATTATGTATAAAACTGCTAACCCAAGGCAAGTTTATTGACTTCAATGAAGACTTTTTAATTAGATGAGCCTTTCATTTAACAGGCTTCACTGAAATAAAGGTCCTATGTCCAGAGAATTCGACTTTTGAGCTTTTAGGAGGTTTTTTGTGTCATTCATGCATGTTTCTGTAATCCTGCATGTTCAGTCTCTCCTCTGCACTCAAAACGCCAGCCCACATTCTGGTGTACATCACAGGGAAGTCATGAGTTTAAAGTTCAGACACTTTTACCAAACATTTCCTGTTTCTCTCAGTGGCTAATCTTTCTTTCCCTTGCTGATTTGCCTGTTTGCAGCATCTTAAAAACCTTTAAAGAAAAAAAAGATACACTCGGCATGTATCCCTTTTGGACTGATGCTAGACATAAATGCACTCTGTATTCTGAATCGTTAAAAAAATCATTCACAAATCTAATTGCAAGTAGATATTCCTAAATTATTCAACCCTACTTGCTGACTCAACAAGCACTGCTGTTTTTGGAGAGTTGACCCAGTTAGTCCACAAAGCAATAACATTTAAAAGCGACCCCAATCTATACCTAGCTATATCTATATAACAATAAAAAAAGGAAAATAAAACACTGTACTCTGCTATCATGAACTGCAATAGTAGGTCATCTGGCTTAACAGTGACTCCTCTCTCCATGCTCGGCTGCCTCCATATTGCCCGGACATCCACACCGCCATTGCATAACGCTTCATTGGGTTAACACACGACACGTGGCCAGGGCCGCCAAATTGCTGCACAATCAATGGGTTTTTAATGCTCGAGTATCCCCCTTGATCTGAGCATGCTTGGCTAATTTGACGTGATTCACTGGCAGCGTGCGCAGAAAGCCGGTCTGCTGTAGCTGTGACACTGGTAAGCACAGGGCCATAAAGGCGGGCAGATTGGTAAGCGATGATCCACTGACGGCCATGACAGCTGGGGTTAGCATCTAGCAGCCGCTCGGTGACAGGGAGAGCCATCGGACCACATAGGGACGAGGCCATAGGGACAGATAAGGGCCACATGCTTAGAGCTGGCATGGACTCACGGCAACATGTACCAGACACTTGTGTAGCTTTGGCCCGCGCTCCGAGAGGCCTCTATGGGGAGAGAGAGAGAGGGCGGAGAGGCGTCCGTATGCTCTGCCCGGGAATAGACAGTATGGACCACACATACGGCGACACATGAAAACAAACAGGCACTGGGCAAATACTGTAGTTAGAGCAAAACGCCATGGAGCTGTATGGTTTCTCTGTTAGGCTGTGTCAGATGCCAAGAGAAGTCACCAGTGGCACATTTAAACATACAAATCGTTTGGATTTGGTCTTACTTAAAAAAGCCTTTATAGTCTTTAAGTCTTTATAATTTCTATTAGCAGCATATCTAGCAATATCTTATAAACGGTTTAGTATATAAGAATATATGTTTCACCTAAGCTTTTCTTTTTGCTAAAACTTAAGCTGCTCCCAACTACTTTTAAATGTATTGCTGTCAAATTACAGAAGACATGTCATTGTCAAATTCCTTAATTTGACTTGTGTGAGTGAATGACGTGTGTAAGTGAATGAGTTGGTGAGTAGTTGGTGTTGGCACAGATTAGCAGCCTCGTTCCGTCAAGCTATCCCGTGGCAGATGTGGCTATAATGGTAGCCTACCACCAGCGAGCAAGGAGCGAATAAATATGAATTGTAGCTCTTTGAGAAAGTCGTCATCATCATCATTATATTAAAAAGGCACAATTTGGATTAAACTGTTGTCAGTAAAATCCAAAAATGTCTTTGGATTTTGGATTATGGCCTAACTTATTGAAATCTTATATTCGGCTGCCTTAAGTCAACAGCTCCATGGAGACGAGCTGAAGACGTCCCCGTTCCCAGTAAAGTTACAGTCAGGTCTTAAAGGAACAGGCCACCGTTTTTCCAAACTGAGATATGTCCTTACCTGCGCTTAGACAAGTTGATGCTTACCTGTCTGGTCTTTGTGCGTGCGCTCAGTCACACAAAGACCAGACAGGTGCGTATCAACTTGTCTTACCTCAGGTAAAGAACATATCACAGTATGGAAATAAGGTGGTCTGTTCCTTTAAGGTAAGGTATACTTTGTTGTCCCTAGGGGCCTGGGCCCGGGGACTCATCTCCAGATGTGGAGCCAGGCTGATGGTCAGTATCACCTGGCTAGAGGATTCACCGATTGTACATGTTTGCAGACTCCTAGAAGAAAGGCTGCGTCCAAGTGGGAATCGAACCCAGGACATTCAAGCTAAAAAGCACAAGCACTAACCGCTACACAACGGTGCCGCTGGATGTTTGTTTGTCAAAAGCTTACTCTGTTCATTGGGTGAAATATTGTGCGATGTGGCTTTAAGGACAATACTGTCTCACCTAAAATCTGATTTATTACCTAAACTAAAAAAAAATCAACTAAAAAGTCTAGTTTGTGCAAATGCTTCCGTCCTTCATACAGTATTTGACTTTGACGCTCTCACAACAAAGTCTGCTTGTTCCAGAGGTAGCTCTGGCCCTCTCTGAGACAACCGTCCTCGATGTAAAGGCGGAGAACAGGCGCTGGCAGGACTCCGGCTCAGTCCTGTGTGACTGGAGTGTGTCGGTACGACGGCCTGCTGTGCCCAGATTACATGTTCAGTGTCCCGCAGCAGGAGGGGGACTGCGATGGGGAGGACAGCCTGGTAAATGACCACAGTGGGAGGCTCACGGCTGGCTGAGCACTCCTCCACTGAGCCAGAGCCCGAGCAGCTGCGGAGTTCAGAGCGGCCCAATTTGTTCAGGACGGTAATGCACTGAAAATACTGAGCCCTCTCACAGCCGCTAATGACAATAATAATAATGCATTAGTCTGGGGTGCATTTTTCATTCACTGTTATGTCGCACTCAGCCGCCATTCTGCACCTTTGGCCTTTCCAAACACCCCTAATTTCACAGTCACACTTACAAATTCGTACAGGATGAGCAAAGTGTCTTGCCCAAAGACACAATGGCAGAATGCAATAAAAAAAGTAGGACTTGATATCTGTCAACCATCCGAGTGCATCTTTTAGGCAAAATGGTTGATCTAAACGCCTATATCACTCATGCACATGATCATATATCTTCTGTTTGAGCCCAATTTCCAACTTAATGAAGTGAACGTGAAGGGGGAATGGTGTATACCGAATGTGCTTCAGGCCAAACACAAGCACTGACTTCTCTGGTTTCTGCCTCCATTAAACAGCCCTAGGCAACACTTAGGGAGCCAGAATCCATTAAAAGCCCCACTTTAAAATAAACCAGCCTATTTTGGATGGCAGTAATATAAAAATACTGAGGATAATTGACGGTGTGTAGTGAAAAGTTTTGTTTACTCAAATATATTTAGAAACTTTTTGAAGCTGCTTTGAAGGTTTGTTTTTATCATGCACTAGCTTCTACTTCAGTAATACCTCTACAATACCTTTTACTTCTACAGACAATATAATTAGTGCTTGGGTAACGCAAGTTGAAAAGATAGGTACTCATTCCACTGCGAATAAGTCTCAGTGACAAAAGCTTAACTAGATTTTATAATTACATTCTCATCCGTGTTAAGGCCGATGAATTGGAGAATTATCATTAAAATAATGTTTTTGTTCATATCATAAATCTGACTTTTACGCTTAAAGGTGCAGTATGGAACTTTTTATGTGAGAAACAAAACTCTTTATTTGCGCGTATTTGACCTTTTAGTGACCCTGTGGTTAACATGGTGCCTTTGCTTTCCATCACAGTGACTTCTGATGCTCCAGGATCAATTGTCTTTAGGGTTTCTGGCAGATTTCACTGTTGCCGGACCCTCTCACCAGAAAACCTACAAAACAATTGACCCTGGACCGCTGTAGACCCAGTGATCGAAATTAAAGGTGCCATGCTAACCACTCATACAGCCATTTGGTCACAAAAAGGTCAATTCTGCACAAATATCTAATTTGTTTTTATTGCATAAATGCACCTTTAAAGTTGTGATTTCACCAAAAAGTCTAAAGCAGCTGGATTAAAGGGGCTAGATGCAAGTGCGCCATTTTATACTCACTACTGCCACCTCAGGTCATACTTGTAACTGCACCTTCTATATTAAGCTCATGCATGACTGCAATTCGGACCCGAAGTAACACTTTTTTGAGTGACAGTGCAGGATTTTAGAGGCAGTTGTGGTGAACAGGTCTGGGCTCATTCTACACATTAGGACATTGTTGGAACATGTAGGGGGAGGAAAAGACAAACTCAGTATAGTCCCTTTAAATTGATTCAAAGCTGAGGTTTTGCTGCTGTAGGTGACAGCAGTGCTCATAAGCTGATGCACTGCAAGGTGGAACACATTTCACATTGGTGGACATTTTTAAAAACATCTTAGCAATTAAAAAGAAATCTTCCACTTGGTTCGTGGCAAAACGTCAGCTTTAAATAAAACGAATCCAGGTGTTTTTAAGTGATTGGACTCAATTTTTCATCAAATACTTTCCTACTCTTACGTGAAAAATGATTTGGAACACTAATATATGCTTCTTTTTGAGTGAAACTATTCTGTAATGACCTTATTCCTGTGTGAGTAATTATTTGGCCATTCTACCCCCCCTCTGATGCTAATACTTTTTCACATTTCTGGCACAAAGGCAGGTGGCTCTCATTTTGAAGATGAATTTGAAAAAAAAAAAAAAAGTCTCAAGCCTGGACTTTTTGATTGGCAGTTTCACAAAATTACTGCGCCTCATCCAAAATAAAAAGGAGAAGTAACTTTACGAGCGAAATAAAATATTAAGCGCCCGCACCAGTGTGGTGTATTTTCACAGATGCGATGACCTAGAAAACCCAACATTTTGGCAGCGAAGAAAATGAATGTCCCTTTTACTTGTCTGCTATGAATAAGCGCGATTCCATGCAGCGGCTACCTCAGTCGCTCTCTCTGCCCCAACTTGTCAACTCAACGCAATTATTTTAGTTTTGCCCTACTGTCTCCGGTCTGGTATCTCGGGGCAACGGTATTTGGGCGGTGTGTTTAAGTGCGGTCGGACAAATGACGATGAATCATGTCTTGGCACAGGCTGCACCTATAAACCCACCTCCCCATCCCCAAAAGAAGTCCTATGTTTTCTTGATGAAATGGAAACATATGGGGAATGTTCATGTCATTGGGTTATTTTTACAGATTGATAGAAAAAGCAAGACAATGGAGCGCAATCATTTAGCCATCAGAAGCACTTACGAGGTTAAAATAATGGGTGGATGTCATTTAGTTGGTTTAAACTCTGACCCGCAGCTCCAAAATAATGTTCTCTAAAGGGTTTTCCAGACATTTTCTTGACAGCGCGGGCCGCTCCAAAATGCCGATGTTGTAAACTGTTTTCATCCCCGACAATTACGGCAACACTATATGCGTGAGAAATTTCAAACTTGGCTCTGCCTTTGACAAAATGCGATCTATCTTTTGACACGACGCCGTTCGGAAATGCGTTGTGAGTTAATGGCTTCTGCGTTGTGACTTTTGAGTAACCGTCAGTGTTAGAATGTTCCGACAACAAAACATAACCGAGCGGTGTTTTATTTCATTACCACCTGTTTGAGTAATCCTGAAATCTCAGTGTTTTTTTTGAGATGCTTAAGAATCACACAACCCACATGCAGGAAGCACTGATCAATCAGCAAGCCCCCACATCCAGCCTGCTCCAATTCATTGAACCAAAAGTGGTCTACAACTCCGTTTCACAGATTTTCCCACAGCTACTTAGCTCAGGATCACGTGTTATAAATGGAATGGGTGAGACAAAGTACACCACTTATAGTTCCTTAAAGTAACATGAGCCAAAACAATAAACAAAAGCAGAGAAATGCCATGAAACAGAACTATTATCTGACACTGACAGGTAAATAAATACTAGGACTGGGTTTAATTTATCGATTAAACTCTTACCCCCCACATTAAACCAGCACATTTTCTACAGTTTGGCTCTACCCAAATCTAAAAGCTTCTCGACTGGAGAGCAAAAGTGTAACGCCTCATTTGAAAGCTAAGGCCTACAAAACTGATCGTGACTTTTTTTTCACGCTGTTGCCGCGTCTTTGTCACATTTTTTAAGCGTTGTGGTCATGTTTTCATCTCTTAATCACAGTTTTTTCTCGTTGCTTTTTTGTCATGTTTTCGTCAGGTGTTTGCCACTTTTTTGTTGCATTATAGTCGTTTTTCAGGCATGTTTTTGTTTCTTTTTTGTTTCTTTTTCAACCTCGTTGTTATCGCTATTTTGACGCTTTTTCCATGTAGCTTTTAGAAAGAAATTGTGCTTGGTTAAGGCGGGGGTTAAGAGGTTAATCGGTTTTGTTTTGAATAGCCTGATATCGATCCTTTTAACCTCTTAACCCCCACTTGAACAAGCACATTTCCTCCAGTTCGGATTTACCCCAATCCAAAAGCTTCTTGAAACAGCGACAAAAACGAGGCTGAAAAAGCAACAAAAACGTGACAAAAAAGTGATGAAAAAAAAGCACCAAAAATATGATGTAAATGTGATGACAACACGAGGAAAATTAGGCTTTACTCTGGCCTATAGACTGTAAGCTCCAGTTGAGAAGCTTTTAGATTTGGGTAAAACTGAACAGGAGATAAATGGGCACGGTTAAGGCGGGGGTTAAGCAGTTTACATGTCTTTTTCCCATCATGATTCCATGTGACTTCTTACATTTTTCTTTTGGTCATGTTAATAAAAAGTATAGGATTAATGTATCTGCATTTGCAGCATTAGTTCTTCTGAGAATGTGGAAAATCCATCAAATCGAATCAGATCGATTTGGGAAATCCGCATTGATACCCAGCCCTGGTAAATACACCGTCAGAACGACTTCATTTTATATAATATTTCACATTTCACGCAAAGTGGAAATTCAGACCACTCCCAATCTCCATTAAAAGAAAAATGACAATATGGAAAAAGGTTAATAGTACTCACTGTCGGTTGCATAACATATTGTTGATGAGGCATCCATGACGTGCTCTGGACCTGCAGAAACAAATACAAACTAAAATAAGGACCTTTGAACTTGCTTTAATACCTCAAGGCTGGGAAATACGACAAAAAATATATGTATGCCATTCTTATCAAAACAGAGACAAATATAGCTTTTACTAAGACAATTCATGAACACAGACAAGATAGACCTTTTAAATAAACCTAAGATTAAAACAAAACAAAAAACAAATGAAGGCGATTTACTCTTCCAGCACAATCTTGGCTGGAAGACTTATCAAATAAAAAACAACAGTATTCTGATCATTGTTGTGTTTAAAATTTGAGTCACTGCCCTCAAATCCCAAGAGATTGAATTTTTTAAACATGCAACTTTTGGCACAAACGGATTCTGATCCCAAATCAGAACTTGTTAGAGACATTCCACAGAATTACTCAGATCATCTCGCAGACTACAGGCCGCTGGTTTTCTCTCCGCCGCTGTTATTGCCCAGAGCGTGACTTGTGCATGGAGCCTTTAAATTAGGTTTCTCCTCCATTAGAATAATAGCATTAAAGCCATGCCCAGGCTGGTGCAAGAGGCTGAAAGGTGGTGAAACTTAGACTTTGTGATTGCTTTGAGTTTTAGAGATATTGCATAAAGTCGGGAGAAATTAACAGACGAGGAGTCCGGGGCAGTCACAAGGGAGTTTCTGCACTCGGACGGGTTTGGCTACAAGAAAACCAACTGAAGACGTTTGATTTATGCGGATAACAAATGGCTAAAGTTTGACATGTTCATTTATTGATCACATTTAGTTATTTTAGACGACAAACAGCAGCTTGTAAGGGTCAAGTGCAAGGCAGGGCTTTATATTAATCACTGTGATTAATCGTCTGGGCTGGGGAACAACAGGAGTAGTAGTCAAAGCAGCAGCCATAGTAGTAGTAGTTGTAGAGTATTGTAGGACAGGAGTAAGAAAGCGATACAATTTGCAGTAACAATCATTTCATATAGAATAGAGGTGTGACAATACATAGATTTTGCGATATATCGCGACATTTTGCGGGATGGTACGATACCGATACGTTTTATTCTGATATAGATACATTTATTGATGTTATGCATGTTAATGACCAACCTCATGCATATAAATGAGGTAGCAGTGCTTCTAGTCAATAGAGGCCACTAATGATTAAGGATTCAGTCAGAACAGTAGAGGGCAGCACTACAATTTTAAGCCAAAACACTGTCACACAAATGCTTTTAATGATTCATTTTCATAATTATAAATAATATTAATTTGGGCTTGATTTATTCCTTTTGATATCGGACTGTGGTTTCTTGTTTATTTAAATGTAAGCTAAGCCACTGACAGATCAATAGACCCATTTTCGGTATGTCAGGGCCCATTTATTCACTTATTAAAGAAAATGGGATACAAAGCACATGAAAAAAATGTAAATAATGAATAATATGCAGTATGTAAAAAAAAAGGTAAAAAATCCCCCCAAAATCATGATTTATCGTATTGATTATCGTATCAGTAAGGTTATCATTATCATGAGCCATGTATCGCATATCGTATCAAATTGTGAGGTAGCCAGAGGTTCCCACCCCTAGAATAGATGCATCTTTTTAAGGTAAATGCTGCCCCACTAAAGCAGTGCGACATCAATGAGCCGCTGGCAGGACATGGATGCCTCCACAGTATATTTTTCCTTTATTAGATTTCAGCACGTTGACAAATGTATCTGAGGAAGATGAAGACCTAAACACGAAGCAGCTCGTATTCTCTGGACGGTGCGGTCGACAGCTTGTAGCAGAAAAACGCAGGCTGCCCACTGATCCTCCTAAAATGATTAGATTTAACGAAGACAAACACACAGTAATCTACTATAAGAGCAATCAATCCTGTGAGCCGCGCCAAAGCCCCGGTTTGGACACACACCTAAACGACAGCACCGAGCCAGGGCCGTTTGTTTACACTCGGAAATATTTGTTCTTCTCAGATACACAGACACCGAGCTTATCCTAATCGCTTATTCTCCGCTTTTTACCGAGCAGCCGCATGCAGCGTGACCAACATGTGATTCACGAGTAGAGAGAGAGATGTACTGGAATGACGAGCGATTCTCATAAAAAGCAGGAACTGAATTGATATCTTGAGGTATTTCCATTGCCAGGGAATGCAAGAAATTTTAACAGTGTTTGGTGTTAGAAATGTCCAGTCAAACTTCACGTTAACCTCAAATAGCCTTAATATTCGAAACGATGAGACCACAAAAAAACCCCACATAATTTATTGGTATGGAGTGAACAAAACAAAACCCCAAAAAAGAGAGTCTAACTTCACACAATTCATTACATGGTGGTATTTGCGGTCTGCCAAAGCAGCGCACGAACCAGAAACAGGCATAATGTTACTTTCTGAGACCGACTGAGATGTGTTTGTGAGAGCTATAAACAAGTTGGAACTGAACTTCCTCCTTTGTTCGTGAGATACTCGCGCTTTAAAACCGATTCAGGGATAGATTACCTGTCAACTCTTGTTTTGTAAATTACAGAAACCTTTTTGGAGAGTAAATCAAATAAAACAATATGACTGCATGACTTTTTTGGCCTGCAGGCTTTATTGGACAGGGCAGTTCGGTGAGAAAGGGAGAGAAAAGTGGGGAGAGGCATTCAGCAAACTGTCGAAGCCAGGACGCGAACTCAAAGACACTGAGACTGACAATATACCTGAACAACGAATATATAATGCAGTACAACCATGACTGTATTTCATGTTGGCAACTCTTCACTTTTCCAACTCTCTCCCTATACTTTTACTACACCAAAGCTACAATAGATTAACTGATTAACCACCATTTTCTCCAGTTCAGCTTTACCCAAATCTAAAAGCTTCTCGACTGCTTACAGCTTATAGACCAGAGTAACGCCTCATTTGAAAGCTAAGAAAGACCAAAAAACTGATCGACTTTGACTTGTCACCGCAGTTTCTTCAAATTTTTCTCTGGTTTTCCAAGTTTTTCTGACTTGTGCTTATGGTTTTTTTTGCTGTTGTGTTTTTGTCAATTTTGTTGCTATTTTGATTGCTTTTTCTAATGTTTTCATCCCATTTTTGGCACTCTTAAGTCATGTTTTTGTCCCTTTTTTATAGTGGTATTGCTGTTTTTCCAGCATGTTTTTGTGGTTCTTTGTCGCTCTTTTGTTGCTTTTTTGGTCACTTTTATGCTGTGTTTTCATCCTTGTTTTGTTTTCAGATTTGACTAATGCCAAACTGGAGAAAATGTGCTTACTTAAGGTTGGGGTAAGAAGTTAATTGTACTTTAAAACACAGGAACACATGAAGCCAGGTCAAATCCACAACTTCAAAAGCCGACAAACAGCTGATGAACAACACGTCCATCCTGGAATGCAGACACAACCACAACAGACGCCTAGTTAAAACTGTCTTTTATTATTGAGAATTGGGTGCATGTGAGTCCTGACCAGGCGAGCCCCCCTACCTCTGGCTGACCCGTTCACAGCTTGTGCTACCATTTAAAAAAAAACGGAAAAAAAAAAACATCCCGACAGCCAATTCGCCCCGGGGGCAAGTCTTGGTTTGGACCGGGCCTAGTGCACGGTCAGCCAGTTGGACCGCCGCACGCCCCCGTCACACGTGAAGCCAAGCAGACAGGCAGTTAGCTTGGTTAGCTCGCCAACCCCAAACCAGGCCATAATATCCAGCGCAGCAGCAGTGAGGGAGCGCCGTGATCCGGTCTGCGCCGGTTCCTGTTCTGTGGATCATTGAGGCAGTTGTTTTTCCAAAGAAATCAAGCTCAGGCAGAGATGGGTAGAGAAGCCAAAAATGCACGAATGCAAGAGTAAATCGTCAATGCAAAGTACACGCACACGTTTCCCTAATACTGTGCTGATGATCAGATGTTCCAAAAGACCACGAAGATTCCTTTCCTTTCGATCTAGATTTGGTTAAAGAAGCCAGTCTGAAAACAAATATAATCTTGAGAGGTCTGTGTAGGCTCTCAGTCGTACAGGTTCTTGAGTTATCTTCTGTACTCTGTAGTTGAAGTGTCGTACGTTTCACCTCTCATCCAAAAGGCTTCGAGGCTTCAACAACACTGCAGGGAAAGCACAAGTGGCCCTCAGTCTGCTGTTCACCTCCACCTCAAAGCCACCAAGCACTCCTTTGAGGATAAAGAGGTCAACATTCTAGCTAAAGAATAAAGGAGTCAAAGAAGCAATTTTTGTAAAGAAGGAGAACCCCTCCACAAACAGGAATGGAGGACTTCGATTTCATCTTTCTCCAGTGTTCAGAAATCTCTTACGGCCCATATCTCGAGGGCTCTGTCATGTTAATGAGGCTGAAACTCGGCCCAGGACAGATCAATAGGCAGGCAATTAGCAGTGATCAGCTGAGATTAGGGTCATTCAGACTGAAACTTAGGTGTGAGTTAGGTTGTTAGGACATGGAATTACAAAGACTTAAATTACAAAGATGTTTATCTTCAGGGGAGAATAGCTCTTAATGAAAGGGAGGGACTAAGTCAAGCTGAACTCCTCCCTGTGGTTTATATCTGGTCTACGGGCTGAACTGTGTGTTGCTGACGAAGCCTTTTGGATGTGAGGCGAAATGTCGACACTTCAACTACAGAGTCCAGAAGATGACTCAAGAACCTTCATTGAAGATAATCTTGAGAACAAAGTGCTGTGAGGGACATCTTTGTTTACATATTAGCAGATATTGGTACGTCAACACATTAATAAAAAGAGTATTGTCTTTTCAACTGAAAGTAGAAGTACTTGCGACCAGACTACTCCTACGGTGAAATCCTTTCTATTCAATGCAACTCATTACTCTTTTCTCCAGAGCCGAAAACCTAACACTGCTGCTGGCACGGGTCATTTGCACATTTGATAAATCTATAACGTCAAAATGGCCTCTTAGATTTTGCAAACAAAAGAAAAAGCAGGATCGTCCAGGGTACCATTTTCTTTTCTTTTTTTTTGAGGTTTTCATTATGAAGGCAATAGTTTCCATGATAAAAGGAAGTGATTTTCTTTTGTGCGGTCCTCATGTATGGCTGTGTGCTCTTCCATTCACCCTCCTCTGTGCGCGGGTCGTCTCTGCACTGGAGAGAGACGAGGACTCACCTTGAGGCTGAAGGGCAATATAACAGAAGCACTGGGCCCATATTGAAACTGTGAGGATTAATATTCCTCAAAAGCCCGACCATTGTTTTTGATAAATCAATTTGGGAAGCCTTCCGAGGGTGGATTAGAGATGCGCCCGGCATGGCCCACTTTCTTCCCTTCCCGCTCTCCTTCCTTCCCTTCTTCCTTCTCCATCTTCGCCCCCTCTCTCCCGTGGAAAAGCGGTGCGATCCGCAGTTTTAATCAAGCGAGCCTCGAAACACGGGCATCGCAACCTTCACCAAACAAGCCGCCACCGCCGCTCGCCCTCCGCTCCAGCCTCCCCCACCTGAGTCACCGCTCCTCGACACTGCCCCCACGCCCGGCGCTCCCTGGTCCTCTCTCCATCTGCCTCCAAGTCCATTCTTCATCTTATTCCTCCAGCTGGTTACGAACGCACGCCCTTGCATACTAAACACAGCTAATGGTAGATGCACGGGGGGACAGTGTGAAAGGCTGGTGGTGTTTTTACCATGATGAATAATATAACATGATACTGACATTATACCATTTTACTGTGGCTTATATCCAAAAGGCCTGTGTGGATTTATTCTGTCAGTCAGGTCAATAGCCAATCAGAGTCAGAATTTAAAAAACGCTGACCTTTCATCTGTGGACAAAGGCTTTAACCACTAAGACATGTTCATCCTGGAAATGAATGTAACTCTGACCTTATAACTGTAACTTTTGACCTTATAAAGTTTACACTAAATTGTAGCCAGTACTATTATTTTGATGATCAGCACAGGGTGGGGAGTGGGAACGTCTTTTTTAAAATGAATGTTTCAAAGTTTTTTATTCGTCGAGATTGGGAGAGAGAGAGATTTCATTTTACACAGTTTTGAAAAGAATATTCTTGATTGTCAATAATTGTCAATAATTGAAAGTTTTAGTCCACTCTTTTAAGCATGTTGATCGGTATATTGGCAAGTTCGGTTCAGATGTTAATCTTATTCTTCTTCCCTGCAGGGCCTGTGGATGATTGTTAACCCCTTTTTTTGTTCCAATGCTCTTTAGTCTTGTACAGACCAAAGAAGTTTGATGTGTGGATTTTCATTTGTAAGGTTGCTACAGAAGATGCTGGAGTTTGGGGCATTATTATGGAATTGGTAAAGGCCCATGGCACAAAACATCTGAAAAAAATAGTCTAATCAAATAAATCTCTGCTTGGATTTTATAATGGCCTTCTCTTCAGTGACAAAAATCTATCTCACACACAATTTTTTCACGAACATTATAACAAAAAAAAAAAAAGTAAATGCTCAAATTCCCCTATGGATCAAAAGTGTGAAACACACAATCAAAATTTAAATGGAGCCTGCTGTGAAATAGGTCCAGAAACTGCATAGGAGGACTGTCTTATCTACACTGTCAGCCATTTTCCCCTTGCATTGTGTTTACCGCCCACGATACAGATGTCATCGAACGCAGCTGGAGCTGAGCGAGAAATGATGAAAGAAAGAAAAGCCATTGTGCCTTATAGCCTTCTGTTCACATTACAGTATAGGAATAAACAGGCTGATAATGTCTTGTTACGGCCTGCCTGGTATGTTGATATTGCACAGATATCATTGTGTGTGTTTGTTCACCTGATATGTGGAGACGGGGGAAGCAGCGATGAAGGGCGTGATGGAGGTCTGTGCGATCATGCGGTTGGTGGCGATGCTGTAAGGCGAAGAGTAGAACCTGCAGCAAGAAAGGAAAAAAGAAAACAAATAGTGAGCATGGAGTTGTTTGAAATAATATGTTTCCTAAACCATAAAATAAGACTGTTAATAGTTTGCACGCTGTGGCTGAGTGGCTAGATTTCTCACGTCACAGCAAGAGGTCCCGTTTTTTTTTTGTCTCACAAGATTATTAGATGTCACATTGCAAGACATGGGTATCCTGCATTCGTCTCCACTGTGTGAAAGTTCAAAAAACAATGGTTGTAGCAGTTTCAGGCTTCAGACGGCGTGTGTTTAAATGAGGCCACCGGTGTGTATTTCTGCGGAAAAGTGGAGGGAAAGTACTGTAAAATGCGGAGTAGGACACGCTCAAACCTGGCCTTTGTTGCTTACGGTAGTGCGATGTTGACGCAACGCCTGACAGAGATCCTAGTTGCAGCGAGATAGAGGCTCACTGTGCGACTACCGATCAAAAATATCAGACACTGCCTGATGTCTGTCGCAGCTTGTCTTTAGTTGTACGGCAACCTGTGATTTTGAGATATAAACTGTATCAGTTTTATGATCTTTTGTAAGTATGACATCAACCTGTCCGGGGACTGCGGGTGAAAATGAGCATTTTTTTCTATAACCTGGCACATTAGACCTCTTCTTTTTTGGATTAATGTCCTTTGTGCATTGTCCCTGATCAAATCTAATAAAATTCTAATTCAACCTAAGACTTTTGCTACGACGACTGATCGTTTTCTCGAAGACAGTTAAATCGCACAGTGTTCACTTGGCTTAAAGCCTTTTTGAGTGGCACTAGTTAAAGCAGTACTAAGTAACTCTTGCCCCTAGAGGCCATAAGCGCAACTGCAGGTGTCGTAGCAAGTTACGATTTTTTAACTTATTAATTGTATTGGAGAGTAAATACTACGCTGACAGGAAAGGCGAAGAGAGAAAGGGATATTGCACATCCAAATATACAATGGAAATAATTTTTCTCACTCAAACTTGACTGTAAATACTGTTTAAAGTGACACTAGCCCACAGTTAGCTTTGCCCGTTAGCCTGTTAGCTTCTTCTTCGTGATTCTATTAGTGTGTATTGGTTGCTCCGGCCCGGTGGCAGTCAAGTTGCATGGTTTTCTGGCCAGAGACACCAGGGGGAGATGAAAGACCCCCCAATCATCCCATAAACACTTGTATTACCCCCAGAGGGACTACGGAAAGGATTTATTAAGGTAAACATGTTACTTAGTACTGCTTTAAAGGAAGAGCCAAGTTGGGTGAAGTGTCTTGTACACAAAGATATAAGCAGAACCAATTACTCCCCGGTTACTGGACTCCCCTTTTATTCTCCCCAAGTTACTGCTATCCCAATACATTTCAATATTATAAAAACATAAATTAATAAACTCTTAAAGTATGTTTTTAGGATTCTTATCCCCCCGACAAATCCTTTCTTTTTCTGGATTGCTAACACCAGTCCAGTCATCTGCATCGAATTGACCAGTCAGAACCTTTTGGCATAAGATTGGTTGTTCTAATTGCCTTATCTTTAGAGGTTGCTGACAGTGCCCCGTTCTTCCTGCTCGGCTCTATCCAGACACTGTTTAGTTTAAAGGGAGTCAATTAATTCTGCCCAGAGTCTTAGTCCCAGATGATAATAAATTGAAGATTGTGAATATTTGTTGTAAATGGCCCCAAAAGAAATCCTCTCCCTTGACACCAGTTTTCAAACGCATTCTGGCATCTACTGTATAAACTGATATGGACAATGTTCAGGGTTCATAAATATCACACACACACCTAAATATAGTATTTCAAATCCATCCTATGGCTCGCTCAGAGAATATATATTGCCACATATTGCATTTTTCACAACGTATAAAACTTTCATATCGTACGTTATAGCGCTCTCTATTGAAGACTCGAGCTTTATCACATCAAATTGAGCTGTCAGGGTGTAAAATGGGACTAGCATTTCTTTACGTCGAGTTGTAGATGTAAGGAGGTGTGAGGAGCTTAAGAATCAGCCGCTAGAAGATATAGTACCGTGGTTTTGAATGCACTATGCGGCTGTGTATGCTGCTATATTGAATTACCGTAGGTGTAAAGGCAAATGTGAGGCAGACTTGAGCTCAGAGGTCTGCAACCTTTATCAAACGAGTCATATCAGCCCGTTTTATATTTAGAAGAAATGCCAGAAAGAAAGGCAATAGTATCTGCAAACAACAAAGGCTACTTATTAGCGTAATTAGTCTGGTATGGATTTGTTCAAGTAAGAAATATAGAGAGGTCTAGGTCAAATCATATCTTGCATTGTGAAGGATTTTAGTTGCAATTCCTTTCAGCAGTTAATCTTTACAATTAACAGAGGCACATGCAGTGGAATTTTCGTAGATGCTCTCACCCAAACCCTCTACATTCAATCAATCATATCTTTGACATACAGAATAGAAATAGAAATAGGGAATTTAAAATGCGTTTATTTTAGTGCGGTCAATCGATTTATTTTCAGAATCACACTGAAATTCAGTTAATCCTGATTGATCTTGGTTAATTATTCCCAAATAATTTTATTCATTATCATTACTTGACCCACACAAATCACTGAAATTGAAAGCATTTGCTCACATTTCATTAATATGTACCATTATAGATACATTTGCTTTGGGCGCTGAACATTTTGAACAGAATCTGCAAACTTTCAGGTACATAAAGTAGAGTTAAAGGACAAAAGTAAAGTCATTTTTGTTGAAATAGCATATTTAGACGAGCCTCTTTGATGTAGCTCTCTGATGCTTTTGTTACATAAAAGGACCTCATCATGTAAAAAGGTTGGAGACCACTGGCCTACAATCTGTAGTTAATACAAGTCTTTGAGGTAAAGTGTGTGTGTGTGATTAATTCATGATTATTGCACTCATTCTTTTGTTGAGTTTAAGCTTTAACTTTGACAGCCTTCGTTTATATGGTGTGTTTGAGGGCCCTTTAAAAGCTGAAGAGAGCTTCCCAATTGAACACTGACTTTCTAGTTTACTTCAATGCTTAACAGTCACTGCTAAAATAAAATAAAAAAATCAAATCAGTCATGCGGGGCAATCTTTGGCCAACCACAAGACTGCCAGGAAGACTACACGCACAAGGAGTGTCCAGGAATCAAACCCACAACCTCATAACAGCAGGTTCATCTTACACACCCGTTGAATGGATTTTGAACAAACAATAAAACACATTTTGTATTTTACTGCATGTATCATTCAGTCCCTGTAGAGGACATCCCTTTCCGTCCCCACGTGTTTATCGAATGCAGACCTACACAGATACACCTGCATATATAACTATGCACTAATGCTGCTTAATGGTGGCTGGGCCTTTTGGTTGGGGCTGTCTGTGAGCTACTCCTTCCGTTCTCTATACAACTGGCACAAATAAAACCTGCTTCTAGTCCATTTATTTCCAGCGTGCCATTAAGGACGCCCCCCACAAAAGCAGTCCGTATAGATCTCTTAATCAAAGCGTAACAAAGTGCGGACACTCCATTAATCTTTATGTATGACACTTGTATTGACCGGGCTCTTATAGCCGAGGGGTGAGTGCATTAGCGGGTGCCAAAGACAGATGGGAAGCCCAAACTTACCCGTTCTGCATTGCGGACGGGTCGTATGTTAACGCCATGCCAGACTGAAAGAGAGAGGAGAGAACAAGATTTATTGTATGAAACAAATACAAAATATTCATTAAGATTACGCGGCAGTGGGAATAACATCAATAATGGTGTAATCAACAGAAGAGAAACTGACGATGAAAGATTTGGCTATTTTGTATTTACTTTGCATTTTCAGATTGGGCGTTGAACTTGGGAGTTGCTCGGCATAAAAACGACGCTTTTGGGGGCGTAATGAAGTAAAATGGTTTTACTCAATAGAATTATTACTTTTCCTAATGAGAGACCAACGTCCCTAGTTTTGAATCGTGAGGCCGTCCTTCCGTGGACCCACTACCTGCAGGAGGGAACATAGGGGCTGGTGCAACAGGATTTGGAAAGCTTGAATGGCTGCCTCCACGACAGGGCATTGGACAAGAGGAGGAAAATGGATGGATGGAATTATTAAGTCCTTAAGTCTTGAGCGCAGGATCATATGCACGCAGGACAAAGGTATCAAATAGTGACATGAGATCTCTGTGTTAAGAAAATGTATTGCAAGCATTTAAGGTACAAAGGTATTATACATGATGTAAGCTCTCAGTCATCCAGGAGATTTCGACTCTAGCAAAGGTTTACACAGTAGTCAACTAGGCTGGGTTGTTTGATCAGAAAAGCGGTAAGAAAGAAACATGAACAATCCAGAACTACCGTATTTTCCGGACTATAAGTCACACTTTTTTTCATAGTTTGGCTTGGGGTGTGACTTATACTCAGGTGCGACTTATATATAAAAATATATAATCCCACAATGTTTGTTATTTTCTCACTGACAGCCAGTAGAGGGCGCTCCAGACTTTTGTACAAGTATCTCCTACTCCTGCACCACTGAAGATTCAAAAAACGGTAATCGAGTAGCAGAAAGAAAGTTTGGAGTGAGCGAGAAACTTGTGAGGGACTGGACGAAAAGCAGAGGTTACTCTTACTGCAATGGAGAAAACAAAAAAAGCTAATCGCGAGCTATAAGCTAGAGCAGGGGTCACCAACCTTTTTTCAGCTGAGGGCGACTTTAAGAGCATTAAGTTGTTCGAGGGCTACCAGTTAAAAACAAATCCTAAAGACTTAAACGTTCACTGTTCACTTATAGGATATTGACCCAATATTATATTAAAATAGCTTTATTTTAAACTCATACTGAGTCACAAGAACAGAAATAACTGTAATTTTAAGAATTAGATTCAAGAAAATGAAGTGTTTTACACTTTAGAAAAAGTCCCAAGGGCTACTGGACATGCCCCAAAGGGCCCCTGGGGGCCCGCGGGCACCACGTTGGTGACCCCTGAGCTAGAGGAATGAGTTTGTAAATGGGCGCTTGAACAACATGCTGCCGGGAGAAGCTTGTCAACGGTGCAGCTACGCCTCCATGCCCAGGTAGTTTCCAAGGCGGGTGCGACATGTACTCCGGAGCGACTTATTGTCTGGAAAATACGGTACTTTTGTTTAGCTTTTTACATATTATTTGTTGCACGACTTTAATCAGGCAAATAATGTGTGCTCTCGTATACCAAAATAAATAGATAAAAATAAATTGAAGATGTTTAAAAAATGAATCCTGTTATTAAAGTCAGAGTAATATTTTCTGTGGTCGAAGCCTTGATAAAAGGAAAAGGGTTACATCATTGCGGTTTTACATCCGAACCACATTAATGACCCTAGCAGACGGTGTGTAGTGACCCCAGAGCAGAAAGATGAAGATTTATGTTTTAGTGAATGAGCAGAAGCGCAGTCATGCCCTTTGCTCGCAAAGGTAGCCGAGGCTGTGTGAGATCCTTCTCTTCGTGTGGGGGCCGCGCTCTTGTCCCGCGGAGAACCCTGCGCCTCGCGATCCGTCATCTGCATTCCCGAGGTTCAGTCCCGGAGGAGCGCTAATCCGATTTCTTTACGGGAGTCTGCTGAGGACGGCAGATTTCATCAGCATACAGCAGCCTGCCCTTCTCTCCTGTGTCCTACCCCCCCTCCCCTGCTCCTCTGTACCTGCTCTAGCATAGCCCCAGCTCCTTATCCACACACGCTCCTCCTCATCGGTTAATCTGCGCTGTCTTTGCCGAGCTCTCCGTGCCCTTGTGCCTTCGGAGGGCGGGCTACACTGAGTCCTTTCGCTGTGGGAATGGTGGAAGTAACACAGGAGCAGGAGGATCAGAGAAACTGGGTACAGACCTTCAGCGAAACAGTCGATGAGGAGTTGCATGGGGCAAAGTATGCGACCGCAGCTCATTTTCATCAAAGAACACAAGGCTTCAAAACTTTATCGCCTTAAAAAAAAAAAAAAGACTTCACCTTGAGTTAACAAAACGAGTGGCAGTCTTTTCGTTCAGACACTGTGTTCTTTTAATTAGTCTGTGTGCAATGCTGTTGGGTTTTGGATGGCCGACGTGAATCCTTTCAATCATGGATTTTTAGGTGATGTACAAAGACCCTGCCTCTATGCAATAAACCTCTAATTCCCTTTCAATTCAAGTGTGAGACGTGCTGTTATAAAGTGGGCCTGGAGACCTAATCAAAAAGAAATTCTTGCGTTTAATAGCAAATAAGCAAATATACACATTTTCAAAGATTTTCTATACCACCTAGATTGACCAGCTTTGTCGGACTAAACAACAATCTCTAGTAAACTAGTATTTCCTGGAAAGATTGCTGCCACCATTGATGAAAGACTCACAAAATGCCAGACATTTGAAAGCGGTTATAAAAATAAACTTCAAGGCCACAATCGTACTCTCTAAAAGCAAACACTTTTCTCAGAGATTCACAACTTCCTCCCAAGGTGAAGAGTAAAGGTTTATTGACGAGTTAATAATCCTACGCATTGACTGCAACCTACAACTAACAAACGGGTTCTGTTTTTGCTCTGTCAGACAGTTGGCGTATCAGCGTTGATGGCTCTGGCAGACGTGGACAGCTGTCTTTGGAGATGGAAAACTCCTCGAAGTGATGCCCTTGGTCCAGGAGCTAATGGATTTCACAGTGACTCAAAGCTGGAAAGTCAATGAAGCTTGTTTTTATAACTCCCATTATGCAGGATTCTGAAGTGTCTTGCCCACTGGCACATCGGGAGTGTGTAATGCTGGCCGTGGGGTTTGAGCTACGAACTTTAAAGTGTTAGTGTCAGTAAGTTTTTGGGTTCGTTTCCGTTTCCAAAGCTACATTAACACATCAACTCACTAATGGCTAATGTAAAATTATTCAAATTTCTTCATCACAATGTCGACATTTTATCTGCAATCACAGCCTTGGAAAATATTACAAAATTATCAGCATTCCTTTCCAGTTTCGCTTGAGGCCAAATGACAACATTCTGCCCTCAAATGGATTTTTAATGTCAATGTATTTTCCTAAATGTGTTTTATTCTAATGTTTTTGTGCCAAACTTTTTTTTCCCATGCGTTTTTTTGGGAGTGTTGTTTGTGAGGGTCATGAGGGGACAATCTTGATCCCAAGTCTGACCACGGTAAGGACACCTGCCTCTGACTGTCCTGACGCGAAAGCCAAGGTCCTGACACCTACTCACACCCTACATGTTTGTTTTTTACCCTTATTTTTCTTGCTTCCTTGTGGCCCCACACATAGCTAGACTATAAAGACATTAGATAGACTTTGGTTTCCCTTTACCAGAAGTTATCTCATGCCACGGTGACCTCACAGCCTCGGTGTCTGTGTGGATTTCACAAATTCATTCCCTATTGTACAATGTTTTCCCCAATATCAAGCCATTACTAGAGATGGGTACCGTTACATTCTTTCGATACCGGTACTATAACGATACTTGATTTCACGATACCGATACCTGTACGATACTTTTTCCAATACCTATACCACATGTGTCAAACACGAGGCCCGAAAACTCCTGTGTGGAGTAATGGATTTTTAAAGAAATAGCTAGGCAGCTCACGACAGCCACTAGGGGGCAGCTTAAATTAAAAAACGAAAGAATTCCACATGTGTCCAGAAGAGGGCATTGGCATACTAGGAGATCAGGATCATCATGAACAGCATATTATGTGGTAAAGGGTCGGTCTGCCCCAGGGCGGCAGTGGCTACAATAGTAACTTACAGCCATCGAGTGTGGAGTGAATGAATAATTACTATGTAGCACTTTGATAAACGTGCGACACAGGCTGATACAATGCAATACATGTAAGCCGTAGTTATTTATCAGGCCACAGTCCTTTACAATATGCGGCCCGTGACCCGCCGTGGGGGCTGAATTTTGGCCGATGACCCAAACGAGTTCGACACCCCTATACGAAAATATTTGTCATCTAAAACCAGATAACAGCACACAAATCAACAGTATAGTCCTCATCTCCAATATCAAGAAATGTGTGAAAAATGGTGAATAATTTTGGAAAGAGTGGAGAAATTGTGGCAGAAAATATGGAAAAAAAATTGGAAAAAATGGAGCAAATATTCAGGAAAAAAATGGGGAAACAAAATCATTTATTTGAGCTGAACCAACCAAGTCTTTCCTTTTATTGCATCAAAACTGTAATTCTTTTGACACCAGTAGTACCTAAAGTTTTTTTTTTCGATGCCATACCAGTATTGTTCAAAGGTACCCAGCCCTAGCCATGACAGCAAGCTCGTTGAGTTTCATTTGTTGTTCGTGATCACCATTTTTGCAGGAGGGTATTAATAAGCAAAAATGTTTCACACCTTTTAGGGAGCAATTTTCCGTCACATAATGCTAATAACAACCCGCCCGCTAACTGTGCAACAGCGCTACTAAAAAAACTAACATTAGCTCTTC
Source organism: Gobius niger (assembly GCF_951799975.1). Classification (NCBI taxonomy): domain Eukaryota; kingdom Metazoa; phylum Chordata; class Actinopteri; order Gobiiformes; family Gobiidae; genus Gobius; species Gobius niger. Next base: position 21,459,414 of record NC_136865.1, on the reverse strand, counting down.
AACATGTCACCTGGTTAAGTCAAATAAGAAAATAACCTAAACATGCACAATAAGGTAACCCTGCAGATATAGGCAAGCATGGGTGAAACGCAGAGGTCACATGTTTACAATGACTATGTGAGTGATCTGTCAACTACTGTTCGACGTTTGTAAATCATCTGCCTCCCATCATTCTTGTTGTTTGTTGCTTTCCACATTTTCTTTTTGTAGCCGCACACATCCGCGGACATCTGTCAAGCTTTTACACCGAGTGGAAATCCGAATGCTTTTTTTTTTCTTCTTCATGTTGCTCACTCATTCCCCTGGAGAAGGTGCTTGAGAAGTGTGACTTTGAACAGACAAGGAAAGGCACCCATGGCAGTTGTTTCCCCAATATGTCTGTGCTCCTACTAAAAAAAAAAAAAAAAAGAACATCCAGTGACTAATATGTTTGTCAGCATGCTACAGCTAGTGACAGCACTTCCCACTCTCCAGTTTAGGTGGTTTTACGATGGAATCTGTCATCTTTTTCGATCCCCTGCACCAGCAGCAGCCAAAGAAGTAACCTCCCTCCAGCTCTCAACCCCTCGCAGCTCCTGACTGATCGTGCAATGTGTTCATTTTTTTTTTTCTCCCTTGCTCTGCGCCGCGAGTCGCTGTGCCGATCTCTGTCCGTATGTTGCTGCGGGATCTGGGAAGACTTCAAACGCACAGGCTGACAAAGTGGGACCTGGCAACCCAGAATTTATGCCACTACATTACTCACACTGTAAGTCTCCGGGATGCACATAATTAACATTTAGCAGCTCAGAAATATCTTCCCAGTTGTGAAAGTAGGGGGCTTGTGAAATTAGGGTAAGATGAGGAGGTGGATAGACAAGACGAGTCGCTTGCAATAACACAGTGAGGACACTTTTCAACTATGCCTCCTGTTAAACACTGAAGGCTGGTTTATCATCCACGGATCCTCACGACAAATCAATAAGAGCGCACTCATTTGCACAAGGATTTGGCTTGGGTTTAATGCTAGATGGATGCTTTTTCTGTCCCTGTCCATGCTTGGGATTGGCCCAAATAAAAAAAAAAAGGTCCCTTAGGATTGGCAAAAAAAAGGTATCTAGTGATTCCTTTAATTTCACTGCTACAAAGGATTTCAAATTGATAGATTGCATTAGAAAACACTGAGCATGTAGCGTTTGTATTAAGATCTATTGTGGGCAGCAGCACAGACGGGGGGAGATAAAGAACATACAGGCGTTAATAGATTGCGTTGTTCCCCTTCATGTTCCTGACACTGAGCTAAAGAATGGCCCGAGCTCTGATAAACACACCAACATTCGATAGCCATCTCCATCTCCCACCGCTCAGCCCCGCACCGCTGATCAATGACAGCAAATGTCACGGATTTATGGGGGGGGGGGGTGAGGATGATTTTATTACAGAACACTGTACATGTTAAATGGATTTATGAACGCCATTAGTATATCCACTATATCTAGTATATTGGTGCCATGAGACCGTTTTGATCACTTGGGTTTAGTCAGATAAGATTTTGCGCTACAATTATGGCAGGGCTGAGGAAAAGTTTGCGAGGAAGAGGCAAGAACCGGCATCTCATTTCTAAAATAACACAGGCCAACATTAATCCTCACGAATATTCTTACACCCCGGTATTTCTTCATCTGGAAATGATAAATTATATTGGGAATATCTGAATGTGCGGCGTAATCAAAACTAAAAGCTGTTCCATGAAATATTAAGAGTGTGACCTTTTCCTTTGGATGGCCACCTTTTTGTTGGCCAGACAGTGTGTGTCAAAATGCAGTCATCCATTCCCACTGTTCCACTAAGCTGGCTCTATCCATAGCCAAACACGGTGGGGGGTGTAGCGATGTGGCTCAGGTTAACCCCCGCTCGGCGTCTACACTGTTGTAACGCCATTTTACATTTGACAGACATGACACAACAGCAGGCTACGCTCCTCTCACCCGCTCCGTGTTCCTGCAGAACTCCTTTCCTCGGCTTTATTAGACAGGACAGCTCAGGGTGAAAGGGGATGAAGAACGGAGCGGATGCATCCAGCAAATTGTCTTAGCCAGGACTTGAACCCGCAACGCTGAAGTCAGACCTCCCGACGACCGGCTGCATCAAAGGACGAGCGTTTCACCCTGGGTTTGCTCGCACCTTTGCCGAGCTTGCACAAATGTCAGACCCGCTGTGCGCATCTATTCTGTGCGGCGCGTCGTCTCCTCCGCGTGCCCTTCCCGATATAGAAGGTTGCTGAGATTTTAACCTTGTCTCTCGCCACAGGTTGCTGATGAATTTGTTACCACGAGGCCGGATCCAATTTCAGTATTCCCAGCATTCTTGATGCATGGCAGGAGTATGCATTTTCGATGGAGTCGATATAAGTGGATGGAATTTACTGTCTGTACATACAAGGGCAAGGTGATCGATCGGGGTAGGGGTTTTCAATGGAAGGGGCAAGTAACACTGGTGGTACCCGAGCTTCTTCTATTGGTGCATAAGACATAGTAATGTACACTCTATAATATCCTGCAGTAGCTGAGGCTACGGGTTTAAAATCCAGAAAAAATAGGCGTGTCTTGTTCTGAGAAACCATTACCTCAGATGTGTTTGTCATCAGGCTGCGCGGGACATTTATTGGACATTTTCTGGGCTCGCTTTATTCCCTTTAGTTACACATTCCTGAGAAATTACAGTAAATGTCAGACTTCAACATTCATTTTGATGTAGCGGGAAGGAAACAAATAGAAGTGTAATGCGTCAGGAACCAAGACAAACGATAGGATGGAGGAAGAATGTGGAGTGGCGAGCGGGGCTGCTGTTGTGTTTGGTTAACGGCCCATTTTATGTCTCAAAAACCGCAGGTAAGTCAAAGAATCTATGTTGTAATAACGACACGAGAACAGCAATTACTTAGCTTTAACCTCTTCACCCCGCCTTTACCAAGTGCACTTTCTCCACTGCAGCTTTACCCAAATCTAAAAGGCTACAGCCTATAGGCCAGAGTAAGGCCTCTTGGAAAGCTCCCATTTTTATCACATTTTTATCACTTCATGTCATTTTTCATCACATTTTTATGAATTTGTTTTCACTTTTTCAGCACTTTTTTGTCATATTTTTCGTCACATTTTTGCCATTTTTTTGGTCACATTTTTAAAAAACTTTTTCAGTCATTTTTCGTCACTTTTTTAATCACTTTTTCATCACATTTTATTCACCTTTTCATCATTTTTTCGTCACAAGAAGCGTTTAGATTTGGATAAAGTCGAACCGGGGAAAATGTGCTTGGTTCAGGTGGGGGTTAAAGGAGCGGTTTCTTTTTATACTTGAAGTAGAGAAAAATCCATTTTGCCCCCTTACCAAATGGGACCTGTGCGTGGTGCTTTACGAGTAACCATAAACCCCTGCGTAGCATCGGTGCTAAAAACAATTAACCTGATGGAGGCTAACATTGTTAACATTACCGGGTCCGGGAGCTCTTTTCTGCGTGCTAACTACTCTTCAGTCATTCACCTTCAGAGCTTAAATGAAGAGGTGACAGCCCCACAGTGACTTCATCATTCGAGCTTCATCAATACACAGGGACAGGTATTGTGCACTAACCAATTAAATGTTTAGCTAACAAGGTGCATAAACTACAAATCAATCACCTTGTCAGCTGAGCACTAAATACAGTAATGCGATGACAACTTGGACTGCATTAGTTTAGTAAGCGTTTCCTGCCCAATGCGCTTCACTTTTAATTGGGCTGTCGAGTGCTGACAAAGGCATGGGTTCCAGCTGGACTCGGGCAAAAACCGGAATGCCTGACTTTCTCACAGCGCTGCCCGGCCGCATTAAAGACGCTTATATCACCACCCATTTAGACCTCATTTACGCACTTTTATAATATACACGAGGAGAGCTGCCCTTTCACTGGTGTAGATGATGTCAGATGAGTAGGTGACAAGCTTTTATGCCGTGGCCAGGACAGAGTGGCATTTACTCTCACAGTGCCCTGCTGCGGGCCTCTGCGCTGTGTGGGTGGAAAAGACTGTATATACTCTATTCACTAGTCTTTATGTATTTTATGCAGTCCTTTATAGAGGGACCTTATAGAGAGAAGTCGGGGAAAAGTGCTGGAAATGTATTACAAACTCCATAGTAAGATACTTCCTCATAAGTTTAAAATAGCAAAGCACCATTAGTAGTATTGAGATGGAGAAATGGAAGGGCAGGTGTTTAAAGACTGTGTGAAATAAGGATTTGTAGCTCCAAGAACCTTTGTCTCTGAGGACTAAGCACTCTTGCCACACAGAAGGAAGATCCCAGCTTTGTTTCCCAGGGTCTGGATGAGGCCTTTCTGTGTGGAATTTGCCCAAAAACCCATTAACCTCCTAAACGGCACCTGAACCGAGCACATTTTCTCCTGATTGGCTTCAGCCAAATCTAAAAGAGCAACAAAAAAGGGAGAAAAGAGTAGGTGACACCAATGTGATGGAAAAGTCTTAGCTTTCCAATGAGGTGTTACACTGACCTAAAGGCTTTAACCTTTTAGATCTTTTGCAAAGCTGAACTGGAAAAAACGCACCTGGTTGAGGCGGGGGTTAAAGGTGCATTATGGAACATTTTATGCAAAAAACAGACTTGATATTTGTTCGAAATGTACCTTTTTGTGACCCAATGACTGTATGAGAGGTTAGTATGTTGTCTTTACTTTCTGTCACAGTGGCGTCTATGATGCTCCAGGATAAATTGTTTTGCCGTTTTTTTGGTGAGAGGGTCCCGTCAGCAACGAAAACCTCCCAGAAACTCTAAAAACAACTGATCCTGGAGAATCTTAGAGGCCACTGTGATGGAAAGTAAAGACACCACGCTGACTACAGGGTCACTAAAAGGTCAAATACACACGAATAAAATGTTTCGTTTTCCACATAAATGTTCCATAATGCACCTTTAACAAGACACCAACTCCCAAGGCATTGAAAAATGAGCCTTTTGTATGTGCTTGTGCGCTGATAAAGATATCTGCGTTGTGCCGTGTGCTGTGGAACATTACCTCTCCTTCTCTGTGCCACGGCCGTCCGTTCTGGGGGTATTTGCTCTGGCTCTGACGTTTCTTCTGCCCTCCGTCGGCAAATTTACACAGCAAAGGCTCCGTGGGGGCTGTGGAGAGAGAGAGATGATGTGAAGCGAGGCGCACCCCAACATTTAAGACTAAAATTCAAACTTCGCAATTAGAATCAAGAAAAAAGAGACGACGCGATGGAATGACCCCTTCAATCACCTGTGAAGGATCTTGAGAGGTGATTGACTTGCATGAAGCAGGTTGAGATTGGGGGAAAGTGAGATGTGGAAGGAACAAGGCTGGAAATACAGTCTTCCTGGTTGAGTTTACACATACAGCTCATTTCTCCGTAATCAGCCCTTCCTGGCTCTGCCCTCCTAGAGAGCTCCTAGACAAATTCCCAGAGCAGCAGTTTTGGCAGGCCCGCCGTCGCGTAGACGAGGCTGGCAGCCCATGAAAAGAGCAGAGCAGGGTATTGTTGAAATAATAATCACAGTAATCGCACTTGTAAATGCTTCTGAGACTGTAATGCAGACCCGCTCTGTCAGCCAAAATTATTTCATCAACTATTCCTGTTCCCACTGCATTCTGCAACTCTTTTTACATAAATCAGTGCTGGAACTAATGTACATGTACTTTATTGGACTTTTTTTGTGTGCTAAAACTGTACAAAGAGGACTGGAGTTTTAGATCTGAATTTGAAAGATTGATATTCGTCTTTCAGCACTGTTCAACTTGAGAAATGAACCACTTTTTTTTTTCTTCTTCCCACCACTGAGGTCAGTCTACCCCCCTCTCAAAATAAGTATAATAACAACATAAGTGCCACGCAGTTAGAAAGCAGCTAATCGGAGCCCGATGCTCTTTTGTATGCAGGATGACAGATAAACGCCGGAGAAAGTGCAGCGATGACCTACGTGGCTGCACAGATAACTCTTCAAAGGGCACTTTCTCACACTCAAACTGCAGGTGAGTGCGGCGGGGAACAAAAATAGATCCAGCTAAATGACTCCGCTGATGAGATAGAGCGGGAAACAGGCAAAGCGCAGAAAGACGGGTGAGACAGGGCAAAAGAGAGGGGAGTTTTTCTCGTGAGAAAGCGTCGGCATTCTTGACGGGAATCTTCAACACACTTTGGGCTTAATGTATTTACAACAGGTATGGCCCATTTGTCATACTGTTTACTGATGTATACCTATTCCTGGGAGTTAAATTACATAAAAATCTCCACTGCTCTACAAGCTATGTTGCGGCAAACACTCTTAGTATGCCAGTGGTTCTCAATTGGTATGCCATGAGGAGACACCATCACCCCAGGAAGACAAGGCGTGACCCAAATAAGGATATTTGTCCATCCCATAATACACTTTGCAGCGCAAATGTTATTTATAATGTATAATATTGCCTTTCCCACAGAATGTTGTTGATTTAAGCTTTCAATAAATCTATAAGCAAAGATCATGCCCAAAACAACAAGACAGTCATTCTAATGTATGTTTTTTTTAAATAGATATATAAATATGGAAAATAGTATCCCCTAGGAAGTGCCTACGACCCACCAGTTGAGAACCACTTGAGAGCTTCTACAAATGCATGTGAGAGTTGTATCAGTTTCATTTACAAATCAAATCTACATGCCATTACAGCTGGAAGAAAGCAGCTTCATGAAAGTAAACAAACAGCTAGCTTATGAGCTAAAGACATTGGACACACATTTTTTTTCTGAAACACTGAAAAGGCAGGGAGGGAGCTGCACATGAGGAAGAGGAAGGAGGAGGTGGAGGAGCTGACCAGTGCAGGACACCATGCTCTGAAAAAGAGACAAATCCAGGAAGCGCTGCACTGTTTCAGAGGAGACTGAAGGCAGCCAGCCAGGTTTCCTCCGGGTGCTATGGTTTCCTCTACCTTCAAAAACATGCTGGTCAGGTTGGCACACAATGACAGCATGGCTCAGTCGCAGCGGCTCAGGACTAACACCTGAACACTATTTCGTTGTACAGTACAATGACAAATAAAGCACGTACTGATTTACTTAAGTCTCTTATAAATCATGTCCCATAATCAGTCAATACTGAACATCTTCATCTTGTGTTACACTTTGAACGTCATTACTATTACAATAATCTTTAATATCAACTCATGAGTACAAATATTTAGTTTCTTGCTGGGCCGGAGGAAGCCACACCTGCATGCCCTCTCTATTTAAGCTGATGATCCGTAACAAAAGAGCGGAAACGACTAAGCAAAGTCTAGGCCAAACTTTATCATGTGCTAGTTCCCGGTGTCCAGGATGGCTGTCCAAACAGAGAACACCTGCTGACCCGAGCCTCCCCTATCAACGCCTTTGTATTACAGCCCTGACAGCTACGGGACAGGAGCACGAGCAGGGGCCAATCACCGGCTCTGCACCAGCCCGGAGAGTGACAAGGACCTTTACATGCAAACGGCACAGATGACACCCGCGGAGGAGAGCTGATGGTTTAATCCGAGAGTATCATGTGAAAGAGAGGGAGGAGGTCCTGGCAGGAACAGGGAGGCGGTGAGGACTGTAAAACCTGTCATCTGAAAGGAACTAGTGACAAGGGGGAAATTTGACGCTGAACAAAATCATTTGGATGTTAATGAGGCAGAGTAATTATTTGTTCAAATCAAGAGGCAGCGCAAATGTTCGCTGATTTCAAAGGAATAATTTGGGAGCCAACCTGATTTGTGACAGGAGCATGACGCACAAAATACATGACAGCCTTCACACTGACATGCATTCAGGAGAGAGGGCTGTGCTAAAAGGATTATACAGTATAGATGGAGATTTAGCTTCATGTTTAGTGCAAACTGGCAGCTTTGTGAAGGAGAACTAAGCCCATGTCAAGATCCTATTCAGCTACAGTTATTGACAATAACATCATCAACAGCTTTTATAACCTTAAAATATAGTTTATACAGGGAAAGGCCCATGAGAGTAAAAGACTAATGCGTTCAGTCATAAAAGTCTTTTATGCGGCGCTCCATTTGTGGGCGGTGTAACACCAAAAATCTTTTTTTTTTTAAATCTCACTCTTTATGAGTCCAGTTTTCAGGACTAAAGAATCATGTTCACAGCTCTCTAAACAAATAAATGTCAGAGGAAGGAAGAGAGAACATTGACTCCTGTCCTTCCAGGGTATACAGTCACTGAGAGGTATCAAAACCTCTGTCACCTCTGTTCACACTCAAACCATGCTTAGTATTCTACATGAAAAAGCAGCAAGGTCATCCAGGCAGGTCTCTGGACCTCTTTGATCAGGGTGCACCACACTTAACACCCAAAGGTCCATTTCCTTTTGACCCAGTTACTTTGACACATCCACAGGTATTATTATTAACAAGCGTGTTCACCAAAGGTTTACAGGAGCAGCGTGGCTCTGATGCTGAACCTAATAAGCTTGTATTTTCACCAAATGGTGAAAGATAAAACCACAGAGGGGCTGGAGACTCTGAAACTCCAGAGAACAAACAGAAAAACAAACCAAAGCTCTTCCTCTCCTCTGGCACTCTGGGAGACAATTAGCTCTCGGACAAAATGTGGAGAATCTGACATGAAGCACGCTTACGTTCCCAGGATGACTGCTTACTCACAGGGCCCAATGCAAGCCACTGATCTGTAGAAGACTGCAGCCCAAAAGTGAATATTAAAGTCACACATCACACACAAATCTGCCAATGCTCTATAACAAAAGAAAAACACCAATTATCTAGAGTTAAATTTGCTTGTTTTACGATATTCTTTTCTAAATTTGAGTCATGGGCTACCATATTATTATACCATATATATACCATATTATTTAGTTACTTTTACCTCTGTAGTACATGGCATCTAAATATTTTCAGATTACCAGCGGTGTAAAAAGTTCCAAAACACTGTTGTGTCCTGCTGGCACCGTAACTCCAGTTCACTACAACAAACTAGTTTTGAAATGTTCTCGCAAAAAGTGGGCTCTCTTTAATGATTCTACATCTTGGGGGAAAAGGCACGAGTGTTATTGGTCAGGGGTCAACAGCTGCTGCTAACACGCTGTATGGGAACTGCTAATTGGGTTTACGAGGGTTGCCGTAGGAACTGGTAAACATGCTAACAAGAGCGGACAGCGGAAAGAACATAGAGCAACTAAAAGGATACAAGTAGCTCACTGGGAGTTCATTCATGCTCAGCGGTTATATAACTTTCACAAGAAATGTAACAATATAGGCTGATTTGAAGCATAGACGTATCGGAGACAAAAACAGAACTAAAATACTTGTTTTGAACCTACTTATTATAGATGAATCAGGTAGAAAGACGCTGTTAATTAGAAACATATTTTGAACTAGGACGGCAAATTTAATCACAAATTATAATTGTATTTTGAATGGCTGCAATTAGTAAATCTCAAAGACGGCAATTATTCAGGGCTGCACAATATCTATTAATATATTTATCTATATCAAGTTGCTTTAGATATACAAACATGTTCCTACTCGCATGTTTAAAAATGAATGTGATTCTTGCATTACTTCAGCATAGTTCAGTCTTCTCTCGAATGTATAAACGCTCCATAACATGTTTGAAATGTGCCAGGGAACTGAATCTCTGTCATCGAAATTGCAGTATGCTACTCAGAAAAAAAACTGCATTAGATATACTGTGTTTCCAAAATGGTAAATGACAATATAAAACATGACATCGTTAAAGCTGGGGTACCTGATTCTTCCCACACAATTTTTTTTTTATTTGGCCCAAACTCGTTTCTAGCACTCACAATCCCTCCTGCATGTCCAAATTGTTCTAGCAAATTGTTTATATGCACGTTTCACGCCCGTGTACAGCTTTGAGCAGTGGAAAAGTCGAAAAGGGGTGATCACCCCTAAAAAATATCACTCATTTAGAGTGGTAAATCCATCTTCTATCACTCAACAAATAATTAGGTGAAGACAACTCAACAATATCTGTCTTTTGCTGTGTTTATAATTCACCCTGAGGTGGTAGAAACAAATCAACTTTTCAACAACAAAAAGTCAGGTACCCCAGCTTTAAGTAGGGGTGTTGAATAATATTGATTCGCTGATAAATCGCGACATTACGTCGTCCGAATTTTGTATCGATCCAAAAAGCATCTGTATCAATATTTAAACATCTATTTTGGGGGGAAATATTCATTGCAGCGTCTCTCATTGGTCCCGCACTTTTATGGGCGGGAGTAAAAGTGCCGTTCGGTTATTACTGATTGCCAAGTACTCCAACTCAATGTTATACAAATACTAGAAAACGTGCATCCCCAGTTTATTTGGTTTCATTTACTGGTCTTCCAAGAAACATAATCACCGCACAACTACTGATTAGTAGTAAAAAAGTTGTAAAAAAAAATAATCTTCTAATACTTCAATATCGGGATATTTCGCATTGTATCGAACCGCGACCTATGTATCGGGATACGTATCATATCGCCAGAGATTAGGCAATACACTCCCCCATCATTAAGTCAGCTCTTGGTATTTTTTGCTTGTGCAGTTTATTAGGCTTAAAGTGTGGAACACATTGATTGGAAAGGTGAAAAAAAGGATAGAATGTAAAAAAAACAACTAATAACAATTTTTATAGATTCCTATTCAGAAAACCCTCCCGAAAGTATTGATTCATTTTTCTAATATTTATAGTGGCAGGCAACAGATATTCAAGGCTTTCCGAGCGTCATTAGACAACCAGCAAAGAGCGCCATTGAGAGCCGGCAGATGCACTATACAAAAGACACTGCAATTACTACAGCCGCTTAAACTTGTGTAAGTGTTACTATCAGTGCCGCTGTATGTAATTACATCTTGTTTCCACTACAACATCTGTGGGGAATCAGCCCTTTGTGTGCTCGATAATACCCAAATGGGCGACCGGTCCACAGCATTTCTCTCTTTCAGCAGGAGACAAAGGAGAAATTGCGTGCTAAGACTGGTCTCACAAGGCTAAGAAGCATCTTGATCCGCGCGCACAATCATCTCCATGTAGTGAAGTCTGAAATCATGCTAGTTTTCATTCACTATCCCAGCTACATCTGCTTGGTACAAATCATGACTGCACCAAATGCACCCTTAGTGACAGGAGAGAAGGGTGAACTTAGAGGAGCAGCTTTTTAGCATCAAGATAGAACTTCACAAAGGATCCACTCACTTAAGCTGGATGTCAGACCGCATGGCCTCAGTTTGTTCTGTCAGTGAACAGAGCAGAGCGGAGGGAGCATAAGGAGGTGTCCAGCACTGGTGCCAAAGTCGAAAAGTCTCAAATCTGTAATGCCACGGCGTTCTCCGTCTCTCTTTTCACAGCAGCTGTCAGAAAACATTGGCTTTCAACTCGCCATAGTGAAGCGAAAACAAAATGACTTCAAATACCACAGACCAAACATGCAATCAGGACGAAATATTAACTCATAAGTACATCAAGTTTAACCAGGTCAACAAACACTAATCACTGGATGCTGCCAGACATTTATCGATATTTGGGAAATTTCCAATATCAGCTTCAATATCTAATGCCGATAAATGCCAATATCTCCGGAACCAAAAGTGACATAAGCCCACCCACAACTTCTTAGGCCTTAGGGACGTATTAACTCATCTAAGCTCAGGTAAGAACATATCACAGTACGGGAAAACTGTGTGCCCTCAGTCTCGCAAAAAGACCAAAGATGTTATTGGCATTTGGCCTCTCCCAGTATATTCCTATAGCTCCAAATGGGGTGACGTTAGAAGCGACCAATCTCTTCCACGGGCACGCACACAGACCAGACAGGTACGTATCAACTCGTCTAAGCTCAGGTCAGAACATATCAGTATGGAAAAACAGAGGTCTGTTCCTTTAAGGGGACTGAGAAACATCGCAATCAAAATCGGTCTGAAAAAAGTCTGTTAAACACAAGTTTCACCAACTAATTTTCAGTTAATATGGACATGTTGCATTTTGAAGCACAGGCGAGAATTTGTTAGTTTTAACCTCCGCAAAAGGTATTTTTGATCACCGCTCAAAATGCAACAGCTAAAGCCACTGCTGGAGCAAAGTGTATTTTATTTTATGAAATAACTGATCTAACATTTCGTAATGATCACATCACTTTATGTGAGATGTTTATATCAATGCGACCTAAAAGCCAGTCCTGTAGCCAAGAATATTATGTGTTGAAGAGTCTAGTGATCCTTGTTTAATGTTTTTACATTCGTTTATTTATAGATATCATTGAAAAATGATCTGTAACAACCCGACTGCTTCTGTGGTTCTCCCTAAGGTTTCTCATTTTTACCCCTGGGTTTCTGAGTTTTTCTTTGCCGTGCTGGACAGGGGACTCCCACGCCGCTCATTGCCACCTGCTGCCGACGGTTATTTGGACATCATGTTTGCCTGGATACTTAATTCATCTGAACTTTACATTGTCTTATTTACTGCTCTGTTTTAATGCCTTAATGCTCGGTGCAGCCCCTTGAGGCAACTCCTGTTGTGATATTGGGCTATACAAAACCATTGATTGATTGATTGATTGACTGTATTGATGTCACACTGGAGAAAAGAGGATCATTCACTTTTTCACTCAGCGAGAGGAATGTTTTTAATAAATCAGCCTTATGCCCCTAATAAAACTGCTGTCACAGTTCAACACATTTTACAGTTTAGAAGCTTCATGCAGGACTATAGACAAGAAATGTGAAATTATTGGCCAAAAATATCGGTCAAAATGATCGGCCGTGCATATCGGCATCGGCCAATTAAAATCCCAAATAATCTGCATCAGCCATAGGAAAATCGGTTGACCTCTAGTAATCACCTAAATGACCAGAACATGTTTGGTGATGGTGTAGACTTTAGAAACAAGGAGCTTACATACAGTAAATCAAGTCAATTTTGCAATTTTTACAAGACCTTAAAACTAATCAAAAAACAGAACGTATTCAATATATAGTGTGTTTCACCCGAGGCATCCACACTGCAGTTAGGGAGAACCACTACCATAGTAAAAAGAATATTCCCAATTCTCAATGACAACTTTGGTTGGACTTATGAGCAGGGCCTTTCTGCAAAATCAATCGGATTGCTCAGCGCCCTTTACTGCCAGAGCAAATGGAGGAGAAGGCAGAGAAGACAATATTTTATATGGATCGTGCTGCACTGTGCAGCAGCTTGAGGGGATCTCTAATTGGATCAACAACTGTCTGATCCCCATCAGCCAGCGTGACCTGTCTGAGCGAGAGGAGTCGCGTGCCGGGAAACAGCGGTGCACAGACCACTGGCATAAAGGACGCCATGAAGAAGAGCTGCACAGGCTGGATACAGAAACATTAGAGTAGATTTAGATTTTACTGGCATCTGATATGTGCTTTTTCCCCCTCAAGACCATATGGGCAAAATCCTTTCCAATCTGATCCAGACAGCTTCCATATGTGTGAAGGGAAACCGTCTGAGCAAAAGGCAACAAAAACATCAAACACGCATCAAGATGGAGCAAAGAACAGCGCAATGCTCACAAACTTGAAATTCAAATGAAGCATAATTAGCTTTACCACAAAAAAATTGCCTCAACATGAGATTCAAAAGAAAAAAGAAATCATGCTGGTGTGGTGGCGGCGTGGCCAACTTGCAAGGACATTGGGGACAGATACATTTTTGCTGGTCCCATGTAAATTATAGTCAGCCTCCTTGCGTAATTGCCTAAGTCATATTTTAAGAGTTTTCGGGAAATAAGAAAACAAAAAACAAAAATCCGGAAATTTCATACAGATGATAGACAGTTCGTGTGCAGACCATTGGGAGTGCAGATGTCTTTCAAATGTCGTGGCGTGAAAGGCACCAGTTTTATTTAAACCAGTTTTGTTTACTCAAGGGAAGCGCAGATCCCGACAAACTCTAAAGAAAGCACTTCTGTAAATGTGCTCGTTCACTGACCACAAACAGGCAGGGAAAATGTAAATGCACTTTGAATTCTGAGCATACATTATTTTTGACTGAGAAAAAAACATTCCCGTGTCTGAGCCTGCCGTTTTTTTGCCATTTCCCCGTCAGACAGGCTCTACAGGGAGGGCTTTGACGGATCCCAGTCGATAGCTTCTCACAACTGCCACGGCGGCCTCGCACCCTTCAGCATAAAAATGAAGACAGTGTGCCAGGCGTTCTTGCTGACAGACGCCACTACACACGGCTCAATGACATGGGCCGATAAACGCAGTGCCCGCTCAGAGGAGAGATTCAGCCGCGGATACGGGACAAAGAGAGAGTGGGACGGACACTGAGGGGGAGAGAGAACGGGGCGAGGGTTTTTCGACAAGGCGTTAGTGACAACCAGTTGTACCAGCAGGAGTCAGGCAGAGAGCGAAAACTAGGATAGGAACAGTATTGTTTTGGCGAATGAATGGCATTTTAGGCCATTCTGTAATTACGACTTTAACAACCACCACCAACTACTGTATACTCATGCTCCTACACACACATGAGGTCAAAGTGGATATGAAACTGTCAAAAGCAATGATCGAAATCTGATTTAAAACATGTACTGTACAATAAATCATGTTTTTAGGATATACATTAGACTTTATTTAGCTGGTGCAGCTTAAAGCAGTACTAAGTAACTTGTTTACCTGAATAAATCCTTTCCGTAGTCCCTCTGGGAGTAATACAAGTATTAACGGGATGATTGCAACTCCCCTGCCACTGGGTCGGAGGCCCCAATACACACTAATAGAAGCTAACAGGCTAACGGGCAAAGCTATCTGCTGGCTAGAGCAGTTTTGGATGTTCCTTATCCCTCTCTCCCTTTGTCTTTTCTATCCGTGTAGTATTTACTCTCACGGACAATGAGTAAAAAACCACAACATGCTACGACACCTGCAGTGGCGCTTAAGGCCTCTAGGGGCATGAGTTACTTAGTACTGCTTTAAGTCCTCCTCGATGCATTAACCGTGGTTCTCAACTATTTTACACACTTTTAATTCATCAAAACAAGTGGTAAATAGTAAGTGCAAGCTGGAAAAGAGTATTCAGCTATTTTGGGCATGTTGCACCAAATGTACTATTTGACATTGACTGTATTCCGGTTTCAGGACCCCGAATATGACATGTAAATGAGAGCATGCTGGGAAACTAAAAAATGCGTAAATGACTCTTCTGCCTATCCACCTTTGTTACTCGTTTTGCACATGAGCAAACGCTTAGTAAATTACCCCATAAATACCTAAATAAGAAAAGTTTTGTCTCACTGACACTGCCAGAGCTAAGTCAGGTCCATAAATGTTATACCAGGCCAGCAATAGGACTAAACCAATACTAAAGTAGGTTTAAACAAGGACAAACCCTAAAGAGAACAAACGCACTACTAAAACAAACAAAACTCTGGCGTAACTATACTTCTGGTTCACGATGCACTTTGTGACAGTGCCAAGCCTGGCTAAGAAGAATGAATCCGGGAATTAATTCCAACCACACAACTCCAACTAAAAGCATTTGATTTTGAAACTAAAAGAAATGAAAGCAGAAAAATGCTAACTATATCGTTTTTAGAACCATCTGCTCCTCAGTACGAAATCATTCGTCTCGCTGTCCTGCCTCTAAATTCAATGACACCAACTATGCCTGTTACACGCTGTGGTATTTTCTTAGCTGCGCTGTTATTCCAAAATCTGCAAATCTGCAAATAGTGTTTTCAATGTCATCCTCCAACCCTTTCAGTTTTTTTGCGACCGCGTTGTGGCTCTGTGTAATTGCTGCGCTGGCCAGCTGTGTAAAGAAAGCCTTGTTAGAGAGAAGGAGCTGGTTATGTTCGACGGCGGCCATGTTATTGGCGGCGGAAAGCGGAGCATTACAAACATGTGCCATAAACATTCAGACTACAGCGTTCAGACACGCTGCAGCCAGGTAAGTAGGTCTCAAATTAATTGCAATGTGGCCCCTGGTTTAGATGTTAAGGCCCTGGTCCATGTCCTATGACAAGGGTGCCCTCTTCCTGTTTTTGAACCTCTTCTTAATTGTAGTAAAGTGAAATCTATTTTGCACCCTTGCAGTACATGCTCATAGACATTTATTTATTTACTTCTCTATATGAACATAGCAATAACATTAGACAAACCAGATGTTACAGCACATGCTAATTTTCAACATCTGTCCATAGGGGTTTTTTAGGTTACAGTAGATAAATCACATTATATTGTTTAAGGAAAAAAAAGAGAGAGCCATGTGCAGCTACTTGTTATAAACACTGTATTGTACTCACGGAAAGACATACAACATGCTTGTAAACATAAAACTGTGGAGAATCGAGATGTTTGGAATGTTTTGGGAAAGTTAGGAATCACCTTCGGCCTTTAATTTGAATCATTTTAAGACTTGCTTTGCTTGTGTCTCTGTTAAGTCTTAGTTTTATTAGAATTCCGCTTTAGTCCTGGTTTATGCTTGATTTATCCCCAGCTTGGGCCAGCGATCCTAAAACTTTGGATTAGAAAGCTGCGTGAGGCTCCAACATTCGAAACACTTGCCACAACCACTCCAGTCGACAGTGTGCAGCCACGCTCCCGTCAGCCGCCTGGACTGAGAGTGGCCAGGCCTGTCTGCTTGTGTAAATGTTATTGTACTATACGGATAGGAGCCCTCATTAGAGCTGGCACACTGTGATGCTGATGCTGGATCTGATGGTGTTGTTGACTCACTATGGGAACGTGAGTGTCAAAAATGGCGAAGGGAGCAGCTGATTAGGCTAAAAAGTGCTCTCCTTGAACCGCTAACTGGGACCTTGAAGCTCGTCTCGCAGGAGTTTGGCAGCAGCTGGAAGCCAGCACCTGTTTGGCAGAGGACACGCTGCGTGCTCTTACACTGAGGGGAGATTCATATAGTCAGAGCTAAAATAAATCTGTTTTCATCACCAGAAATCAGTCAGTTTGCTTAATGTTTATGGAACTTCCCAACATATGGAACACGTCTGGAAATTAGTTTTTAAATATTAAACATAAGCTAATAATGTCTGTAACAGTTGCACCAATTTATGTGTGAATGAGGTTTGTGACCATTTTACACCCACTAAAAATATATTTAAAACTCTCAATGGCCAACTCAATGTGGTTTCCAATTAAATATTATGACAAGCTGGCAACTAGTGCTAGGTAAATGCTATTCTCATACAAGGCACAAAAATGATGTTCTGGACTAGCCACAGGTGTCGGTGTATCAAAATGTGCTTCTACATTAGCAGGGAAATTGTATTTTGTCCAGTAGTGTAAAGCATGCACATTTACTAATAAGTAGGTTTTGGGACAATATCATCAATTTATGGGACCCCCCTGGTGCACTAGCAGGCACACCTGGGGGGCATGACCCCAATGTTGAAGATCATTGTATGGATGAAGAAAATGACAATGAGTCAATATGATCAATATGAACTTAAATGTACTTAGTGTGTGGATGTAAATATAGATTGATGAGCTAATGTTGTTGAAGGCCCTATGCCTGATATTTTTCATTTCAAACAATGAAAGAGGAAACCACTAAATTCAAATGTGGGGGGGGGGGGCTGTTTCATCTCCCCCTGGTGTCTCTGTCCAGAAAACCACCCTTTCAACTTCTCTGCCGCAATACACACTAATAGAATCCCCGCTCTCCCTTTGTCTTTTCTGTCAGCGTAGTATTTACTTTCATGAACAATTAATGAGTAAAGAAAACGGCAACATGCTACGACACCTGCAGTGGCGCTGAGTGACTTAGTTCTGCTTTATGGAAGACAAAACACATTTCATACCATAAATGGAAGAAAAAAAACAGGTATAGCTCCTTTAAGCTAGATTGTTAAGATTGTTTTGGTTGGTACATTATAATAAATGGCACTAAAAGACAAAAATAGCAACTAACAGCAATGTTTTTTGCTCACTTACAGACTTGTGCAGACCACTTCAATAACAACGAGCGGTGAATCACACATATCGTTTACCGTTCCCACCTCATGTCTGTGCTCAATTGTACAGTAGTCTATGGACCAACAGTGCAGACACACATGGCGCTGCTCTCATCCATCAGCTATGTTTATTTGTCTGGATGTGGTCCGGGATCGGTATCTGCTCGCTGGTGCGTGAGGAGACAAGCAGCAAGATAGATAGATAAGTAGACACAACGACAGACAGAGGGACGGACACACGCCTCAGAAGTGGAGTGAGAGATGGATTAGCATGTCACACACTCCCTACATAACATTACTCTTGTTAAGTGTGCTAAAGCTAATCGATCAGGCCCCCCACACACACAGCGTACATATACAGAGCTCTTCCTCACGCGCCATTCCCGTAATCCATAATATCATCCGGACACATCATGTGAATGTCTGGGTTTTGGATCAATAGCAGCGGATGCAGACTGACGTGTATATACTATGGGATTGGCTTTCCTTCAGGATCAGGAATAAGGAAACTTTGCTTTAAGAACCAACTACACAGAACCATAACATCACTGCAATGCATTTCATTCATTCACAGGTCTTCCATCTGACTTTGCGAACACATCCTAAAACAAAAGCTCATGGGATTGCATTTACAGTATGCAACATGTCAATTTTACTAATCTATTTCAATTCTATCCTTGTTTTGGTCCTGCATCGTAATATTCAAGATAGTTAGCAAATATTCCACGATGATCTCAAATCGTGCAGCTCTACTTCAGCACCCTCACCTTCATCAATCATTATTTTATCTGCTAATACAGAAAGCCTATACGTGCATGTTATAGGGAGTAACACTGCTCTTTTAAGGACCGACCAAACTTTATTCCTCTGTATTTATGATAGTGAGGTTTTGCTGAGCACGCATGGCATTTCTCAGCCCCGCACTGCTTGACATTCATAGGGTTACAGAAATTCACAGCGCTCCCTGCATCCCAAACAGCTCAGTATTGTCAGCCAGTGTGAACTCCCAGAGAAAAAAAAAATGGATTATCGACGCTTTACTAAAAGGCACTTGGACCCAACGCAGTGGAATTTCCAGGTTCAGGGGTGGGAAAGACGGCTGCGGTTTGTAACATTTAGGAATCCATTAACTGTAAATAGCAATGTACAACAAAGGCAGCGAGAGAAACGGCTAAACAAGGACATGATAATATCTCGAGCATGATGTTATCTCATTATAACACATTTGTGTACAGTACGCTCTAAAGACGTTGATTTTGCAAAATGGAGGACCGATAGATAACCCAGTCAACAATAGCAGGCAAAATTTACAACATGACGTACCTGAGATGCAAATCAGGGTGAGACCTAATCCAGATCTAGAGCAGGACCACACACACAGTTTCAGGGTGATATCTAAAGAAAGACACCCACAGCCTGTAAATGACATTAGTATAGAGAGACAGAGAGTGCCACATCAGTTTTTGAGAATACAAGGCTTGTGTGTGTGTCCGTTAACTAGGTTTCCGCCGCAGAGGCTTCCAGTAACAACAGTATGGACAGGAAAGAAAATGAAATTACAGGACTATAAATGAATTATCAATACACAGGCCTCCATAGTGTATCTGAGGGGGAATCAATGCCCCATCCTGCAGGCTGCTGTGGGCTGACGGCTGAGGCCGGAGCTGGAGCTTTGGCAGCAGCGAGTCGATAATGTCACTGGGGGTGATTGACGATCGATACAGGCTCGGTCGCTGATTTATGATCGATGAAAGCGGGCCACCCCACTAATAAGGGGGGAGGGGCAGGGGGCGCCATGACGTCCCCTTTACTGTAACTGATTGGGGATCAATGAGCACTGGCACCGGGGCTGATGGGAGATCGGGGGCAGGGGAGCCCAGGCCAGAGGAGGAGGAGCTTTGGCCGAGCGGAGTTTGTCTGACTCCGAGTGCAGTGTAATTAAGGCTGCGCTGAAAGAAGCTCTCCACAGCTGATACCAACTACAGGTGCACTCTGCTCTCAGCGGCTCCACAGTTGCCACACACCAGTCTGTGAAAACAGGAGTCCAACATATTTTCCTTATTTTTTCTTACATACACTAAACATTAAAGCCACTTTGCATAACCTTCCCCAAATAAAAAGCATTCATTTCAACCCCAAAAATGTGCTTTGATGGAACTTTGATGAAAGTGGGGCACCACCAGCTTGACTTCAAGGAGATGCTGCAGCTTTGGTTTGACCCGGGGGCGCCAAACATGTGGTTTAAATACATTAGGTGCTCTTTCAAATGCTTTATTTTATAACCTACTGCAAAAATGTTTTTGTTTGTGTGTCTGAGCATGAGAAGCATATTTGATATCGCAGGCATATTTGTGTTAGTGTTTATTTGCTCTTGTGAGGTTGAAACATAGTATAACCTGGAATGTGTGGCTTTAAATACAGTAATATTGGCATTGGTTAGAATAGAGGAAGGCTAGTTGTCCAATAGGTAGCTCCTATAGCCCAAGATCTGGATCCCTCAGCGCTGCATTGTGGACAGGTTGCCCCATGTGGCTCTGACGGCTGGGTCAGAGAACTAATTTCCCAAAAGGGACACGTCTACCTTAACCTCAACTTAACCTTAACCTAGTTTTTCCTCCAAGCTTCCAGTTCTATCCACATCAAATAGAGTAACATTGAGTCAGAAAAGATACATGACTAGTTGTTGATGGAAAAACAAGGCACTAGTGTATACTGTAATGGTTATCGTCCAACAACTTAAGAACTATTCAACCACAATCGCCTCTTCCTCCATTTTGACACTCTCCATAGAGGCATACATTTCTGCTTCCTGTTTTTCACAGCTCACCGGTAGATGTAAAAGATGCTAATTGCATTCTCTTAGTCTCACAATGTGTTACAGAAACTTCTCAAAAAACACCCTTATGAAAAAAAAAAAAAATGAGCTGACCGCGCCATTTCTCAAGTCTGCACAGGAAAAACGACAAGAACGAAAGTGTTCGCTACCCTTTTCCTGACAGCTGTTGGAGGCTAATAGGGCAGAATTAATTCCAAAGTGAGATGGCTACCTCGTTCTGTAGGTCTGAACTTCAAACGGCAGCGCAGACAATCACATGCCTCATAATTAATTCATTTGTAAGGTATTCTCTTTGTTCTTGACACTCATTTTTTTGGGGGTCTTGAAGAAAGGAGGGATAAAAAGTTGCTGAACACAATGTGGCGTCATATTGCACACACAGATGGGATGTGATCTTGTCCACGGATAGTTTTTTTTTATCTAAATAGCGAACTGTTTGTAAAATTAAAAAAGGAAGCAACATGACCAAATAATACAAAGATAGTAAACTGATGTACGTGATGTAATATAGGCTCAGAACTGCGATAGAGAAACTGGCCCATTGTGCTTTGATTTGGGGATAGCTTGACATTCATAAAAGCTAATGATCCATTGACCTGTGAGCATCAACTCTTCCTTAAACACAGCCTGAAAGCCCGTTGTTTTTCTGCGCGTTAATGGGACTGGATCGAAGTGGGAGCCGCTCATGTCCTGACCCCGGGGGGAAACACTGGGAGGGGCTGAGGGAGGGGAGAGCTATCGACGCGCCGCATCAATAACGCGGGAATTGGAGGAGGAGGAGGAGGACGACGACAAGGTGCAGGTAACTCCGGGCTTATTTAAAACTCCGGCCCGTTATCGGTGAGCTAATCGTCACATGCGGGCTTCAAGGACGGGGGGGAAGGGGAGGAGCGCTCCATCAGCGAAACTCGAAAGAGAGAGGGGCCCAGATGGACAGGTGCGGGACGGAAAAGACTATTATTATGGAAATGGTACTCACTCCGGGGCCAAAACAACGCCTGTCAAAGAGTGATACATCGAACTGATAATGTCATCCCATTGTTTTAGGCTCTTAAAACAAAAGCTTACCAAAATGGGGGATACTGTCAGGTCAACTAATAAGGGCAAGAACAAATACAGTCATTTGCATAAGAAGATTGTGATGATTGAAGTTTCTTTTAGTCCAGAAAGGTACTGAACTCTAAGTGACACATGTTTGAGATTAGGTATTGTTAAACTGAACCGTAGACCTACATTTTGCAAGATGTAAATGGGTGTTTTTTTTGAAGAGATCGCACAATGCAAGGGTGCTCAGTTCAGCAGTTACGCTGGGACAAGGACAAAAGTAAAGATAAAGGGAGGTCAGGACGCTATGATGCAAAACCTACTTTTAGCCAGAATTTTGAGGCTGCAGTGTGGGCATTTTTATCTTTCAGCTCCAAAGAATAGGTTATGATTAGGGGCATTAAGCTACAGCCCACTCTCATCTGTCACCAGCGGCAACCAGGCCAGCCTCCACGGTCGCGATGGTGAGCCTAATTGGGAGCATGATGAGTCTGATGAGGCTGGTGCTTATTGAATTCCCAGGCCGGTTATTTAGATAATGCTGAAGAACGACCTCCCTCATCTTCCTCTGTCTCGTCGTGACTGTCCCGGCAGGAGGCACACCCGCTAATGAACTCCTGTTCGTGATGGTTCCGAGAAGTCAGTGGATTTGGGACGACCCCGAACAGCGTGCATCGGACTGTTTTCTCTCTTGATTTTGTTTAGTAATAGGGCAGGGGTGATTTCAATTCCTTGGTTTGTCCTTGTTAACAGTGGCTTAACAGTCGCCATTAGAGGACGACGACAGCAACGGACCATAACTGCACATGAACGTAAAAAAACAATAGAAATGTTTGAAGTATTGATTGATGCTGTAGGATGCATCAGAACAGTGGGTGACATAATTTTTTTTTTTTTTTCAAATGTTTTCAATTTAAAGCCACACCGAGTAAAATTTTCCCCAATAAATAAAATGTAAATACAAGCATTTACTTTTACATTTACTTATATTTTCGTAATTAAATAATACCTCACAAATGTACAAACAAACATGTGCCTTTGCTGTGAGCGGCTCAGCTCTACTAAGACATGACTGTACATTTACCAGGAATGGGTACGTCTCCAGCTTGTTTCCATGGAGATGAGCACATGTGTCAAGGTCAAGGAATTTTATTGTATTTTATGGAAGAAATAATGAGTTTGCTCACTGCATTTGAAAAAGGAAAAAAATCCACATGTGTTCAGCAAAAGGCATTGACATAATAAGAGATCAGGATATAAACAGCATATTACAGCCACGTGGTAAATGATCAGTGTGCCCCTGGGCGGCTGTGGCTACAATAGTAACTTACTGCCGTCGAATGTGGACTGAATGAATAATGACTTAATGTAGCACTTTAAGAAACATGTGACACAGGCTGATAAAGCAGTGTAAGTAATAAGTGTAAGATGTTGTTATTCATTAGTCCAGAGTCCTTTACAACATATGTGGCCCGCGACCCGCCGTGGGGGCTGAATTTCGGCCCTCGACCCTTGGACACCCCTTGGATAGAGTCTCATCCAAATTCATTTTTCGATTACTCACTGCAAAAATATCAGATTCTGTGTCGAGCTGGTCATTGGGAGCATCTTTGGTTTTGACAGCAACAGTATAGCCCAAAATGTTATGCAGTGTGCCTTTAACGTCATCACTATTCAATTCGAAAATATTTGAAGATTCTGTGTACGTTGCTGAGGATGATTTGTAAAACAATGCATGGATATTTTATTCCGACGTGTGCAATGACCCGAGAACCAGAGCTGATTTTTATTATTCATTGTATTGTCGAGCAATGACGATAACAGCATCCTGATTCTTATTCATAGAAAACAACATACCGTAAAAAGGAAAACAGAATTTTGGTATATGGATACTATAGAAAAAAAAAAAGTCTGCTAGTTTGAATGTTTTGAAATTTGTTTAGGCACAAATAATACTCATAACTAGCTCAGTTGGTTGAGTGTTTTCCTACAAATCTATAGATCTGCAGTTTGATCCTTGATCCGAGAGCAAATTCTCCAGTTTGGCTTTACCCAAATCTAAAAGCTTACTTGTAATGCCTCATTTGAAAGCTAAGACCTACAGCAGTGATTGTCACACAGCGTTTTTGTCACATTTTTGAAGCGGTTTTGTTACTTTTTCATAGCTTTTTTTGTTGCTTTTCCGGCACGTTTTTAACGCTTTTTAGCTGCGTTTTTTTCACTTTTTGGTTGAGTTTTCATCCTCGTTTTCGTTGCTATTTTTATGCTTTTTTTAAGCTTTTAGATAAGGGTAATGCCAAACTGAGGGAAAAGAGGTTATATAAAAGATAGTCCTGTCACGATAACAAATTTGAAGTTCAATATATTGAGGCAGGAAAGTATCGCGATAAACGATATTATTGGCGCTAACGATACTAGATACTGTCATCTCACAGGCATAAAAATGACACTGAACCTTTGTTCTACATCATCTTATCCTACAATACCACACAAGTTGCAATAAACATGAAGTACAATGTAACTCAATTTGTTTCTGTTAGAAATCAAAGTTTTGCAAGAAAAAACAAGAGGAAAATGCTAATAAATGTACAGACGATAAATATTGAGCCTAAAAATGTATCGTTTATCTGTTATTTATTGAACAAGAAGTATTTTAATTTTAATAGTGTAGTTATTGTGACAGGCCAAGCAGCAGAGACAAAAAAGCAATCCTTTAGCTTTATCACATGCACAGCCTCATGAAACCTTCCTCTGATCCCTATTCACGCCAATCCACATTCTACATTTGCTTTAGCTATTAATCAAGAATGAAATATTCCCCGGTCTCTACTGAAATGCTCACCAAACTTGAACTGCGCAGTGTTTGTTGGCCTGTAGAGAGTGTCCATATGCAGAGACGAGAGGGTGTGAAAGCACGCATGATGGAGAGAAAACAGTGGAGAAGAGGAAGTTGCAGAACAGATGGCTAAATGGCAGGACAACAAACTTTTAATTCAGTGACTCATGCGAGTGAAGCAGCGAAGACCGTGAAGGCGCAGAGGGGTGCCAAGAGCGGTCCGGGACGCCACATCAAAACACATTAAAGCTGATGGAATCTCCACTGCCTAATGCTGCCGGCTCAGAAATGCACCCCATATGAATTTCAAATGTATACTTAGTGGTAAAAAATATGGCAATATCTGGGTGGCCGGGCACACAAATCAGCACTGCCACAGAGAGCCAAAAAGTCTATATATAGGACGATGGTCATTAGTAGTGAATTTGAATCATGAGGCAATGGAAAGTGAACATATTTTCTTTCTATTCTTGGCTATATGTGGTAAGAATGTAAAGAATATCAGAGATTTTTGGAGCCTAACTTTTTGACCTTGCAACAAGCATTTACGCTAAAGCTCACAGCGCCTGACAGAAACTTTGACTTAGTGCTACATTTGTGTACAGCAACAGCGCAGGGGACAAAGCACGCTTGGACGAGCCCCAAGTCAGCGGTGTCTACGGAAGCCCTCTGATCCATACCAGAACAAAATGAAAAATCATCACACAGGCTTTGCACAGTTATGATATAAAACTAAAAAAAATGACATGCCTATACCTCCACCCTTATGGGAAAAGGTCACTCAAAAATGTGCTGTATTAACAAAATTATGTGGAAAAAGGTTAAAGCAATGGGATGCAAAATGTCAAGGTCTATAGCTGCTTAAGGTACATTACTTTTTGTTTTGTTTTTATAGATAGACTGTTTATTTTCCTAGCTGGACTTGTTTGAGATGTGCTGCCAGTTCCGACTTAACAAGGGTGTAATCAGCCTTGTTTTTATGCCGTATTCACTCATGTGAGAAAAATCCAATGACACCTCCATAAACAGACGTCCATACATAGGGTCAGTGACTGCGGACTCGGATCATTGAACGCTATCGCTTTTTTTAAACGCTTACACACCGACTGTACAACCTCCAGATCACCCGGGGCATGGCCAATCAATAACAACTGCACTCCCCAAATCTGCAGCATAATCCGCCGTCGGCGAGGCCATTTTGCTTTGAAATTGGATACACCCCTTCATCCTCCCCTCCCCCCGCTCGCCGCTATGCTTAGCCTCCGCCGCTCACTCTCCAAATAAGACATCCAGAGCAATTGATCGGATTGGATGCATCGCCGGCGAGATTAGGGCCGAGGCTAAGAGTGAGATATGACCTGGGCTCAAGGCAATTCATAAATCTATGTCTTTGCGTAAAAGGATGAGTACATGAAAACCCATTGGTGCCATAACAAATTAATCATTGATATATTGTAGACTGGTATAGTATTGAAAACTGCACATGCCTCTTACCGGACCAAGTCTAACATTTTGAACAGAGTACAACGAGAAAATGCATACAAATATGTGATTTAGAGAGACAGATTTTCCTCTTTGGGTGCATAGCATTTGAACTAACTAGGTTAAAAATTGTATTATTCACAAATCCAATGTGTAGGGGGAAAAAAAACTTAATACCAATGTTCTTTAGTTTTGATTACTTTTCTTGGGGTCATATTTTATCCTTGGTGCAAAAATAATTCGCATAGAGGTCATTAAGACACAACCTTAAGGAGAGCTATAGCTGAAAAGGCCACACAGGATGTCACACTATTATACAGTATACAGCTCGGTAATGTAGGTAAGATTAACAAGAAACATCTGAAACAATAATTCATCAGGGTTTATTCTGCCTTTAGGCTGCGCTGCCTTTTGTGCAATAATAACATTTCTTTGATGAATCACTCCCTGGAACGAACCCGAACAAAGCACAGTGAAACCTCTTGTCCCACCTAAGGAACAGCGCCTTTTGCATATATTCTTAAATGATTACTGACTATTTTATACACTCATAAGCAGGGATGTTTTAAAGATACACTGACGCTGCCAAGTGTTGCATATGGAGTTTGAGCAACACTGTATTTTGTCATTGAAGAGTAGTTGTTAATGCTTTTCTATAAGGGGGAACATGTCAGGAGAACTAGACAACAGCGACACATACCTACGCCTCACAAGATCTAACACCACACTGGAAGACTCCATACATACATATTCAAAATAATCCACAAATGTATGAAAGCCCTGGTCTGAAAGCTTGTCAGTGTGCTCTTAGTGAGTAGAGTTTATTTATGGCGTGAGTTGGAGGCCTTTGGAAACACACCTGGCTGGATTACCTCATGTCTCCGAATGTCTGTCTCTCCTCTGCGCTGACTGGCAGCAGCTCCGTTTTGGACTTCTTTCATCGAAGTGATTTACTGTATAGACACATGCACTTTCTGCTGCTGCCAAAACATGAAAAGCAGAAGCAACACAGTGATTTCTTAAACGGAAATGTGATGATGTCCAAACCAGAATGTTGGTATGATGGCAGCAATAATGGCTTACACTTGTGTTGCGCTGTTGTCTGTGTAGGCTCTCAGTCGTACAGGAGCTGTCCATCTTCAATGAAGCTTCTTGAGCCATCTTCTGTACTCTGTAGTTGAAGTCTTGAGCGTTTCGCCTCTCATTTTTGGATGAGAGGCGAAACGTTGAAGTCTTGAGCGTTCGAGACTTCAACTACACAGAAGATGACTCAAGAAACTTCATTGAAGATTTACAAGCCTGTGTTCACAAGGTTTTCAAAGCGCCACCACCAACCACCCATTCTCTATACGCTGAAAACGCGCTGCTCGTTGGGCACCATGTCGCCGAAGGGTGCCATTAAACATTTCTGCTTCAAGCACCACAAGGGCTTGCAGCGGCTTTGCACTCACTCACACACTGCTTTCACGCCGGCATTGGGTGAAGTGTCCAGCCAGCACTATCAAATGTGCTCCTAACCCTAACCCTAACCGTTTATGAGAATGCATTGTCAAAGTTATTTAGCCAAGGGTCACGTTTCCATGGAAGCTTCATTGATTGGGTTGATGTTTGAGAGAGGCGTGAAAGAAGCCACCTTTGTAAGGACAGAAAACACATCACTGAATCGTCATGAAAGCCTTAGATCAACGACCAGACAATCAATGAGCCGAGTGGAAAATGCATTTAACGCTGATGAGCTTACCAGACAGCGCTGTTGATACTAATGCGAGTCCATGGTCATTTTCTTTCTTTTGATAGTATTCATTATGGCATTTATTTTAACCTGATAATGTGTTGTACCGTTTCCTTAAAAAAATCTTCCTATTTCCCTCACTAGTCCGTTAGGAGAGCGATGCTTTCCTTACCTCCAGCTTAGCCCTCGGACAGCCTTCCAAACGTGGTGCAGTGCCTCTTAGCTAGCCCCAGTGGCTGTACACAGTATATTTATAGAGACCGGAGAGTCGTAATTGCCCACTGTCTGTTCCCTGCGTTTGGGGCGTCAGGTGGAAAGTATGATTTGGAGGTGTCTGGGGACCACCCCCGCCGCGCTTCGCCACAGCGCAGAGCCGCTGCCTGTCCCCCACCGGGCGCAGGTAATAGGCAGAAAACACAGACACTAAAGGCCCACTGAGTCCCAACAACTGCCACTCCAACAACACGCGGCACTGTGGGAGCGCAAAAAACACCCGCCAGCCAAAGTACTGTAAGAAGTGCCTAAAGATAGACTCAAATCTCGCTCCTTATGTCTCACCGCTGTACACCGGGAGAGCCTTCCAAGACTGTATAGGCTTGGCTCAAAAAAATGGTGCTTTGTTTCTTTCACCTGCCTTTAGAGGGAAAAAATGTTATAGAAAATGTAAGGGAACACTTTAAACTATGGTCTATTGAACAGTGATGAAACTGCAGGTAAACTGAAAGCATCTTTGGGTCTTAGGAGTAGTATTTCAATTATCATTCACACAGTTTGTAGTAGTCCTGATCAATTAGGTGTTTCTTCTTCTACTGCTAAAGCATCCACTTAAAGTCAACTTTAATATTTGATGGTTGAATTTAACTTTTATCACAGGATGTATTTTGCAAAGTTTGCCACACTTGCTGAAAAGTGCCCAGATCCTAATAGTCCAGTGGTGCCACATATTTTTAGCCATCATATCCCCCATCCCGCTGCCGGATAAGTGGATGGATGGGGCGTCCGCTGCTGGTGCTCCACAGAAATAACTTTGCTGACCACTCTGACCTCTGCCTGTCCCTCTCAGCAGGGTCCAGTTCAGAGCTCTATTTCGGTGGAGACATGGCTTCAGATTTATCTCAGTGCCCGCTGCGTCCCGGGATAGTGACAGTGACGGGGCGGTCTCTCTAACTGATGCCTGCTGCGTTTTTGCTTTCCCCTCGCACTTCCCTGACGCAGGCAAACGGAAGGACACCATCAGTCAGCAGGTCCGAGCTGGCCTGGTTTGATGACATGGTTTGATACACCCCCAGGGGAACGAAACGAAAAATGGGACACACTATGCACATATTTAGATATTGCATCATATTTTATAGTTTAGATTGTTAGGGGCGAGACCACGGCAGCATTTGTACTTCACGGCTAGAAGGTCCCAGATTCGAGTCCCACTCAAAACATGTACAGAAGGTGAATCCTCCAGCCAGGTGATACTGACCATCAGCCTGGTTCCACATCGCCCACTGCTCCTTCCGGGTCGCCCCAGCGGAGTCAACAGATGGGCAAAAAGGAAGAGGAAAAATGTCGCTGTGCAGTTGTTGCATAATGAGAAATAAAGTACCTTAAAGGGGGCCTATTATGCAAAATCGACTTTTTCAAGCTTTACATCATGTTATTAAGTCATTCCCTCATTAAAAACATGCCTGAAGTGTTGCCTTAGCACATTCACGTATTTTCGAGTAATCTGTAAAAACTCCGATGGCGGCCATTTTAGGGATAAAACGCCTGAGTCCTTCAGGAAACGCCCTCGACCTCCAGGATACGCCTCCAACCTTTCGTCACCAGCCGAGTAACCAACCACTGCTCCTCAGCAGAACCCCCTCCCCGCAGTGTCTAGCCCTAAGATGTAAACAGAGTCATCATGGAGGATTAGCTTCATGTGTGGTGAACCGGAGCCACAGCAGACTTTTACAAAGACACACATCAGTGTTTCTGTTACCTAAACACCCAGGATTAAAACCGGTGACAAGAACACTTATTTCAGTGTCTGGTTCTGCGCTGGGCCTTGATGATGCACAGAGCCTCCGGAGAAAGCTAATGCTAAGCTAAACCTCGAGTCATCACGTGAAAACGAGAAATATGCACACATAAAGTCAATAAAACCACCACACACATAAAGAACCGTTTAACAATGATCACACACGGAGCCAGGCTTGTTGATTTGGAAGTTTATTGCTCACATTTCATCTACAATGGGTCATAGCCGAGTGGCTTTCTCCCGGAGCTAACAAGCTAGCCGCGACAAGCTAACGGGAAAATTCACTGAATACAAGCAGCATATTATGCATTGAAAACGTCACTAAAACAGGCAACTGCTTGAAGCAGCCTTTATGATGATCACACACGGAGCCTGGCTTGTTGATTGTGTAGTTTATTGCTCACATTTCATCTACAGTGAGTCGTAGCCGAGTGGTTTTCTCCCGGAGCTAAGGCACTATTAGCCACGACAAGCTAACAACCTTCACCTTCACAACATTCATTGAAAACAGGCAGCATATTATGCACAAATAACGTCAATAAAGCAGGCAACTACTCGAAGCAGCCTTTACGATGATCACACAATGAGCCTGGCTTTACACATTTGTGGTTTATTACAGACTTTTCATCAACAATGAGCTGTAGTCGATTATAACAAGCTAACGGGTAACCTCGAAAAACCACTGTCCACCTGCACAGATAATGTCCGTCTTTGAATCGTATGGGCTCCTGCAGATCCTGGTGTCGTCCATGGGGGTATAGTTAGAGATCCATAGGGCATGGCAGATGCAAAGAGATAGCCTCCAAACAGCAGTTATTTTTCAGGCAAGAGCCCCTTCCAAGCGTCCGGTGTGGAAGGTTTGTCTCCAAATAATATCCTGTGTGGCCATTGTTCACAAAGTGATAAACAGTAGCTCCTTTCCAACAATAAAAATTAAAATGCACCGATCGTAGTTTCAATACAGTTGAGACAACGAGCGCAGTGTTGTGATGCCACAGACAGCGTGTGGAGGGGGCGTGTCGGAAAGGGTCAGAGGTTCTTAAAGAGACAGGGGCCTATTTCAAGTCTTTCGCTACCGCCATTTTGAAAGAGCAATTTTATACAAGGCAGTTATTCTAATTTACTGCATTTACAGACCAACAGAAGGTTTCGTCATCATTGTAGTGTGCCATAGACTGGTGCTATGTGGCTGAAAAAAGCATAATACCCCCTCTTTAAAGGAACAGGCCGCCATTTTTCCATACTGAGATATGTTCTTACCTGAGCTTAGACGGGTTGATGCGTACCTGTCTGGTCTCTGCGTGTGCCCGTGGAAGAGCTTGTTCGCTTCTAACTTCACCCTGTTTGGAGCTATAGGAATATACTGGGAGAGGCCAAATGCTAACAACATCTTTGGTCTTTTTGCGTGACTGAGGGCACACAGTTCTTCCACACTGTGATATGTTCTTACCTGAGCTTAGACGAGTTCATACTTACCTGTCTGGTCTTTGAACGTGCCCGTGGAACAGTGTGGTCGCCTCCAACTTCTCCCCCGTTTGGAGCTATAGGAATATGCTGGGAGAGGCCTAATGCTAGCAACATCTTTGGTCGTTGTGCGTGACTGAGGGCACAGGTACACATCAACTCGTCTAAGCTCAGGTAAGAACATATCTCAGTATGTAAAAACGGTGGCATGTTAAAGTAGCCCTTTTGTCTTCCTTTTTATGCAGCTAGTTATACGACTGAAATGACAAACTATAACAGTGGTTCAGATGATGGAACTTGTTATATTACACGAAGTTTGGCAGTTTGAATCTTACAGGTGCTGGTCTGCAAGTGTCCTTGGGCAAGATATGTCACCAACCGAGTGAATGCAGTGTGTGAGTGAATGGTTGGTGGAGGTCAAAGGTGTCAATGACGTAGATGTGCAGCCTCGGTTTTGCGGCCACAACAGCATCTTACCGTCAAGTATGGAGTGAATACAAAAATGCACTTCAAACATCTCTGATTGTCTACTACTACAGCTAGTAACACTACTGCATTCCAAGTGCTTTGAGATGAGCTGGTGCCATCAGCTTCTTATCGTCAAATCTAATCATTACATTCTTATTATACATCGTACACACTCTTTTGTGCAATAATAATAAGAAACTGATTTAAAAACCTGATGTAATAATGAAATGAAAAGTGTGAGGGAGCGGGATGGAGGAAGAGGCGAATTGCTACTATACCACAGAGACCTAGAGCATGATTATCCTGCTCGGTATAAACTTCATCTTCATTGTGGAGGACGGGGTGGGGGGTGCTACACTCGGCTCTGAGCTCTGTGACCTACTGTATCTGCACGGGGCGTGAATATTAGTTTTTGGAAAAGAAGTGCCTCAGGTCCTGCATTAGATTAAATTGACTGATGGGAGAAAAGCGAGAGGAAACAGACTCCAGACTCTCAGAAATGGTGCTGAAAGATTTTTCAATGTTACTATGTTGGTGAATTTAGATGTAACCTCTTTTTGGGACGGCAGTCTGCATAGTGACAACCAATATTTGGGGAAATAGATGATTGTTGCTCCAAAGATAAAACAAAAGACAAAGCAATTGCACAATGTATGTTATGTTAATAAAAGACAAGCGTAGACATTCTCCTGTCATGTGGGTTGCTGCACCAAATTCGACAATATCATATTTTGAGGTAAACTGCAAAACATCGCCTCTCCAAATTAACATCTAACCTGCTGTTTTTGAAATTCTGAGCAAAAAATGTGTTCTGGCTGCACATAATTTAGCATACTTTTGCATTAGTTAAGCCATTTCATCAACCATCTGAAAGACGCTACACAAACAACACTTCACAACATCAGATTTTCATTTAGATTTTTTACCACAGATGATTTTTTTCCACCTCCAAACAGTAAATGAAAAGAACCACTTAAGAAAAAGACTTCAACAAAGTCTCTACCGACCATTTTATGAAGCATTTTTTCACAGCTATCATTACTAACCATTGCTATAAATGTTAGTAGAACTGCCAGGCCTACTGGAATTAGACAGTACATATTACTGCCTGTTTTTCCTTAATAGTAAAAAGTATGTTCATGTACTGTTTATATCCCATCTATCTGCAGCAGCCGAGCAAGAACAACACTTAGTCCAGGCCCTGGGTGCACAGTGAGAGGCGCAGACAGACAGAGGGAGAGGCAGGGATCAGCGAGGTGGACAGCTGGGCTCTCTTCGCTTCGGTCAAACTCAGAAAACGGTCACACAAAGTCATCCTTTCATCTCCTTCACATCAGACACAACAAGCTCAACTTTACTCAGACGTAACCTTCCACAAACACTTCACTTTTTGGCCTTTTCCATCTGGGACCGCTTATTCCCGCCGCTGTTTTCGCCTTCTCAACTCCTTCTTTCAATACCTACCAGATTTGTCTCAATTACACGCTATAAAACCCCCACAAGGTGATGTTGCTCAAACCTTGTAAAAACTATGATCTCAAATGCCTTTAATCTCGTACAAATATATCTTAAAAGATCTATATCATGCTATTTTTGCCACCCCAAAGTAAAGTATGGGCATTTATATGATATATTGTACCTCTACCACTATGGAGTACTATTTTTTGTGATATTAGTATTTTCTGGGGGTATTTTGCAAACAGACAAGACACAACGCTTTGATTCAGTTAACTCCGCCCCCTCTCTCCGAGCTAATCCGCCCATACAAAATTAGCAGTATAATAAATATCACAGCAATAAGTAAAGTTAATGCAGTTATAAGGCGTTGACATCTGCAACACAGCTTCATAATGGCTAACACACAAGCTAACACGCGTTTTGATAGACACACCACTCCCGGCTGCTCCATTGGGTTTTTACGTAATGGGACTCGCGTTGGTTTTAAAAGTTAATCTACTTTGATTCTGGCGAATGTTCACCAAACATCCATCAAGAGACAGTCACAGAAAAACACTATTTTGGCTGATAATCGTCGAATCCCGGAATGAAATTCCAACTTCTGGCGAGTGGCCTCTTCTTTAGGAAGGTTGATTAAAGTCCTGTACCTCTCGCAGCCAAAAGCGCTTTTCTCCGTGACATTATCGTCAGGTAAGAAAAAAGAACAGGTATCTAGAGTAGGTTAGAAAGAATTCCTTCACAACTTTCAGTGCAAACATGACATCTGTTCAGACACTCAGTGGGTAAGTTAGTTTTCTCCGCAGGGTATAGGACCTTTAAAGCAACTTCCTATCACAGGCACAATACTAGTATGTTTTACTAAATAACACATCTTCTGTATTTAAGATTAAACTGTAAGTAAGTGCAAATCCTGACAGCTAGATTTAGCTTTTTGGTCTTCTAGGATGGACAAAGTCATGCAAAACTATTTTAGGTAGCTGCTTAAGTCATCCGGCTACTATTGTTGATTATGTTTGGATCCCAATAGGTGCATTCAAGCTGTTGCTATTCTTCCTGGGGGAATAAGCTTATAAAACAGAGCAGTTGTTCTTACAACTTAAGTTTTCAGTTTGAATTTTAAATCAGCCTTTACTCACATTAACTAGTTAAAGATGAATTATACTTTAAGTAAGATAGATCCGCTATTTGCTTTTATAGTGTAACCCTGGTGGCTGCTGGTATATCTTTCCCACTTTGGTTGTGTCACTTCTCCACATTAGATCTGCTTGAGCGGAGAGTAAAGTCAATCGTTCCTCTCTCCTTCTGGAGGCGCCGCGCTACGCTGCCTCTCTCCTCTGCCTAAACAAACTTTGAAGCCAATCAAAGACGAGGTATTTTGCAGGCGAAGAGGCGACCGCAGCAGGTGAATACTTTATTTTTCGGTGACAGATCCACTCAAAGCCGCAGCTAACCGACGGCGTGTGATTGATACAGTTCGGCGGCAAAACAAACAAAGCGTGACAAATCCAGATTATTGTCTGT
The DNA here is from genome assembly GCF_951799975.1 of Gobius niger. Lineage (NCBI taxonomy): Eukaryota > Metazoa > Chordata > Actinopteri > Gobiiformes > Gobiidae > Gobius > Gobius niger. The sequence goes on along the minus strand of NC_136865.1, from coordinate 21,424,592 downwards.
GGGCGAGATAAGGTTATAATGAGAAAGTGCATCAGGGGAAATTGATCCTTTTGCAGGAAGCTGTCTGATTTAACGGGGATGCCAGTAATAACATCCTGTGTGTCCCGGGACCCAGGTGAAGTCAGGGTGAAAGGTTTGAGCTCTCTCTTAATGCTGAGAATAACACACAGAGGAGTGAAGGGCAAACTGGGGTGACTAAACCGTGATCAGGCAAAACCTTAAGGCTGTAAGGGTAGTCAGAATAGAGATAGACATTTTTTCGCTTTACGCAATTAGGAAATCATAAAGGCTGCACTAATTTAGACATAACGTCCACTGCATAAGGTCTTATTATGTAAAACCTGCAAACCCAGACGTGTGTTTCATGTGTTCTTATTTCAGTCCCCACTCAAACATGAATGCTCCTGGATGTGTTCGATATTTACATCATAAACGGAACCTTGATTTCCTTAAACCAATGGGAGAGGAAAGCCCTTCTCTTTGGTCCTCATGGCAGGGAGTTGACATCGCTGTAATAACACCCCCTGGTGGCCAGGGGCAACTCCAAAGAGTTTTTCTTTTTCTAAAATTGCAAAGACCACATATGACAACACTGGGCTGTGTATCATATTTTTAACCACACTGGTTTGTGCATATTATGAATAAAAAGTGGAAACCTAAATCCATGATTGACAGGCTCTGGAGCTCTGTGGAGGCTCGTAGCCGGTCTGCCCGCCCTGTGAGGCCCTTTTTGCCCTTTAAAGGAACAGGCGTCGTAGGAGGAGATTGAGCAGCCATGTAAATTACTCGGGATCATTGCTATGAATGGGGCTGGATGGAACACCGGTTATCCCTTCTATCTTACATCTATACCTAAAACAAAAAAACAGATTCTCCTAAAAGGCCTTGACTACACAGCGACCAGGGAGTTTACTCCGCTAGCATGACTCTTACAGCAGCGTAAACATGTGGGTCAAATTGTTGGAGCGGTGCTTAACACTACAATAGCCTGGTTCTGCAGTAAAATGAACATGGTCCAACGGGAACAATGGGGAACGACTAACACCAATGTACAACAGACAAGCTGATTAATTAAAGAAGTTGATGATTTTACTTGTCATATGAAATCCACCGAGCATCAGCTTGATTATTAATACTTGAAAACCTAATTTAATCATAACATTAGACAACTCTCTGAGGGAGGTAGAGTATCCAAAATATTAATGACGCTGAAGTTGTAAATGTACTTACAGGTGGAAAGAATAACAAAACTCAAGTAACAACATTGATACTTCAAAAAACTGTGCATAGAACTACTCCAATACTTTCAAAAGTTACTCAAGGTATACATGCATTTGAGTGTACCTTCAAATTCACTACTAAATGAGAGCTAGCCAAACAGACGCATGCTGTAATGCTTTGGGGATATGCATTTTATTACTCATATTTCTGGTAAAGCTGTTTTTGTCATCTCCGAGTTTCACACGTTTGAACTTTTGCTACTGTCACATAAAGAGAAAACGCAAAAACAAACAATTCTCACATCAATGGCCACGCTTGGGACAAGGGGAATAAAAAGATGCGTGTTTTTGGCGTATTTATAAGCAACATCCTGATCTGATATGTGCTGTGACAGGCGCGGCACCATCCTACTTGGATAAATCTACATGCCATAGGGGAGAGGAGACCACTTATTAGGCAGGGGGAGAGTGGGTGGGACGGCCCAAATTAACATGGATTACTCAAGTATGACTGACACTTGCAGAAGGGCTTTCAGGGACTTACTGTGTGATTTGGGACCAGTTTTTAATTCAGCGAGGGCTTTAAAATATCGTGGGCTGTCTGCATTTTGAACACGATGCTATTGCCGCGATGAAAAAGCCAACAGGGAGAGAAATCTTTTTACTGCAAGAGTACACCCACACTTTCTTATACAGTGGGTCCAAAAAACTAATTAGGAATATGATGTCAGGCTATATGCTTTTATATTTGTGCTTAATATCATAGATAACTAAAATCTATAATCTAAATCTAAAACTATGTATCATGTATGATTTATTTTTAATAGATAGGTACAGTAGAGAAAAGTAGAGCAGTATATTTTTGCAGTAAAATGTATAGTTTTGTCTGACAGTTTAGCTGACCTACTGTATTGACATACATTAGGTCCAAAAGAGTGGCTTTAAAACATGTCTGTACCAGCTCATCATAAGATCAAAATCTATATATTTCTAGATTACACTTTAGATTACAGCCAAAACTGTAGCTGAATATCTATTTCAAGAGGTGGTGACAGATTGAAGCGTCTCTTACAATGAGAAACATTTTGGATTGTTGCTCTCAAGGCTACATGTTGGCCAGGTTTAAATGATGACATTGATTTCTCACCTTTTCTCTGAAGTTATTTCATTGTGACGCACTTGTTCACTACCGACTAAAGAAATGAAACATTTTAGCAAAAAGTTGTGCTGGTGATCAATGTAATCCAGTTGTATATTTAGGTGTAATATCTGCTCACTCGATGGTGACAACTGCTTTACACATATCCTCTTTCTTACCTGCAAAATATATTTGTCAGGTATGTACTTATCTCCATGTATTTGTTGTTTATGTGCGATGGTAGTTATTGTTTTTGTAATGAGTGAGGTCATTGTCAGAGCCCTTTATAACCCACTCTTCACACTTGTATCTATGTTCTCTGATGAAGGCCAGTGTGTGCTGAAACGCATTGTTGCGGTTTATTCCAATAAGCCATGCAGCAACAAAGGGTTTCTAATCTTCTAATCACTATCGGAGTACCCTGGAGTTCTTTTCTTTTTACTGTAGCTGAATATGTTTGAGTCCATAGTTTTTGTATTTTTGACAAACTTAAATGGTAAGAGTTGTTGAGCAAAATCATCATTTTCAGAGAAATTTAGATTTAATGCCAATTTGAATCCAATTAATGCTTGATGACATTTAACGCCTTGATTCTGGCACCATTTAATGACTTTTAATGTTTTTAATGCCCCGCAGAAACCCTGTAACTGTGCAACACTATGTACCTCTTTATTACACCTTTGCTACACATACACCTACATGCTGCACAGCTTTATTACTCTTTGAACACAGTTATTAAACCTTGCACTTTAATGTGTAATTACCAGTACTTACATGTGTAATTACTATAACCCCTACTGTAATTCCACATGGAACTTGCGGGCTGTAATTTAAAGTGTTACCTAGTACGTACTACAGCACAATGGCTAAACAAAAACTTGAAGTGAGCGCTAATCCAAAAATTAGAAACTCACATTTCCTAAAGGGATTACAGTCTATTTGCTGGTGCAGAGTTCCAACATACTAGCATAGAATCTTTGGATGATCATGACATTTCCTGTGACTTCATTTGTAATTTAACGAGGGCATGAGGCTACGCTAAATGATAAAAGCAGATAGCGCCATGAGGGATATAGAAGTGCGTTGGGAGCAGGGGCAGGAAATCTTGTACAGATTGCATGTTTCCGCTCGGGTCCCATCTCCCAGGGCCGCAGCGACTCCTTCCTGATGTGCTTTTAATTATTTATCCAGCATCTATTGGACAATATTGGAGCAGAGTCTTAGCTGCGCTGCCACATTGGCACGCGCACAAAAACGACGGAAGCCAATAAGGAAGCAACACAACTTGCTCTTGTCTCTTCTGGGGCTCATTTCTTTGTTTAAATCTTTGTCGGGATTTGGCAAGGCTTTGTTTCCTACCTCCGTCCGTAGCCAGTGTTTACACATGCGCTGCCTTAATTTACTTAGATGCTGCTTGACGGCGAAATTAAGTCAAAATTTGCAGGGAATGAATAGCAATTTGGCCGAGCGGCAAAGCGTGCACACACCGAATCGAAAAGCCATCACCGTGCATGTTCTGCCAATACACAATATGGCGTGTCCAGGAGATGACTCACCTGCCAAAAACAAACAATGGCTAATGCATGCGCGGTTGTGAATTACATTTAGCATAGGATGTCATCTCTGAGCCGTCTAATGCATTGTGGGAGCGGGCGGGCGGCTTTAATCAGCGAGGCGCACTGGAGCCGGAGGATTAAATCACTTTTTATCTGCGCTTCCTTTGACTTTCCCGGCGCTCAGGGTTGCAGTGTAAATCATATTGCGTCCCTGTTGGGCTCACCTCGCCGTGCTTTATTGCTGTAGTCACATTTCATAAATTCCATTTATTTTGGATATTGAGTAAATCCGGAGACCTCACAACAAGGATAGAGCGTGATTCTAAAAGGCTAAGTTTGTTATTTCTCAGAGTTTAAGGCGCCTGCATGACTTAAAGCGTTTGGCCTGAGTGAACAACTTGAAATCGATAGTACAATTAACTTAACAGGAAATAATGATTAGTTGTGGCGCTTACTTTTTACTTAACTGTTACATTTAGAGACGTGTGGTTTACAGACAGTGGTATTAATAGTTTTGTTGTATATAGATTTAGTCAAATAATTCCTCAATGAAAAATCATGCAACATTGGAATAATACAGTATTGTGGGATTCTAAACTACTTTTGGTCATCAATAGAGTACAGGGCATGGATAGTAAATGTAAAGAAGAAAACCAAGACCAAGGATAGCGGTGAAGTAATGAAACAGGACGTGAAGTTTGTCGGGAAGAGGAGACACAGGAGAGGATTTGATGAGCTGTGGCAAAAGCAATCTCTGAAAGAAATAGCCGGGAAGCTAAGCTAAGTTAAGCAGAATGACTCTGTTCGACCTGTAAACGGTGTTCATTTTGTACGTACTTGTTCGACTTAATGTGGCTGTGAGATCTGCAGCTTTTTTCGAGCCGAGAGAACCATTCATTCAAAAAATTGTATTCCGAGATTGCAGTTTAAAGTTACCAATTCACCTTGACTTTGATCAGCGTCAGTTCCATTGCATGCTTGGAATTGTTTATATCTTAAAATAGTTTTACTTCAAAGCGAAAAAGTCGAGTAGAGGAACGTCTCTGCCTGCTATAAATATGCATCTGTATATAATGTACTTCAGCTTTTTCCTTTTGTTTGCCACAGTTCGTAGTGTGTGCCGCTTCTGGTGCACAGAAATGTCAAGCATGTTGCCCTTCCAGATGCAAACCCCACCATTTACCCAGGCTTGCAGCTTCAACAAGGACTGTACTGGTTTGTGACGCCTATATTTCAATGACGGCGTGACAAAAGCTAAAAGGTCACTCTAGGCTGCAAAAGTAAACAACATGCATGTCCTTAGTCAGTGTTTGCTACATTTGTTGTGCTCATACAATGGGAGTATATGCATGCTCACAGCGGACAACAGTGACGGGCCGAGCACTGCTGCAATGCACAGAATAACTAAAGAGCCGTAGCTCCATCTGGGCTATCGATCACGCCCGCCGCCTGAATCTCAATCAGAGGTGGGCAGAGCAGAGCAGCGCGGGACACTGGCGCTGCTGCGGGTCTTGCGCTATACGCAGCTCCCACATCAAGCAGCGCTCACCAACTGGACCTGACTGGAGTGGATGATTAGTTGTATCTAAGGGCGATTGGCTGGGATTGAGTGAGTGGTTGTTTCCATAGAGCCCACTCCATTACAAAAAGGAAGTTCATGTAAGGTTTCCCTGCTCGGTTGTAGCATTTTGCAGCATTATGCGGGGGTGAGAATTTATAAAAGAATAAAATGGTTCCAGCAAAACACTGGACACTCGCAGCATGGTAATGAAACGGTATTTTGTATTTTCCTTTTATCCTCCTTAAAACACAACATGGTGCCAGGTGAAGCCTTGAGCATGTGGGAGAGAAATAACTTTACAAAGAGCTGCGCTGTATGTACCTACTTACACTAGTTCAATGTGAAGTGTTTAACAATTTCAACTGATTGCTAATCTTATTAATTTGCATTGCGGCCATACAGTACAAATATGGAGAGTCTTTAAGTATCGTTAGCCGCCATCTGCTGCCGTATCAGCTCACCCTCTCATGTAATCACCAGGAAGTGAGATGTAGCACAATACGATTTGAACAGGAAGTGTATGGTGCCTGTCTATGGTTCCATTAGCTGCCATCTGTTTGCATCTACAGCCCCGCCTCTTCGAACACACACACACGCACGCACGCGCTTATCTACAATTCACTTTTCACTTCCTGCCAATACCGCGGCCTCTGCTCCGTTATTTTCCCACGGTCAGTTGAGTTTCACACATGACCTGCACCTGACATTGAGATATTTACTTCCTGGATGGGATGCAGAGGTTACAGCTCAATATCCTTTCGTGTTGCCACTGGACACACAGTGTACAGCGGGGCAGAGCTAACAAGAGCAATCCCGAACGTCCTGCCTGTGCGCCGCTATGAGGAGGGCTGTGTGAGAGATGGGATTCAGTCAATGGCATTTTTCCAGTTGCATGTTGACGTGGAAGACTCGTCAATCGAAACATCAATATTTCATATGCATCTTTAGCCGAACATAGCCACGCACAGGTTAGCAAACATTACCAAGAGCAATCGTGTCCTGAAAGTCTCCAACGGTGATGTGAGGAAGGCGACGGCAGACATTTACTCAATAGTATTCTTTCCTGCTGCATCTTGATGTGGATGAAACACGAAGAGTCTTATCAAAACATCAATATTTCATATAAATCTTTAGCTATACAGCCACACAAATGATTGAACTACAATATCACCGGGGTCAGAAGGACAAGGTGGTTTAGTAGAAAATGCAAAATGATATCTTTGAATGAGAAGGCTTAGGAAATGCACAGCTCGTGTGCCGCTGCTGCTCTGAACTCTAAATGGCAGGAAAAGGGATCTCATTAGCATCAGAGGCTGTTGACATTCCTCTCAGGTCAAAGTTAGCGGTGCATGACTATATTTGTGCTCATGTGGCTGTTGCGTGCTGTGGATGTGTCAGGGCTCTCACAGTGTAGTCGACATGGCTGTCAAACAAGCGTATCCATGGGCGTGCGTGTGTGCAGCTCAGTGTACGGGCACATGCACTAACCCGTACACCGGGGCTGTGTGTGGCCCGGCCCCCTGGGGGAGTCGCTGAGCTGTCAGAGCAGGATGGATGAAGAAGCTGCCCACATACAAGGGGCTCTGGGGAAATATCACCAACATGACACCAATACACGATCCAAAGTCTTTTAAAACAAACATTTAAATATGAATCCCGCATAAGCAAACATATATGAGCGGTATTATTCTGTAGTGAGTTCACACATGCTATACGTGGGCCCTGTGCGAGAAGCAGCAGAGGAACATCTGACAGAGGAACATTCATGTCCATTTAACCCAAAGTCAACATGGCCACTGTCAGAGTGGCGTCTCCTCCACCCTCGCTCTGATACAAACAGGACGAATCCGTGAGCGGAGCGCAGACACGACAGTGAGCCTTTATCCATCAGTGTTCATGAATAACACATGTGCAGCCTGACACACAGCACATTCACATGCACACTGCACTCTATTTAGGCCGCAGCAGCCTTCAGGTTTTACACACCCACTGTCTGACTATATCAATACTGGCATCAAGTTAATGGCATGAATAAATACAGGGGAGAGCAAGTTTAAGATTTTAATTAGTAGAAATAGAAGTATGTGTAATAGAAGTTATAATCCAAAATATACTCATCTGACTCAACTGCTTTTGTGTTATTGCTTTTTTATCCAGGGAGTAAACAAGAATCCACCACGTCAGGTTTTGGCGGGGATTTTCACTCAAACTAATCATTTCCCGTGGTCATATATAACAACCTAATAGGGCAGGGCAGTTTTTAAGGACAGCAGCAGCCGCATAGCCGGGGCACTCCTTGTAAACGTGACCATTTTTGATTTCACAGAAGAGGCTCCTCGATCTGGTGAGGTAGTAAATCTAAATCTGGGCACACGTCTGAACAATCCATTAACAATAATAAAGCCCGAGCGGCTGTGAGACAGACCCTTAAAGGGGAAGGTCAGCCTGGTATTACAGCTTTAAAGGTTTTCTATTACGGCTCAACTTCAATATAAGCGCTCACCTTGCCTTTAATGGCTACCGGCTATGCTGTGGCTGAGCATATAGGGAGATCCTAAAGCCAGGCTGTCTGAGATACGAGGGGGAAGGAGGGAAGCGATTTAGGACGTGTTTCAGGAGCTGCTAGGAGGAAGAGAGACGCTTGTGAATAAAATTGCTACAGGGTTGAAGGAGATCTCGGAGGTATCGCCCCAGTCTGGCCTGGACGTCCTACTGGGAGCTCACAGGGCTTTGAACGGCGCTGTCCCAGATGTGCTAAAGCAGCACTTTTCCCTCTTCATCCTGGCCTCCCCTCTCAAATCCTTAACCCCACGCTTCTTGATCTACCACCTCTCGTCACTCATATTCCCTCGGAGACTCCTTCTGTTTCTCCCATTTGAAACTTGGAAGCTAAAGTTCTAGACAAATCCCTGGCAGTTTTGTCCTCCTGCTTTTAACATGCTTCCTTTTGGCTCGCTTCTTGAGCCTGTCCTCTCCTTGGCCCGGGCTGTGCTACCGTCTGGGTTAAGTGCAGATAGGCGCTAGGACATAGGAAAGACGGAGAGGAGGAAGGAGGCGAGGGTGCAAGCTCTTAAGCAGATTGCAAAGAACAGCGGCGAGGCATGAGTGTGAATATTAAGAAGGTTTTCTCCCGGCCCACAAGTCCGAGTCTGCAGCAGTAAAAGCTGGGAAAGGGAGGGAAACCTATAAGGCCGCGGGCTATAGCCACCACCGCCGATGCTGCGGCGGCGAGTGAGGTGTCAGAACCGACAGCGTACACAATCTATCAAGCTGTCCAGCAAATCTGAGATGAGAAATTACCATAATTGAATTAGAAAAGGGGGTCCCTGGTTGCAGCGGGTAGTTTTCCAAGATAGGCGCTATAAGCGGAGATAAGAAAGCCGGCTGATATAATGTAAAACAAGAGCGCAGTCTTACCTGGAATGCCTGGCGGGGTTTTCAGGTACTTCCCATTGAAATGTTGTATCACTACTTCGCATTTCTCTGTGGACTCCATTCTGAAAGGAGAGACACAATGAAAAGGGCTTAATTAATCTGTCAATACCAAGCAGCAACGGGCGATTTGTGCGCGTACAGGAGCGAATGCTGTAAGAGAAGATTTTTTTTTCATGGGATACAAGCAAATAAAAACAATCTTATCAGCCCACCCCTATTCTGTTGGCATCAAAACAAGCATGGAGCCTGTGGTGGTAAACATACAGATGCTATTGGTCAAATATTACTCCAATACTAGGTCAAGTTGCTCAGTAAAATGATTACTTAAGATAGTGTATTTGCTGTAGAAAGGTACAAATCAGTGTTACGTATATGAACTATATAAAATAAGATTGTTCCCACATCCAGTACCTGTACAGCAACATGTGAAGAGATTAAACTTTTACTTCTGTGAGACGGTCACAGTTACAGGCGCAATCTTGAAAGACAGTTTCTTGAATAAACTTGCCAGTGCTTCCTGGAGGTTGTAGAAACGCAGCTCCAGAGAATACCTTTCTTTCCTCTAACTGCCATGAATGAAACAAAACACAACTCCGGGTGTATTTTTTGTTGAAAAATTCATTGGCTCTCGTCTGCAACCCCGTGAGGTCAACACATACAATTTCTGTCAGGCAGAAACCGCAGCGTTTCCGCACTTAGGATATGTTGTTTTGGAGCTTATTCTTCGCTGAAACTCTGAATATTGGAATTTTTGGGGGGAAAGTTTGTGTTACTTTACAGGGGACCTAGACTCAGGGACACTATGAATAAAAGAGCACAAGGCCTTATTTTCACATTCTGGAATATTTTTTATGACTATTACTCATCTTCAAGGGTGGATGTTGACTTTAAAATTTTTGCCGCAACTGCAACCCGTCTTTTTACCAAACACTTCTGGTCATCCTGATTCTACATTTAATCTGTAAGCTTCTTTACATCTTTACAGAGAGTGGAGTGTAACAATACGGCGACACCCAAAAACGCCAGGGCATCAGCAAATCTTTCCATTTTTGCCATTGATTTCAAGGTTTTATAGCAAGATGGACAAAGCCGTCTTTTTCCCCACAAAATGCTCCTTTTTATTACGTTACAGAGGTAAAAGAAATCGACCTGACTACTTTCTAAAATGTGCGCCCTTTTATGGAGGCAGTCATGGGAAGTCCTTGTCTTAAACAGTTTACATTGCTTGTTCCGGTCTCATCCTGGAACACCTAAAACGCATTTAGCACTGGCACATTTACTGCCGCATTCAAGCAGAGATTTTCTGGTTATCACACACAAATTCACCCTGAAAAAGACCATTTCCTTTCCTCCAAACCCACTGGGGAACATCACTGTCTGCTTTTACAACTTTATAATAGGATTCAAATGTTAGGACGGCACTTTCTTTCTCACAGATACAGAATAAGGGCGAACATATGGCAGAGATGAAATGCTGGTTGTTTCTTGTTTGGAAGAATCTGCATCAAATAAGTCTATAGGGCACACAGCAGGAGGGCTTTGATCTGTTACTTCACAAGGCAATGGATACAAAAAGGCTCGCCACACTGCATGCATGAGAAATATATGTTGATGCAAGTCAAAAAGCTACTGCGCTATTTTGTCACTTTCAAGCCATGAAAAATGCTCTGGAAAAACCAAATGATTTAAAAAATATTGTTGCTGTGGAAATATGTCCACTTTCACAATCAAATCCCTTGTTTACTGTAGTCTACTGGTCTTGGCCCCGACTGTTTCTGGATCAGATATCATTGTGTGTTTTTCTATTTTTCTTCAGCTTTGTTTGAGGCTGGGTTATGGAGGAAGCCATCTGAGGCGACATGCCCACACTTCCAGATAATTAGCCTCTTCAGCGCAAATGGAGGCTGTTTTCTTAAAGCGAAGCAAGGCTGTAACTAACTAAACTTCTGCAATTACTAGAGAGCCGTGGTCTGAGCCAGGACTAAACCAGGACTGAGACCAGACCTGGGCAAAATACGGCCCGCGGGCCACATCCGGCCCTCAACTTGAAGAGCATAAAAAAAAGTAACTCTCTAACCCATTCCTGTGTGGAGTTGATGATTTTTTTTAAATGACCAGAATGCTCACTCCAGCCACTAGGGGGCAGATTAAATAAGAATAAAAGGAAAGAATTCCACAGGTGTCCAGCAGAGGGCACTGACATAATAAGAAATCAGGTTATAAACAACACATCGTGTGACTTGCAAGTGGGAAATGGACAGTCTGCCCCTGGGCAGCTGTGGCTACAATAGTAGCTTACTACTGGAGTGAATGAATATTGACTACAATGTAGCAGAGACTTGTGACACAGGCTTGTAGTGCAATAAGTGCAAGCCGTTTTTATGAGGCTACAGTCCTGTCGGGCTCATTATTATTATTATTCATTTATTGAAAAAAAGTCCTCTATGTATTTTCCCAATCAAAACATTTTTGTTTTTTTGGAGCTTTTCTTTATGGACCCCGGCGATACACTCCCCATATATTACACTTATATCCCGATATAAGTTTAACTTATTGTTGGTGCGGCCCTCCGACTCAATACAGGCTTCTCATGTGGCCCCTTATAAAAATTAATTGCCCACTCCTGACTTAGACAAAACCGGTTGTAACCCACAGCTAAACTACACCAGTTATAAACCAGGACTGAATAAGAAACTCGATTTTTTAGGCAGAAAGACCTTTGGCGACAGACACCCACAGAGGCTGTTGTTTATGCTGCAGCGAGAGGAATATCAAAGATTGTTTGTGGAAAAGTGAGAGCTCACTCTGTATTAGGCATTTTTGGTAAATTATTAATGACAGAGTGAGCGCTCTCACCGTGTATAAATCTTTGACGTTGGTTTGGTTTTGTCAGTGGACATCGCAGCTCGTGTTTAGAAAGGTTTAGCTGAAAGAAAACCGTGTCATTATGTGGATCTGTCCCTGCAGATCAGGAGGTAATAATGTCCTTTCTCTCTTTTATCGCTGCTTAAGTGGAAATTCTGCTCAAAACATAAAGTTACATTGCCTGTGTTGTGTTCTGTTGTGCTGTTTTAAGACATCCTGAATGATACCTTTTTATACACATAACATAAGTATTTGAAAAAGTACCATTGTACCATTGTTAAAGTAGTGGTATCGAAAAGAAAAAAAAAAGGGGGGGATCCCAAAGCGTCCCCAGACCAACTGAGAAACAGAGTGTCCTAGGTCTTTCCTGGGCTGAGGACATCTCCAGAGTGAGTTGACTAGGGGACATCCCAAACAGATGCCAGAGCCACCTCAGATAGCTTTTCTCGACATGAGGGAGCCGTAGCTCTACTCCGAGCTCCTCCCGGGTGACTGAACTCACCCTGAAGTGCGCCGTTGTATCAGAATCTACGCTTCTTAGTCATGATCCAAAGCTTGTATAAGTAAGTTAATACACTACTAGCACTATTATGTGTTTATCCACCACATCCACAGCAGCAATGTCACCAGTCCCAATTCACTTTTAAACACTCTTTTAAACATCATGATACCACCTAAAACCCCGCAGTGGCAGTGCCTTTATGCAAATGCACTCAGGGTATGTGGCAGATTCATTGCGCTCCAGATTTCCCATCTCTGGAATCCTCCTATCAGCCTGTCAGACCTCTCTCCCCTCTCCTCCGTCTCTCGCGCCTCTTCCTTCGCTCCTTCCATACCTTCTTTATCGCTGCACCCGACCCATCCATCTCACTCGGCTGCTCTCCTCTCTGACGTCTCTCTCTTCGCTGCCTGTCTTTCAGCTCTGGTTATTTCCACCATCTTTCAGGATTACGCTCACACTCTTCCCCTTGGCCTCCTTTTCCTCTCCTCGTCATCCATCCTTTTGTTTCTCTGTTCTCCCTTCCACACATCAGCGTCTGGCACATCTCACCTGTCAGACTTTTTTTTTGTTTTTATGGAGGAATATGTAATCTTTCACGCACGCAAACAGTGGCCATAAGTCAAGGAAAGACTGCCGCTTTTCTCCCATCGATTTTTATGAAAGATCTACAGCGTCCAAACTTTTCGCAGTAAGGAATAGTTGTCTTATATTGAAACTGCCGAGGGTACATCCAAAGTCACTGTCAACTATTGATCAATCAACATTGAAGCCATTTTAAGGGTCAGCAATGGTGTTTCGAGTAGAGGTCGATCGATATGGGTTTTTCTAAGGCCGATGCCAACTTTTGGGGATTTTTATTGGCTGATGCCGATATGCTCGGCTAATATTTTTTTCGTTTTTTTTTCATAATCCTGTAAAAACATATATACTTGGCCACTCCAGCAGTGGCCGACTTTACTTTATTACTTAAGCTGATTCAATCATAGTCTCTGTCCCATGATTAGTTTCCGTTAGTTTTAGCATACTGTTGCTAGTGCAGCCATCAGAAACACAACGCTGAGGTTAAAACTAACTCAGCAATTGAATTCTCCAGGTTCTGTGCTTCAAAATGACACGCACCATGTCCATATTGACTGAGGTTAGGTGAAAGTTATATTTAACAAACTTGTAGCTAACCAATTTTCATCGGGATGTTTCTCTGTTCCCCTCAGGCCGAGGGAGTTGTGGAAGGACTTGTTTTAAAGCCCTGTCTTCGCTCTTTCCAATGCAAAAAAATGTGTCTCTATCACTTTTGGTCCCGGAGATATCGGCTTTTTTCGGCCTGATATATATTAGCCGGCCTCCAGTTTCAAGGACGACTTTTAGGATACAAAGTCATGAGTAAATAAGTTAGCATGAGGACGGAACTCAAGCCAGATCTAACGCTTTTAAGCTGTGTGTGTCATAATAAATCTTAGCTTGACCATAAAACTCTCAGGTCAGACAGAAAGTGAGATGTTCTGTTGGCGTTGAGGTGAAAGTAAACTCAGGGAAAACACACCTTTGCAGTCTGAAAGTTGTAAAACGTGCATAATGAATCCCTGCACGTGGGTTTGGGAGGGCAGGAAATGAGTTGTGGGCGGCCAAAAGTTTAAATTCAACTTCCTTCCTTCCTTCCTTCCTCCTGTCGCCATTTGGGAAAGGAATAAATCAGCTACTGGCTTTACAGCATTACATTTTCTATTTGCTGCCTTTCACTTGACACTGTGCTCCGTGATCCGTGTATTACTTAGTGGCCATTTTGCAATAATCGTCAGCATTTCGGTGGTAAAAGGAGAACACCTCTTCTAAATGCCAGCCTCATACAAGTAACGCAGTGCTTACAGTCGAACCAAAGAGCTGCACAAGTGTCTCCTTGACTCAAAGCAGAATGTGGCGTCCTCGCGGCTGCTCACTTCACGCTGGAGTCTGAACAACAATACGTCTCCCCTTGACAGAGAACTGGCGGAAAGATGATTTATGTGCCGGAGTACAATCAGAATAAACACTGTTGTGAGAGTGATGTGATTGCTGTCTTTGTCAAAGAATAGCAATAAATCCTTCATCCTCTGAGTGATGCTTGGATCGCGCCGCCCTATCTCAAGGAAGCATTTCTTCCTCCTCCGTCTCTGGCAGCATAGGCAGCAAACAGGTGTCTAACAGCAATAACACTGTGTAAAATGTAAATGCTGTTTCTGAATGTCCAATTAAAAAAGTTAAATAAACTGCATTCAACCTTGAGTGTATTGTAAATGCAGATATTTCTGGAAAGAGACCTTTGTGTGCTCTCTCTCTCTCTCCCTCTCTCTCTCTTTTTAATCAATCGTGAACTAGAAGCAAAGTTGTTGTTGTTTAAAGTACCTGTACGTCTTAAGTATTATGATTATTTTTGTGTTGAAATGCCATCTTGGTCACTAACTGTTCAGCATGTTCTGCTTAAGTCAAATGGGGTATTGCTGTATACTAAGGTGTGCTAATTAAGTATCAATAAGGTATTAATAAACATTAGTAATTGCTTAAAGTTAGGGATAAGGTTAGGATAGGCCATAAATAAGCACATTATTCATGGCCTATTAGTATGATAATGTTATAATGAGCAGCTTTTTAATACAAGCATATTATTCATTGCCCATTAATTATCAATGCTTATCAATACCTTTTTTAATACTTTACGATCACACCTTAATATAAAGTGTTTATCATCCAATAGTTATTAAAGCCTCCTGTGAGCAGCTCTCTGCTGATTCGATTTAATAATAACTACACTATATTTAGCCTTAATAAATGATGAACTAACACTTAATTCATGAACAATTCATTAAGTGTGACTAACACTTTACTACTTAACTACTACTGTTAATGCCTAACTCATAATGAAAGTGAAAGTCGTGTTAGTCACACTTAACTATTGAATTGTTCATCATTTAATAAGGCTAAGGTGTAGTTATTTTAAAGTGTTACCAATAATATTACTTGCTGGAGGACGGTCTGTTTTAAGAGACATTTTGATTTCATTGCTATTTCTACAATGACTGAATGTAACAAAATGGCAATTCAATAAAATTTTAATGTACATGCTATTTACATGTTAACCAGTGTCCTAACATTTTATTATCTGGTCATATTACTATCAGAGCAGGGCTCGGCAGACAGTGAACATATCCACAGACACACTGTAAATAGACCAGACAGAATGCAGAGCCAGAGTGGTCAGACTGCCCGGCCTGAAAGCTTTTCGATGTGGAGAATGCATTGGGCTTCCCCCTCTCTATCTCTCTCTCTCCCCCCTCACATCTCCTCTCTCTCTCTCTATCTCTCTCTCTCCCCCCTCACATCTCCTCTCTCTTTCTCTTTCTCTCTCTCTCCCCCCTCACATCTCCTCTCTCTTTCTCTTTCTCTCTCTCTCTCTCCCCCCTCACATCTCCTCTCTCTCCTCTCTCTCTTCCCCTCTCTCTCTCTCTCTCTTCCCCTCTCTCTCTCTCTCTCTCCCTCTCTGTGCACGGCTGCTTAATGGCATCAGGTGCTGCTGTCTGCCATGATTAGTGCTGGTGCTGGAGTAATGGGCTCTGATAACAGTAATGGATCGGCCCACAAACACTTAGCTCGGTTTACTCTCTCTAATGCCCCTCATGGCCCTGCGCCGCAGCTGTCTGTCCGTCCGTCTGTCCCAACAGGAGGTGCACCACTCACAAAACCTGCTCTTTTACGCACACATGATTATTTCTAAACACAACAGTGCCTTTATTAGGTATTGTTGCTTTGATACTGGTAGAGCTGTGGTACTCGGATGATTTGTAATGGTCAAGAGTGCAATTTCCATGAAAACAGGGGACAGACTGGTTGAGTTCAAGGGTTATAATGGCTTAGTTTAATCCCATTTTAGTCACTTAATCTTACACCTGTTAGCGGTTGTATTATTTTTGTTCAATATGGGCTGTTCACACCCGACACCAGCTGCAATCATTGAACATTACTCTATTTCTTCTATTAACTATGTATACTTAATGATTTGCATTTCTGCTTTTGTCTTGGTTAAAGCCCATTTATGACACTGAAGAATATTTCAAATCCAAATTTAGACCAATTCATTGTGATAAAATGGTACTTACATAGCCTTATATTTTTTTTATAATTGTACTCTGAGTAGAAGGTTTATGAACTACTGCTCTGCTTTGCATAGAAATGCCCTCCTGGGTAGTTTTCCGATTGATTGCTCATCCCTAGTTTTATTTCTCTTTCTTCACTTTTATAGAATGTATGTATTTTCACACTCTCAGATGTTAGTCATTTCCAACTAACCCTGCAACTCTCCTCTCTCTAATTCTCCAGACAGCTGATGATAAACACCCACTCAGCAGGTACACAGACTGATGTGACGGTTAGACCGTAGGAGGCGCTTTCGGAAAGCACTAAGAGCTTGCCGCAATAACTATACCTATTGTCTGAGATGAAAAAGACCAGCTTGTGTCCATAAGAGAAAAACTAATGAATGCAGGCAAAAATTGGTCTAATTTCTCACAATTTTACTTTACAGAATTTTTGTTTGACTCCCTTGGGAGAAATTTGGTTTGGACAGGGTCTTGGGTGCTGCACATGGAGACACCACAAAACAACAGACAATAAACAGAAAACATATAGTACATACTGTAGTTAGGCACAACTTCACCTCTTACACTTCCCTCGTCCACACCACCAAGGGCACACACACCACACTCAAACTCAAGTCACCACTTCTGGTTATTTAGTCGCTTCACTGATACAGGGACAACATTTATACCATTTATGTTTTCGAGGAGGCACCGCCATGAGCTCAGCAGCTGGTACTCCGGTACAGTACATGTGTAGGATGCCCCTGGTCAGCCTCCTCCAAAATTAAAGAAGCGTCTTAATAAGCAACTTAAATGGCAAACCCCTGTATCTTTATACAGTGTACTATCTTTTTATCGCAAAATGTATTAAATCTGACCCACTTTAATCAATCATCTACCCATCTGAACTCAATCTACCAGTCTCATTCCCACCCCGCTCACCTCTCCCTATACAATTTCTCCTTATAATAACCTTTATGATTACTTCTCGGTGCCTGGGCCGTTGTTTCACACTCCTGTCCCTACATCTCCATCATGGCGCCTTGAACAGGTGGCCGGTGGCGGGTTGTAGCTGTGCTCGGCTTGTCGGTCCGCGGGGGGGCTTACCTAGGCCTAGTGTGTACTTGTGCGTATTACCATTTGTGTTTATAATGCACGTCGGCTTTCTGTCCTGCTGTAACCCGCTGTAATAGATCGGGGAATAGGAGAGGAGTTTCAGCCACAGTTGGTGATTAAGAAAAATCCCTGCAAGATGGCGGCCGGTTGCCATCGCCGGCGTCCTCCGGGTAAACAGGGAAGTGTGCAGGAGAGCAATGTGAGCCTATGGTGGCTGCGGCAGAGGACAAGGACAGAGCGTTTTTATGACTTCGGGGATTAACAGGCTGGAGTGGAAACTTTTCTAAGTGGAGAAAGAAATAAACCGCTAAGTGATATGCTCCATAGCAGGAATAAGCCCAGAGGAGGCTCGCTGTACGGTGTAATTGCTTGTGTCCGATATGTGTGGCCACCATGTTGGAGTGGCCATTATCAAGTAACTTTATACATACAGTACAGTGCCCATGAACAAAATAAAACTCTATTGGCAGACATATATATTATGAACTCTTGTCTTTATCCGAAGTTAAAATCTGCCTGCCATTGTCAGGAATTGGTGAAGAATATCAAGAATCGGGCGAATGTGGCACCTATAAATATAAATGAATATAAATATAAATAAAAGTGCTGCCGTTCTTGTTTGCTCCTCCTTACAAACTCGCTCTTCCTGGTCCTTTGTGGTGATGTGACAAGTCCCATTATGTATTTTGGTCATTTTGCTTCGTTTGTTTCATTTGCGATATCCATTACCAAACAATAACCATCAGTTTAATTGTATTAAGTCAATAATTACGTCACATTGTCCATTTAAAACTTTGTTTGTTAATTTACTCAGAATACACATTTACGAAGGAAGGGGCGTGGTCTTTGTCGGCCATTTTAAAAGCTCAGGCTGAACCATGTGGCAGGGGGAAACTGGTTTAAACTTTGCTTTGAGTTTCCTTTTGTGTATGATTTTGGTTTGTATTTTGTCTTTGTTTATTTGATTGAACACTTATCATTTTGGGACAAAAAAATGCATTTTTATGTAAAATAGAAAAAACTTGCCAGCTAAACTTATTGTTGGAACTTACCAAATGAACCAATGTGGCCATACCGCCCTTGCTCTGCCCAATCCCATCAGACTTTGTAAGCCTAGCAGGGAAGGGCCTGGCAGGACTTGGATGGGAGACCGTTTGGGAACACCAGGAAGCCTAGCGTATGTAATGCGTGAGTGAGTGACTGGTGGTGGTCGGAGGGGCTGATGGCGCAGACTGGTTGCCTAGATTCCGTCAGTCTACCCCAGGGCAGCTGTGGCTACAATAGTAGCTTACCACCACCGAGTATGGAGTGAACAAATAGTGCAATGTAAGTAAACGAAAAGTGCAATGTTAAGTGTCTTTGAGTGTCCAGAAAAGCGCTATATAAAACCAATGCATTAATGATTGTCACCTGTGGGAGGTCCTTTCCCATTAGAGGGGGGGGGACTGTTGCAGTTACTAGGGGTGCCAAGTTCTTTGGTTGGAAAGAATAAATGTCTGGTAAGAACTATACCTGTGTTAAGTCTGCCTGCCCATTTCGACCCCTCGTGGCCAGCTTCCTCACAGGTGACTACTTTGTCCTACAGATCAAGGTATGTTGCACTTTATGTTAATATTAATTAAATAAAGTTTGACAATCACATGAGCCGCTGGCAGGAAGTGAGCCACGCACCAACTGATCTATCGCCTTTTGTGCTCCTACAGTTTGCCCCGTCTCCTAAAGGTAACTCCCGACTTATTCTCAATGCAAACCAACTTCTTCAAAAGTGACAGACTAACCAGCCTTTTCGTGCGTCCATAGAGTACCCTGCTGAGTAGCCTTCATCGGCGCAGCGTGAGTTTATATTCTTGAGCACAAGCATGAGAGAAAACTGTGATTCTTACATTCACACTAAATTACGCATCACCACTAATCATCACTAAAGGACACGATCAGTCGCAAACTCCACAAATGGAGGGTGAATCGTGGCATTTGTTAAAGATTTTTTGGCAGCCACCAATATCAAGAATGTCACAAGCCGATGCGCTCTGTTAAGAACCTTATTATGATGCGTTAAGTAATGCTACGAATGTCACGAATGACGGAGAAATGGCATTTGTGATGCATTGTGCCTTTGTGTAAACCAAATTCAATCAATCAATTACATTTTCTGCATTTTTTACTTGCTTATGCTTTTGGGGAAAATCCAGTTACAAAGTCAAGACACAAGCCTCAAAAATGACCATCCACCTCAAAATTACATACACAAAAACAAGACACATAAGAGGAGGATAAAGACAAGTGATTGCATATGTGGCAATGCATAGGAGTGTGGGAAATTGTAGACCTTGATTTTGAGAGGATAACTTAACACTTAACACTTAACACTTAACACTTAACACTGCTAATGCTTTCCCCCTTTTTAATCCAATATATTGCATTTGTAGAGTTGAGAGAAAGATTGCACTCATTTAGGTTGACAGTAATGTTATTTGCAAAACAGTGAACTGCAAATGATGAGTGTGTTGTATGTGTGCGCATGGGGGCAGTGGTTAGATTATATTATCCACAGATCCAAAAGACCTGTAGTTCGAATCCTTGCTTGAATCCTCGCTCCAAAACCCCAGGGCAGTTGTGGCTAGATATGCAGCTTACCACCACCCAGTATGGAGAGTGAATATGCATGAAACTTATGACTCACATAGCGTAATTAAAGAACAATGAGAGTTTGTAATATTGTATGAAAAGTCAAAATAGCACCACACCTTGCAAAGCCGACCCCTCTGCTGACTCCGTTGGCGTCCCGCAGTATCCGCGTGGAGATCACATGACCCAGCGGCTTCAGCATGTTCTCCAGCTCCTGCTCGTCCATGGACACGGGTAAGTTGGAGATGTACAGGTTGGTGGGGTCCTGCTCTTGTTGCTGCGGGAAGACAAAAACACAAATCTGCTTGAATTATGTCTCCATTAATATACATTAAACAGCTGCTAACATGGGCTTAATGAAATGCCAATAGACCTGCGTGTAAATGTCAATGTGTAAAGTAGGGCAATGTATCACACACTGATCAGGCCTAACGTCAGCTCACTGTGATACATTCTGTATAAGCGCCGCACGGTAATCACAATCCAGCCCAAACTGCAATCATCAATCCAAATGTGAATGGTTGCAATTTGCAAATCGAAAACTTATTTATGTGTTACAAAAGGCTCTGCGGAGAACCAAAGATCTTCAAGGAGTCTTTTCATGTATAAATATTTCAGTCTCATCTAAAATCTTGCATGTTGAATGTTTAAAATGCGCAAAGTGAATGGACTTTAGAAATCAAATTGCAGTCATCTATTGCCAGAAAAGTGGCCATAGATATTTTTCTGTATAGATTAACTGTTAAGCAACAAAAGCCTAAACATGATTGACCAACTTGCCACCCTCACCTTCAGCATCTCCTGCTATTGATTCAAACGTATTTATGCTTTCAAAAGATCCAAATGACACCAAACCAAGCTTGCCAAAAGCAATACAACTGCCATACTAAGCTGAATATGCTTCCTTTGTGAGAAAAGTTGTCATATTGTTATGGCTGATTCATGTGTGCGCTTGATAATGAGCACAATTACAGATTATCCATAGACCTACATTACCCTATTACCTCCTGTCGTGTATCACCACGAGACTGCCGGCTATGAGCCTCTTATAAAGCTGCTGTAATGGCGTTAAAATGCACTAAACAGGAGCGGCAGTGAATGGAAGTCTTGTCGAGTGGATTGTACGACAACGGTTGTGTGTGTAGCGCCCAGGGGCTGCTGCAGGCGAGGTGGATCTGCACAGCTGGTGTCGGTCTGAGCCGGAGGAACGTCGGCCCAATGTGCTCTGCTGTACAACATCTGGAAACATCAGCCAGGGCCTCCACAGCCACTGAGCCATAGTTATAACACTCCATCAATCGGCAGGTAGGGCTGCCACGATAACTACTATATCGTTTATCTATTATTTATTGAATTTATTTGTAAAACTTTGATTTCTGACTGAGAAATCTTGTGTGGTGTTTTAGGATATGATTATGCACTTTTAAGACAAAGCGTTGCCTGAGAGTTGACAGTATCTAGTATCGTTTGAGTCAATAATATCGTTTATCGCGATACTTTCCTGCCTCAATATATCGAACTTCAAATTTGTCATCGTAACAGGCCTATCGGCAGGGAGACACTTGGTGATGGGATTTGAGCAGATTTTACATATCGATTTAAAGACCTATGGAAGTAGCGATTTACAAGTGCATTTGCAAACCTTTTATCTATTTTATTACATCAAACAAATAAAAAATGCTGAACAACTCACATATTCACACTTACATACAAGCACACAATTGATGTATTGCCACTTAGTTAAGCATATTCATAGATTTAAGATGATGAAATGACTGTAAATGCATTAAATGTACATGTCATTAAAAAGGGTTCTCCTCAATTATTTCAGGAGTTATAAAACTTTAAACAGCCAACAGGACACAAAAACACACAGACAACTGGGAAATAAGCCAACATCAAATAAAGACAGCACCTAATATCAGTCCAAACAGTGACCTGAAGGCACCCACACCTTTATACACAAAGCAACCATCTCTGCAATAAAGGACTGATAGCGTCAAAAACAAAAACAGAATTTAAATTTTCCTCACTCCTCCTGAGTTGATCTTCCCACATTTTCATATTTCAAAAATAGTTTACCCGACTCTACCCAACTTTATTTTCATCTTAATAAAGAAAAGAACTTTTATTAAAGTTTGGTTGCACCCGTTTTCATCAGAGATTGCACGGCATATGAAAGTGACTGGGCAATAAGGCTGAAGCATCTTACCCAGAAACGACAGTATTACGGCTTTTGTGGATATCAAAATGGCTACCCACTAGTTTAAAGGTGAAGGCTTAAACCTCGGTATTTCCACAACTCTCTCTGTAGCTTCTTGATACCCAAAATCTGACTAAAATATGGTTTACAAAACATGTTATTTGGAAATCCACTTCCTCCTGCTGAGTTGACTTGAGTGGGAACCCGTCTTTTCTCTGTTGGAGGCTTTGGGGAGACACTTTAGTTGCTACAGTTCATGTAAACAGCGCCTTTAGTCTCTTTATAGACTGTGTGTCTTGCCAGGGGCAGATCTGCTCTCCCCGTCTCATGTCTGTGGGCTTGTTGTTGTTGATCGTTGATGTCGGCGGAAGAGGTTGAGGAGGTGGAGAGGAAGTGACTACCCCTCTCTCCCCGTCTGCCAGAGGAGACTGCGCTCCCTCCTCTGATTAATTAGTCATCTTATCTGACAGGACACGTTTGATCTGATCAGGGCTCTGCACAGAACACCGCCACCGCTCTAAAAGCAGCAAAACTCCTGCACTTTTTCAGTTAACCATTTACTCATCCTAGCTTTGGTTTTTACACACACACAATTCAAACGGTGTTGTGAATGCACCCTCGTACTTTTTTCACATCTCTTTTTCACTATCCTACATTTTGTTGGTTGGTTCTTTTTCTTCGTTTCCAGTTCGCCATGTGCTGCAAGGTAGCTCTGTCCATCTAAGCTAGTTTTGTAGTTTCAAAGCTTCGGTGCTGCCTCTTGCTGCTCTATAAAGTAAGGGTAAGTGGGAGAGTGCTTCGGTTGCATGTAGCTGTGGGAGAAGCTCGGGAAAATTTGGAAGTGCAATGTACAGTGTGAGTAAGCTCCAGAGCACTTCGAATAGTTGAGGAAATAACAAATCTGCTTTAAAAAAACTACTTATACATATATCACTTAGATTCAAAGCAGTTCTCAAACTACACATTTTCAGTCAGTCTTCTATTAAAATTTCCCATAAACTGTTATTTCAATGCAAATCCAAGGACAGTGACTGCATAAAACATTAAATATGCACATATAATATCTATATACACTTTTCATTTGCATAAGTAGCAGAGAGTAGGTTACGGCTTCATTGAGAACGCTCAGCAGAGTTTGTATAACGCAGTATTCGGTCTTGAATGAGGTTTAATTAAATCTGCTTGTAAAAGTCAACTGTACACGTGTCACTCAGCGGCTAAGTCCCTTCGGTGTGCAGCTGCTACTCCCTTTGAGTTCCATTGGTTGTGCGATGTTTTTCAGGATTATGTCAAATAGGCTTCTCCCAATTCAAGACAGGAGGTCGGATCAAAGAGGCATAGCAACTGACTCGCTCGCTCACGGGGCTAAGCTACGAGTTTTACGAGAGACTGAATGAAAGTACTTTTTTCTCCTCCCCTCGCCGCATGTGATGGGGAGAGGGATATATGGAGGTTAATATGCGAGTGTGGGTGAATGGGGGAGGTCTCAATTTGCAGAGGAATTACGGTCCGTGCGCCGAATCTTCACTACGCTTTCCCTTTGATGACGCTACGCACCACAAAGCCCTAAATACCCAGATGAGAAGGTTACACGGGAGCAGCGGGAATGGGAGCGCGAAGACAGGAGGCTGATACAGCTGTTCACTCCACACAACCAGATTTCATTTCCTTTAATGTCAACTTTGGGCTGTCAGGCTGTGAATGAAGCCATAATGGAGTTGGTACCTGGGCCTATATTCCATCATAAATTGTGATGCCAAAACCCCCAAGGTATAAATTATGAGAGAGTAACAGTTGTTCAAGAAGCAAAATGGTCCACTCTGCTTCATCCACCACATCTTCTCAATGTGTTGTTGTGCTTGTGTGACTACTGCTAATAGTAGCCCCATCTCTATAGGTCTGTCCCAGGGCAATTATGGCTGTGGAAGAGCTCAACAATTGGTGAAGCATATCAGTCAAAACTACACACACACTAGATGCTTACACTGAATCCCGAAGGACCAGAGTTTGTCATCTGATTTTGAGTTTCCGCACACATTTTTGTTGAAAAAAAGACACGACGCATCATAAATCAAAGTGTATGAGACGTTTTGCTTGTGAAGCTACAATTTCTCATTGGATTAGGCAGTTCTATATTTTTTACAAATAGGACATAAATGTAAATGTAAATTCATAAATATAATGACAATTTAAAGCTGTTATATTTCTTGTCAATTCAAACCTGACAGTCACTTAAAGCAGAACTAAGTAACTCATGCCCCCAGAGGCCATAAGCACCATTGCAGGTGTCGTAGCATGTTTTTTTTTATGGTGATCATTTTTTTCACTCAAACTTGGCTGTAACTACTGCTTTAGTGGCGCTAGCCCGCAGTTAGCTTTGCCCGTTAGCCTGTTAGCTTAGTGTGTATTGGGGCAGGAAAGGTGCAAGCGTGGTTTTCTGGGCAGAGACACCGGGGGGAGATGAAAGACCCTTGGTTAACAAGTTACTTAGTACTGCTTTAAGGCAGGGGTTCTCAAACTTTTCAGCCCACGACCCCAGAAAATCACTCAAACAACAACTCGGGACCTCCTTCTGTAACATATAATTTATAATAATTTAAGGTGCAAAACATTTAAAATCTTTAAGCATGTCTGTTTGTATACTGTATTTTGCTATTTGGCATGATTTCACTGTCGCTGTTTTCAATCAAATATACATCAACTTCAATGTCAGAAGTGTGAACAAATATAGTCTCAAAATCATCTTGCGACCCCCAGTTCAGGGTTCCGACCTCCACTTTGGGAACCACTGACTTAAGGCACACTACCACACTTGAAAATCACTGGCTTAGAAGAGTGTGCTGGAAGTAAAAAGTGAAAGCAGAGATTGTATAACAGGAAGCTTGATGTGAAGGCAGCCGACATAGCGTACACCCCTGAATAACAGTGCTTGGATGTTTACCCAATACAAAACCTGTGGCATTGTGTCAGCCTTGTGATTTTTGCTGAGGCGTTCGCATCTCCCACCAGTGACCACTATTGAAGAGGGTTAATGCGATGGCTCCCGGCATCGCTGGGCTTTTGAAGAGCATAATGTCTTCACCTTGCTTCCAGGAGGACAGGAGAAATCCAACTGTGCACGGGTGACAAGTCTGAGAGGGCAGGGGAGGCCGCTGTGCCGTTTCCTCTGACAGATGGGCGCACTGCTGAAGCTGACAGGCCCGTAGCTGCTATTTCATTTCCACACCTTGCTCTGTTTACCTGAGTGTAATTTCTGAGAACATTACTATGCCACAGAGGAGGAAGGCAGAGCAGGAGGTAGAGCAGGAGGCAGGAGTAGGAGGCGCAGATTAGGGTGCCAGAGGTGAGTAGGTAAAAATGAGGGGAAAGCATTTTGTTTTATTTTAATTCACGCTTTTAATTCACGTTTTAATTCAATCCTTATATTTGAAGAGTTAAGTGGTGCTAGGCTAGTGCATGTCTATGGTAACTAGTAGCCTGCATGAAAAACCTCTTCATAATCATTGGGCAGTCCTCCAAATGTTGCCATATCTGATTTGTAGAAAGCTCCTTTGTGAATTCCACGTGTAGTAATGCCGGCCGCAGGTAAACAGACTACTGTAGATCAGGTAACCTATAGCAGATCACTCCGCCGCTGCATAGCTTACAACCAGGAAGTGGACAGCCTATAAGTTCTTTTAAATGCAAAATGGTTATATTTAAAAAAAATATTCAGTCAACACAGACATTTATATCGGTAATCTGGTGTTATAAGTAATTTGCCTCTGGTGTGCACTGTGCTTGGGTCAGACTGTTTTTAATGCAGGCTACTAGTTACCATAGACATAGCCTAGCACTAGCCTCACCACAAAACTCTTCAAATATGGATTTTTTTATTTTTTTTAAATCTCCAGAAATCAACAACACTCTGGATAAAAAGGAAATGAGGTCCTATGTCAAAAATCCTGATATATACCTTTAATTTCAATGACTGATACGGTGAAGGCTGCACATGTGCTTTAGGGCTACATGATGTGATAATTGTGATATTGTGATGCTGAACTAAGGCAAAAAATGCATACATTGCAAGAAGTTCGATGAGCCAGAATACTTTACTGTTTACATGCTAACAATCTTGTACTGCCTAAGAAACCGCAGTCTTCACGATCATAACAGTGATTTTGATTAATGCTCCAATGTACATATTGACAGTAGAGATCACAAAAGCAAACGCTACATCATACAGCTTTGTGAATGACATATTAGGATGCAAGGGGTGAAAAGGTAACAGTGAAAAGAAAGTGCAGACTGGCAGGGAGTTGGAAGATATGAAGGCGGACGACATGACAGCAGATAGAGCACATTAAAGGAGGCCTTGTTGGTTTGACAATGCTGCAGGGAACACAGACGTCAGTGTCAGAAGTCTCAGGTTCAGCCGGGGGGATTCTCCGGGCTCCATCCGTTGAAGTGATAAAAGCTACAGTCAGATATGAGCCGTGACCGCGGGCGACGAATCACAGAACTTTATGAAGCTTAAGGGTAATGACAGTGTCACTATGAGTTTACTACAATTTAGATTACGACTTCCTGATTTCCTCTTATGTGAGATTCATATTGAATGGATATCAATGCACTGAAAAATAATATAATAATGAGATTCCCTGAATAACACCTATCTATTAAGTGTATTTTCCTTTTCATTGTTTTGCATTAGAACGCAAGAACTTAACTGACCTACAACACATAATATAATTTATGCGCTTGCACTATGCACACTCAAGCAGCAGATTTCGCCTTTGCAACGCTAATGAACCACTAATGTGTAAGTGCTTGCAGATGTTGGACGACTGTAAAATAGTCAAGTTTATATAGGGCAATGATGACCCCCGTGTGACCCTCGCTCATGGGATTACGGATGGAAATGTCCCTTCAGCGCCCCTGTTAAGTAAATAAATAAATGCTCTGCTTGGTAAATAAAAAGGGCTGCTCATTTAAATCTAATAATCCAATTCCCGTCCACCTTTCAAAAAAGATTTTCAGTGTGGCTTGTGCTTTAAAAGTCTATTTGGCAAGATTTCTCTGGGTTCTTTGCGTGTTTGGGTTTTTGGAACCTTGGCATGAGAATCAATTACTGTGTAAAATCTCTTGAAGAAGTCGTGCCAGTTCCTGCCATCGCTGCAGCTGCTGAGGACTTTCCCCTGCATGAAAGCCTTTTTAACCCACCCCAAGTTTGCATTTTCCTTTAGTTTCATCTTATTTGTTTTTTATTTTGCTTCTAAAAATAGCTATGTCTACCGAACAAACTTCTATACCTCGTCATTTCTTCCCCTAGGTACGCCTTTTTGTTCGTTGCATGACCACACAGCAGCAGCGCACAGAAGCACAATTAAGGAGAAAGACAATAGGCCGGTGTTGTCTGCTGGGCCTGAAAGCTTATTGTAGCGCGGACATATATTTGACAAGATTGCTATACCTATTGTCTCCTATATACAGACCGTTGTGTATCTCCAAGTTTTGTGCCGCTGCGGGAGCCTGAGTCGGCAAAATGCGCTCGACCAACCAAGTGGAAAGGAGATGAAGGCGAGAGAGAGAAGCTTATGGGCACATCAACTCACTTCAAAAGCACGACGTTAATTTGTTAGGAGCCAGACGGGAAGGTATAGCGCTACAAAGGAGCCATCATTCTGTCAGAACTGCAGTCAGCTGGTCAGAGCACAGCCGGCGCAGTCACCCGGGCAGCGCACCGGACTTTGATGAGCGTTTTGTGCCGCCGCTGATGAGAGGGAGGAGGGATCACTCCGCACGTCGCTCTGTAGAGGCTCTTGTCAAATGTTTCCTCAACACTCCGCTCTTCTGTCTGTTATCAAGTGGCTCTTTGACTGCCGACTTCATACACTTCTCATATCTAATGCCAGGCTGTACACAGTGTCCCCGTTCCTGAGAGGGGCTTGGGCCATTCCTGCCGCCCATTTCGGAAAGTGGAGTGGTGACATTATGCACGATCGCAAAGGAAAAAGACCAACTAGAAGTGGTATGGAAAGCGCAGTTCAATCCCAGCTCCCATCCTGTGTGTCCTTGGGCAAGACACCTAACAAGACACCTAACCTGTGAGAGTTTCGAGCATCCAAGAAAAGAGGAAAATGGCTTCTTCCAAAAACTCAAAAGCATTTGTTAGAATTCCAGCCTCCTAAAATACTAACAACCGTAATCTAGGGCTGATGCCAAGAAGAAAGAGAAAAAGAGCAGTGTGCCCTGTAGTAGCTTCAAGTTGATCAAAGCGGACGAACAGATGGCATTACTTTGTAGGCATCCGTCGTCTCCCTACATCTGACAGTGCGGCGCAGAAACATGCGAGATGTAAAAACGCACATTATGAAACATATGCGCCGATGTTTCGAACCCAGGCGGCCTCAATCACACAGCAGCCTGTATAGAAACACTGCGGTACATATGCTGCCGGCTGGAGGCTAACTACATCAACTTTCCCCATTCGAACCGTCTGTCTCAGACAAAGCAGTGTCAGTTAAGTGTGCGCCGTCACCTCGGGCGGCCATTTTGTGCCCAATTAGCATATTATATTTAAACAAACAGCCGGAAACACCTGCCACTTCACTGCAATGACAAACATGTGGCAATGAGAGGCAACTGATGGAGTGGAGGCAGAGTGGAGGTTTAGCAAGGTTTAAGGCATGACAGAACAAACAAATGGAAATAT
Organism: Gobius niger; assembly: GCF_951799975.1. Lineage (NCBI taxonomy): Eukaryota > Metazoa > Chordata > Actinopteri > Gobiiformes > Gobiidae > Gobius > Gobius niger. The sequence goes on along the minus strand of NC_136865.1, from coordinate 21,395,571 downwards.
AGTTTGGTTCACTATGTTTACATTTCCACTGGGATTTTCATGGAGAGAATGAAAACTGTATATTTCTGGAAACCTTATGGTCCACGCAATGAGGAAAAAACAATGTTTCTATTTGCCTTTGGCATTTGGTCAGATTGTGCTAAATTGTTTGTTTGTTTTTCTTTCTTTTTTACACATCAGAGCAAATGGAAACATTGTTTTTCTGATTGCTTATTTAATAAAGTTTTCAAAAATGTAGTTTTGATACTCTTCACAAAAATTATAGTGAACCGGACTAATAACGTGACTCAACACTTAAAGGGACTATACAGAGTTAAAAAATGTTAGAATTAAGTATTTTCCTCCCCCTTCATGTTCCAGTCATGACCTAATGTGTAGAATGAGTCCAGACCTGTTCACCACAACTGCCTCTAAAATCCTGCACTGTCACTTAAAAAGTTGTTCATTTGGGTCTGAATTGCCGTTATGCACGAGCTAAATAAAGAACCTGCAGTTACGTGTAAGACCTGAGGTGGCAGTAGAGAGCATAAAAATGACCTATTTGCATCTAGTCCCTTTAATGTATATATTATTAAAAGCAAATATTATTCTTCATCAGTTAAGTTTGCAGAGCAGTGCTTTGCAGACCTTCAACTCAAAACTTAGACCAAAAATAACATTTTCACTATGATATGGCAGTGGAAAGTTGGTTCCCTTGGACTGGTCTGGATTGCATTTATGTGCCATATAGCTAGAGGAGAAATAAGAACAAAACACATTACTGAATATTCACATTTTTGCCACTGCAATATGCTGGCCTATAATTTTGAGCAACCACTAATCTAAAATACAAATGCGTTGGACCTCTGGGGAATATCATTTCCATATTTTGTTTTGGGATTGCATGGTTATAAAACTGGACACAGATATGCAAACTCTAAAAATCATGTACTTGGTGGTGAAAGACCCAGTATTTGTGAATGTAATTCGGCCTGTCACAATAACAAAATCTGAAGTTCGATGTATTGAGGCAGGAAACTATCGCGATAAATAATAATAATAATAATAATGCCTTACACTTGTATTGCGCTTTACAAGCCTGTATTACCAAACAATATTATCTAAGCCCTTACAATGCCACAGAAACTAAATTATAGACCAAAATGCTGTACATTTGGAGTTAAGCATCTCACAAACAGTTTCTAATATGAAGCTGAGCAGTTGTGTAACTCTGATTTAATGAATGCAATCACCTGAGTCCAGAAACACGCAGAATTTCTCCAAATAAATCTGCCAGCACAAAGGTTACTCCACAACATCATCACTCAGGAGTCCTGCTGCCAACCCCAACGCCGCACCATCCATTTGCAAAAGCCTACTGATCACCGCCTCATCTTTTATGGATAGCTCTCGTCAACAGATGGCGGCTTATAATATCTCCATTAATTAACCTCCCCGTAGCATTTTCAAAAACTAAGAACTTCCTCCAGAGTTTATCCAGAGGCACAAAGGCTGCGTTATGAAGATATAAAGAGTGGCGAGTGAAGCGTAGGTGTGTAGATTAGTGCTTCATTGGTCGGTGCCGTGTTCAATTTGGCCCGAGCACGGCGCGGCATGATTAAATAAAAACCTTACAAATTAGCCTACGTGGGCCCAGAGCACAGCTTCGTATAATATTGTTCGAAAGTCATGGGCAAGTTTTAAAGTACAAACAAGTCGTATCAATGTGCGGGAAAGAAGACACATCCTGCTGTAGCAATAGGAGAGTGTAGACCAATGGCAATGGTATAGTCTAATCTAGTCTAAGCGTCGAAGATGGGACTCAAACTTAGATCTATTTTATTCATTTTAGTTTTACTTTTGCATCCACTAAGAATTATGATCTCTGCAGCAGGTGAGTGGGACGGTATTGTGCAGGTTTTTAGTGGAGGAAACCAAAGCAAGACACAAGAGGAACATTCAAAGTCCATACAGAAACACTCCAGTCTAAAACAGCTATTACCCCTCAACTCACACCTGAACAGAGCACGTTTTCTCCACTTTTGGCTTTACCCAAATCGAAAAGCTTCTTGGAAAAAAGTGTGAAAATAGCAACAAAAAACGTGACGGAAACGAGGATGTAAGAGTCACAAAAACCCGACAAAAAAGTGACAAAAGAGCAACATAAAAGCATCAAAAAAGCAACATTTTCAAAGAAGTGACACAAATGTGATGGAAAAAGTGACGAAAAAGTGATGAAAACGCAACAATAATGTGGCAAAAAATGCAACAAAAAAAGTATGAAACAGAATGTCAAAAAAGTGACGACAACAATGCGAGGAAAAATATCCTTCTAGATCAGTTTTGTAGGTCTTAACTTTCAAATCAGGGCTTTCGCTCTGGCCTGTATATGGTAACCTTTTAGATATGGATAAAGCTGATAAGAGGATATGCACTCGGTGAAGGCGAGGGTTATGAGGTTAAAGGTGCACTATGCAACTTTTTATGTAAAAAAAAGAAAGTTCATATTAATACGTATTTGACCTTTCAGTGTGGGTGGTTAGCTTAGCGCCTTTACTTTCCATCGCAGTGGCTCCTCTGATGCTTCAGGAATTAATTTTATTTAATGTTTTCTGTAGGCTTTCTGAATAGAAGGTATATGTAACCATGGAAACGATTCAATCAGCAGAGAAAATCTAAAAAACAATAGATCCTGGAGCGTCGTGCAGGCCATCGGGATGGTAAGTAAAGGTGCTATGCTAAACACCCAAGCATCTGCTGGGGCACTGAAAGGTCAAATACGTATCAATATCAACCTTTCTTTAAGATAAAAAGTTGCATAGTGCACCTTTAATAATCCATTACTGACAATTCAAATATATATGTCTAAAGGATAGGATAGGTCTTTATTGTCATTGCAAAATGAATCACAACAAAATTGTCAGAGCACTCATAGCTGCATCAAATAAAATAAATAAATAATGCTGACTTATTTGCAAACCAATGCATTGTACAACGCTGCACCATTACAAAGTCTAACATCAATTCAAATGTCAATCATGTCCTGTCGTGTTCAGGAGAATGGTTTTGCTCGTCCACATTAGTCTGAAATGATAGATACAGTGTAAGGAACAAAAGCTGGTGATACATTATTGAGGCTGGTGGATATGCTAACGCAGCGGTGGGCCTTTGTTGTGCGCTCTCGGCTGGTTCTCCGCTGTCTGCTGCTGGAGCTGGTGAAATATTCATCCGGCATAAGGCACTCTCAGTCCTCTGGCTCCGAGCAGGATTTGGGGGCGTCCCGAGATGTGGCATTTAGCTACAAAAGGCTGTATGGGACCTTAAGGACGCTTATGAGACGACTGAGGTGACCCGTTTTGTTTTAGGAACAACTTTAATGATATAAATCTGCAGATGATATTTTAAAGTGGGGGTATTATGCTTTTTGCAGGTATTAGGCAATGATCTCAAGATATTTTTTAATCACTAACACTTTGTTGATAAGAAAATGCACCTAAAACCACTGTACAACAGATCCAGTAGTTTCACTTTCTGCTTGCCATCTTCACCATAAGCCCCTAAACAGTAAAAAAAAAAAAAAAAAACTGCCGGCATGTGTGACTGTAGTGAAGCTATGGTGAGTGTTTTTACTCCATGATGAAAGGATTTAACTTAGAAAGAGATCAAGAGATGTGGGAAGCATTTCCTGGAAACGTAGGACCTCAGGAGGATCTTTCTGGGAATACGAGGAGCTTTCTCTGAGGCGTCTTCGCGGTGCTAAGAATAGCCACTGGGGAAGATTCAAAGATTACTCAAAGATTACTGAAAGATGCGCAAGTGGCTCCAAACGCTAGGTATGTTTTTGATGACAACTTCATAAGATGCTTGAAAGCTTTAAAAGTATTTTTTTTTGCACAAAACTAATGTGCAAAATGTGAGTATATCAAGAACATTAAAATTCATCCACAAAACTTAGCTAGGAGCAAGCATGCTGTCACATCTGACAAATTCAGATTCATCATATCATGCCATTATTATTTTGAGCTTGAATTTGCAACATTATCAAAGCTCTACAGCTACTAGCTGCCAATGTGCGCCCAATCAAAACCCAATATACAGTGGTATAGTTACCCAATGTGAGTGAATTGTGTGTGTACATTAGTATGAATGAATGAATGAATGAATGTTTATTCGGTTACAAAAACATAAAACAAAAGGTACAGTATGTACTGCAAATTAATCACAGACAAGGCGGGTAACCGAAAAGGTGTAGGCTGAAGCCGTGGCTTATTTTTCCTACCCTGTTTACAAAACAACAAAACAACATCTACCCATCAAAGACGTTACAAAAAAAACCAAATGTATACAATATATTATATATATACCTATACATTCACGCATAAACAGTACACATATTTTTTCTTCTTTACTAAAATAATAATATGGTATGGTAGTATGACAGTATTGCTGTTCTTCTATTCAAAAGGAGTTGCGCTAGAGATCAGCCTTGTCCTGTCTGTTTATTCAGGTTTATTAGAAGTTTTATGAATGACCCAAATCGGTGGTTCCCTGACCAATCACTCACTCACCTACACACCACATTCATACAAAGGCAAGTTATGTTTATTTTGTTATCGTCTTGGCGACAGCTGTGTGCAAAGGGACCACACCTTCTTCACCAAATAGACATAATACTCCTAAAGCGTGTGCGCCATCACTGTCACGGCTCATACATTTTGATGGCGGGTTAATGTGAATTTAAACAGGTCGATACGCGCTTCACCAGCTTAATCACGACCCCTGATTTGATTTTGTATCTCCTCTTGGTGAGCTAATATTCAAGAGATTAAAATTTCATGTGGCACTCATATCAAAAATCCATTATTAACACAGAAGACATGCACACGGCCTTCGCCCCGGCAGAAATAAGACAAACTTTGTATCAAAACAACAGTCAAGATGAACATTTAAGGTGGACTTTTTTTTTTTTTTCATAATCCAAGGTTATGTCCGCGGTCAGAGCTTTACGGTGGGGCAACCTTCACACGAGTGCGTTTCCGTGTTTGGTGATATATTTTCATCAGGCTAACCTTCATATTTTTCCATTAGGGTGTTTGCTACAACAGCTCATTGTGTTGTCGCCAGGGTAAATGCGTTTTCCCTTCTTATGCATCATTCATGATATCATTTTCGAGATTGAATTCCTCCTGGCTGACATCAAGCAGAGGCGAGCGGCGTTGGCAAGGCAAGAGGTAAAATTTGTACCAAGAAAAAAAAAAAAAGGACAGGTATTTCCAAATAGTTCTGGAAGTAAAAGTAATCAAGAAATTGTTACCTGCGTCTACTATAAACAGAAGTGATTGTGTGCCTATAATTAACACTATAGTAACACTATAGCTCTTAACTACTACTGTTACTGCTATTATTAGCAAGAGCGTTAACTAGAAACTAATACGTAAAGCTTTTTTGTAGATATTTGGTAATATTTTCAACACATCTTTCAAACATGTGTTCATGTATAGCCCAATATCACAACAGGAATGACCTCACAGGGCTGCACCGATCACTAAAACAGTGAAACAATGCAATGCAATGTCCAAGCAAATGTAGTGTCCAGGCAAACATAATGTCCAGACTTTCCTACACGGCAAGGAAAAACTCAAAAACCCAGTGTGAGAAAAGAGAGACCTCGGGGAGAACCACAGAAGGAGAGTCCATCTGTCCAAGCCTGTCTGTCCATCCACTCCCATGGACGAACAGGCAGATAAACTCAGGGCTGATGGGAGTCCCTCTGCACTCAGGGCCAGACCGTGGAACAACTGAGTCTCCTCCCCTCGCTCCCGATCAAAACATCTTGTAACTGAAGATATTTCCATGGTTACAAATAAAAAAAATCCTTCATTTTGTTCTTGCAGCCTCTTATGACGTATGAATGAGCCTTATGGCACACGTTGGGAGGAGTTGGGAGGCAGACGTTGCAGCACTTCGAATAGTCACGGTGGAAAATTGAAAGATTACTAAAACAAGTGCAAATGGCTAAGGGAACAACAATCTGACAAGGCGATTTTTCATAATACTTCACCAAGTTAACACATATTTTCATTGATCTTGTTTACTAGTGTATACAGTATATAACCCACAGGTTTGGGATCACCCAGGCCAGTTCTACAGCACAACAGTTTTTCTAATCATCCCTCTAACACAATTAGCTAACACAATCTACCATTAGAACGCTGGAGCGACGGTATTCCACTAAAAATTGCCCAGTTCCAGCTAGAGTAGGCATTCATCTGTTACCCCTATAGAAAAAGGAGTGCTTTTCTTTCAAAAATAAGGACATTTTAAGTAACCCCAAACTTTTGACTCATAGTGTATGACTCCTGATTTTCAAAAAGCATAAAAATGTTGCAAGCTGTTGTTGCTGTCATCAAACGAAAGTAGTGGTACAGACAAAAGCGCTGAGTGTTTTGCGGCTAGTTAAGAGTATGGCATGCAAACAGCATTACAACAGTATAGCACTTCTCATATTGATTTTTTTTTAACCTAACAACCACTTGGCCTTTTCCACATCCTTTCATCTGCGGACTTCCCACTTCACATGCACCATTCACTACCGGTCAAGCTCCTCCAATCAGGAATACAAGTACCGTGGTTAAAATTGTGTGCTTATCCGCGAACAAATCAATGCATAAATAGAACGGTAATTTTGTTATGCTGCTTTTGTTTAGTTGTGGATTACAATGAGATGCGAGCGATTGCCCTGTGTGATTGCATCCAGTGGAGCAGTACGAGCACTACAAAAGCACTCAGCATGTGCAAAAGGTTACCCCGATTGCAGATATATATGTTTTTTCTTTTACAGAGCGCAGTTAAAAGGCCGGCAAAACTGCCCATGTGTTCAACATGCCACAAAGCCAGAGTCACAGGGGCCGTACGCTGTTCTTCAATGGTTATAGGCCTTAGCGGGAGCACTCAGAGGGGCGAGCCGCTTCATAAAACGGTCATGCGTGCTAGCTTGGCGGTACATGGGTGAAATGGGCCGTGGAGGGAGATCTTAAGTGACTTCAAAAGGCCGTCCATGTGCACTTTCTCCCTCGGCTGCGGCATGTGGGAAAGGAATGTGGCTAATGTCCTCTCGGAGTTTAGGGAAAGAGATAAGGCTTAGGACAAGAGATCAAAAATGTGGCCCACAGTTAGAGTTTGGCAGAATTTAAATTGGAAATGAAAATAAAAAAAAGTGACATGAATGACTCTGACATGAAACCAGAATTAACTTTTATTGACGAAAAAAAAGGGTGAATCTTGCAAGCCTGAGAACACCATCCCAACTGTGCAATACGGGGTGGCAGCATCATGCTGTGGTTTTTTTTTTGCTGCTAGAGGAACTGGTGCACTTAACATGAAGTCTTAATCATGAAGAAAGAACACTATGTGGAAATATTGGAGCAACATCTCAAGACATCAACCAGGTTTGACACAAATGGGTCTTCCAAATGGACAGTGACCCAAAGCATATGGCCATACTGGTTACAAAATAGTTTAATGGTAAATGGTCTCAACTTATATAGCGCTTTTCCACCTACATTAGGCACTCAAAGCGCTTTACAGCAAGGATCCACTCACCCATTCATACTCTCATTCATACACCAATGCACGCAGACACTGGGGGCAATGTGGGTGAAGTGTCTTGCCCAAGGACACGACGACAGTGTGCACTTTCAGGAGGTGGAAGTTTAAGGATTACAAATTCAGTGTTTTGAAGTGGTCATCACAAAGTCCTGTCGAAAAAATGCATATATGTCTTTTTATATAGTGTATGTTAACATCTGGTACTCGCAAAAACATATGGACTAAGCTAGAGATAGTTTAAACTAGACAAAATAGTCATTAATTGGGCTATTTTTGTGGGTTTTTATATTTTTGCACTTTTGTCTGTTAAAGAATGCCTTACGCTTCGGTACATTGGGTTTTCTTCCTATGCAAGACCAAAAACTGATAAAACAATCTAACATCTAAAAGACACAAACCACTCATCGTGTTGTGTTTGTCCCTAAACACAATGATTCTTTTGCAGTCTTCCCGCTTCCCAAACAAAAGACCACAGACACGAGCCGACAAGGACAGAAACAACGCACTTCGGTAAATGTGCTCAATCAAATTTGAAAGTTCATCAGCACAAAACACTGTGAAACAAATGGCTTAGGTACAGAAGTGCTTTGGCATCTTACAAATAATGACAGCACGTCAGGAAAACAGATGATTTGGATTTTGCATCAGGACAGTCCATTCATTCTGGTTACCTGTAAAAAGCTAATGACCACAATAATGGCTCATGCATTAACTTTTAAGCGATAAGGCCTGTTGGCTTCACTCCAACTCCTCAAAACCTCACAGAGTATTTCTTTTTTTAAACAGATCAAACCGACGCATGAGTCCACATCTTTCATTCTCCGAGCGAACCCTTCAAAGCCTCTTTTTTTCCATTGTGCTTTTAGCCGCAGACAGCAGCCATATGTTGACAAGTCAGCCTGGGCGTTAAGATGACAGGTAGGATGTGTGAGTGCCACAGCATCATCAGGAACGGCGCAGTGACAAGCGCTTTGTTCGCGCGCTCACTCCATCACCTGCTCGGCAAATGGAAGGCGCGATGCAATTTTCACTTATGAATCTACAGCAAAAGCAAATAGCGTACGCTGTTCGCAAGGCTCCCCAAACGCACACGCGGGATAACTAGCTCAGGTCATGGACTCATTTGTTATGCCTTAATGTGTCACCAGTCACCGGGGGAACACTGAGGGCTGTCGCATAAAAGCTACACAATAGGGCTATAGCGCCGCACGTCTAAGTACAGTTGAAATAGAAGCTCGCCTCGACATTGCCACGAGAAATGACAACAATGACAACAATGGCGCCAGGCAGAAATATTGAAATATATATTAAAGAATTATTTCTCGATGGAAAACAGCGACAACAAAAGTAATAAAAAAGCAATAATAGAAGCGAGGAAAGCCACTCAGAACAAATCAACATTTATGTGACACCGTCAGGCTCAGCGGCGGAAAAAATGTGACAATATTCAATTATCAAAGAGATGCGGAGTATTAGTTTCCATTTCGAGCGTAAAACCACAGAACGAATATGCACATTTTATTATATCCGACCAGTAATCACTTATTGGAAAAGATACAGCTTTCTTATAGGGCACATAATGAATACAGAAATGTTTAAGGGGCACCTGGAGAGACCTCTGCCAAGGCGTTAGAGCATTAAAGCAACAAAGATCTAGTACTTTATGCTCCACAATCAATGTATTTCAACTTGTAAGTTAGTAAAGCAGTAAATCAGTAAATAATATTAGTATGATTTAAGTTGAATGTGAAGTTATTATTTTAAAGGGATATTTCAGGTGTTTTGACATAGGGCCTCATTTCCTAGATATCCAGAGTTGATTTCTGGAGATATATATATTTGTTAATTCATGCAGTGCTTATAGGGTTTAGTGGTGCTAAAACAAACTACTGTAGATCCGGTAACCTATAAAAGAACACTCCGCCGCTGCTCAAATATAAGTTATTTTTAATGCAAATGGTTATATTTCAAAAATTATTCAGTCAACACAGATGTTTATATGGGTAGTCTGGTGTTATAAATGATTTGCCTCAGGTGCACTGTGCTTAGGTCAGACTGTTTTTAATGCAGGCTATTAGCTACCATAGGCATGCACTAGCCTAGCACCAGCCTAGCACTAGCCTAGCACTAGCCTAGCAAACCTAGACTCTTCAAATATAAGGACTGCATGAATTAAAAAAGAAAAGAAAAAAATCTCTAGAAATTAAAAACACTCTGGATAACTAGGAAATGAGGCCCTGTGTCAAAAATCCTGAAATATCCCTTTAATGCCAGAATCTATAAATGGCACAGAATCCATTAAAACACATAGATATATTAAATAAATTAGATTTGATCAATATTAAGATTTCTTGAACGTTTCATTGCATTTTGAAGGCTTGTAGACTATGTACATTCCCTTTTAACCTGCAAACACTTGATGGGATAGGCACATGCTTCTTTTGAACTCTTATACTAAGCATAAACTTAATGGGCCTGTCAAACTGCCGCATACCGTAATTAAGCGTGACATGTTTGTTTTTCTTACTTTGACAGCCGCTCCTGGGCTTCTGGTTAATATGCGGGAATTTACATATGAACATCAACAAATACTGAGATCTAAAAATCTGTCAGGTCTGTACACACGCTGTCGCACAGGCTAATGGCTTCATAATATGTCCATGTTGGGAAACAATTATCAGATGCTAAAGGTGTTGGAGTCTTTTGCCACCTGTCTGAAATCAAGAAATGTCTCTGAAACAATGAATTTTGAAACTGTTAAAGATTTGGAGATTCCATTGGACTAATACGACTAAATTCGAGGTGCCCAATGGTGGTGGACAAGCATTATGTGAATTAAGGCCTATATTTACCATTTTACAATTGAAAACAGCACAAATTCAAGTCCGAATCAAGGTCAAAACTAAACCAGGACTTGGTTTTTCAAATTTAGGACACACCAAAGGAGGACCACGTACCACTGTTGGCTGATAAACTACACCACAAGTATATGCTAAACCAGATAAACGCCTGTACAACAGTGCTTACACTCTGATCATTTCCCGAGTGATTTTGCTGACCAAATGAAATAAGCTTGTAAAAGATCTGCACAGGAATGTCCAAAAGCGAGCCAAATATTGTCGGTGAGAGCATCGTTAGCGGCGGATGACCTATATGGAGCGTCCGGCTGCTTGTTACAGTCTAATTATCACTCTAAATGGCCCGGAAGAGGCTTGTGCAGCAGGAGCCAATGTGTTTGTTATGGACACTAATGACAGAGAGGAGGCAAACTAACGACCCACACCGGTGTCCCACTGAGTTCAGCCGCCTCAGTCCTCCCATTCAGCCCCATTCGGCAGAAACAATGGGAAAAAGCGGGCTAAAGGCAGCAACAAAGACTATGAATAAATAAAATAAAGGTTAGGAGTGTTGTGAGAAGGGCATGGCCTAATGCAAAAGATATCTTATACAGAGGGTCGTGGAACCGTTGCGACAGAATCCAATTCAGTAATGCATCTTTCACACACACAAAGAAAATAATCGAGCCAACAGAGGAGGGATCCATCTTTGTTTTCTCTTGTTTATACTCTTGTGTTTTAATACGATTTCAAATGATTGTGTAGCCCAGTGGTTCTTAAACATTTCAAATCAAATATCTGAGTGCCACCAGAACTATACCAGGTCAAATGAAGCCTAAATAAGGGTTGAAACAGGTCCAAGACAAGTGAAACTACTTTTAAACAATGACAATGCAAAAGAAAAGAAAAACACTAGTAAGGGAACTGACCGTGGGAGGGGGCTTGGTGGTCCACTCAGCAACAACAAGACATATCTTTGTTGAGCGATGTCTCAAACACACACACTCATTCCTACACCCTTTCACTGAGATACAGGAGGCAAGGAGGGTGAAGCGTCTTGCCCAGAGGCACAACAACACTATGTACTGGCCTTAGCTGGGTTAGCAAGGTGAACACACTGCCATCTACTGCTTCCTTAGTAAGACTTGCAGCAGTCTTGTAATTTTATTTATGCACAGGGCATCGTCTTCCAATTAATGTAAAAGCAGAATCTTACTGGGTGATGTTACAGGCACACAGTGGAACATTCCAGGTTATATGTTGCATTGACACAAGAGAAAAACTGGTGCATAAACAAGCCAGTGAGCCAGTGACTTGAAACGTTGTCCCAAGAATCTGCTATATATTATATAATGAGTTATCAGGATAAAGCAATTGAAAAACCGTATGTTTGGCAACCCCTTGGAGACATAATGGTGATAATCGCAATGGAATTCTAAGCATCAGAGCTTTATCTCATTCTTCTTTTAGGGAGAGATGTTCCTCAGTATGACTTCAAAGTAACACGTGTCTCCATTGCCCTGACCCCATGCCTACATCCTCTTCTACATCCCCTACAGTTGCACAGAAAGAGCGTAGGGGAGCGGCGGAGTGCAGTGGACCTGGGTAATCAGAAGTGACTCGTGATAAGAACAGCCGGATACAGGCCTGTGGTTGCTAGGTAATACTCAGGGAAGCCCCTTGTTTGTAGGCCATCAGCGCAGAAGCGAGCCGACACGTGTCACCGGCCCCTGTCAGGACTGTCCCGCTGATGGAGTGAGGACGCTCTTGGGAAAACGCACCCCTAAAACCAGTTACAGAGGCGAGGCGGGCTCTTTAACCCCAATGCTGCAAAAGGTCGAGAGCTGAAACTCGTATACGCAGTTGTGTTGGATAAACGCCTGTGTGCACCTGCCTTGTGTATCTTCTAATTAACTGTCACATGTCTCTATAGCTTTGTGCATTTGCATAATAGCACCTCCGTTCATCATTGCCATTCAGAGCAACATTATCGTGGTCGCGGCTGTGTGCTACACTTGTAAAAAAAACACAGTCAAGTCAACTCATTTAAACAGCAAAAGACAAGAGCAGGCCTTCAGGAAGCAATAGCAAGGTCCATTGCACAAGACTGCACAATAAACACTCCAATATAAAGTGGATGGCTTACAATATAAATCCTTCAGTAGCGCGCGTGCCCCATCAGTATGTGATATGAAGGCAACTAATGAGGGATAAATTTAAGCGTCATTAACATCGCTCGGCGTTTGAAGTGACGGCTTTGAAATAAGGCTTTCATGTCGCCAAAGCAAAATTTAGATCATATGAAATTAAGCAGTCAAGTGCTGGGGATTCTTTGCGTTACGTCGCAGGACCAAACCCAAACTATTGAAATAAATGGAATTACCTGGCAAGGAGGCCGTGAACAGTCCTCATGGTGATCATCACACAATCAGTCGGCACATGTCCTCCAACAATCCAAAGCCATTTATGAGAGTGTGTGTCTGTCTTTGATAAACCACTTAAGGCCCTCTCCAGTGTCAGGCTCCTCATGCCGGCACCACTGAGGCAGCAAGTGGGTGTTTAGGACTCAGTCATCTGCATATTAGGCAGGTTATCAATCCTACAGCAATGTTATGTTTAATCAAGGACGATTACAATATTACATATAATCAATTTTCAACTTAAGAAAGGGCTGGGCAATATCCAATAATGGCCTAAAGATCTGCTACTTCATAATGTCATAATGTGATTCAGTGTTCTTTCTTCTTTCTATGTGCAAATTCAGAACTTTCTCTGTCTGCTCTTGTGAGTGACAGAGCATTGAATCAATTCCAGTAAATTGCGAAGGTTCAGACGCAACAGATGTGTTTAAGTCATTTTTTCAGGCAAAATATAAAACATAATGTGATGTGTATTATGGCACAGACCCAATTTAAAGGCATATGCGCAACATTTTGGACAATACTGTTGCAATGGGTAATCAAAGACTGGATTTGGATGTGATTGTGGACCTAACCTATTTGAATCTCATTCTTGGCTTCCTTTAGTCAAAATCTCCATGGAGACGAGCTGGAGATGTCCCGCTCCCATTAAAGTGTCAACGATGAACGTACCTGTGATTAATTGGATTTATTGGGTGAAAAGTTACGTGGTGTGGCTTTAAGGTACTTTAGTGTCCCCATAGTGAGATTGGTCCTCTGACTCATCTCTCTATGCCATAGGGACAACCTGTCAGAAGATGTGGGCGAGCACATTGTAGCACCTGAGGACCCATCTCCAGATTCTGAGCTCAGTTTGGTCAGGACTATCTCGGTGGATGACTGAACTGACATGTTTTAGGTTGATGAGGGAAACCAAAGCACCAGGGGGAAAAAACACACACACAGAGAACATGCAAACTCCTCAGAAAGGGAACCTGGGATCAAACCTGGGAGGTGAGGACACTAACCACTCACTTGTTGTGCTGCCACTGTGTTGTCCTTATAAGAGACAAGCCAAAGTGAAAAGAGCCCATCATGTCAGGCTCTTGTATTAAACGACCTTGCTGATGCCAACCCCATTTCTTTGCTGACAAGGAGCACTTCCTAGAACTAAAACCCTTATAGCAGCCGCAAGCACTTTCTGTTGTTGGTTACTGTTGTTGTTTTCCCTTGGTGTGACCTTAAGTCTGGCCGGTTACACTCGGCCAAGTGTGAAGCCTCATGCTCTAGTCATTGTGTGCCATTTCTGCGGCTCTGCTCGCATCCCTCACTGCTATAATTAGAGTAATTGGAATCAGATGATGGCGGCTTAATTGGGAAGGAATGCAGACGGGGCTATGGGGCTTTTACGCACGGGAAAATCAGCTGAGGAAAGAGTAAGCGAGAGAGAGAAAGAGAGTGAGGTGAATCACAGCTTCCCTCTAGGATGGTCCAGATTTAAAGCTGAAGTAAGCATTATATCTTTAGCTAAATTAAGCCCCATGTCTCCTTCCCGACTCTTCAGGAAGGCATGCTTAAATGCCACTTCACCCATACTCAATCGCATCATCATTTTCAACAAATTTCATTTACTATTAGGAAATAAAGGTGGCTACATCTTGTGTAAAAGTTAGGGTTAATCAATGTTTCACAGCTCATCTTATTGACAGGAGTGTAGTGTCTTACAAGTCAAAACTCCAGTCCTATCTGACCGCAGCTGTGAGTAAATAAAGTATAAACCCTTTATGGAGTGGCTGAGAGGGCCACGGGGCGATAACAATACAAAATGTATGATGAAAGTTGGATATACACTTGCCAACAAAGGGCCAGAATATTAAAGGTTAGAATCTGCCGGCAAGAGGGCAAGTTTCATTTAAACTGTGCCAGGAGCGGATTTTCCTTTCCGAGTTGAAAGGGAGAGAGAGGTGGAGCGCGAGAGAATGGGCATACGCTGCTTTTTCAAAGTCACACTTGAAAGTCAGGCGGATTGTTTGCTGTTTGTGTCCACTGATGCGTGGGAGGAGTGTTGGATTCCCCGCAGGCACTGGCAGGCGGCTTAATGAACAAGACACAAGAGCTGGGACTTCCTCCGCATGTACTCTCTTGAGATTTTGAGGCGTGCTTGGCCTCCGCGTCTGAAGAGGGCAGCGTTTCATCCGTCAAATCGCATATGTTTATCGAGCAAAAGGGCCGGAACAGCATAAGGTTGATTGAATTATCCTGACAGTCTCACAGTCTGCAGAACTAATTATGAGACGGTAAGCACAAGTTTGAAGACTCGTGAGTGCATAAAAGCATGTCATTCATATGCTGCTTAGGTTGGCTGAGGTCAACAGGGAATAAAAAGACAAAGGGGAAAAAGTTGTGTAAGCATTTTATACTCAGCAAAGAGCTGAGATAGCTGTTCTTTCTACATGTTCCTTATCACACTTGTCCGAAACATCATGATGCAGAATGTGGCTGTCACTTGTCCACTTATTAATGGCCAAATAAAATGTGAGTTTTGGCTCAATTAGAATTGGTTTGACATGCAATGAAGATGTTCAGTTTCTATGTTGAGATTTCACACTGAGCGTCGCAATTTTTACCAAACATTCATATTCATGCAACTGATATTTAATGTGTAGCCCAGCTGGATTAAAGGAATATACTGTATGTCCATTAATAACAAGGCATCATGATGTTAAAAGTCATTTCCTTCCTTCTGAAGAGGGCAGTGTTTTCATACATGTTCCCTGTGTGTGTTTGAGTGAGTTTCAATAACTCCAAAAACATGCATCATAGGGTCATCTCTTTGGCCAGGACTTCTGTGCAATAACTGGCTAAATAAAAGTCAAACAAGCAACGATAGACGATTCAGACTTCTTGGTTTATCGTGAATCACCAGTGAGTCACATGGTTGCCCTCCTTGGCTGTAGAGGGCAGTATCTCCCCATCCAGTTACATTTATTTACAACAAAAAGACAAGCAGCACAGTGGGGATGGAGGAATTTAATTATCCACACAAATCCAGTGTTCAGAACTCATTTTCCGGAGGTGGGTTTGTGTCTGGCGCCTAATGTAGAGGCGCATTGTCAGTTTGGTGTTCTATCCCATTACCTTTTAAATGTGGACAGCCCTCAGCTTGAAAACAGCGGAAACGCACTCTGGCATCTTTGTTAGAGCGGCTTTGAAACGTGTCCATACAGCTTTCTCCCTTGTTCTTCCCTTTCGCCTTTTGGACTTGCTTTGTTTTTCCCGTGACGCTATCCCAGATCTCATTTTGTTATGGAGTGTAATTAGCATGGCGTGAACTGGCTCCCAAGTTGAGATGCAAACTCATTAAATTCCACTATAGCTTGCTCTTTTGTGCTGGCGCGCTTTCCTCGTCCCATATTAATCTTGCTTGCAACCCAAACTGTAATTCGGTGAGAAAATGTTTATGGGAGGAATTTAAGCGCTTCCGCCTTCACGCGCAATGGTGCCATGCTTGTTTATTGTTTGGGACTTCTAAACAATATGGCACTGGGAGGTCAAAGATAATTAGAAGGAGGATGTCTCAGTGCAGGGACTCGCGAACTATTCTCAACCTCAGGGTATAGCTTTTTTTCCCATTTTTTCACGGATTAAAACTCAGGACAAAAACAAGGGTCTACCGAACTACAAAACTAAAGAGTAAACTATATTAGTGCAAAACTCAGAAGACCATTAAACAAGTAATGTACAACTTAAGAAATACTGTATATATAAGATATTCTAAACCACAATAAGGGCTACAACAAAAAAGGGGAAAACAGAAACTAAACTCATAACTTACTCAATAATATTATTTCCAGTATTATTTAAAGCATGATTTATCCGCTCCTTGCACCGACTTGCCCAGGGGCAGATTCATGAAAAGTGGCTGCCAATCTGCCGCCACCGGCCCTCTGACCACTCACCTCCAATCACTCACACAACACATTTAGGTCGGACATTTATGTTTATTCATTTAAAAGGGACACACACTTCCACCCACACTCACCCGCTTTCCCATACCCACATACTTCCACCCACACTCACCCGCTTTCCCATACCCACACACTTCCACCCACTTGCCCATACCCACACACTTCCACTACCCTCTCATACTACACATCATATACTGTACAAATTTCAATGTTAAAACAGATAGAGTAAACATTTCTTTGCCAGAGTTCAGTTTAAGTTTAAGTGTGGGCAGTTTTGATTGTCCAATAGCCATGACTTGAGGTGTTTCGTGAACGAGCCTGATTGTAGGCATCTCTCTAATGCTCGTTGGTATGGTATTCCAAGTTTGAGAGGCACGGTAGGAAAACACTGCCTGTCCAAAGGCACTTTTTCGCGATGGAATAGTACAATCACCTCTGGAATGTGCTCTTGGTGTCTTTGTGTGTTTGAATGTAGCATTTTATTGTTGATCCTCAGTAATTTATTATGACATTTGTTGAGTATGGTGTTGGCCTTTAGGGGGCAGCGTTCTTACTGAATTTAATGTGATTATATGAATAGTGTAAATAGAAAGGTAATAGGAAATAGACATGTGGTAAAAGGTAATTTTTGTAAAGACTAACTGGGATCGTACCGCTGCTCGGGATTTGTGAGTGAACACCACCTACCGTTGAGCTACTGTTGTCCCACAAAATGACTGTACCAGAACCAAAGTCATATCACTTCGTTACAGAGTTCACTGGGTTAAAGACGACACAATTGCTTCCCTCATCTGTCCGTCTCTGTTCTCGCCTCCAGATAATGACCGGACCTACTCCCAGACTTCGATTCCCACAATGCATTTCTCTCGTCGCGCTAACGCGGCAACAACAACAAGGTCATTGAGACGGCAGGAGGAGGAAGATGTATCATTTACTGAGGAGATGGATGACACGATGTCTCGGCAAAAAGCTTTTATTTTGACCAAGAGTAATACTGCCCCACCCCTGTAATTGAACAATGAGGCAAAAGACAACTGCCACTTGAGCTGCCGGAGGAAATAGCACTTCAGAAAGGAGAGAAATACTCGGAGATTTGCGGGGAGACAGGTAAATGTGTTGGACAACCCAGCCTTGAAGGGCAGAGGACAGATTGAGCAAATTGGAAAATTGCATCCTTGACGAACCATCTGGCAGCGGGGACGGAAAACTAACTCTGAATGAAACTTGGGGAAGTTTGTTATGGGTCAAGATCATTCAAACAGTGCATAAAAATCTTTTTGGTTGATTGTCACAGTGGATATGTCGAAACTCAGGCTGACAATTCATTATTTTAATTTTAAACATTATTCCAAGACACCTGCACAACATGACCAGTCCTTTTGCTGAACTTATACATGACTTATTTATTCTTGTAGCTCTAAAAAAGAAAAACCTTGTGCTCTCCATACCACAATCAAGAAAAAACTGCTGCTTCATGTGAACAGAGCACGTATGCTTTTTTTCATAGCTTAATATGAAGAATAAGCCTGAGATGCTGCATCATAAGGCATTGGCTACATTGCAAGACTATAACTCGAAGAACAGCTCTAAAACCAGTCCATTTGCTCGCCCTTTGTCAGTCAAATAAATGAGATCTCCCTGTAGCGGAGTACAGAGGGCAGCGACCCAGTCAAGTACAGTGTGTTCCTCTGACTTTGAGCTCTGACTCAGTGAGTTGGCGGTGAGGAGACGCAGACTGACAGCCCCAGCAGGGCTTGAGGGCCAAATAGGAGCAGCCAGGAGCTCCCGCGGGTCCGGCACCTGCCAGATGTATCAGGATGTACTCAGGAGACGGCGGGATATCAGCGCCCTCGTGCCCTCCCTCGGACGTCCCAGAAAGTGAAACCTCAGTGGGGCTGGCAGCAAGACAGTTACCGCCAGCACTTCCACACCAGCGCACAGCGGCTAATCTGACCTGCCTGACGGGTGACCGCATGGATTAGCCCGACATTTGCCTGTGCACGCTGGTTTAAAAAGAGGCGAAACAAGCACATAGCGCAAAATAATGATGAGCATACTTCTGGTATTTGCATTTTTCTGTACAATCTCATACCACATAAAGTCTGTAAAAAATAGATTTGTGGGCATTAACATCGGAATAACTGTTACAAGGGTGTTTAAACAATTAAAGTAAATATATTATCTGATTTAAAGAAAAGTTTTGGCGGTAGCTCATTCATTAGCATTGCCATAGGCTCACTTTACTTTCTTAAAGACTTGACTTTGTCCCCATGTGAAGTGCTAAAGGTGTCTTTGCCTCATTACTACCATATATTCACATATAGTTTGCGCATAATTTCGCCAAGACATTTGCATAATAACCTGGCACACATTTTTGATTGTTTTCATCAACATAATAATGAGTTTCCGAAGAGCATTAGCCGAAAAACCCATTGACCTCGAAAGGGCAGGAGAAGCTCATCACAATCGACAAATAGGCGATCTGCTAAAAATAAAAAGCTTAGCACACACTTCTTAACAATGTGCTTCGGGTGCAGTCCGTTATTGCCTTAGTCCACAATAAGTGAGACATCAAAGCCAACGTCTGAGAAAAACAAAGTCCAGACCGGGAGAACCTGCCCCAACTCCCAGGACTCCCATTCTCAGCTCAAGACCATTCACTCCCATTAGCAGACCGCCGTTTGACTAATGCCGAAACACTGCGCAGACAGGTAGCCGTGGCTGGTTATGGTAATGCTTTCACTCCAGTTCTTTGAAGCGCCGGTGTCCGTAATGGCGTCTGAAAAGCCTGATTGTGGGGTGTGAACCTCCCGGGACTCATTAGTGCCGAGCAGAGCTACTTGAAGAAGGGGCCGAGTGAGGAGGAAGAGGAGAAAGGCTGTTTTTGGTGAGCGTCTTTTGCGTTAGTGCTTAATTCTGGTCCGAAAAAAAGAAAAGAAAAAAAAGTGAACATGAGAGAGAAGATGTGAGAGGGCAGATTGGGACAAACAGGCAGTTAGATCGCTGGAGGGAAACAGTTGTCAGGGAGGACTGAGAGGGGGCTGCAAGAGTTACACTGAATCTAAATCGAAAAGGCTAAAAACTCAATCCTTGCTGAATATTGGATTTTGAACTTAGAAAAGGGCATTAGTTGCGTAAGAGGGAGTTTCTGGCATTGCTTTCTTTGTTGCTTTGTCACATCGCATTGCAGATTTCCCAAGTAAATCAAACAATAGGGAATCAATATTTACACAATTCGTTGGACTCTACAAATGAGGAAAACTAAGCAAGCAAACAACAAGCAGGAGGGGGAAAAATTATTAGGACTGGCGCCTCTTTAAAAAAAAAGTTACTTGGAACATCTTTTGTTGAAAATGTGCCATTTATTTTGCCATTTGAGAATGATGGCAGCTCATTAGATACGAACAACTCATGAGCACAAAATACACAATTTTAATTAGACTTATCCAACACTTTAGAAACCAAAAAGTTACAACAGCATTTAGCCTGATTAAATACTATGGTGCCACTTTTACCACCTCCGCCGTGTCTTCTCAAAATTTCTCGAAAACTCATTCAACAAGAAAATTTAATGAGATTTTTTTTTACTGAGGGAGGGTTTGATATGGGCGTCGGGCTCCATAGAGTTCACATCTTTAAGTTTAGTTTATTATCCGACCTTATGTCTTTAATATGACTGATGTTGATGATGCCATGTATGAAGGAACAAGTAAGACCAAGTATCAATGATGAAGCATCTTCTATAAGCCTGGTCCAAATCAACACAGCCTTTTCCGATACCCATATACAAACAGAAAACTTCAGGGCTGCAACTTGGCGCTTATGCAATCACATCAGCCAATGCACAATATCCTCCAGGAAATGTCACTCTAATTACACATAATACCCTATAATGAAGCGATTACACCACTCGAGCTCCTTCCTCTACGGCTGTTAGGAGCTACATGCTAGTTAGCGCTTCCTATAAAATCAAGACCCTGTTTCATCTTCGGTCTATGTCAAAATATTTCATCAACTTCAATTGCCCCAAATCCATAAGAAATTTCTGTGAATCGGTTTTGCAGTTCAGTTTTTTCCCCCGACCATTTTGTCACACAGGATGGGAGAACAGAAACAGCCAGGAAGTGGAGTAGCGTGAGTGAGGTGTTCGTTAACTTGGAGATCTCTTCCTTTAGAGCGGACCCATACCATTTACATTCCCCCTAAACCCTTTGCCTTTTATGCCGGGCCTGCTTTCAATATCAAAGCCGCCTTTTCTGTGCCTCTGGTGGAAAGATAACACGGCGAAGGGGACTTTAGTGAAAATGTAAGATCTTGAAAAGAGGGAGAGAAGAGTGGAAGAGGGGGAGAGAGCGCGAGAAACAGGGAGGGAGGGAGGGAGTAGACGACATATCAATCCGCACTTTAAATGACAAGTATTCTGAAGCGACGTGGAGCTTTTTTCCCCCCCTTCTTTTTTTTGGTGTGTCTCTGTGTGTGAAGAAATCTTTTTTAAACACGCCGCGAAATGTGAACATGATGCCTGGAGTGTGATAAAACATCATTAGACAAGCTTGAAAGAGGCTCGAGGTCTATTCGGCGACAAAGGCTTCTTTAGATATGGATTACGCACAGGCAAAGGTGAAATTATTTGTGAAAGCGGGACTGTCTGATGTTTCAACTGTCATCTTAGGTGTGGGAACAACTGAATCTCGTGCCTATGGTGCTTTTCAACCTTACAATTCGCAAACAATGAGAGATTTACGCCACAAAAGAAGTGTATGTTATGAAACTGATATTGGATTACACTGACACTTTTTTCTTTGCATTAGCCGGATGAAATCTTGCAGCCATTTTCCCCTTGTTAAATGTCATGTGGCTGTGCTATCGTGTGGCTCACAAAAAGTGCTCAGTCAAATCGTTACTTAAGTGAAAGTAGAATAAGAATATAAGTACAAATCTGTTTAAAGCCACACCGCATTTTAAAAATGAAATACAAGCATTTATTTTATGACAGATACTTTCATGATTGAAAGCTCTCCTAAGACATGACTGTAACTTTACCGGGAGTGGGTACGTCTTTAGTTTGTCTCCATGGAGATGTGACTAAAGTCAGTAGAATTTGAGATTTAAACAGGTTAGGTCCTCATCCAAATCCATTCTCTGATTACCTTCTGCAAAAATAGCATTTTCTGTGTTGAGCTGGACCATGTTACACGGTGTGCCTTTAAGTAAGTGTTATAAAAAATAACCTTGTGGCACAAAAATGCACCCTCTGTAGAGCGACATGATAGGACAAACTTTCCTCCTTGTATCCAGTGGCACTTGATTGAACATTATTAGGCTTTGACAATGAACAAAAATCCCTTTTTACTTTAGAGCCTTTATATAAATGCAGTGCTGTAGTAATAGGTTCTCAACGGAAACACTACTCATGTCAAGTACAGATCCTCAAAAACTCTATACTTAATACAGTACTTCAGTATATTTACTTTGTTACTGACCACGTCTGGCCAAAACTTTAAAGGGACTATACAGAGTTGTTAAAATGATGTATTTTCCTCCTCCTAGCTTAATATAGAAACTGCAGTTACACGTACGACCTGAGGTGGCAGTCGTGAGTATAAAATGGCCAACTTGCATCTAGCCCCTTTAAAGGAGGCATTTCTCAGGCCTTGTCCACAAGCTCAGAACTAAACGCTAAAATATTTTATCAATCCAGATTATCATCCACACGAACCTGCCGTTTCAGGGGTCTGTAAATGAACATTTTCCAAACTAGGTCCCAGAGTGGAAAGTTCTCTCTGTTTACGTGGCCTCATTGTTACGACGTCTCCACAACTTTTCCTACAACGATCACAGCGGCAGTGTTGTGTCTGTTATCCACAATCTACTGATCTTAGAATGACTTTTACTGCACAATCCTTCAATCCTTTGCCCCACTGCGAGCTGTGTGTTTTTGGACTGACAGTAAAAGTCCGGTCACTGACAGTTTTTCTGCTTTACTGAGGTCTGAAGAATAAATTCACCTCCTTGTCTCTTCTGTAGTTGATTGTAAATCCATGGAGCGGGTTAAATCTTATTTCACTGTTTACTTTCCAAAAGTTTGCTGCGCTATCTACAGTCTTGTTCTATTTTCTTTGGTAGCGCCACAGCACCACTCACAGGCCTGGCAGATGTATTGCAGCGTCTTCACACACACATGAATCAATCCATGCAGACGCACATTTAATAAGCTGGTTCTGTGTTTACAAAGAAAGTTTCTGAAATTATAAGCGTTTTGTCTTCATGTGAATATAGCCTAATTTAGCATTTGAAAAAACAGGTTTTGAGGGAGGGGTCTAAGAGAGTCTGGTCTTTGTCTGTGAGATTAGGTCAGCATGCACACCTGGAAGCTCTTTCAGACCGAGCAGTGCTGGGAGAGATTAGGCAACGCTGTCATGCCAGTGCTGGACATGTGTATACGCATTTGTTACGTGTGCGTGTGTGGTCCGCAGAGCCTTATTTATGTTTTTAATGACAAGCTGGAGGCAGATGAAACCAAGGCATTATCAGGGTGTAAACAAGGAAATAAATAATTTTTTGGTTGTTCTGTGTATTAGTAATCAAGACCCTAGTATAGTCGGGTTCATTGCGCGTCAGTAAAGTTTATTTGCAATCATTTCCATCATTGGTTTTGTTTTACTGTTTGTTGGAAGGGCAATGGTTCTATCCGACAGCTGCGCCTATTAAAAAGTCGTGCAAACAAAAATGACAAAATAATGATTTCTAACTTTCCGATGGCAGTATTCGGCTCTAGGGGACGCTGGAGAGGAAGAGTGGTCTGTTCTGCGTCTCCTCATCATTCACCCCCACACTGTAACAACACTCGAGGGTGTGACGATGATGAGGACCCCCCGCCAAACTCTGACCGCAAAGCGCGCCAATGGTAAGAACAGACACAGTTGTTTTTCTTTCTGGGGTAATCGTGGCTTTTTGGGAGTTTTTGTGAATGACCGTTTAAAATTTACATAATGAAAAAATTAAAACTCAGCTTACATGAAAATTGCTTTTTTAGTGTTTCAACATAGTAATTGAAACCACAAATGTAATAAGATGTTAATACGTTTTTGATTAAAAAATATTTGCTATTCTCTGCTTTTAATTTGCTGTAAATATTTTTTGTACAATAGTGAAAAACATAATAATTAAACTTTGGTGTATTCTCATTTTGATTTTGATCTTGTATTGAAGTTCTGAATATTCTAAAGTGTATAAACATAGGCCTATTCAGACATCAGGATAAATTAAATATTAGTAATATTATTAACCGTATTTTCCGGACTATAAGTCGCCCTTTTTTCATAGTTTGGCAGGGGATGCGACTTATAGTTGGGTGCGACTTATATATTGAAATATGTAATTTCGCATGTTTGTTATTTTCATACTGACAACCACTAGAGGCCACTCTAGGCTTGTGTACCAGTATTTGCTACTCCTGCACCACTGAAAATTTAAAAAATGGGCAGTGAGCCGCGTGGAGTGAGTGATAAACTTGTGAGGGACTGGCAAAAAGTGGAGGTTAGTCTTACTGCAATGAAGCAGACAAAAAAAAGCTAAGCTTGAGCTAAAAGCTATAGATTGCCACAGCTAGAGCGAGTTTTCAAGTGGGTGCTTGAACAACGTGCTGCCAAGAGAGGTTTGTCAGCGGTACAGCTATACCTCCATGACCAGGAAGTTGCCAAGGCTGGTGCGACTTATACTTTGGAGCGACTTATATATGTTTTTTTCTTCTTCATTATGCAATATTTGGCTGGTGCGATTTATACTCTGGATCGACTTAAAGTCCGGAAAATACGGTAAATTCCCCCACTCAGCAGGCCTTCAGAAAACACAGAAGCAATTTCATTCACAGAAACTAAGTTGACTTATCAGTACAGCATTGCATGTGAACACCAAATCCCACCCAATCCACTGAGCGACCTCCCGCTCGCCGCGCCAGTTTCTCCCACAGGACGTCTGCACAGGTAATGACTTCTCCTGCCGTGCCCCCCCCTCTGTGAGGTGGTTTGACCCCGCACACTCGCTGGGCGGCGGGACACTTCTAAGAAAAGCCCGGGATCTCTCTTTAAAGAGCAGCGGAGTCTTCCATCAAAGTCTGTTCCCTTACACCAAATACTTTAAGATACCATCTGCAGCGATTGCACAACACAGGCAAATCTCCGCGGTGTGTCCTCCTCCACTTCAAACGCACTTATCGCCTCATTCTTGAGTCATTTGCTTTCCCTCTGCCGTATGTTTTTGGCTTCTCACCCTCAGCCCTTCTGTTGTTTGAACCACGGAGATGATTACTATTTCGCTTTAGGACAATGATTCATCAGCGGCAAAGGGAATAGTTATTTTTCATAATTTTTTAAAGGGTACATGTTTAGACTATTTGAACAAAGCTGTATCAAACTGAAGTGCTGTCATAAATGCCCAAAGATGCAAGTAAGGACAAACTGAGGACTAAGACTGTGACTTTCTGTGTCTTTAGTGGGCACTGAGGGTGAAGTGCGTCTACTCTAGGGGTGGGTCGTTTCGGATTTCCCAAATCGATTCGGATCTCTTCACGAGGGCCCGATTTGATTCATGATTCAGTTTGATTCTTTTAGATTTTTTTTCGATTCAGTTAAGGACATCACACTGTACCAATTTTACTTGGGTATTGAAGTCGATGTAACAAGTGAATTTCGCCATTGGGAGATCAATAAAGACTATCTTATCATATATGGAAAACATTATCAGAAGAACTAATACTGCAGATAGTATAAACAAACTCTAAGTTGGTAAATTTGTCAAAATATAAATATTTACATTTTTACTAGTTTTTTGCCACGCTGTAACTTTGCTCCCCGGAGGACTACAGGAATTGATATCGGCCTGTTCAAAGGAAAATCTATTCTATTTTGATTAATCGATTAATTCAACCCAGCCCTAGTCTACTCAGGGACACTTCTGTTTCCCAAAGTCAATAGTCCAGTTCGAGATCCAGCAGATCTCCAGTGCCTTCCTACTATTCCTCAAAGGCTTAACAATTCTATGTCAGTTCGACGGATTTTTTTTGGACACAGTCTCTGCAGAACGACCCATAAAATCCTGTTTACGGATGCATTTTCTCATTTTGTACAAAAGGATTGAGTTGTGCACAATATACAAACATGCAAATTGTACTAATATTAAATGGAAACTAAACACATTTTCTTTTCAAACCTAATCTTGACAAACTGAGTGTTCGCCGCCCGAATCCCAGAGTCGCTCAACTGTCCTCAAGCATTAGTCGCTCTCTGCCATTTGTATTTCATAATAGTGCACGTGGGAGCAAAAATAGAGACTCTGCCTTAAGCATAAACCAAGACTAAAGAAATATGAAGGACTGAACCATTACTAACCCACAGCACAGATTAAAGTAGAAGTTTCAATAAAGCATGATTAAACATGGACACGACCAGAGTTAAACCAGGTACAAGCCTGGAATAATCTAGAACGCACACAGGGCTACATCGAAGAAGAAAGCAAAACTAACCAAGCAATAAGCAAGAGGTAATTATCTTATATTGAACTAATGCGCCCGCGGTGTTACCTCCGTTTGAGCACCACCGCTTTAGGACTTAACATCTGATTTTAAGCTTAGCAATTCTGCGCTTCCATTGGGCACAAATGCTCCAAGGAGAAGTCTACTGATTCCTCCTTTCCCCTAAACACAAATAAACACAGTATGAGAATCCGGTACCTCCCGCAGCAAAGCAATAGCAATTTTCTTCCTTTTGTGTTTCCTGACAGGCTGTATTCTCCCGAGAGAGTAAAAAATATGAGGTTTGCCTTTTGGGAGGGAGCTAACGACACGCTGACGGCTTTTTAAATGGAGTGGAAGTTTGGCATGTGCCACAGTAAACAAGCTCAGATGCCGCAGAAAAAAAGTTATGGACCGATGGGCGCTATGGAAGTAAAGTAAAGAAGAGTGACATGCGGTGTTGGATGCACTTCACAAGTTCCCAATAGCTACAACAAATACCCATCTCTACATTGCTTTTGACTATATGTTGATATTTTAGACCAATATTTCTCCATGTCTTTGTGTGTAGTCTGCTTAACGAAGTTGTGCATGAAATTATTACCAAATACCCGTAAAAGGCGCACTACTTTAAATTATTTGAAAGGTTTGATCATCTCTTCCCTATTATAGTCATTTTAATTTTGTGTGAACTTCCAAATGAGCAGCTAATGGGGATCATATCAAAAGAAAGGATAGTGCAATCAAGAGTTAAAAGGCTAATAAAGCAATCCAAAATTATGCCTGCAAATGATCTTCAGTAAAAAAAAAAAGAGATGGAAAAATGCATCACCAAAGCATATAACCAGTAATTCACATTGGTCAAACAAGAAAATAGGCTCCAATAAAACCACCGCTCCATTTGACTCTGCAATCTACATGATCTTGCTCCATCCACATCCTATTTGCTTTTCGCTCGCGCCTGTCGAAGGGGACACGGCGCCCGGCCCGGACATGATGAGCCTACAAATCTCCTGCGACCGGCCGAGGAAGATGTCTGCTGTCCCTCATTGTGGCTCCGAGATTTGATTACACTCTGTCATGCCGCCCTCTGCATGAAAAACACACACGCCACAGCCGGGGCCAAAATGGCGTCTGAACAGAAAAAAAGAATAAATAAGTTCCTTTGAACAATGTGTGAAGTCTTCTCCTTGATGGCCAGACTGAAGAAGCTGTGAGATAAGTGTGTGACTATTAGATCGAGATTGCCCAATTTCAATCTTAAGGAAAAAAATAAATCATTCTGAATGGTTTGGTCGTGTCATTGATTGAGTTTTAAACCAGGTTTACGTCTTGCCATCCATTTAAGTATCGCTTTGCCTCTGCATGGCTCTAAATGTTCCCTTGGTTTGGTCAATCCACAAATTGAAATTGCAGTTTTTAAACTTTGGGAAGGATGAACCCAAGGATGTGCAAGTGTCAAAAAATGCCACAAAAATGCCCACTGTCTCCTCCAGCCTCCAGATGCGTCCGTGTAACCGTCATTCTCCAGGCATTTTGCACACATCACACACTGCTGGATATTGCTTTGGTAAAGTTAATCTTTTATGCATGTGCGAGGCCGCATTTGGGACACATGCATAAATGGGCTGCTTAGTATACAGTACGGTGAGGGTTTTGCATGGATTACCACATATATCACTGTTCAAACGGTAAATAAATAAACACGCAAAATGTGAAAATACTTTGGAGTGGTCTCTGGTTTATAGGCACACATTAATAAAGCATATCAGGCTGGAGTAGCGAACTGACATTTGTGGATGATTTCAAAATTGTGCTTCAAAAATTACAAATATTGGAAATAAAAATACAAATTTTGTAGACACAGAGTAATTGTGCTTAATTTATTATGCGATAAACAACAGAGATTGCAAGATTGTGCCATTCCCAAAAGGGTTGTATGATTATTTTTGCATGATTCATGAGCTAATAATTAATATGACTCAGTTGGACACTCAAAGTTGCTTAACATGCTTGATGGTGATAAGCTACTATTGGACTGGCAGAAGCGAGACGGACAATCTGCGCCATTGGTTTTGCCAACCAACATCACTCACTCACTCATTCACTCACTCACACAGTATACATGCGTTTCCAATGACATCAAGCATAGTTCCGGTGGCCATTTTGAACACTTGAGTACTATTATGCAGTACCAAAACAGGCAACAATATCTCTGCTCAGGATGAAAATGAAAGACAGCTGATTTACAGTGGCATTTTTATATACTGGCAATCATTGCTCAAGAAGACAGAAAACAGTTAAAACACGGCCCTAGAGAGTACACATTTATGTGATATAACCAGCAAATGTGGCACAGATGTAGCAGCTCTGTCCTTCAAGCTACATTAGGATTGGCTAAAGATCTGCTTCACTCTTGACAAAATTAACACATCAAAGAGGAAACAGAAAACCTTTCTCTGTGATTTTTGCAGCTTGTCATGTCAACAGAGTCTCAGTCTAATTCAGTGTTTAAGCTGCTCAAGATGTTAGCATGCTACTGGTTAGCAACGGTCATTATCAACAGTCAATGGCATCACCACGATAAAC
Source organism: Gobius niger (assembly GCF_951799975.1). Taxonomy (NCBI): domain Eukaryota; kingdom Metazoa; phylum Chordata; class Actinopteri; order Gobiiformes; family Gobiidae; genus Gobius; species Gobius niger. Next base: position 21,366,680 of record NC_136865.1, on the reverse strand, counting down.
ATATGTGTGGCTCACATCTACAGTAACAGCTCAGCTCTGACCTCTGTCACATGTTGTATCCAAGGCTAGCTGTTTGGAGTGTGGTTCAGGGTTTTCTATTGGAGAGGTCAGAGATAAGCTAACCAGTAGCATGCTAACATCACTAGCAGCTTAAACACTGACACACTGGTTTCTTCACATAAACGTGCGCTCTCTGGGGCCATGTTTTAACTGTTATCTTCTTGCACAATGATTACAAGTACATAAAAATGCCATTGTCAATCAGTTGTCTTTCATTTATATCCTGAGTAGAGATATTGTTACATGTGTTGTAGTACTGCATATTTCATAAGAATATTTCTGAAAAATATGTGTAAGATCTGTGTGAGTGAAACAAAACGTACATCACGCATGCCATCCCTAACTGTAACCAAAAAGTAGCAGGTTTACTAATAAAATAGACATGTCCACCATATTGTAATTTACTGACATGCTCCAGGAAGACAACACAAATCAGTCGTATGCATGATATTCTCCTGCCGTCTTCTGTGTTTACTCCCCTGCTTCCCTTTAACTAATGCAGGCACATTTCCTGGTAACACGCCACAGACAGACGGGCCTCTAAATCTCCCTGTCCCACATCCCGCCCGCCATAGACCCACATGTTCAGCTCCCTGTGCACAAACTGCAGCCTGTTTGTGAGCGCAGCTCCCATCACACGCACCAGTAAAGAGACCAGAATTAGATTTAAACATGTCTCCGGTTCGCTCCCACATCCCTCAACTGAGAATTCACGTAAACTTTGGGCTTGTGAAACACGCACAGACCACTGAACATATTACCGACCGGCGCGCATTAATCATCGCTGCCTCTACAGTTGGATTGGGTTAGCGGGGATTAAAATACATCATTTTGGTAATTAAAATAGCAGATGTTTCCACGGCGAAAGGAGAGGCACGCTAGCGCGGATTAGCTTAGCGTTGCACTGCGTCGAGTGGAAGTGCGGAACAAGGTCAAGCTGCCACGCAATGTGATATTTGGGTCTGACAGCGGAGGATGCGCAGGCTGAGAGACAGAGGAGGAATGAGGCCACAAAAAAGGGGAGAGGAGCGTGAGGACCAGGCAGGAAATACACACACACTATCTTATTTACATTTTGTGGTTTAAAATGCAAGAGTGCAGTCAAATTAGGTCTGCACGATTCTAACAAAAACCTCATTGCGATTTTTCGGACAAATATTGCGATTCGATTTGCAATTTTTATATTTGATACATTATAATGCATAAACTGCTGAAATGAGGAGTCAAGGAAGTCATGTTACTTTCAGACTCAACCTATTCTTGCTCAAATTGCCCCACATCAGAACAATGGCACAACAAATCTACTTTCAAAAATATTTGTTTCTATGTGGACAGCACCCTCTTGTGGAGGAGTTCAGCTTCCACGAGTACCTCTGGGGGACAGCCACGTGACTGAAATAAGCTATCTAAGCACTTTATGGAAACTCTCAAAAAAAGAACAAAAAAACCCTCAGTACAATAAATAAATTACCAGCCACAATACTAGATGAACAGCGTTGGTGGACTGGCTAATGCTGTATTGAATTTAACTATGACATAAAGGTCACCAAAGCCTTATACTAGTGCAAGTACTGCACAAACTCAGGTATTTTAAACACTCCATTGAACCCAAGCTTGTGGTTGGGAGTAGTTCTGATCTAGACTCCAGAATTGACTTCTTTCATCCGAAAATGACAATGACACAAATCAGATATGACTACTTTTGATATAAATACAACATGTTGATGAAAAAGAAAAAATCCCAGAGTATTTTTTATGTGTACTACTGTATATCTCCAATATCTCTTGGGTTGAGGACCATTAAGCTATAAGAAGAAGAAGAAGAAAAACAAAATGAAGGTCTGTGATTGCACTGAAGCAGTTATCAGGAGACCTCAATGGGGTTCAAAGTTCAAATGGTTGTAGTAGCGTGGGGTTGGTGGGGGGGTGGGGGGAGAGCACTTGTGTGAGAGCCGCGATGGACAAGGTCAGTGATCGTCCAGGGCCATCGCGTGATAACAGACACATAACAACTGATGAATGGACACATCAACTGCACAAGCATGTTTTACAATGTCCACAAATGGAGCGCGGCGAAAACCTCTTATTCATATTCCGGATGAGTGTCAGATAACTGTCAATACAATTTTCTATTATCAAAGCAATCAGCTTCTATTAGGGCCCGCGGCGTCTTTCGCAGCCCACCGGTGTGTGGCTTCAATTGGTTTGCATTGAACTGAATTGAAATGAACAGAGAAAGGATTTTTTTATCTGACATCTCTATTAGAAACACTATTTACATTTGTGCAGATACAAGTCAATTTAGCTCTAATAAATCGAATGATCCAGTGGTCTGGCATATTATCTATATTTGTCAAAGCAATTAATTATGCTAACTGGCGTGGGTATTTGGATTATGTCTTCTCGTATTGAAAGTGAATAGATTTGATGACGCGACTAAGACAGCCTGGTCTACAGAGGTGGTCAGTAACAAAGTACATTTGCGTTAACACTGTTTTTGAGGATCTGTAGTTCACTTGAGTGAGATTTTTAGCACTCCACTACATTTCTACAAAGTCTCCAAAGTGAAAAAGTGAAGTTGGCTACGTGTTCTGGCCAAGATAAAAGCCTTTTGAAGAACAGAAAGTGGCGGAGTGTGCGGTCAATCTCACTGACTCACAAGAACGAAGGAGGTTTGTCCCCTTTCTATCGCCATAGAGTTTTATTTTGTATACTTTATTGTAGGGAAATTTGTCCTCTGCATTTAACCCATCCTTCGATGCCACAGGGGCAACCCGTAAGGAGCAGTGGTCGACGGCAGTGCCGCGCCTGGGGACCCATCTCCATGATGTGGAGCCAGGCTGATGGTCAGAATCACCTGGCTGGAGGATTCAGCTATTGCACATGTTTTTAGTGGTAGGGGAAACTGGAGCACCCGGAGGAAACCTACGCAGACACGGGGAGAACATGCAAACTCCACACAGAAAGGCCCCGTCCTGGCGGTTGGTCAGTATGAGCGTGATCTTCATATTTTTGAAGCCGTCATTATTCACAACATTTATTTGAAATGATGTGTACTTCCTACTTTGAATATGTAAATATTTTCTAAACTAAACATTTGACATTTATATGGTTAAGAGGAATAAATCCCCTTGAGATGAACCATTTCCTCATTTAGCACTTTCACTTCAGAAATAATTTGACTGAGAAGCTTTGACTTGTATTGAAGTAACAGGCTCTTTGACAAGATGTATTTGTCCGTTGACCACCACTGCGGCGCTGTCATTGAGAGACAGACAGAGAAAGGTAGCACCAGCGTGTCGGCCATGTTGGCACTGCCCGCTGGCACTGTAATTGACTGGGCATGATGGAGAGAGCAGGCCGTGCCAGTCAGCGCATGATGAGGTCATGGGATCTGGGAGCCAGTGGTCAGACGCTCAGTTATGATCTTGGCCCATCCGTCAGCTCTGTTCGAGGCATAAATCTAAAGTGACAACCATCACGGCCCGGCCAGAGCAGTGTCAGGGCGGCCATTACGGCTCAGGCAATAAGGTGTGCACTGTGTTTTAGTGTTCTTCATAGTTAATGCTCTGCTGGCTGAGGGAGCAGGAGTCAGTACACTGGTGTTGGCTTTTTATATAGAGGGGTAATTCCAACTAATGGCAGCCATTAAGATTGTGTTTATTTGCTGAGAAAAAACAATTAATAAAGGAGGCTGTGGCTTTCTCTGTTTATAGGTTTTCCCCATCTGTCTCTTTCCATACACTATCTGTCCAGAGCTTTTTCTTTTTCCTCTACTTTAGCTATTCTTTATGCCTGTCTTACCGCTAAAAGCCCGAAGCAACTACTTACACGGCTGCCTAGGTTTCAAATTGTAAATCACTACGAAATCCGATCTTATCAACGACACAAAGTGCAAGAAAAGAAAGTATTTTTAGCTCATTCATACTGTATATACATCAAACCTCTCCTCGCTATGTTTAAGTCCAAACATTAATAATGCCATCTTAGTCTCCAAAAGGGCACATCATCATCATGTCGCCCCACGTCAACCGTCCAAAAAGGTTAGTCTTTATCAGCACAAAGCAGGTCCAGGGGAATTGCACCCTCAACCTCCTTTATTAATTTTGTGAAGTATGCATCACAGTGACAGCATGGAGCAGATCGCTGACCAAAAATGTCACCCTGGCCTTTCCCTCTTGTCAGAAGCGTCCCGCCTCAGTCCTGGGGGGCACTCGCTAATTACTGCTCCCTGTCCCAGATAGGGACCGGGAGGGACTGCGCGCGCCCCTGTGCAAGCAACTGACAAATGACAAAACGCTTTCGTCTTTAAGGTCAGGCCAACGAGGTGCACCCGCGCTTTCCCGCCGTGACGAGAAGGTGCGCAACAAACAAGTCAACAGTGGAGTGTTCACAAAGGTTGAACTACTACGAGTCAGTTCTGGATTAAATTAAGTGTTGCGATTCCGCAAAGGTTGGGGCAAAGAAACATTAGGTTTGAGAATCTATCTTGTATCTTGCATTTGTGCAAAATTGATTATAATAAAACATTAGTGTCATCGATATGTACTACCCAGGAAGGCTTTTGGTGATGATTTGAGTTGTGTTGCCGCCATAAACAAATGAAACATTATTTATTAGTCCTTATGACACTGGCAACGATATTTACATTGTGCTATTTCTTCTTAGCATATTTCTCTCTTTTTTTTACATGTTCTTTATTACTGCCATTAGCCAAGTCTTTTTTTACTCTGAAATCCCAAATCATACTAATAAATCCATCAGAGCAAAAAATCTCTCTCTCGCTCCAATCTCTTCATTAAATCATTTGGCTTAAAGGGAATACTTGTAATTAACGAGTGGATATTGCACAAAATGACAAGAGTGGGTGAATCATATTTGATGATCTGAACCCTGTCTTTATTAACAGTGTATTGCAGCACCGTTATGCAACGCAGTAGAACTGAGCTTTCTCAATACGGCATTGAATTGGATTTTTTTGCCAACACAACTTTTATATATATATATTTTTTTACAACGAAACACAGAACAAATAGAGACCAAAACAGAACTTATTTGTGCAATACCGTGTCTGGGTGGGTTACTTCCAGGAAGGTACTCCTCATCAAGATCTTTGCTCCAGTTCTGGAGATAGACAACTGCGTGCAACACTGTGGTCACTCTCTACTTTACTCTACTCCTGCTGGGCTTCCTTGAGGCATTGGTTGAAGGATGGAGAAGAATAATGTGCCCCATGGGGACATTAAAGTCTACAACCAAAATACCATCAATTCTAAAAGTAACTGGTTTTGTCGATAGCCCTGACATCCGCCTTCCATGTGCTTGGTTCATGTCAAGGTCAAGGTCAAGGTCAAGGTCAATATTTATTTATATAGCACATTTAAAAACAGAGTACTGCCCCAAAGTGCTTTCCATATTCAGTGCAAAAATACAGACACACAAAAAACATATTGCTTCAACAATGTACAAAAAATAAAAACTGCATGTCTTTCAAAGAAATTGCGAGTAATGTTTGCCAACAACATTCACAAAAATCTATAAACATTCATGGATTTACTTTATTTGCAGCGTCCCTAGATCTTAGCATTAATGGTAGTTGTACTTCGTAATATTTCGAGCGAACGTGCTTGTTCTTGATGCTAGAGGCTTGCAATGGGATGACTGACCCAAACTGACAATGCCAACCTTGTCCCGTCCTGTGAGCCATAATTAAAAGACATTGAGAGCTGAAAATGCAGAGTTTACACCTGCACGTGTCCCCCTCCGGTGCCCAGGTCTTCTCTGGCAGCAGTATCCAGTCATCAGCAGTTATCAGCCGATGTGGACAGAGCGCTTCATTAGCACAAACACGGCACGGCAGCTAACGTGGCAGAATTTTACACCCCCGCAACGCCGCCCCTCTGCTTGTGTCACAGGGCAACATATCACAAGCACCACTACCGACAATAAACTATAAACCTCAAAACTGTTAAATATTTAAAAACCAGACCTTAAATACAGTTAAATCAGGACTGAAGACAAACAGAATCTAACCCGGGCCATCAGCTCTGTCTGTCTCGGTCTAAATTATGGGCTTTGAGGAGAGCATAAATGTTTTATCTTCGGGAGATAAAACAGAAACGTGTTAGCGGGTCAAGGGGCTGAACACAATAAAGTTTTGCAAGGAAATAATCTATATGCAAATAAATGTATGATTACAATGTCACAAAATGTTTGCGTTCTTTAAGAAAACAGGCTTGTTTGGTCTCTCAACAATCGACAATCTATTAAGAGCGCAGCTGAATTAAAGACGACGCCTCTCACAAACACTTCTGAATCAAGCATATTGAAGGGCCAAGTTTGATCCAAGGGTCTCACTTTGATTCAACCAGCACTAAACCTGGGCCTTTGTTTCTAGTTTGCTGCTTCTTTATCCTCAAGATTGCCACAATAAAGCAGTCGCAAGGCAGAATTTGTTAGATTTGTGTGTCAGGTGAAAGCCCACATTATAGAGTGGAGCCGACATTGTGTGTGTAGTGTTTTAGGATTTTGCCAATTCAAAAAAATCGAAGGGCGAATGTTAACAAAAACTTTCACACCTGGATTATAAACCAGGATGAATGTAGCTTAACAGGAATTCACCCGCAAATGACTCCAAGGCACCACTATAATCGGTCCATCCCCCTATACCACGATGCTGTGATTCCAACCCATTATTTTCCATTGGCCCACACATTATAGGCCTCTCCTGACATGTTCAAATATACTGGCTGTGTTTCTTACAGCACACGGCTGCTCTGCACGGCGCTTGAGCTGGCAGGCCGAGGTGATTTAAGAGTGTTTGTGTTGGTGCGCTACACCGGGGGGGGGGGTAGGGGAGGCGAACTCGAGTCAGCAAATCCAGGCAGTGGCTCCCAGTTTGTCCCTGCAATGTATTTAATGGGCACTCCACGCACGGAGCCTCCCTGGTGAGACGAATGCTAATTACTGTCCATAACAACTACCTTTGTTTCACCAGCCAAAGCGCTCATGACACTAACTATGTATACAATTATAACTACACGAGTAATTAATACAGTGTTCGTAGACGCGCAGCCTTGATTTGTTGGTAGAAAATGAAAACTTGAAGGAGTCGCTATAGTCTTCGTAGCTGACAACTTCACCTACTGTAATGGTTATCTCGATGTCAGGCTAACACGGCAGCGCATCGGGGAGGCAAGTGTGGGCCAAAGTTTATTTACAGGGCAGTAATAAAAAGCCAGCTATTTTGACACTGTAACTTTGGAGGTCACTAGCTTGAGGTCAGGGAGAGTAGCAAACACACAGAAAGTAATAATTGTGAAGGGTAGACATAAGCAATTGGAACAGGAACCCATAAAGCCAGACATGACCATATTTGGACGAAACGAAAACTGAGAAAGAGGATGACTTAAGTACAGTAAAATTACGATTAGATTAACAGTGTTTAGTGCCGAGTCTGTGGATACATGCTTTTTTCAGACCTCAATGTGATCTTGAATCCTATTTTTTACGCGCACAAGCTGCCATGGACGAATCATGCGTTCTCCGATTGGCAAAATGGCCTGTTGTCAATCACGGGCATTGATGCAGACGACGTCTTTGCGAGCCATGTTCAAAGCTTGAGTGCGGAGTAACACAGTCAGTCTGCCTATTGCTCCACAACTCCGACAAATGCTGAATTATGGATGTTTTTTCCCCCCACTTCTACCAGACAATCTGCTTAATTTTCAAGCGTTTGTGTCAAAATGTTCATGAAGACACAATTTTGACTTGACTTTGTTTGAGTCCAATCCAACTTTATTCATAGAGCACTTTGAAAGCAACAACGTCGACCGAAGTGCTGAATATAGCAGTACAAATGACATAACTTCTCAGGCTGTGTTCAACGCCAAGGAAAAAAAGGTGCGTACTACATATGCTTTTAGTCTACCAGAAAATGTCAGAAGAAAGTGGAAAATGAGTGGTTCCCATGGCATTCTCTTTCCCCATACCAGGCCATGCCCCCTAGTATGACATGCTGCCGACTGTATCTATAGGAACCCAGGGCGATAAGAAAGTCTGCCTACGTCTGAGCCTTAGCAACCTCTCATCCATATTCACAACCTCCTTTCAGTTTATCTGGACTTGGGACAAGCAGAAACATAGCAAACTGCAAGATTAGAATGCACTTGGAACACATTCACTAGACACAATAGGAAATCCAGCCAAAAGCAAAAATAGCAACGCAGCAAACTACGAGCGCATTTTAAAGGGTCAGTATTCATAAACAGACCAGCACACATGAAAATCCAAAACAAGAACACGGTCAGCAGTTTTCAGCCTTCAACCCACTCATTCATTTGCGCTCCCATGTTCACCATTTGAGCTTTTAATATCTGTCCACTCTACTATACGCTCATGTTTGTTTATATTACATCTTCCTCTCGCTTTCTCGCACCGCAGCAGCCGCCTGAAAGTGCCCCGTGACCCTCGATTGGCCCGGCCGACTGACAGGGTTTACGGGATTAGCCGAGTGCACAGGTCAAGATCCAGCATTGATTTTAAGAAAACGCACTTCGACATCTTAGCGTCAGATTTGCACGATTACTTGGACTGGATTTCCAGCAAGGAGCCTTTGAAGATACATATCCTTGAACTGTATCGATATTCTGTATGTGTTTGTGATGGAGCGGGAACGTAAGAGAAAATTAGAGCTAGAATTGAATCTGCAATAACCCAGAGATAGTTTTTTTTATCTGTACCATAAAAACATACTTAGCATTGGAGGTCCTCATTGGCTGCATTGAAGGGTGAGTCAAAGGCAAAAGTGGATCTTACTTAAGTCACGGCTCATATTGGAACACTTCAGTGAAAAAGCAGAGAAAACGCCATTTTTTTGCATCTCATAACTCGCCAGACGACTGAAGATTTACATGACATAATGTGCTTGACTGCGGGAACGAGGCGGAGACCTTTAAAAAGTGCACTAAAGATAATTCTGCAGACCTTCATTAAGGATCTCAGCCTTAATGCGTATGTGCCAGTATGTGCACATGCATATCATAAAGACATTGGAGTGGATATTGTGTGGGTCAGTGGATGGGACTGGCTCGGACTAATAGGATGCAAAGAGCAGCGCGGGCCTTAAAGAGAGGGCTACGGGTGATGGTGCGCACTGCAATCAATTACAAAGCGTTGGGGCTGCCTGCTCTAATCACAGGCATAAATGTCAGCCGCTTTCCATCGCGCACGCATCCATTTGCATCCATTAATGCAGAGAGAGAGAGAGAGAGGGGGGGGGATGTGAGAGGAAAAAAAGAGGGAGTGAAATAATAAAAGAGGGATGTGAAAAGGACTGAGTGGTGGTGTGGCTGTGCGGAAGGTGATGGTGGTGAGAAAAAAACAAGCCTGGCAATGATTAGCTGTCGATGAAGTGTGGATTTGCCTAGATGTGGTTCAAAGGTTGCTATGAAATGGGAGCACAACATAGCAGTTGACTGTGGCATGCTGTATGCCCGACGTAGGCTTATAGTAGAGGTGGGACTCCATTACAATTTTTAATCGAGTTAAATACGGCCTTTGCAATGAATTAATCGTAACTAATCGCATTTAAGAATCATTTATCTAGGGGTTGTATTCGCTATAGACGTATATTTTAGATGCTGCTTTGTATTTTCCTACATAAGACAATAGCAGTTTGATTTATTCTGGAGAATGATCTTTTTCAATAAGTTGATGTCGGTTTAACTGTGTGAATAAACAAGTCTGACCGTAAAATTGTTTTTGGCTTTACACTGTGTTCGAAACTGAAAAAGTGTCTGAGCCGCTAAAGTGAAGTGGGATTAATTTCGATTAATATTTTCAATATAACTAAACATTACATAACTAATTATTAACAGAATTAATCGAAAAGTCCTGGCCCTAGCTTATAGTAATCTAAAGTGGTACTAAATACAATGCTATCCTTTTTTTGCTGATAAAGTCTATACCGGTATACAGAATAATGTTCTAAAAGTCTGTAAAGTTCTCTGTCCAAGTTTTGCCATTATAGACTCTAGTCAGCAGTTTTTGTATTTTCTCTAAATTGCAGCATTGTGGTCTTATAGCAGCTCTTGTATATCCATACTCCTACCACACACACCGAGCGACGAGTAGAAAGCGTGAGCATTCATCAGTGCATCCAATTAGCATCTGGCTAGCGATTTATTAGCACTTATCCTCATGGCACAGACCATGTTCCCTTGTTCCCCTCTTGGTTGCTTTCATAGTCCTATTATAATAACTATTACAGATTATGATTTTTTTTCACAGATTATTAATTTTGATCTTAACCGTTGTATAAGTACACAGAAAACATTTGTACAGTAGTAGCAGTGATGGCGGATATCAATATCATCTGTTAGATCACCTTTAAGCCTTGACATATGACTGTGAAGTCTGCAAGCAGCAGGGAAACTTGTCTTTTCGTCTTGATTTTCCTTTCTCCTAAACCCCCGAGGAGAGTGACATAGAACCTGGACGGACCGGAGACAGAGCTGCGATAGCAATTAATCGAGTTATTTATGCGTTTAACATGGCTTTGCCGGGACCTTCGAGAGGACAGTGGTATTTGAAGAGGGTCCAGCAGAGCACCTGAATCACATCACGGTCTGTTCCTTCCTTCCTCCCGCCTACTCCCTTTGCCTCTGCACAGCAACAAAGTGATTAACAGTCTGACGCAGGACACGTTTGTAAACTTGCATTCCGAACAGCAACTAGTGGATATAAAAAAGTCTTGAACACTTGATCTCTGTTCTAGTTCTACATTTGTCATTTTCTTTCATGTTTGTTAGACTGTCCGATTGTCAGACACAAAATGTACTATTAAAGTTCACGTCATGGTTTAGCATTTGTTAAATGTATACAACATCGAACAAGGTTTAGCATAGTCCTGGGTTTGTCCAAATTGAATTAAGGAGTTGGTTTAGCATTGCTCTACATCTCTATTTCCGGATTAGACCTTATTCGGGTCTGATTCAGCCCTGATTGTCTACTTGTTGGATAATTGATGGTGCCTTCACTCAAACATGCTTCACAGCTACAGGCTTCAATTAGGAAAAACATCCCTATTGGCAAAGGGTATGCATTTTGTCATTATTTAAACATTCGCTTTCCCTGCAATTACCTTGTATTATTCTTTTATGGACTAAATAGGAACATAATGGTACAATATGGCCGATTTAAATAGACTATTGTGTTTTTAAAGAAGCAATCAATTGATTCCATAAATGCCTCGGGGAGACAAAGCAAATCCCGGCACAATACAGATGTTATTATTCAGGGCTCCACAAAGGCATTACCTCCCGCTGACTGACAGGCTCATTCACACGTGCTCCCTGTTTGCAGCGCGTTTGATGGAAGGGCCATATGTTTTATGAGATGAGGTTATTGGTAGGTTGGAGGAGTTAACCAGGAACATTGTTGGACCTGTCACTTCCTTTCGAGTTGACAAGCGTGATTAGAGGCGGGAGAGACAGGACGCGGCTTATGTCAGACCCCATTGGCCGTGGGTAAGCTCGTTACATTAGCTGCTGCGCGACGCTTTAGTTTGTGGAAAGAGTCTATTGCAAAAGGATGTGTTGAACATGTTGGGTGAAGAAATCATGTATGAAATATTAAATGAATGGAGGGCAGCTTGTAAGGTAATGCAAAGGAAATATGCAAACTGATTATTTCACTCATTGCTAATGCTGTCTATCGATTCATTTTTTAATTGGATTAGTCACACTTGTGAAATTCAATGAATCACAATGAATCATGATTAATTTTTCTATAATAATAAAGGTAAAGGTGCTTTATTTGTCATTATACAACAACTATACAACAAAATTTGTCCTCTGCATATGACCGATCCCTCGACGCCACTGGACGACCCGTAAGGAGCGACCACAGTGCTGCGCCCAGGGACCCATCTCCAGATGTGGAGCCTGGCTGATGGACAGAATCACATGGCTGGAGGATTCACCAAATGCAAGTGTTTCTAGTGATAGGGGAAACCGAAGTACCCGGAGGAAACTGACGCAGACAGGAGAACATGCAAACTCCACACAGAAAGTCCTCATCCAAGTTGGACTCGAACCCGGCACGAGTGGTAACGGCTGCGCTACCGTGCATTATTACATAAATACATTCCTAATATATTCTTACCTACAAAACACAAATTTAAAGCATTTGCTCACATTTCATTTCAAAACCTCAACAGCTTACAACAGGGATCTCTCACCAGTCGCTCTCCAGCCCTTTCTTAGTCGCTTGCCCAAGGTTTTCAACATTTCTACACACATTTGATAAGTCACAATTTAGATACATTGTTGGGTGCTGAACATTTTGAACAGAATCTGCAAACATTTAGTTACATAAAGTGGAGTATAAGGACAAACTTAGTCATTTTCATTGAAATAGCATAATTAGACGAGCCTCTGTGATGCATCAGTAGCTCTCTGTTGCTTTTGTTACATAAAAGTACTTCATGTAAAAAGGTTGGGGACCCCTGGCTTACAATATGTAGTTAAAGGAATAGGCCACCGTTTTTATATACTAAGACATGTTCTTACCTTGCCTTAGACGTGTTAATATATCCCCGTCTGGTCTTTGTCCGTGCGCACTGTCACGCAAACGGAGCACATACGCAGCCTCTCCCACAAGTCATATAGCTCCAAAAAAGCTCACGATAGAAGCTACCAAGCTCTTCCGCGTGTTCCCTATTTAAATAAAGTTACGTGAAGTGTTTTCATGCGAAGTATATTTACACAGAAATGTAGCATGTCGATTTTATAAGCAAATAAAAAGGGGCACTATATTGTGAGGCGTAATGATACGAGGAGTAAAACGTCCGCGCAGTAACTCCTAAAGACTTCCCCCCGCTCACTTCCGTCAATAACCTTTAGGAGTTACTGCGCGGACGTTTTGCTCCTCGTGGAAGAGCTTGGTAGCTTCTATCGTGAGCTTTTTTGGAGCTATATGACATGTGGGAGAGGCTGCGTATGTGCTCCGTTTGCGTGACAGAGTGCACGGACAAAGACCAGACGGGGATATATTAACACGACTAAGGTTAGGTAAGAACATATCTTCGTATATAAAAACGGTGGCCTATTCCTTTAACACAAGAGTTTTGTCTTTCAGGTAATGTGCGTGTTCAGATACAGAAGTGTGTTTAGTCAAAACATAGTATATGATGCAGTTAATTCATGATTAATCATGGGTTAACGTGTCAAATTTGACAGCCGCACTTATTACTTTCATAGCCAAGCAACTTGCAGGGTAAACATTAAAGGACCTACCTTTTTTTATTTACTAACAATGAAAGAGGGAGAGATTCCATTTACATTTTTAGTTGTGACCTAAACACATTATTAATTTTCCTAACACATTTCTAACATCCCAATTCACAGGAATCAGTTTACAAAACCATTTTACAACTTTCAGAGAGAGCAATATTGTCAATGTAATATTATCAACAACAGCTAACCATGTAGGTGACTAAAAACGACCACAGCGCACAAGGTCTTTTTCATAAATGTCTGCTTATACAGTACAGGAACAGATTAACAACACATTATAAGGCAGACACTCGGAGAATGTGAAAATAATATACAGTATAATATACATGTGTTATGAAATGTTGTTTTTTTCATTGTTCGCTGACAGCACGTGGCTTATGTCAGACCACATAAGCCGGTTACATTTGCTCGGTGTTGGCACAATGGCTTTAGTCAGGCGTGTGTGTGATGGAATCAGATTTGTTCCTGGGAATAATTGTGTGGGAGAGCAGGGACACATGCTGCAATATTGCGAGGAGGCAGATTGCCAGCATACTAGAAAAATGCCTGATTGCTCACTTATGGATACTTGCTGTGGTGTCACAACAATGCATGCCTTTTTTATGGAGAGCTGAATGTTACCCACAAATAAGCATATGGCATAAATGAGAAATGATTTGCGGCCCACAAAAAGCGCAGTCACACGCACAACGCTCATGCTGTTGTTTTTGCCATTGTGCGGCTTGAACTCTATTGTTGAATTAAACGCGGGCTGGGAGAGTACCGGGGCCAAGTGAAAAAAAGAAAAGGAAAAGCCACAACACAAACCGCCTGTTGGCATTGGTCGGACACGCAGTATTTTCCCAAAACTGATTACCTTCCCTCTCATTCTCACTTTCCCTGAGACAAGCTGTTCCCCTGGCAGCTGTCTCCACATGGCAGGTCCCACACCGCAGAGGGTGGCTTTTACTGTAATAAGTGTGTGATGGGATCGGAAAGCCGCCACGTGCAAATGGGCACACAGGCGGACATGCCAGGGCCGCGGGACACTGAAACTGAGCAACATTAGCACTCAGCACCGGTGTCAGATGCAGGAAACACAGCTCTTTCTGAGGGGCCGGGCTTTTGTTGGCCGCCCTTCTATTCGATGGCATGTTTTTCCAGGTGTTACCTCTTCTCTTAAGCTGTTTTATTACATGGATGTTGCCACAGGTTTGTTGGATTTCAAATGCCTGCTTCATTTGTTTAAATACAAACCACTACAGAGGTTTTTGGTGACTCTTTTGAGTCTTGTTTTCCAATTAACCAGCTGTTTTTGTATTAGAATTGGAAACAAATTGGGGGAAAAGTATGAATTCTTCCGCTTATTCAGTTTAGGGTGTCGAGACCTGTCTCACCAGCTATGGGCCTTGGATGGGCACAGCTTTGACATGGGCCAAATGTGTTACAAAACAGGCAAACCACATTAACATAAGACTGGAGGCTGTGTTAAAATCACTCTTTTGGATGGGGGGTACTTTTATGTCTATCCATAAGTAAAAGAATGTTTAATCTAGGTGAAATTACTGATAAGATCTCTATCCAGTAGAGTAGAGCTGCTGGATTATTGAAAAAAAACGAATCATGATTATTTTAGTAATAATTGAAATCCCGATTATTCAAACGATTATATGTTAACTTTAAAAAAAATCGTTATTTTATTGCAACTATGCAAAACATATACTTTGGACAAAAAATAATAACATATTAAATATGCTCACGTTTCTAAACTAATCCTCTATTGAGAGCGGTTGGCCAGCCCTCACACCTGTCCAAGCAAACAGAGTTGTGCGGCCTGATGACATCATCACACAGCGCTAATGTTTTTATGTTGGACCAAAGCATGAGCCTTTAGCAGGTGAAATGCGAACTGCACAGCAGCAAAGTTTGCTTTGAGCTTCGTTGACATCTGCTCCCGAAGAAAAGTTTCTAGACTCTTCTACGACACAAAACCAGTGCCTGGGCAAAGGATATCGAGGCTTCTTAAAAGATTGTTCTCCTTTCAGCACAAGGTGAGCACTTAACAGTGCCGTTATCTTAAGAGCTACGTATAAAAAATATTAGTATGATATTATTAATAGTTCTATCATGCTGCGCTGGCATTTCAGCTGATCAGACGCGCTCACACAAACTGTGCAAGACGGACTTTTGTTTTTTTGAATGGGCAAGCGGGAAGGCATCCTTAATAATCGTTTTTTGTGATCATGTAGTGGAATTATCAAAATTGTAATTGAATTAATTACACAGCCCTACAGTGGAGTATTACTAGTACACATATTGCCATGGAAACCCACTAAAAAGGTGGTCCAGATGATCAGATAGACAAGTTGGGAGCCCTAACCACCCTGCCAACATACATCGCGAGCCAGATGAGAATTCGCGTTCATACAGCCTTAAAACATCTAATTTACATAAAGAAGATCTGTGCACCAGATGCTGAATTCTGCCCTAAATAGCTTGTACGGAAAAGCACTACTAAAGGCAAAACACTAATGTCATTTTAAGTAGGCAGCCAGGCGGGTCTTATAGGAGGATACGCCATCATCTTCTACATAAACACGAGTCAGATGTGGCTGAGGAGCCTATGGGCAGGATACAAACACATCATCATCGTCCTCTGTAATTGGCCAAATGAGAGATGCTGCTGTCGGACAATCAAGCAGATGGTGCAGAGTGGGACATGAACCTCGGTGGACCCATCTCTGTGTTACCGCTCCGTTCCAAACCTACCGAGGCAGGCACCCCTGAGCCACTGTCTGCTGTATCATGCAAAATGACACTCTTCCACCATAAGCAAGTCTCTAGTCTCTCATCAAAGCACCTTTTCTATCCAAGACCCCCCGCTGGTTGCACTGGCTGAGAGCGGTCTTCCGAACCCCTAATGCATGAGCAATCAGATTACGGCTGCCAATGTAAGCCTTGAATTACTCACCTTATGACTTGATTGGACAATAATTTGATTGCAGTCACATCTTGGACATTAGTCTTTCAGCTCGTCGACCCACGCATTCCCCGGTGATGAGGCAACACGTCTGGCTATCATCTTCAGGGGAAAGGTTTGATATATGGATCTTTAGAGAGGATTTATCTTCATTAGGATTTTGATATCACCAAATGTGCTCAGAACCAGTTCTGTGATGCTGAAAATTCATCCAATGATTGATAATTGACTTTTACTTGGTCATGACAGTGTATGGTAGTTAAGATACATAAGACACATGCATATAAACATTTTGGTTGGAGTCATGGGGAAAATTGGATGAACATACCGTCAAAGTAAAAAAAAAAAAAGAGCAAAAAATAAAACAATGAAGAAAAGTGATATTTGAAGAGACTAGATGCAAGTTGGCCATTTTATACTCACTATTGCCACCTCAGGTCATACGTGTAACTGCACCTTCTATATAAAGCTTGTGGTACTTTGGACAACAACTTTCAGTGACAGTGCAGGATTTTAGAGGCAGTTGTAGGCTGGAACATGTAGGGGGCGGAAAATACATAATTTTAACATTTTTAAACGCTGTATAGTCCCTTTAAGGTTAAGGTATATTTTGTTGTCCAAATGGGGAAAGTTGTCCTCTGCATTTGACCCATCCTTTGATGCCGCTGGTGTAAACTGAGGTACCCCTCCTGGAGCCGCCACCTTAACGTGGTGGAGGGGTTTGAGTGCCCGAATGATCCTGGGAGCTCTGTTGTCAGGGGTTTCGTGCCCCTGGTAGGGTCTCCCATGGCAAACAGGTCCGAGGTGATGGGGCAGACAGTGGTTCAGAAGCTCCTATGAGAGACCAACAGGCCTGTTTAATCATGAGGCCGTCCTCCCGTGGACCCATCACCTGCAGGAGGAGCCATAAGGGGCTGGTGCAATGTGATTTGGGCAGCTCCAGCGGCAACCCGGAAACGGACAAGTGGAAGAAAATGGATGGATGGATGAGAACTGAGGTATTATTATTTGTCAATTTTGCACACCCTTAGTCTCAGGCTTATTCATCATTCACACCTTTAAACATTAAGACATTGGAGGTAAGGTGGGTGAAGTGTCTTGCCTAAGGACACAACCATAGTATGCCGTGACCGGAGTAAGGATAGAACCAGCTGCGAATGTTCTTTCACTGTGCTACTGTTTATCTTCAATGTAAAATCATTCTGGGCAGATCTCATGCACCGAGTAAAAACATCCATAGGCAAATATGTCAAGGCTTGCAGTTAATCTAGTAAAAAAACAAGTGTTGTATTTTGTGACTAATTAAAGTGTTGTGATAATAAAGCCAGCCTCACTAAGAAGCTCATGAACACCAACGGCATCCCAATTGTTATGACATGCTATTACTCATGGAAAAATGGTTCCAATTTGTTCACAGCAGCAGCACTTGGTTAAGTTCTAGGCATCCAGACAAGAAATAATAGCTTTGATATGTATTCCAAATGTACATTACCCAACACACCTTTAAATCACTAACATCTCTCGGACATGACACTGTGTTCCTGGCCTATTGCATTACATTCCAGCTCATCCCATGCTCCGCCGTTCGCAGTTTGGCTCCACAGCTGGTTCAAATCAGTGGGTCCAGATAGGCAGTGACGTGATATACTGGACACAAGCTCTCTTACATGTTCACCTAATCTTAAGAAAAGTCTCCAGGCCAATCAGGACATTATTCAAAATGGCAGCATCCCTGTGCGAGTTTGCCGCCCGTGACTTTGGCTTTTCCTCTTTCTGACAGTTATGAGGTGCGCGGAGCCAGTTAATCAGGGGAAACTGACTGCGGGCTGGAGCTGCTGTGGTTGCTCTAGCACGACCGGTAATGGAGATATGGAGACATGTGGCATTCACATCTCTGTTCTTAGGAGGATAAGTAACAGCTGATGAGGTCAAAAGGTCTGTCTTTAAAATTAAATACCCCCAAACAATATTGATTTCTGGCAAGGTGAGGCTATGGCAGAACTAACTGTTACAAACTAAACAAGCTAAATAATAAGAGTATCGATATAGTAATATGTGTGGTATTCTGTAAACCAGCTGTACATATAAGATACAGTACATCTACCGTAGTTTCCGAACTATAAGTCGCTCCGGAGTATAACTATGGCAACTACCTGGGCATCGAGGGATAACTGCATCGTTGACAAGCCTCTCCCGGCAGCAAGTTGTTCAAGCACCCATTTGAAAACTTGTTTCTCTAGCTGTGGCCATCTAGCGTTTAGCCCGTGATTAGCTTTTTTTGTTTTCTTAATTGCAGTAAAAGTAACGTCCACTTTTGGTACATTTTCAGTGGTACAGGAGTAGCAGGTACTGGTACAAAAGCCTAGAACGCCCTCTAGCGGCTGTGACTGTGAAGATAACTAACATGTGAAATCATATATTTTGATACATAAGTCGCACCTGAGTATAAGGTGCTCCCCCAGAAAAACTATGAAAAAAAAGCGTGACTTATAGTCCGGAAAACATGATAATTAAAGCAGTACTAAGTAACTCCTGCCCCTAGAGGCCATAAGCGCCACTGCAGGTGTCGTAGCATGTTGCATTTTTTTTTACTCATTCATTGTCCTTGAGAGTAAATACTACGCTGACAGAAAAGACAAAGGGAGAGAGAGATACTGTACATCCAATTACACATGAAGATATTTTATTTTACTCAAACTTGGCTGTAAATACTGTTTAAGTGGCGCTAGCCCGCAGTTAGCTTTGCCCGTTAGCCTGTTAGCTTATTCTTTGTGATTCCATTAGTGTGTATTGAGGCCTGGTCGGAGCAGGGAAAGTTGCCATTGTGGTTTTCTGACCAGAGACACCAGGGGGAGATAAAAGACCTCCCAATCATCCCAATAACACTTGTATTACCCCCAGAGGGACTACTAAAGGGATATATTAAATAAAACAAGTTACTTAGTACTGCTTCAATTATGTCTCCTAAAATCTTCTAAAGTTTTGTCTTATTACCATTTTGCACAGCATTCTTAAAACAGGAACTGCTTTTATTAGAGCTCCTAAAGAACAGTAGAGGAAAGTGTCAAAAGTATCGTGTGAAAGCAAGAGAGGAAAAAAATGAATTAGCGTATGGAGTGATGTGCAAACAGCCTGAGGTGCACATTTGAGGCATCTCGTGTCGGATTCTTCTCACAAGTGAAGGAGCGGATTCTGTTTGACAGTGAACTTCAAAATGAATCTGTGAAGACTCCGCAGTGCTTTGTAAATTAGCCGAGGAGACATGTTGTATCTCTATATCGCACACGGAGCAGAAGGGAAGATGAGGATGGATGCTCCCTCCACTGAGCCCATAGTTTTGATGGTAATCACTCCACGGTATTTTTTTTTGCAGCTGTCAATTAAAAAGGCAGCACTTTTTAGAGAGCACACGTTTTGTAAAGTAGAATAATGGAAAGCTTTTACTCTCTTCATAATGCCTGTCTCTCTCTTTTATAAAATTATAATTATACATGTCTTTGCATTAGTATTTGTATCAACTAAATAAAACTGCACATCCTTTCCTGAGTAGGGAAAGAGTATATTAGTAATTGTTAAGCATACAGTATGTACGTTAAAGGACGTTCTAGTGACTCCACTTTTCCTTGGTTGAGAATGAAAAGAATCATACTATGTTTATAATGCTACAGAGATACAACCTTGGCCGAGCAAATTGGTCGAAATCTTCCATGAAGCATCCGGATAAACGCTTGCACCACTGAGAAAGGTTAAATTGAAAGTAAAACATTTCATTAGGAAAAAGAGTCACACTGATTCTCTATAACTCAAAGTGAGCCCCGAGACGCTGCAGGTAGCATTTTAAGAGGAGAGAAAGGTCAACACTTAGATGGTGGCACAAGATACAGCAGGGACAACAGCCTAGAGATAAATCAACAGATAGCGCCAAGAAGAAACCCAAGATGGCCGCCCGATAACCCCTAAGCGGCAGCAGCTTTCACGACACAATAACACAGGTAATGTTTAGAAGTTACAGCGGTCAGGACATCAAGACACCCGTATAGTAAAGAAGAGAGAGTAACAGCTTTTAAAGGGAATTTGGTATTTTCTATGTTATAAGAAGAAAAAGAAATAGGGAAGGGAAGAGAAGAGAAGAGAAGAGAAGAGAAGAGAAGAGAAGAGAAGAGAAGAGAAGAGAAGAGAAGAGAAGAGAAGAGAAGAGAAGAGAAGAGAAGAGAAGAGAAGAGAAGAGAAGAGAAGAGAAGAGAAGAGAAGAGAAGAGAAGAGAAGAGAAGAGAAGAGAAGAGAAGAGAAGAGAAGAGAAGAGAGCTATAGTGACAGACATGAAAACAATGGCAAAAAACATGCAGACTAAATATTTACATGGCAGCGGCAAAACAAAAAAGGACAGCCATAGACAAAAGTAAAGATATAAATTGTGTGACAGCGTTGGAAGTAAACTGCACAGAGCTCAAAGGAGAGCGCTGCCGTAGTAAAAGCAGAGTTTAAAGAAAGTTTGTGAGTGTGAACAATGGGGATGGAACGGGGGGGAAAGTGCTGATGTTTAGTTTTTTGATGTAAAACACCTCAGAGGCAACGCAATGATCTGCAATCGCTTCACAGAGGGCTGAGGCGCGGCTGTGCGCTACAACCACTTGTCTTCTCTCAAGCACTAAACTGCTGACGAGATTGTGGCAAAAACTGCAGGTAAATGATCACACTGCGCTCGAGCTGAGCTTTGGTGTTCCCATTTTTCCGAGTGTTTCAGTCCGGTTTGAAGTGGAATTTAATGGGTTTTGGCCTTCAAGCCGTACATCTCGCTGTGGTTGTTTACCAACATCTGACCCAAATATCACAATCACTAACTATTGTGATTTTTATGTACAAAATAGGAATCAATGGAAATGAGAAATGTAGCTTTGTGTTGAGGACGTCATATTGGCAACTGTTGAGATTTGCTAATTGCAACCCTTAAATTGCTTTTTGATTCAGTTGCAATCAATTCTGCCGCCCCAATTTGCTGTTTAATGGGCCTCAACAATATAAATCATGAAAGGTTCTGCTTCAGCCATAATCAATGCATAGCCTTGTAAGAGGGGTAAGATACTCATAACTTAGCTACTATACTGTCCAATCTTTAAAATCTTCATATAAACTCAAAGAGGCGACCCAATGCAACCTGAAAACGCTATGATTGAGTTCTTTCCTCGCTTTTGCTTCTTCAGTAATAGATTCCACGAAATCCAGCGTTTAGCTCCGACCGAATAACAATCTGAAGTGTTTGTTTGATGTTTGAACTACTTTGGGCGGCGCTAATCTAGTGTTTTTGGAGCGCCCATGTCGGCACAATTACACGGCGGGACTCATTCGGATGAGTGCGAGGCAGATAAAAAGGACGGAGGAGGGACCAAAACTATCCGGGCTCTGCTCCTGCTCATTAGGAACAATGACGGAGCGTTGTTCGTTGTCACAGAGCTCCACGGCAGGACGGCCCCGGTGACACGCCGCCCTCCTCGCGCCCGGACACTGCAGACCTCACATATGATTGAAGCCGCTGGAAATGGGAACAGGCAGGCTAATTTAACTTGGCGTGTGTGCAGAATTAATTAAAGGGGGTGACGGAGGTAGCGCTAAGTCAAACTGAGAATAAGAGCTAAAATTTGGAGAAGTCTATTAGGAAGTGCAAAGCCAGTGCAGAGGCTGATATCTTCATGCATAATGTGTACATAGGCGAAAGAAAACCAAATTACAACCCTGGGCAGGCTGATGATTGCGCGCACTGTAGCAACCAAGTATTACCACAAATGCTAATACACGGAGCTCATTTTGCACTGCGGACTATATTACATCACTGACTATATTCTGACACTTCTGAATGTTACACCCAAGTGGTCAGCAGAGTGTCTTTGCCTGAGAACTCTATAAACTAGACTTCATATGTGTTGGCTTAAGCGGCAGCAATGTTATAACCGGAGTCCGATTCCCATTTCTCACAGAGTATCCTTGTTTACTTGGGCAAGACATAATCTGGTCTGTGAGCGAGTGGTTGGTGGTGATCGGAGACATGCGGCGGATTGGCAGCCATGTTTTAAGCCTGTAACAATAACAGGCTCTGTTGGAAAATAATTTAATCTTAAAATATCCCACAATGAACATCAAACACAATGATACACAACTTACTTTGGGTAAAATAAAGGATAAAAAATGGGAAAATATCCAAATAAATGTACTGACTGCCCCAACGATAAGTCGACATAGTAATTATCGTGACAGCCCAAGCGTTGGTCAGTGCCAAAGCAGAAGCGTATCTCCATCGAGTGTGCAGAGTGAATGGCAAATGCAATGTAAAAGCATAATGAGCCTACGACCTTACGTTGTTCGAGCTACTGTGATAAACAAAAGCCTATTTATTTAGTCTACTGCTGTGTATGGCACTAATTTGAATGATTTCCGACTAAGTGCATTTTGTCTTCGCACCTGAACGCTTTTTAATTGCCAAAACTACAAGCAATGTCCTTATGTGTTTAAGTGACTCCGCAAAGTGACACTTCATTGGTAAATTCCATTCTCACATTTTAATAACCTTCATGTAAATGTCCTCTATGTGCCTGCGACCCCACACGCGTTAGCCCTGATACGTGGTCTAAGCCGACTGCACCCGAGCCGCCATTTAACATGACGGCGACGGGACTCGCACAGGCGCGTGCTACAGATGGCATGTGGAGTTATGTTGCTGCAGTGGAACAGTTACATTAATCATACCACATTTTGGGAGTGCATTAAATTTAAATTAAAGGCTTCATCTTTTTTATTTAGTCCATTTGATGATTAAATGGTTTATAAGGACGCAGCCTGTCCCCAAAGATATTAATCATCGCAGCGGAGATGCAGTATAACACTAATATAGAGTGCAGATGTGTTTATCTCAATCTAGTGGTGCTATAGCCTGTGCATATGAGAACCCACAAGGAGGCCAAGACCCAACATAACAAGAAAGTAGTTTCATTTAATAATGCTATCAAAGAAAACGGCAGCAGTTAGACAACCATTTTATGTATCTCACGGTTATTAAATTCATAAAAAGATTCTGCATTGCAAAATAAGGCTCAAGATTTTAAACTTCAAGTAACAGTAGTTGCAACCTAAGAGTTTTAACATGAAAACCAATCTGGTTTTGAATTCAAGTCTCGAAGCTAGACCTTTATCATCTATGGTCAGTTGATTGTCGGTCTCAAATGAGGGACATGGCACTTTGGACGGTGCTATTCCATCCCACGCAAACCCAACCCCAGCTGATTGTGATTAGCCACAAAAGCTACTCTTACGAACCAGTGATACAGTGGGTATAGGCAGGCACAGAGGAAGAGACGGGCGCTTGCACTGATGGGATGGGGGTGCGGAGGTGGCTGGTATTGAGGAATCTAATCCCTGAGTTAATTGCTATGACTGATGAAGACAAATTGAAATGGGTCAAGTGAATCAGGGAAGGAACGCGGGCGGGCAGGGGGGCTCATTGTGTATGGGCCCCACGTTGCTCAGCACAAAAGGCTAGTGCTTACGGTACAGGACTGCTCAATGAGAGGGTTTAGTTAGCGATAATCCCACAGCAACGGGAAATGCATTCATATTGCTTAAAAAAAATATATAGCTGTGGTTTTCAAATTGTGGCCTGGCATCAGTAGTAATTGTGCATGTATCCTCCTGCATTAGACCTGAAGACTTAGGGCTTGCCTTGTGTATACTGTGTATGAATGATACTGCGAGTATGAAGTAGGACAGTTGAGGCAAATGTAGTCAATTACTTCAATTCCATGTTTGTTTGCATGTATGAGCCTCTGTGTGTTCGTTTTCACCTTATACCTGAAGCTTTGACACAATTAACTGCGTATTCAATCCTGTGATTTAGGCTCTATTTTTTCCAAGTAAAATAGTGGACAAAGAGCAAAACATTTCCGGTGGCAGACTAGTTCAGAGAATTGATTTCCGCTAAAGTTCACGTCTATTATACTTTCTAAGGGCCAGTAAATGAATGTAAAGTATGCCTCACCTTGCCTATGTGTGTCAGCGTAGAGTGTGCCTTTGAACACCGTCCCTTCGGACTCGCTAATTGAGCCGGATCAATTCACAGAGACGCCGACCAGGTTGGCACAGTTGCCACTTCAAAGAGATTCTAATAACCGCAGCACTGTGGCCATTGCCATGCCACGAAACAAGCCATATTTGTATTTGCTTCAAAAGAGCGTGTGGCAGAATGGTGCTAGGAAAACAAACCTCGCCGTTGCCTCAGCGCGAGGCCATTTTGAACCAATTTATTACACCAACATACATCAAGACAAGGCTCCCAAATTGCAGTGGTTAATTAGATTCTTGTTTACAGGCCCGACCAAAGGAGAGCGTTTTAAAAGGAGCCTGCCAAAACACACAGTCTTTTCACCACAGCTGTTACATACAGTTAAGCAATACTCAAGTGAGGTGATTAAAATGCATAACATAGTTGCCATGGCAGCTCCAGCGAATATTTTGCCTTTGAACGCAGTGTGAAGAAAGGAAAATAAGAATGCCCAAAAGATTGAGTGACTTGCAGAAAGGCCACCTTGTGATGGATGGTTGACCGCTCATTCACCGTTTTTATGCTGACGCTGTGGATGTCTGAAGTATCCTGCAACAAACTTCCAAATAAAAAAATAAAAAAAACGCCGCCATGTTATCGGAAAGACTTAGATTTACCTACAAATTGTAAAGCGGCTTCGAATGCATTACATGGGACACATTAATTATTTGCAAGGCTCATTGGAAAGCTTTTTTTCCCCTGCACTTCTCCCGTAATCCATTGCTACGGGGGCAACTTGTCAAAATAAGTGCTCTGCAGAGTCTGTGGTGAGCTGAGCGAGAGTAATAAACTATTAAGCATGATTTAGGTCGGCGTATATCACAAAAATGTTACAAAAATGCACTCTGAGGTCAAGGTTGTGCTGGGAGCCGTTCCCTCCTTTAACTTGGGAATCTGGGAATGCCAAACACCACACTTAACATAAAATCTAGGCTCTTTTTTCTTATTTTTCGTTTTAATGCCATATTTATACCCATGCCCAAGGTGTACATTAGACAGGGACACATTACATGTTTCAAGATGTCATTGTGGTGCAGCTTTGTATCCTTGTATCTTTAGCTAGTGCCTCCTCTGTCCTTCCTTTGCTCCTGCAGCTTCAACTAATAACTTCGAGGCTTTGTTCATTACTTGTGACCGGTCTCATGCTGTCGGCTGGGACATTACAGCTCTCTGACCTCTCCCCTCCACTGTCTCCCACTTCTCCACGCCAATTTCTTATCTCACAATTTTTGCTCACTGTTTTCGCAGACTTTCTTTCTGCCGTATCATTTCCACATCTCGACTTTCATTTGAAGTGATTCGTACTTAGTCTCCTCACATTCTGTTTCTCTCGCTGCCTCGTTCGCGCGCACTCGCGGGCTCGGCAAGCCTCCGCGATGCACGGCGAAATAATTTACCTCACGCGGCGCTCCTGCAGATGATTGAAGTGTAATTAGACGGCGGAGACGGTGAGAGCCAGCGGAGGAGTTCAGGAGCCAGCGCTAGTCAGATGGTCTGTCTCGCTCTCCGCGGCTTTGACCTTCACAACTACGATAAGGGCACAACGCGATCTGGGAGGGAAACTTCGTTGGCACCAAAAGATCGATAAATGCAAGTGTGGGAGAAAGTGGGGCTGAAGGGAGCAAATTATAATCTTATTTCAAGAGCTCGAACTAGCGTATACTGCCCATCGTTTCCTTGGGCGGGACACTCCATCCATCTTGTGTGACAGAGCTGTATGAGTGACTGGTGATGGACGCAGAGGCTGTTGGTGCAGATTGGCAGCTGAGCCGAGCACCACTTTGTACAAATAGAAGTGTTGTGCATCATTGAGTATTGACTTTTTTTTCCAGTTCTTTAGAGTGTTTTTACAGCAAGTAGAAAAAGTAATCTACATGCAATCTACATAAATAGTACACAGAGGATTGCGTTGTAACGACAATGAGCTGCTGGATGAAATTACATCCCATACCGAGCCTTAACACATTCACGGATCCAATGGGAGGATGAGATTGAAGAGCATAAAGACGTACATCTATGTATTTTTAAAGGCGGATTAGCTTCACCCTGTGTCTCGAGGCAGTGTGCTGTCACCTTGGCGATGTATATTAGCGCTGCAGGTGCGAGCTAAAGGATGAAACTATGGCTCACGACTCCGAAGGCGAAGTGTACACAATATGCTTATGTGCTGACGGGGATGATTTGGGTACTTACAAGCTGTATTCAAATACGCAGCACAGTAGGCAAAAATATGTCAGGAAACGAGCGGCTGTGAGTGACTTTAATCACGCGAATGCCCTTGTGATGGAGCTGCGCACAAGGAGGAAAGTGCTGATCACCGCTGTATACTTGACGCCATATGCCTCCCCAACAAACACTGAGATCTCTGAAATAGCATCATCGCGTTGGAGGTGCCGCACATTAAATGGGCAGGTGATGTTGCTGAGTGCGCACCTGTATCCCCGCAGTCAACCCAATTATTCCTCTATATTCGCAGTGCGCCCGTGGCTCAGTCTTAACCTGCGCTGGGGGGGCATGGCAGATTCGGGGTGGATCTCTGATGTCAGCAAACACCAACAACAGCGTGGAAACATCGAGGTTATCGCTTCCGTTTGTGAGTAAACCGGCTCGATCCTCGGACAGGACAATAATGTCTCTCATGCATTTCCCGTCTGACTATAAACAGACACATTTGGATGCACAGCTAACTCATAACTTGCCCCAATAGGTTATACAAAGAGTGTCCAGGTATTCTTAAACTGATTATTTGTGGCAACAATGGCTCAGATTGTAGGTCAGAACGTTGGAACTGTTGTTGGGTTCATGGGCAAGACACATTGGACACGAATGAAATGACTTGAACTTATATCTTGGACTCTAGATGAACTTCTTTATGATCATATGGGAAGGTGATGTTGCTGAGTGTGCACCTGTATCCCTGCAGTCAACCCAATTATTCTTCCTTATTCTCAATGCTGCACGGTTCGCCCGCAGCTCAGTCTTAACCCGCTCAGAGGGGATAGAAGGTTCAGGGGGATCTCAGTTGTCAGCAACTACACGCCTTGGCCTCGTCAGCCCCGCTTTTGATACAGGCCGTAGGTCACTGTATGTTGGGGAAGCGCTCCTGGGTTCCCCTTTAGCGCAAGACGGGATACAACGTCGCCAAAAGTCACCTCTAGCACATAACAGTGCTGACTGTCTGCAGCCCACCCACAGGGGGGATCCGAGGTTTTGCATGAATATGAATATGATATCGACTGGACGTTTTCCCCAAGGGAGAAGGGAGGAAAAACAGAGAGCAGAGCAAGTACGAGGAGAATAGATGAGAGGGACTGAGTACTTTGTTCTTGGCTTCGCTCTGTTGCGTTGTCTGAAAAATCCATCGGTGACTAAAAATGTGACGGGCCGGAGTGAGCAAGGTGTTATTATAAACATTTGGAATTCTCTTCACAAAGGCGCTTAATGAAGCTTTTAGCATAACTTACGTCGCTTCTGAAGGACAAGCGAGGTTACACTCTCTAAATGCAGCTTCCTAAAGCCTTGAAATGCTGGAAATTGATGGAGAAAAATGCCAATGCAGATAAAAATGTTGCTTGAGGGAAAGTTTTCATATCGGCATTTCTGTAGAGATGCTTACAAACAGCAAAAAGTAATATGTGATAAAACTACTACAAGAGGAAGAAGAATCTGTATTTATATCTATATATCCATATTTATGATCACACCATACTATGAGGCACTCTTCAGTATGAAAGTCAAAGTTGAAAACGTCCCAGAATTTTTGTTATTTTTGCTCTGCGGAAATCAAGAATAACAGAGGCTCACACGAGGAGCTCAGCGGAATGACAGGCTTGTGGTGGGAATGGGGAGGATGATTTCCATAAAGACTGGTTGTTGTCTGAAAGCAAGCAGCTGTCAGGCGGAATTACCTCTCCGACACAGACACCACAATCGAGGGCGCCCTCTCCCATAATTCACTCTGATTGGCTCAAGGAGAAAATGGCAGCGTGCGGCGAGAGAGGCGAACGGGCGCTTGACAGGCTTCACATCCACGGAGAGGCAGTGCACGGCGTTTACCTGTTATCAGTCCGTCTGCCGGACGGGCTGTGCGCTCGGAGGGGGAGAGAGGCCTGGGCTGAATAACACGGGGCACAGCGCATTATAAAGAGGGGAATCAGAGTCGTCTTATTGTCAGTGAATCCAATAGAGCCTAGTGTTTGTAATGTGTGCGCAATATCTGCATAGAGCTGGAGATTGAGTTGTCACTTCATTATAATAAACCAATGGAGATTTTAAAAAACAAAACACATTTGTGAACAATAACCGACACTCTGACACTTGGATGTGGATTTTCTACTGTTTCTTTTTTATTGCATTTCACTAGTTTACTAAAATTGTGGATTTCTGGGATCATTGAACTCACTACATTAGATCCTGAACTCTATTCAGTGTAATAACTTTGTGACATGCCACAGCAGGGCGTTTCAAGTCAAACGTTGCTTTGTCACAAGACTAACCAGACCTAACAAATCCTCTTCTCTGGCTGAAGGAGTCAAAGCAAAGCGGCAACATCTTCATGGAGATGAGCTGGTGTCCTGATAAAGATGTTTTGACCCTGTAATAATTTGATAATTTGCCTATTGAACTCAACTTTATATTCAAATGATCCATTATTGCCCGTTTTGACAGCCACTTGTCACTATGTGCCCCAGTCCTTAGCAGCTGACAGTGGTTCAGCCAGATACACGCCTCTGTCAGGCTCCTGTGAGCAGGTGAGTGGCAGTGGGAGGCTCAGGGGGAAGTGTCCTTTAGGTGTCTTAATTATGGTGCTCTCCTCCCTTTCGCTGTCACCAGCCCCCGGGGAGGCCGGGACAAAGAGAAAGCCAATGTTTCATCTCAGCCACTGCCTTGGTATTTGCAGTCCCGAGGGAGAGAATGGAGAGGCACAACGGGCAGTGACAACCAACCACACGAGAGAAGAGAGCTACGACCTAACTGCCACCAATGTGGAAAAAAATGTTTCATTGAAGAAAAGAATGATATGATGGAATAACTAAGCTTTGATTTCTTTTTTTTTTTTTTACATATGGTTCAAAATAAAAATGTTCGAGACCTTAAAGATGGGGTTAATGGTCACAAAATAGAAAAACAGAAACCTTGTTCAATATGTAACTGCACAATTTTAAGCAGTGGCTTTATAAAAAATTAAATAATTAGCCTTCCCACTTAGTGAATATTGATCCCGTCAGACCTCAGTAGCTAAACAGGGCCTGGTTAGTATCTGGATGGGAGCACGACTTCATCCTTCTCTGTTGAAATCAAGCTTCACCAGAGCCGAATAAAGAGCAAAGTGGCGCCATCATGACATCAAGGGAAGAAAAAGCACCGGCTGATTACTGTGAAGTACTTAATGAGCCCGTAGCTGCGTCGGCTCAGAGTTGGTTTATTACTTTGTTGTGGAGAGATGTATGTGACAAAGCCGAGCAGAGGGAGCCGAAGACGAGCCTGAACGCACTTATTGTGGAAAGCGTCTGGTTTTTCTAGCGTCATCTCAGTGATTTAGTGTGGCTCCGCTGCTTCACCTGGGTGAAATGCCACCAGACCAGTAAACAAGCAGATGAGTCAGGGTCTCTATAAAAGATAAAGAACGGCTAACGTTTGAAATGTGTTAAAGTGACACAGAACAACATTGCAGCCTTTTGTTTAGTTGACAATAGAAAGTTACCTCTTATGTTTCACAGTGTGGCTTTAAAAGCAACAATTATAAAGTGAATTAGATATATCGCAGGACTGAGGTTTACATAATAATAGGGAAAAGTATCTGCGTCAGTCGAACAGAAAAAAACAGCCACACAACGTTACAGAAACTGAAACCACACCAAACTATGAAACCCAAAAACCCAAAAGTGGTGCCAAAAAGGTTTTATTCCTTCTTTGGACATTTTAAAAGATGAGTTTGGATTTGGAAAAGGTTTGAGAGAAACAGGAGCCAGTTTAAGAACAATTAAGTTGGACACGTTCGAGACACTTTGAATCTCCCTCCCCAATAAATAAAGATATCTGAATAAACACCGCCTTTTCAGATCATCCAATTGGGCGAGAGTGGGATGTTTGGGAGATTGACAGAAAATCAAACAAATGAATCCAAACAAAAGAATTGCTAATCAATTATTGAAATAAAATACTTAAAAAAGTGAAAGCTAAACAACTCCACGACACGTAGATTCACCGATCACCTGCTGTTAATTATTGATATGGACAAATTGCCCTCATTGGAGTTTGGGCGCGAAGCACGGTGGATATGAATATAAATGTGCGTATGAAAAAGATATTAAGGTAAAATGAAGGAAAAGGCTCTAGCCGGCGGAGGAGACGGAGTGATGACAGCGCTACCTGGTAAGGAGGCATTAGAGAGATGTAGAGGCAGTCTATAAAAGCAAACTACTCCTTAATGTCCCTCACAAGTGTGATAAAAGCACAAAGCCGCGCCACACAACGCTGGCCTTTTCCATTTACGTGAAGCGAACAAGCGGCCGCTCAGAATAAATGCTAATAGAAAATGATTTTGCAAATGGGCCGACGCAAACAAACAATCTTAAAAAGGTCAGGTCTTTTTGTGCTGGGACATAAGACCTCTCCAACGGAAATATTGACCGAGAAAAAAGGCGCCCAGACGCAAAGTATGGTTTTCAAATGGGCCCAAGGTAAAGAGCAGGAGAGCGATCTGTATTCCGTCAGGCTGGCCGCTTATAAATATTGGAAGAAGGACACTGGTGGGGAGCGGAAACAGCCAAATGGAGCGTTTGAGAGATGGCACACCTGAGCTCAGAGCTGAATACCATCTCCTGCCGTCGCATCTCGTCCCATTTGATCAAAATAATTGCCACCTTCATCGTTATCATCAATTCTGTCATCTTGAGCGGCGCCAGGGCCATTCTCCGTCCCATCAGGGTGTCTTTAGCATCGAGGGGGGGATCTCTCTCTTATACGCACCGCCTCTATCCACTGTACCCTCCTAGTCATCACCATATTCATTACTTTTAATGCCACTGCCATTTTGTTCACCTATTCTGATATTCTGACACAAGGAGATCCGCGGCCGAGGCAGAAATAGCAGGGTGTTACAGACGCGGCCCTGGTACATCAAAAGGAGCAGAGTCCAGCAGAGTCTGCATTACTTAGGTCGAGCGCAGATTCACAATAAATGAGAGAGGAATATGCTCGGGACCAAAGTATTATCTCTAATGTAAAAATGACACTAAAGCTTGGGGCTTATAAATTAGCTTAGCACATGGTCAACAGCCGGTTAGATTAGAAGAAATGAACAAACTGTTTTCAAATGATATCTTTTGCCATGCATAAGCCTGTTGGATGCAAGCTCTGTAATATTTCTATTTATATTATGTAGTTGGATAAAGCTTGACTTGCAATACATATGTTTGTAGTAGCAGTAAATTACAACTCCAGATAACTGTCCTTATGCAAATAAATATTTGGAACACTTTCTGCTCAGCTGCCAGGACATGGTTAAAGTGCACCATAGGTTTTTAGACGCTGTATGTTTCTGAGCATGGTGTTGTGTAAGTTGCTAGATCTCTCTGTGTGATGTTGAAACAGCTGCTCTCATCTGCTTCCACTTAAAAGGCTCATAATAATGGAGGAACTGGTCCCTTATATTAGACTCTGCACATGTGGTACTAAAATCAGCTCCATAACAACAGGAGAGCCACACACTCAAACACATGTAACACATGAGCTGCTCCTGTCACACAGTGTGACTGAGAGTAACCAGGCCTCAGCACCACACTGCGCCCACAGTGCCCTGTGACAGTCACAACGGCATTAAACAGGCCGCATTTAAGAGCATCCCAAATCCAACTGAATCAGTTTGTCATTAAACATTAAAGCCCCAGGGAGAGTGACACTCAGTAAAAGGGTGTTTATGGACAAAAGCAGTGCCCTCTGATCCATCCATAATAACCACATGGTGCTGGCGTTTCTAATCACTGAAGAGAACATGACAAAGAGCCTGCACAATGCGACAGGAGCAGAGTGCTGGACTACAGTGGTCTTACCTTGGCCATTTGGGCTTGGACCCCGGTGGCTTTGAGAGATGACACGGCCTTCTGTGCTGCAGCCGGGCTGTCAAAGTCCACAAAGCCATAGCCTGCAGAGGACACACAGAGGGGAGGTGTTACAGAGGGGATAATGCAGATGACGAACAAACAGAATGACAGCCCCTTGGTAATTGTAGCAGTAAATGGTTGGTAACATGACTACAGAGGCTGCCAGTTCTCATATCTACTGAGCACTACATTGTTTGATAATTAGAGACACTGACGTTCATAGGGGGATGCTATGCATCTTAATTAGTAGCATGGATGAGCAATTTAGTAATAACAAACCACCACCCTGCCCACCTCCACAAACACTCACACACTCACATGCATTGCACACCCACACATTTGCACACACAGCGCTGCAGCCGATACATCAGAGTAAAGGCCATCGCTGCTGCTATTCTGTTCAACACTCGCACACTTTGTAGTTCAATGGCATCTCACACCGCTTTGTTTGAACAAGAGCTGTAATTCATATCTGCCCCATTTGGATTGGTCGTCCATTATGTGACTAATAAAATGCACCACTGACACAAAGAGACAATTCCAGTGTCGATGAATTCGTCAGAACATCACTGAGTCAGTGGCAGTTTTGGGCTGCAGTCTTTGATTTGCGGAGACTGTGAAGTTGGCTTTCCCACATCATGTTCCTGAACACCCCGGCACATTAACACAAGCCATTTCACAGCCGCCATAATCCTCTCCACGGTAACAAATCTCTCAAAGGCCGACAGCCCAGTGGAGCCGCTGCTTTACTGTGTTCTCTCATACATACAAATAAACAGGTCCTTACACATATATAGTCTCTGAGTCCAGTGTCCTCGTGTCCCTAAACCTCTCTGTGTAATGTGTTCCTCTCATATATCCTTCGACATTAACAACCCGAGCCCCATCTGGAAAATCATCAGTGCAGAATGAAACGTGTAAGTGTGATTTATGAGTGATTGTGATCCCGGCGTTCTGCGGGACGTATCGGAGAGCGGGGTCACGTCTGTGTTAATTAAAATTTGGTGGCGGATTAAAGGCAGTCAGTGGTGAACTCTGATCTGCTGTTTCACAGGAAAGTGTAATTAGAAAAGGATAAGGCAACATGGCTACGGTGGAAACCAGTTGTATATACATGGACACATTCCCAGGAAACCTTTGTAGTTTGTAAAACCTCATTACAAACGTAGATACTATACAGGTATAGACTTTGAGCTTGGCATCATAACAGTCCTATTAGTGATTGCCAAAACTTAATCCATGCAAACTAGGGCAGAAGCTTTAACCTCTGTGACACCGTGCCGCCTTGAGACTTTGTTATGCCACATTTTAATACTCCTTTAGTCACATATTTTTCTCACAGTGCCCAAACCCTCACCACTAACATCTTAATTTTTATGTTGTTTTTCGCTAAAATGCCCCAGCCCATGTACAGACCTGACTCGGGTCGGGGTCATTATCCTGTTAGACGGCGCTGGAGGAGTGTGAAGTAATGTGAAAATCATAACCTGTGGCGGGAGCGGAATGGAGTGCGCGGCTGATTAATGGGCAGCTGATGGAACGGAGCGGAGAGGGGAGGCTCTTTAATTGTAGAAATATGAACAGGCCCTTTCAGAGAGCACACGCACAAAATGGAGACTTTTATGTGGACGCTAATGGAAGAGAGAATTATTCTAAAACCTAATGGCCAGCTATGGGCATATATTACCACACCAACACTATGCAACGCTCGGGTAATCTTGAGTAGTTCATAGCAGTGTATTACAACCCCTTTGATAACGAAATGTCCCAAAAACACTGTAAATTCATGTGTGCCACCCCAGCATCTATGGAACATCAGCAGGCATGAACAGAGAGCAGCATAATGATTTGGTAATAGGAAGTGCTAACCACTCTGGTATTGTGTAATTCAAATCAGTAATAATAATAACTCTAATATGGACTTGTACTACTCGATGACAATAACAAAGCATTCCTGCCAACCAAATCCTGATATTTGGATCCTTCACAGTCTATTTTAATGCGTGGCAGTGTCAGTTATGCTTTTGGTCGTGAGCCAGTGTTATGAAGCTTCCCGCTTTATCCGCTTCATTTCTCATCTATTCACCAGCATTCATATTAACCACTGGTCAAGTACGAAGGACTTCGATTACATATTTGTGTCCAAAAGTGGGCCTTTGTGTGGAAAGAAAAGCGGTTGCCCTTTTTGAATGGAAGAACAAATTAAAAGTGTATTCTGCACTACGTTACCAAGGGCTGCCGGGCAAAGGCCAATTCTCGTTTAATAAAAGGAACACTTCAAGGTTGGATACAGGGGACCCTCAATTAAAAATTTAATATTCACCCACCGCCACCTCGAGTGCACTTATCATACTGAAAGAAGGGCAAGGATTTTGGAGAATGCTGACCTATATTCAGAGTGGTTTGAATGGAGTGGAGAACGAGGGCGTAGTGAGCAAGGCAGGGCAAGTTCATAGCAGCAAACAGGGTTTACATGAGGTCAGCCACAAGACTGAAGTGCTTTCTCATGATGGATGTAGTTTATTCCCATCTGCAGAAGATGTGTGTTTGAAGCCCATTTGAACAGTTGAATTTAAAGTCTATGGGACAAAAACACTTAAAGTTTTTCACCTACACAGCGCAGTGGTGGAGATAAGCTCCCAGTAGGGCTGGGCGATAAATCAAATTAATTTGATTAATTTGTGCTTTTGAAAATTGACGATGTGGAAAATGGCTATTGGACTGTCACTCTATGGCCATCTCACATGTCCTGCGAAGCCAGTTTAGCAGCTTTATTAACCACTCCGTAACAAGCTAAGCTAACCTCAGTGGAGAACCCAACAACTTTTCTGACCATTACCATTTTCTGACCAGCTGCTTTACAAAGGCTGCATGTTGAGTTTAATAATGCGCAATATTGTTTTCCGATGCAGAAACGGCTTGTTTTTTGCAATCTCATGACCCTCCTCTGCCGCTCTCCTCTCACTCTGAGCCAAAACAGCAGGATGCTTAACTCAAACCCTTTTTCCCTTTCGTGAGTCTCCACGGAGACGGCTGTCAATCACAGACTGCATTCAAGGTTAGAGGATAAATACTTTTATTTGTTCATTTTACTATACTATTAGATCGTAGGTATATTTAAAACAGAAATTGGACAATATAAGGAAACAATTGTCTATGTAAGTTTATATCTGGTTAAAATGGAGGGAAAGGTCTGACTCCAATGGCCCGTTAAGTACATTTTGATAAAATCGATTAAAATCGTAATCATCCACACCGAGTAAAAAAACCCTAGCTCCCAGCACGATGAAGATGAAGAAAATGATGTGGAAGCGTGCGAAATGAAATGGTTCAATGGATGCAAAAAATTAATATTAGTTTGAAGTGATGCTCATATCAATCTAAAAATCCTTTGGGAAAATGAATGATGAACTTGATAACTAAGTAATAGTACAGACCCTGTACTATTTTAGACAAAAGGTTACGAATATACAATTACTCAGTCAAAATGCATGATTTTGTTTATCCTAAATGTTGCCAAGCCTGTCTCCATTCTTGCTTGGGTCGACGTGGAGCAAAAAGAGGACACAAACCTGCAACTTTTCAGTGACTAAATTGCAATATTTGCTCTACATACAAAAATGAAATTACATTCAACTTTGCGTTTCAAACACCTCTTTCCCTCTGTCCCCGCTGCCACTCCCACCCGGGCTATCGAACCGCCAAATCCCTGCACATTTACATCACATTTTAACTCACGCCTCGCACTGTAAGAGCCCAGATGCAAACAAGCCTGTGAAAATACAACTTCACTCACCGCTGGTGCTTTTAACGCTCGCCCTCTCTCTCTCGCCCTCTCTATCTATCTCTCTTTCCCCTCTCGTTTCTCTACATCTCCCCCAGTTCGAGTGAAGCTTTGAAGTTCTTGCCTCAACACAAACATCGCAGTTGAAAGCTGTCAGGTGCGTCTTGTAGCGAAGGACTACATGCATGGCTGCGTATATTTCTGTAGAGCTCATACTATATCCACACAAGCCAAGTAGCACACACGCACACACTCACATTCACACTCACCGGTATACAGTCTCTCATAGAGGAATAAAGGGAACATGAGCTGCCATATCATATTTCCCGGTTGGCTTTAACAGCGAGCCTGTCGAGATAAAAGGACTCTCTTCAATCACTTACGACTGGCTGCTGGTGCTGGTCTACTGTACTATCCACTGACTTCATGAATCTATAAATGCTGTTCGCTCAGACCAAGAGTAGCATGGAGTGGATTTTTTTTTCTTTCTTTCATGAATGAAAACATGCAGAATTAAAGCGGGGGTGTGCAATTTATTTTCTGGTTGCAGAGCTAATTATTTTTTTTGTCACGAGAGTCATAAAGCAAAGAGCACACTTATTATGTATATAAATATAGTGCTTTGTTTGTGTTATAAATCAGTGTCTGATCTGCCATGCTTCCAAAATGAGCATACACACATAATTAGGATGTGCAACCGGGATTGTTGAAGCTAGTTGAGGACACAGCAAACAGTTTAACCCGCAGTGCCTTCCTCACGGATTGAAAATGGGAAGAAAAAAAAAAATCTGGTATTGGAGCTTTAATTGGTCACAATGTTTTTGTCCCCATTCGTCCT
This sequence comes from Gobius niger, assembly GCF_951799975.1. NCBI lineage: Eukaryota > Metazoa > Chordata > Actinopteri > Gobiiformes > Gobiidae > Gobius > Gobius niger. The sequence continues at coordinate 21,329,550 of NC_136865.1, read as the reverse complement.
TCAATGCTGCTGAGGACACCTGGTAGAAGCAGTGGGCACCTTGGGGACGCATCTTCAGATCTTGTGCCAGGTTCTTGGTCAGAAGTCCCTATAGCCAGAGGAACGGCCATGTTTTGGGTTGATGGGGGGAAAGTGGAGCACCCAAGGGAAACCCACCAGGATCGCGGAATTGATGAGGCGGCCAACATTGTGATGGGGTGTTCGGAAAATATCACCAACATGACGAAAACGAATACAACTACGCCTGACTAAAAAGGCCGCCGCGTCGAGTGTGAAGGCTCACACTTGCAGTCACAATTTGTTTACCAATATTCCATATAACTGACTCCGGGCCCCCAGTGGCGGTCGCAGTTATAGATCCGACCTTCGACTATAGGCCCCAGACAAAAGTCTACAGTGGAGCTGGAGATAAGGCGCTCATTACATCGGCGCGTCGACGTATCAATCATCTCTGCAGCGTTCATGCATTCACCGTCAAATTATGCTAATCCTAATTACTTCTGGGGAAATTACCATTCTTTATCTGCTAACGGTCGGGATTGTTCGGGGTTTCCTACACACCGCATCCAGCGCCATTTTTCCTCGGCATATTTCCATTTTTCACATTCTCATATTCAACACTAATGATCCCATTTTCTCCGCATACAATGGAATAATAATGCCCTAAGTATGAATAATGAATCAACGACAAGTCACGGAGCGTTACAATGGCGTCCGGGGCAAACAGCCTAATTGTTTACGTCCTTGTGAGTCGTCAAGTGCAGCTTTAGAAATGCTCTTGCGCACGACTGATTAATATCCGCAGTTACACGTTATGTTAATAAAGCCTATATGCTGCATGTAAAATAGTAATTAAGTTTAATCGGTGAAATAGATGGACCACTTGATTCATAAACATGCACAACAGTGCTTGTAATGCGGTTGGTATGATTCATGCTACGGCTGCTACAACGTTGCGTCTCATACATAAGTGAGCCGGGCTGCTATGACCTCTGCACACGCGGATTCTGCAGATATGTTTGTGTTATGTTATTTAGCATGCTAATAGCGGCTGGTGAGTGTATTAAACCAACAGAAGATCATAACAACACTATAGGAGACTCTTCCTGTAACACCTTTCTGCTCATGGGTGTTGATGTCTCTGCTGCAGTTGTGGTTAAAGTCCCTGTACCTGATTTTTTATTTTTTTGCTTACAAACAACCAAAATCATTCCTCACTTCCCCAATGCATTTCTAACATTGCAATTCTTCACAGAGAGGAGTTAATAAGCACGCTTCACGGCTTTCTGGGAGCAAAGTGGAGCTCCTCCCTGTCAGCAACTAGGCTGTCAGTTCATGATCAACAAAAACTATTTATAATTAGATGCTTTTTCACAAACGTCTACTTTTACAATTTACCCAAGGAGGATGAATCAAATTTTACAGCTGTAAATAACAAAATGGGTACAAGCTCTTCTTGTATTCATCAATTGTATTCAGCATCTAAATAACAAATGACAAAACAGCCAGCAGATTGTTGGGAAATAATATGTTAAGGTTGACTGATCCTTTCATGACACCCAATAGAAACTTGTCATTCACCAGATTTGCTCATTGAGACGCTTATTTACAAATGAGAACAAGCAATTCTCTGTGGCGCTGACATTGCAGATGTTTTCCTTAATGCTCAGTGTGACTGGTCTGTTTTGCCTTGTGCGGATCGACGAGGAGGAGGTAGTTTTGGGGGGGAGCCTGTGGTGAGCTATGCAAACACTACGAGGGGAGCGTAGGGTTTTAAATAGCGAGATGGCATCCATGACTAACTGTGGTCCAGCCGAGACCGCCTCATTGGTCCGAGTCCAAGCCCAGAGGAGAGCATCCGAGCAGGGATACATTCCTGGTCCTCTCCCCTGCACCACCAGCAGACGCAGCAGCTGACGGGTGATAAATGATGCGGCCTCCCTCCACTAAACTAAAGCGGAGGTCAGTGCACAAGGCTGCGACCTCCAACACTTCTTGTTTGCGTGAGTAAATATGCATCTACGTGGGCAAACAGAGAACTGGTCATAAATCTCTATTAAGCCAAAGATCCTACAGAGAAACATCTGCAGCTAATTTACTTTTAATGTCGCATTCAAATGTGAGCTCAGGGCAATGCGCTCCTGACCACACGACGACTGCCACCGTTATTAACAACATGAGAATTGACAAAAGATGCACACAATGTACCACTGATAGGTCCACAGAGCAACAGTATATTACGTATAAGTTGCTTTTAATTGCGCAATAAACATAGGGCAAATGTGAGCAAATATAACTTTCATTTGCTCATTTATTGTGTCTCCTTACGCTGGTAAAAATAGCTGTGAGATATCCGATGTGCATTTCCACTTCTATCACGGCTGCTTTTATAGTTGCATGAAAATTGCATTATATATCTTTATATCTTATCTTATCTTACTAAGTATAGTATATTTTTTAAACCACAAAATCCAATATTACATATCAGACTTGACATGATTTGAGAAATTAATTTGGTAACTCTTTATAATAACTACAACTTATTTCTCCTTAATAAATGTTGAGTTAACACTTAATTCATTATGAACAATTAGCTAAAGCAGTACTAAGTAACTTGTTTACCTTAATAAATCCCTTTCGTAGTCCCTCTGGGGGTAATACAAGTGTTAATGGGATGAGTGGAGGGTCTTTCATCTCCCCCAGTGTCTGGCCAGAAAACCACAATTGCAACTTCGCTGCCACTCGGTCGGAGCCAATACACACTATGGAATCACGAAGAAAAAGCTAACAGGCTAACAGGCAAAGCTGTCTGCAGAGTAGCGCCACTTTAGCAGTATCTACAGCCAAGTTTGAGAGAAAAAAAATATCTCAATTGTGTAATTGGATGAACAATATCGCTCTCTCCCTTTGTCTTTTCTGTCAGCGTAGTATTTACTCTCACGGACAATGAGTAAAAAAACGCAACTTGCTACGACACCTGCAGTGGCGCTTATGACCTCTAGGGGCATGAGTTACTTAGTACTGCTTTAAGTGTAACGAACACTTAACTACTACTACAGTTAATACCTAGGTCAAACAGGTTGAACACCTTCATTTGAAGATGTAAAAATGAACACATACCTAACAAAATCCTATGTTACAGAAATTGCCCTCACAAATAAACAACTTCTAGGACCTACTCTATTTACTTTCCCCCATTAAGTCAAGGCAGTGAATCCATTACATTCTGTTCTGACTAAAACCTCTGGACGCACAATGCGCTGCTATTGCAGAAGCCACACTTGTGTTGCCTAAGTATATTCAAAGAATATCTCTCCACATACACTCCAAGAAAGTCCCTAGAATAAAGACCCCATATTTATGCTCTCACTGTCATGGCTGCCGTGCGCTTTCCGACAACCCCCATTTGTTGTGAAATAACTCTGGTGGAGGCTTCTTTTTATATTAGACACTGGTGCGGAGATAGCAGAACAGGCAATTAACTTATCAACCCTGCAACATGGATTTATGGCCGAGGCATTGGTGTGGGGCCGGAGCAGCAGCCTATTGGCCGTATTGTATTCCTTGTCATCCTGGCTGCAGGTGGAGGAGTGTCCTTGTCAGAGCGCTGCAGTCGGGATGAGCGTGGGGCGCGCTGCCAGGGCACCGGGCCAGAGGGGCCAGTGGCAGCTCATTGTGCGCAAGACAAACTGAACACAAGGCAGAAAAAAGCCATTCTTTATCCAATATTGCTGTGAGTATTATAAATGAGCTTCAGCTACAGCACTGCATATAGGCCCGGGATTCATAGCTGTTCATTAAAAACGTGGCTGGTGTATTGGCTCACTGTATAGCTATGCATAGGGGATGTTTCCAAAGGACTCTACATCACACATCAGGTTTAATATTATGACCAGTGTGAGGAGGAGTGAATAAGACAAATGATGACTTTATTGTGGAATCACTTTGAATTTATAGTAAGGCCCTTGTTCGTATATGCGCTTCATGAGAGGTATTCATGCTTTCCTAAATATTGGTTGATTTGATGAGATGATGGCATCGATCATAGTTTTACACCAATGCAGTAGCAAGTTAAAAGCTGAGAATAACGTTTTATGTCAGATCCTGAGCCCAAGGATCAATATAACCAAAAAGGTCACAAAGCTATTTGTTTTGGCTAAACTTTGAAATAGTGTATTTTGGCTCTTATTGAGAAACCAATTTAAACAGTGCTATAATAACTGGAGTGATGGCTTTTCTTGTCTTAAGACAGGAAAAGCCATCACTCTAATTCTTATAGCATTCAGTTGTTCTAATTTGATCATCTGCCTCCCTTCTTTAATTGACTGGTTGCTATTCAAACCCATTGCAGCGGCAGTAAGCGCCGGCGCCATATGGCATGCTCCACATTTGCAGCTCTGAACTCAGCAAGACAGTTAAAGCACTATTTAAACTGTGTGCTTTTCTTAGAAGAGAAACCCTTCAGTTATGTTCCTATCTACACTGGGGTATTTGAATATATCCATTAAAAAATAATATCCACGAAATGCGAGTTGAGTGCAGACCTTGCTTCCAGCGCTACCTCTTAGCACTCTGGGAATACAGGATGATTTTTTTTTGCATTTTGAACTTGGTAGGGCTCTGGAACCCATTTGGAGATTTAAAACAGGCAGATAATTTTGTCAAAACTAGTAGTTGGGTTCACTGCTGTTATTTGTAAGTGGATCATTACAAAGCTCGCATTGGCTGGTAATCTCAAAGTCAAATGTGTTGGGAGTTAAGGGCTCTCCAGAAAGGGTTTGAGACCTGAGGGGTGTTAATTACTTGTCAAGAGGTTGTTAAAAAGACACCCGCGGCATCAGACACTCAGCAAAGACACGGCACACGCCCAAGTGAGATGGAGATTAATCACTGTGCACGACTAAGCGCTCATCAAAGCAGAGCTGACCAGTAATTAGAAATAATTATGGGATGTTTGATGGGGAACACAACTGCTTTTAATAATGTTTTAATAGCCATGTTTTTATTTCAATTAGGAGTACATGAATAGCACAAAGCGTATTTGCTGAAAGATGGAAGAAGCTTTGGGCGCAATGAATCTGCCAAAGCCAGAATATACAGTGTGCAGTCCAGGGTGTCCCCACCCAAAGTAGCAGTGCTGGTTCCCAATCAAATTCTACAAGAAAACCCTATGTATGCTGTTCCCTTTACATCAGGATTACTTTGTCCCAAATGTCAATCTGACGTCTCTGGTTTCACCTCCAAAACCAAAATGAGCTGTTCTACAGAAGTAAATTGTGAAAAGTAGACCCAATAGACACTATACCCTCTGTACAGTATTGGACAAATATATTCAGTAAAAGCTATACAAATCCAATACAGTTATTCCAACAGAACAGAGTTTGGGCTTTTCGAAGAAGATGTTAAAGGTCAGGAGTAACTGTGGGTGTTGTTTTCAGAGATTTACAGTTAGTAACTTTCCTTCTGTTTTAAGATGCAAAATGATTTTATCAAAGTAATTTGACAGTGAAGTCCAAAGTGGCCATGCAACGCAATACAAGAAAGTGCATAGCTCTCGCCCACGACTCTCAGCCAATATGTAAGAAAGCCAAGGTTAAGGGGTTGTAAACAATCTACATAGCTCTTCTCATGACAATATTTATCACTATAGCTTCAATTCACATAAACGGTTTTCTTTTGTGTGTGTTGCTTGCTATGTTCCTTGACAGTGACACTGCAATATCTACAGCTCGCCCAGGCTTCCTGCTTAGCACTGGTGCTCTAAATGTGATCTAGTATGACCATTCGACAAACATTGGTTCCCATACAAAAGAAAAAAGTGGAATGTGTTGTGAAATTGTATCTTTCTAAACCAGCAGAAGCCAAACTCTAACCTATACACTTGCCCTTTTGTTTCCAGCACGCCACCCTTTGAGGACCAACTCTTGTTGCCTAACGTATGCAAACAAAAGACGCCACGATGAATCAAGGTTAGTCATTTGTTAGTGGCCATAATGTTATAGTTGCTGATTGATTTATCTGTGAAAAATCCTTATGAAAACAAATAGGGCCTCTCCGGAGGAAATCCCAGCAGAAAACATCACGGCTCAAGATAAAGCGTCCTGTTGCTCTGAAAAGCCACAGTCATTTTCTCTTGCATCTGTTCTCCATTCACCAGGAACTGCCCGGGCCGCCCCCCAGCGAACCTTTCTCTTCATTGCGTTTATGATTTATGCCTTCCTTAACTAATCAAGGGCACCATCGTTTGTCAGGGGATGTGCAGGGGCCAAGGCTTCGGCGGGTCAGCGGTAGGCCGTGTGTGTTATTGTGCTCTGGGTTAGGGCTCAGATAAGGAATGACTGCAGCTACGCCTCCTCACCTTCCGACTGCGGCCTGTGGGACATTTGTCAACACACTATGGGCTAGAGAGCGTTATGAAGTGGACTTAGATAGTGCTCATAAGGAATAATAAGAGAGAGAGAGAGGGAGATAAGGCACAGCGGTTGAGTGTTTAACACTCTTTCCACACAGCAACAATGTCCCAGGTTTATACGTTCCAAGATTGTAAGTAGTGCGTTCTGCCATTTCACGTGCCATGGCTCATGCTTTTGCCTGACATAAAAACAAAACATCATCACACAATCAGGCCGGGCTGCTCAGTTTACTTGCGCAGGTGTGAGGGCTGGCCAGCAGGGGGCAGGTGTGAAACAGAGACCTCTCCTCAATCGAGACATACTTGAAATCGTTTGTACTTAAATGACTGTTCAGAAAACAGTAAATATTCAGCATAGTTTTTTGATTAATAAATAAATAAAATAAAGACCTGTTTTTTAAAGGCACAAAATAATAGTTTGAAAAATCGTAATTTCAATTATGACTAAAATAATAATGATGATTAATTTTTCTATAATCGAACTCTGGTAATTCACATGACTTTTGGACTTTCTAAATCAAGAAATATCCTGCAGCATCGATTCCATGGACCTTCTTTATGTTCAAGCCTAGATGTCGGCGTTTCCAGATTTTTCACAGTGGTGCGAACAAAAGATGTTTTGGCAATAACAGCAAGCACCCTCTTATTTGCAATACAGTATGTGGAGTGCCTACAGTTATGCATGATGAGGGCTTTCATGCAGGCAGAGCAGCAGCCGAGGAAGTTGAGATGGTACAAAGGGTCACGGAATGCGGTGCTGATAACTCGCCTCATAATAACCAGAAACTTCGCCAATCAGACGCCGAGCTGGTGAGCAGCCAAGATGGAACTCACTGGGAAGGCTCTCCAGAGTGAGGACAGAGCGCATGGGCCAACGTCGAGAAAAGGAATTCAGTTTGTGGACGGCGTCAGGGTCAAGAGCGTTAACAAAGCCTGTTTCTTGTCCGTCATTTTGCACGCTGTCCAATTCGCTGTGATTATTTCCGCGCCGTTTGCTAATTAGACTCATTAATACGCAACACGGGCAGGAGGCAACACATGCTTTCTCTCTTCCGTCTGCCGTTCTTGTGCCTTGTTGGAGCGGCTTTGAGGGAAACGGAAGCATTTGGTAAAGGTCCGCATTTGGCCGGTCTTCAGCCAAGATCCTCATCTGCACATAATTCACTTTCAAAGGGCAGAGGGGCGGCGCGGAGAATCCTTAATTGCGCCGGCACCGTGTACAACATAGACAAATGTTTATATCTCGGCCCTCTAATGAGAAACCAATAGTGGATGCAAAAAAGCACCCGCCGCCTTTTATTATCCAATTCACTCCAACAGCCATCTCTACCTTCTCACGCCAACATGCAGCACACAAAGAAAAGCAGAGGTTCATGGAGTGCAGAAGCTCATTCATCAGCGGAAAGTCGTGCGGTGCTCCACGACAGCGCAAGGTTTGATAGATTTTTCTCGATTATGATGATACAATGTTACATCATTTAGCCCTAGTTAAAGGGACTAGAGGGAGTTTAAAAATGTTAAAATGATGTATATTACTATTGTCCTAATGTGTAGAATGAGCCCAGATCAATTCACTACAGCTGCCTCTAAAATCCTGCGCTGTCATTCAAAAAGTTGTTGATTCGGGTCTGAAGTGCCGTCATGCACAAGCTTAATATATAAACATCTAGTCCCTTTAAGTTTTAGATTTGGTTTTGCACCAGTCCATTACATTTACTCCTTTATATTTACTTATTGTCTACTATTAAGTTCTTACAAAGACTCTTATGTGAGAACTTATTTCAATTTGACCAAGAAATCTAGTTAGTGTAGTAACAGTGTTCAATATACATCAGTTAGCAAAAAGCTATTTTAAAGGACTAGATATACTATACATACTGAGATATATTCTTATCTGAGCTTAGACGAGTTGATGCGTAAGTGTCTTTGTGCGCTCACAGTCACGCAAAAAGACCAAAGAGGTTGTTAGCATTTAGGCTCTCCCAGCAGAGGTATAGCTCCAAACTGGGGTGAAGTTAGAAGCTACCAAGCTGTTCCATGTTTTCCTTATTTAAATACAGTTACGTGAGACGTTGCATGATCCAAGTACAGTTACACAAAATTTAACATGATTTGACATGGACATTGATTTTCTAAGCGGATAAAAAGGGGTACTATACTGTAAGGCGTAATAAGACCTTAGGAGCACTTCGACTTTATTGCATGGACTTCGAAGTGCTCCTAAGGTATTATTATGCCTTACAATAGAGTTCACCCTGAAGAATTAGTATCAAAATAATTCAACAAAATATAGACATTGACTTGACTTTTTTGACTTTGCCCTTTACCTTATTTACGGAATTGGTTTGTAGATTCAGATAGAAAGTATCAAGCACATGTACAAATGTACAAATCCGCTTGAGAGCTACTTGTAGCCTCTTGAGCTTCTGGTTGGAAATTCCATCTCTAGGAACTACCAGCAGTTCTTATATAGAAATTCAATTCTCGGACAGTTTTCTACATCTGACAGCCTTTTAACTTGAACGATTTGAGAGCAAGCTACAGACAGCTTAGTGGTTCTGTTTGCCCACATTTGACAGTAGTTAAGAACATTTTACTTTAACTTCATCGTAGTTACACTTGACACACACTCGATCTCATAAGGACGTGGCTTTAATCACTGCCATTAAATAATTGGACACTTCAAACATCGTCTAAATTTGTTTTGGACAAATGAAGCATGCTCTGCATCAAGTCACCCACATAATGGTGCGGGAGCTGCAGTAATACTTTCAAGATGCCGCTTCAAAGTCAGGCGCTTGGCTTTTAAGGCCCATACAAGTGTTTTAATGTGTGTTACAAGAGCGGAGAATGAACAGCAACCCGGTCACAGGGGACTATCTCCTCCTCTCATCTATCACCCACAATGCCGCGCAGTGGTGGGGTGTGGGTCCGGTGCCTTATCTGCCGCCGGCACAGGAGGAAGCTCGGGTCTCCAAAGGTCTGAGGTCATTTCCTCTGCCGCCGGGCCTGGCAGCACAAATAAAACCTCTCCATTGACTCAGCCCTGCTTTATTTCAAACGTCGCCGCTGCCTTTTAGGAGGCTCTGGTGGCCACGGATGGCAAATGAGTGGTTTTGGGGCTCTCATAACGCTTTCTTCTCTAACTCCCTCGTGCCATCACTAATTCTCCTGTAGTAAGTGTGATGTAAAATCTGGGTTTCAGCTGAATTTTGACCATTCGATTTCCGTCAGATCATTTAATAATCAGATCAATTTTTTTTTAAACTGCCTGCATAGAACAATACAAAAAAATAGGGAACATTTCTCTGTGATATCATGCAGATCCACGTGGGATTAATGAATCAACTGTACTGTGTGAGTGCGTGAGGGAGCACGATATGAGCTAAAAGAGATGCCCTTCAAAATAAATCGCACACTGCACTGGTAGCAAAAGCAAAAATAAAGCTTTGGTTGAACCATCCTTCAACCAAAGATGCTGGGGCAGCGGACAAAGACAACATTAGTGCAGCATCTGGGGATCTTTCTTCAGGCCTTGTGCCAGGATCTTGGGTCTGGAGTATCCTGCAGGAGGAATAGCTTATCCTGTGCGATAGGGCGTCTCTCTGAGGTGTTTTGATGTGTTGACCTTACCATTCCTGAGCTTGGCCTAATGGAGAGACTGGAGATACAATAATCGCCTGCAGAAATCAATTGCTTCCTGATATTCTAATATAAGACTGCATTCTATTCATATACAGAATAGAAAATCCAACCGTGCTCAGTATGTCAGGCATTCCAGTATTACACATGGACTGCAGATATACTCAAAACCACGTCTAAACAATGCACAGTTGATACAGTCAGAGGAAACAACAACAGTATAAGTCTAACCTGCAGCACTGTAGACTCCTAAAGCCTTTAAACTCCTGTATCCTCTTCTCAACATCCATACCGCTTGTCTACCTGAATGCACAGTTTGTATGCGTTGCTTGTGTACCTTTTCAAGTCTTGAAGTATGTGCGCCCGGGAGCTTACTGACAGTACGGTGAGGAAGAATGAGTCAGTGCTAGAGTTTCTTTTTTTTTGTGTGCCTGGTTTTGGCATGAAGAGGAGCAGCCGTCAGCGTCAGACAGGCCCGCTGTGATGTGAGGAAGAGGATGGATAGATCAGCATGACCACTGCGCTGCCGGAGCTTTAGCACACCTTCGGGCTGACGGATGGGGAGGGCATCTGGGGCTATGATTAGTCTCCCTGTGCCCTTTGTGTTGGGAGTGCGTGGGAGAGGACAGTGATGTGCAACGCTGGTGACTCTTACAGGGATTTCTATAGGGAGAGAGACGTATAGATACGAGTGGGGAACAGCCAAGCATTGAGAGTGTGTGGGCAGAGTATTTGTGAGCTTAAACACATTTCTATGCTTACAGTAAAAGCCCGGAATATACCTTGCGCCAGTTCCAAAATCAAATGAACACAGAATATTGCATCAGTGCCTCGTGGTTGACTTCAGCAGGCTGTTGCTTACCAGAGAATCCCGACTCACTTGAACAGGGTCAATGCCAGTGCAGGCTTCAAGGCAAGAAGCCAAAAAGTAGGGTGCTACAGGAAGAAACAGGATCTTTCTCTGTCACATTTTGCTATATCTCTTCAATTTGCTTTTTACTGCAAAATACAAATAATCCTATGCTACATGCTGTTACTTCCAAGATTCCAAGATTTCATATTTGCTACAAGTTCCTCACAATATGATAGAAAGGAACTATTTTTCCTCCAAACGGCACTTGTGTAAGTACAGTAAATGGATGTACATGTGCGTAGGTGTGTTTATGTTGGACATCACATTCAGTAATGCATGGCCAGTACTTGCCAAAACGCTCCACCTCCCACACACTATCCATCACATCTCACGCATCTTTCTTCATATTATCTGATGGTAAATCCTACACTCTGACACCTGACTGACATATAGTGTACATTTCAGCATTCAAAGATGTGTAACTTTACTGGTCAATACAAAAAGTCTGGCGGAGAAACAGAATCGCTACACGAGTGAAGTGTTTCACTTCGTAGCTGACTTAGGAGAGCAGCAAGTTATGAGTAGTTATGAGTACAAAGGGACATGCTGTACGATCATTCATAATCAATACAAAGCTCAAGGAAGCGATGATACTACTATAACTGTAATACTAAAGTGCACTTGGACTGTGGCCTGATTAACTTGTAGCATATTAAATTCTTGGTGAAAACTGCACTCTTCACAAGTCGAGCCAAAATGGCCGCTGCACAGAATGATTCATGCGTGCAGTTTCTCGTGTTCCTCTCTCGCCTCTCCTCTGCCTGTCCATCCATCTTGCACTTCTCTCTGGGTGCGGACCGGGCCCATCCTTTCCACTCGTAAAATACTTCTGCTTATATTTGCTTTTTGGCACTGCTCAGCGCTGCATTCCAGCACAATGACTTATGGGAAATATGGTCTCCCAAACAACACAGAGCTAAGCCTGTGCTGAGCATGACGCAGGTCAGCTGGATGTGAACACAGAGCGAAAGCCAAGGAATGTTTCAGACAATTTTATGAATTCACTATTTCACTGGAGGCACATCATTAAAATGCTCATCTCCAATTGGTAAAAAGTGTGGGGTCTGAGTACATAAACTATTACACTGAAAATTCCTCTGCAAGATCACATTTTGAGGTGCACACAAGCAGAGGGGGTTGTTTTTATTTCAAAATTGACACAGAAAATCATCTGCCTCCCAGCGTGTATTGATTTCCCATATTTGTTAGTTGTAATTTCGGCCAACTGCCCTTTCTGACACATCCTTCTTTATTTATGATTAGGACAGACAACCAGCACCACCACTGCTGGATTACTCACACTATAAATACTACAACAAGTTTTAAAGTGGTGATTTTGCTACATATACATTCCTTCTCTATTGTAAAATGCTGCTAACTCAATAAAATAAAATAAAGATAGAAGTTTATATAATAATTCAGAGATGTATCACAAGGTGCATCATATCCCTTCCCTTCTTTTTACCTTGTGCAGTCTGTCTCAGTCTCCCGGAGTCAACCCCTGCACGGCTTCTAACCTGTGGACACATCCCTTCTTTGGACTTGAGCCGATCTGGACTTTTAAACGAGGACACCCACAGTAAGGGACTGCCAGGATAATCAGGCCCTCTTCCCCACTCCAAAAGGCAGAGGGGTTTGACCTAAGAGCATGCCTGGCAGGATGAACTCCAGGTTAAAAAGGCAGCTTCACCTTGAGAGGCCACAGCTCAGAGCCTGGGAAGCCTCAGAAAGCAATTAAAAGTATTGATGGAACTTGAATAGCTCTTAAACAGACACTGCCAGCCACCTCGGGCCAAACAGCGCACAAATCTTTCCCACCCCCTTCACTGTCTCATTTCAGAGCATCTGAACGCGGCATAAAGCCCTACATGTGTTCGCAGCCAGGAGAGGCAGCTGCAGCAAAGGAGGGGTTGAATAGAAAAGATAGGAAGATGCCAAACAGGAGATAAAAAGTAAAACAAAAGCACCTTAACAATAGGAGATTTGTGCATGTTATTGCCTGAGTGCTCCACTGACAATGTGCTGTATATGACTTATATTATTAAGACACATAGAAGATAATCCTTTATGCCAGTATCAGGGGGAAGTTGGTAACAAATTCAATGTTCTGATATTTGACATTGTAAAGAAATATTATGGGAAAAACAATCGAAAAACGTGTCACAATTCCAACTAGGCAATGGCACGCCTTCAGGGACATCTGCAGTTTTTCGCCCCAAAATACAATTTCTCCCATTTGCCAATTTGTGCAATATGGGAAACAATGGGACACATTCCAAGTCTGTGGGAACAAGCAGCATTCTGTCGTCCAGAGTCTCAGTCCATAGCCAAGAAAAATATTCTTTATCTCAATGGTCAGTACATAATCTTAGTCTCCCTAGGTTGGCTTAAAGCAGAACTAAGTAACTCCTTCCTCTAGAGGCCAGAAGTCATAGCATGTTGCGTTTTTTTACTCATTAATTGTCCGTGAGAGTAAATACTACGCTGACAGAAAAGACAAAGGGAGAGAAGGATATTGTACATCCAATTACACAATGGAGATAATTTCTTCACTCAAACTTGGCTGTAAATACTGTTTAAGTGGCGCTAGTCCACAGTTAGCTTTGCCCGTTAGCCTGTTAGCTTCTTCTTGATTTCATTTGTGTGTATTGCGCCTCTGACCCGGTGCAGGGAAAGCTGCAAGTGTGGTTTTCTGGCCAGAGACACCAGGGGAAGTTGAAAGACCCCCCAATCATCCCATTACCACTTGTATTACCCCCAGAGGGACTACGGAAAGGATTTATTAAGGTTAACAAGTTACTTAGTACTGCTTTAAAGGGACTATAGGGAGTTTAAAAATGTTAAAATTAGGTATTTTCCTCCCCCTACATGTTCAAGCAATTTCCTAATGTGTAGAATGAGCCCAGACCTGTTCACCACAACTGCCTCTAAAATCCTGCACTGTCACTCAAAAAGTTGTTCATTCGGGTCCGAAGTGCCGTCATGCACTAACTTAATATAGAACCTGCTGTTCCGTGTAAGACCTGAGGTGGCAGTAGTGAGTATAAAATGACCAACTTGCATCTAGCCCCTTTAAATGTACTTTATCTCAAAAAGTGAAGAATTGTCATGAACCAAAATTGTGCACAATGGTACTCCCACTTTTAGTAATATCACAGAAAAAAAGAAAATAAATCACTTCTGTAGAGGAAAACTGTAGAATAAAGTACAACATTGTCATTGGTGTGATGAGAGAAAAATAATCAGCAACAACAACCAAACTTACAACAAAATTGACAATGACATGACGTGAAATCAACAGATGGGCAGGAGGGTGACGTGGCGCAGGGCAGCACCCGATGCCGCTTCTGTGCCCAGAGCTTTCCGAGACGCATTTCGCTCTGATTTACTGCACTGAGCTTTGTCTGCCAATGTCTAAACCGCTTGGCTTTTGCTGCCGCTCTAATGACAAGACAATGGCTGCAGGTCGACAAACAGCTACAGCTAAACGACGGAGCCCATCACTCACCTTTGCACTGGTTGGTGTTCTTGTCCAGGATGGCTTTAGTTGACACTATTTTCCCATACCTGTAACAAAAAAAAGAAAGAAGAATGAACAAAGATTACTCAAAGCTGCGCAACTGAATTTAAATACTGCTCCAGGCAAGAGGAAACAACATTGCAAATATAGTTAAAAGCTCAAATAGCCAAAGTAGCTTGTGTCTTCTTTAAATGGCGAGAGTTTACCTAAAATTACAGTGCAGTAGAGTTGAGAAGATGCTTTTTTTCCCTATTCTATGCCATTTAGTTGCAACCAACAATTTGCAGAGTGGCCCAAATGTCGAGCCCACTGGACGTTGAAAGCACTTGAGGTTAATAACATTATGTGCAAGCTTGACTTCAAACCAAAGTGTGCCCCTCTGACATTTCCCAGGCTCACTGAGCATTTTATAAAGGTCTAAAGGCAGGACACGGGCAGCGGGCCACAGGTTAAAGCTGAGTTTCAGTGCCGATTAAGAGACTGTGAAAATGTTAAAATATGATTAATTACTGCTGATGGCAAAGCGCATTAAAGATCTGTGTAGATGCGGATGGATACAGTTTAGTAGAGGCGAACAAATATGAACCAGCAACAAAAGTTTTCTGTTTCTGTTCCTTTTTTCAATTTTCTTTTTTTCACTCAGGACCCAATGTGGGCAGCGAAGGTTGAAATGTTCATTTTCAACCTTTATATATTGCTTTGGCAGCAACAGCATCATGGTGTTGAGTCATACATTTTTAGAAAGATCTGGCGTTAAGGTAAGAGGACAGTTTTGTCATGGTCATATCTGGGCTGCAGAACATGGCGAGACACGGCTCACGACAAGGAGGCAATATGGTGCTTTTTAACGATAGCCCTGCGCTTAAACAGAAAACTCCCCTGTTGAGTACGGCTGGTTAAGCTGACAGGTGTTGTGCATGCAGAGTGCCTTATTAATTCCCGTGAACAGAGTGACCATGTTTGAACGACAGTGAGTAATTCAGCGTGCTTGTCTCAGCTAAATCGCCCCGCTCTGTTTGCCCACCAATACTGTCTGTGCAGCATGTTTGTATGTGTGAATATGGGTGAAGAGCTTGCACACTTACAGTCGTAGTACAGTTCATTCAGATGGATTTGAGACCTCTTTTAATTATGAGCACACAGACTGTACTTCACTTTGCTATTGGTGAAGAATTACACAAATTCATTTATGGTTTACCTTATCAAATTTGTGAGCATTAGACCTCAGTGTGTTGCTCCCATAGAGTTGTGAAAAAAATGTGCTTCCCCGTGAAGAATTGGGGGTGTTAAATACGCGTTAGGAATGTGTTATTTCATGTTCTCCCTCTTTGCATAGTTGCAATAAAAACACATTTGAAAAAACACAAAATAACATTTCATTGATAGACAGACAATCCCACACCAAGGTTTATGCAGTCAGAAGTCACATACAATACTTTAAACTATCACACAGCCAAGTAATCTATGTATTCATCATTTATGGGAAATTTGTATAAATGCGGCAATTGTAGAAAACGGGCAACTTTTGCACCAAAAATGGGTAAAACTGGCAGAAAATTTCAGCAAAACATAACTGAATGTACTTTTTGAATTTTTTTAAAGATAATCATTGTTTTATTTTTTAACATGTCGCCTGTGTACAGCAGCCTCCTGCACCCCAGGCCTGGGGGGCTCTGTCATGCTAATGCTCATGCTAATGCGTATGCTAATGCATATGCTGATGACGCTGAAACTCAGCCCAGGACAGATCAATAAGCAGGTAATAGGCAGTGATCAGCTGAGAGTAGATTCGTTCAGATTGAAACTCTGGTGAGAGTTGGGTCGTTGAGACTTATAACTACAAAGGTGTTTACCCACAGGTGAGAGTAACCTTGCCAAGTGGTCTTTATGTACTCCATGGGCTGAGCTGAAATTTTAGTGTTGCTGACGAAGCCTTTTGGATGTGAGATGAAACATCCTACACTTAGACTACAGAGTACAGACTCAAGAACCTTCATCGAAGATAAAAATGTTGGTCTGTTATAAGTTCCCATGATACAGAAACGTACAGCTCATCAGCCAGTATGTAATTTGTTTGAAGTATAAGGGCAAAAAAATATCTTTTTTAGTATCACACATCAACATAGGACTAAATAGAGTGACATGATCCTGAAGCAACTGAAAGCTTGCTTTGCTCATCGGCACACACGCACAGTCGCACACACACATATAAAAGCCAATCCACACATAAGGGAGAAGCAGTGGTGCATCCCGACCCATATTTCAGCAGTGGGGGATAATTGTGCCATTTCTCAACGAGTGGCGGAGACTCTATTTACTGCACGCTGCGGTGGGGTGGGTGGAGGATATGAACTGATGAGCTCCAGAGAGGAAAACTACCAGCCCGCACACATTTACGGAGATACTGCCTACAAAAAGCCACACACCAATCAGCGAATTGTCTCTCTCGCTGCTGCAGATAAACAGGCCTCTCCAGCTATAGGCATCCATAATCTACGGCAACAGAAGAGGGCCAGTGTTTGATCACACTGAGACGCACTCAAACACGAGTACTGGAGGGGTGGTAAGTGCTGGTCTGATCAGAGGCGTGCAGCGAGAGATTGGGGGAACAGCAGTGCTTCCGTTTTTAGGCACAAACTGAGGGGAAATTGTACAAAGAGAAGCAATGTGCAATCAGCCGTTTCAGTATTCCTTATTATGTTGCTATAGGGCACAAAGCGATCTTTTGTTGAGGTGATATACAACTATTCTCTACCCTCAAAGTTCATCTACCCTCCGGGGTTTTGACGTATTTGTAAATGCTTAAACTCGTAGGTTATTGACAACAATAAGGTGCACAATAGCAGAATGATTTGCACTGCTGCTCAGTGAAAAGGTTGTAGATCAAATTCTTGAGCAGGTGCACAATATCAACTCTTAAAATGTTTTATTTATCTAGTTGACCTTCCCTTATCAAGGATAATCTTAAAAAGGAATGAGTGTGATTTCTAGGTTCAACGATTGGAAGCATAAATGATCAAGCTTTAAACTTACGACACATTTTTAGTAGATAATATTCTTAAAGAGAATAACAATTTCCTCATGAATTGAGAAGGTCATCACGAAGGCCTCGTAACTATTCAAGAACCTTTCTACAGTGCTCACTCACTTCACTGTCGTGTAACTACTTTTCTTTTTAGCTCTTTAAAAGCCATCTTACTCTGATAATAAATTAAACTGTGATTATTCATTTCAGTTGTAAAGTGTGACATTATAACATCCTCAATGTCATGATCAAAACCATATTCCCTTCACTGTTTATGTCATTTTCTGCAGAAAAACAACAACAACCAAAACAGTATAAGTCTTCATGTAATTTCAAAATCATTCTTTGGGATTGTTAATTACCATATTTGTGAACTGCAAAAATCGTTTATGCGTCTGGACTTGGAGACTGTTAAAAGCCTGCCTTTTGGCACAAATTAGGAGAGAAGTTGTCATTAAAAGTTTGTTTGCACTCTGGGGAAGGCGAGGACAGTAGCGTTTGGGAGCCAACTCATCAGCGCTTGCCTCATTAAGCGTTAAGGATGGCTCATGAGCGCGTGCTATCCGCAGTCCACCCGGATGAAAGCGGAAGGTGAGGGCGTCCATAACAAAGACATATTGTGGTGTTGTGATGTGTGCGTGTTCATGCGCCTGCTCTGGGCCAGCTGCACGGGGCTTTGATGTGGCAGCAGCAGGTTCCACACTGCGCCGCTGTGGCCTGTCCGCGCTAATCCTATTTCAATCACTCTCTTCGCAGCCTCTTATCTGCAACTCCACTGGCCCTCGCCTTCTCCGCACACAAATCTCCCTCAGCCATAGCCTCTCCGTTCCCCCATCGCTGTACTTATTTCCTCCTCCTCCTCTAATAGCAATCCCACAGCAATCATTTTCTGATGCAATGTCAGATCAACCAGAATAAACCGATACGCCATGTATAAAGCGGCGAGGAAAAAAAAATAGTCGACTTTGGGAGATGTTTAAGGCTCGGAAATTGGACAAATCGAGGCGGGTGTAAAACATGTCGCCCCATTGACAGCTGTCAGAGAAAATGATAAGTCCGAAAGCCGAGTAAAAGCTAGCGAGTGACACCCCGCATTTATAGAGTTGCGCCGGATGAAGTGTTGCACGGCGATTACATTTCTGCCTGCAGATTGAAGTGGCTCTTCGGAGCGTGTGGGCAGCTGCGGGAGAGGAGCAGGAATACAGCCCGTCACCGTGGAGCTGGAGGATGGACAGACCACCCAAGTGTTGAACAGGGACCAGCCAGCTCCATAGGGCGTCCTGGACTGATACAAGTGTGGGTGGGTGTGTGCGGACGTGCAAGGCCCTCTATTTGGACAGTGAAAAGTTGGCAAGCATCGGCACAGTTCCTTACACCATGTGAAAAAGATACATGCTTCAAACCCACTTTTCAATTTCGCTTTTTCTTGAGAGATTGCCATAGCAGCATCATCAGAAATATCATATAGTCGTTTTACTATTTAAAAAAACCTTTTTGTAGTAGTCCCTTGTATTAACCCCAGGTAATACAAGTGTTAATGGGATGATTGGGCGGTCTTTCATCTCCCCCTGGTGTCTCTGGCAAGAAAACCACACTTGCAGCTTTCCCTGCACCGAGTCGGAGGCGCAATACACATTATAAAATCACGAAGAAGAAGCTAACAGGCTAACGGCAAAGCTAATTGCGGGCGAGCGCCACAGCAGTTTTTACCGCCAAGTTTGAGTGAAAACAATTATCTCCATTGTGTATTTGGATGTACAATATCCCTCTCTCCCTTTGTCTTTCCTGTCAGCGTAGTATTTACTCTCACAGACAATTAATGAGTAAAAAAACGCAACACGCAAGACACCTGTAGTGGCGCTTATTGCCTCTAAGATAAGATAATCCTTTATTGATCTCAAAATGGAGGAATTCACTTGTTATTAGGGGCATGATTCACATAGTCCTGCTTTAATCGGCATATATCTATTGCCCATTATGCCCTGATTCTTTTTTACTTTAACTTAACCAGGAAAGTACAGCTGAGGTTCAAAAATGTTGCTTGCATGGAAGGTGCTAGGCCTAGAGAGGACCGTAATGTTCATGTTCTAGGGGAAATCAGAGCATCCAAACAAAACATGGACACAGGAAGAACATGCAAACACAGAAAGGCCTCACCGGGTCGGGGGATCAAATCTGTGGCCTTCTTACTGGGAGAAGAGAGTGCTAGCATCTGTGCCACAGTGCCGCCCAAAGGTAGCAATGCTGGGGTGAGGTTGCATACTATAATAGTTTGCTACAGTTTGCCGTAAACCGTTCATTTACTAAAAAAAAAAAAAAGTGCATTTAGATTAACTTCTTATCTCAGAGCATCTGCTTGTGCAATGGCAGGAAAAGAACAGCAAACTTCTCTTAAATGGCAACAGAAAAAAAAAAAAAAAACGTGAGCTCACTGCAAATCATCTATAGAAAGCTATACAGGGAAAAAAAAAATCACACCTTGGTCTTGTACGAATGCACTCATCTCTTCCCCCTCGCTTGGAAACAACACTTGCATTCAGCACCTCTGCCGCACCTGTGCACGAGATGTGGCACAGGTGCAAAGCCTCCACCACACTATAGAGAACAATGACTTCCATTTATCACTTCTCGCATGGCTCTTTATGCGCAAATAATTAGCCCTGTATGGATTCGCAAATCAAGGGGTTGTATGCGCGTAGGAGCAGGTGCGACAAACAACACGGACGGATTTACTATTCACTTTGAGCTAAAGATATTATGTCTTAAGTGCGTGTTTTCTAAGGTTGGGATATGTGGCAATATGTCATCCCATGCTGCCTTGCCGTGAGGATTTGTGACAGCTTTGGAGAATAGAAAGCGCAAATGCCTACAGTATGGTGTCACTAACGCTGTGGATAACCTACACCTTCTTACTTTGTGTTGCGTTTTGTTATTCTTTGATGGTAATGCAAGAGACAGGTGTCACGGTGGCAGAGACAACAAGAGGATAGGAGAATGCGGAATGTCTTCTTAGCACTTCAAAGATAAAACACGGGTACAGGGTGCAAGGAAAAGGCGAGCATAAAGAAAATGACAGACAAAAATAGATGGGATGAAAGCCAGGTTTTTGCATAGCTCGTGCATATTGTACTGTATATGCTGTAGCCTTGTCATTGTAAATCTGGAGTGAGTCTATTGAGGAGGCAAGCGCAGCAGCTGGCCTTGTCGGTTTTATAGCAGATCACACGTCCAATCGCTGGCACATTACTGTCTAAGCTATGTGGTTCAGACAGAGGTCAGTCTTAGGCCCGCTACCCACTGGGATTCCGTGTCCTATTTAGAATATTTAACAGGCTTAGGACTGGGAATTAGAAGAAACTTTAGATGTATCAAGACTGAAGAAAGGTGACAGAAAAAGCGCTGGTGTGAATAAACAAAAAGGGCAAATCCGTCTCCGAGGAGGTGGACTCTGAGATGAGCATCTGGTCAACGAGCCACCACTGAGCCAAAGTCATGACCGCGGAGCCCGACGGTGACAGCAGCGAGGCATTGTTAAAGAAAGTAAACAAAGTAATGACGGAAATAAGATGCTAAGAAGGTGTATGAGATGCAACAGGCAAGATATGGTCTTTGGTGTAGATATAGAGCTTGGGATTATATTCTGGGAAAAGGACTATGCTGCATAAAAATAATTAATGGTGATTTTTAAGGCAAAATAAGAAAACCTTTGTTCATCCCACAATGAGGAAATGATTTTGATGCAACAGCCAGTAACAGTAACATACATTTTTCACATGAAAGTTGTTGAACTGTTCCACGGCTCTCATCTCTATACTGCTTTTAGCTAAAGGTGGCACGGTGGCATAGAGGTTAGTGCTCGGGATTCACAGTTTGAAGACCCCAGGTTCGATCCTCAGCCGGACAAGGTTTATCTGTGTAGAGTTTGAATGTTCTCCCTGTTTCCTGTGTAGGTTTCCTCCGAATGCTCCAATTCTCCTGTCTACTAAAACATGTACAACAGGCCAGAATGAATGAGAGAGTGTTTGTCTGCGTGAGTGATGGTGGTCGGAGGCCGATGGCACAAATTGGTAGCCTCACTTCCGTCGGTCTATCTCGGGGTGGCTGTGGCTACAATAGTAGCTCACCTCCACCAAATATGCCATGGATGAATAATTTGTACAGTGTGGCGTAGGACTGGGCAATAAATCATAGTAATTCGATTAATTCATGCTTTTGAAAACAGACAATGTGGAAATGGCTAAATGGCTAAATCTCTAAATCTCGTCCGTCACTCCATGTCTTCTTCATGTGCGATGTGCGGCCAATTTCGCAGCGTTTCAGAGGAGAACCCAGCGGCTTTCTGAAGCTTTACTTTTAAGAGTAGATTAGGCATATTTAAAACATAAACAACAATTTTAAATAATTATATATTATGAATCTAAATATAAATGAGCTGTTTTCTACATATTAAGGATCTGCAGACTCTATTAAATTTAATTACAATATAATCGATTAAAACTGTAATCGTTCATACTGGCTGCACAGGCTTATAAGGCACAATGTAAGCATAAAACAGTATTATTATTAATGTTAGTCTATGGACAATGTTTGCCTGTTTTCCACAAAATGGTGGATTCCAAGGATAAAGTTCAATCAATTCAATCCCAAACTCTACGGAAACAGAGCAAGCCATGGAATGAGAGGAGGCGGAGCTAAAGTTAGGGAGTGATGAAGATTAGAAATAATGACATCAATACAGTTAATACAAGATAACTGGAAACAACACACACAGATGGTGGAGACGAGGGATATTGAATTTACTGTAAAGAATGAAGTTGTAGTTAGAGTTGCACACTAGCTAACAGGTAGCCTTGACAAAGTCCAAAACAGAGGTTTAAAGACGTAATTTTAAGTTTCACCTAAATGATGAGGGACTGCAAAAGTAAAAAACTACAATATACTCAAAGCAACATTTTCTAGTAGCTTTCCTTGCATTAGAGGGATTTTACTTTGGGGCTCGGGGCTGCTAGCATGCCTGATTTGGAAGGGTTACAAGGAACTAACCTTCATTTATTTCCATCACAAATAAGCTGGAAGTGACAGTAATCCAGCCACAGTCTCCCCTTGTATCTTGAGGACACAACCTCTTTGTTTGCTGTGAATTAGATTTCCCTGCTTTTCCTGCTCTCTGAGGAGAGTTTTGTTGGAACCGGTGTGAGGCTGGTCCAGGGAGGAGCACTCAGATATTTCGCTAATAGGATAAATCCTTTTTTTTTTTGGCTTTAGTGCTCTATTTTTGCTCTGGCACCATCTCGACGTGAGCTGGGATTCCCCCGTGTGCCTTTGGGTTTGCAGTGAAGTGGCAAATATTTATTCTTTCACCTATTTTCCTCAGTAAATTCGGGAATGGACAGGAAAGTAATGCTATCCAAACTTAAGTGTCCTCTGAGGTGGACTGTTGATATTGGGCACAGCTTGCTCTCTGTGGTCAATAGCTGTCATCTGCAACTCTAATTTCAATTTTTCTGAACTTCCAGACATGCCATTCCTTTTCATTTCACCTCGAGAGCGAGCGAGAGATGACATGTTGATTAGGACCATTCAAAGTTCCCCACCTCTGCACATAATAGAGACAGATTATAGCCGCTAGAAGCACTACCTCCTCTAAGTTCCAGCTGGGCAATTTGAAAAAGCTAATGGAGGTGATTTGAAAGTTTGTGCCAAAGACATATTATTCGCGAGTTTAATTTAAAACAATTGATTCCAGCACATAAGGCGTTTAATAAGTAAGTTTTCAATCAAAGGACCTGTCATTTTAGGTGCTATTAGGAGAAAAACTGTCTCCTTCAGTAAAGTTGGTTCATTTTTATTCCGTCGGCACATCTGCTGTGTAGGTGTCTGGCATAAATCACCTGCAAATTCATTATTTAACTCAGATTCCAACTGTTTAACTTGGTAATAAGTATCAAGCCTGGCTTTAATCAGAGGTTTATGATATATTATTGCTGTGTCACTGAATCACTTTGCCTTTAAAATTAACCTTTAGAGCCGCATTACAAATACACTCCGAACCTTGATGATGAAAGATAGTTATTAGTTTGATTCAAAGCAACACCTCGTGCCTTTTAACTGAAAAAAAAAAAGATACATAAAGTGTGGTCCCTGGATGGTGCTCTCTCTCAAAAAAAGTGCAGTTAGCTTTCCAGCATCTGAGCAAAGAAAAGTGTTTTAAGTAGTCATCTGTGCTTGGCAGAACAAATAGGCTTTTAACATGGTGAGAGGAGATTTCAGAGAAACAAGTAGAGCCAATGGCAAGAGGAGAACATGTCTTCAATTCAACCCACCACAGATGACAACTTGGAAATAACTTTCCACAGCAGAAAACAAAGAAGTCCCCTAAATAATCTGCATGTCACCTGTGTTCAGTAAACTTGTCGACTTAAGAAAAAGAGACTTGAACGAGCTCATGAATCATTTTAGAGCATTTTCTCCAGTTCAAGTTTACCCAGGTTACACACGATAGGCTAGAGTAATGCCCCATTTGAAAGCTAAGAACTACAAGACTCATCTAAATGGATAATTTTCCTCACGTTGTCACTTTTGTTGACATTTCTTTTCATCGCATCTCGTCAGATTTTTGCCACATTTTCATTGCTTTCTGTCACTTTTCTGTTACTCTTATTTTTCGCCACATATTTTCATCACTTTTTTTGTCACATTTCTGTCGCTCTTTTGTTGCATTTTCATCCGAGGTTTGTGTCTCACCTTTGTTGCTATTTTGAAGCTTTCTACGAGTAGCTCTTAGATTTGGGTAAAGCCAAACTGGAGAAATGTGCTCGGCTCAGGTGGGGGTTAAGACGTCAAAACTTCTGCTCTTCATTAACCTCAACCATTTAGTTTTGTCAATTAAATAATAAAACATGCCAGCCTATGTGGGTGAGGGAACATTTTTGTTGAGGTTACACTAAAAGACCTGAAGTGGAAGATTATTTACCGCTGTTAGGACACTCAACACTACTTCAGAATGGTACCACACATTGTCACTTCACTGCGCCTGTACATTTACACAGTATAGGCACTCATAGCAGCAGCGGTGGTGTGTATGAGCCAGAAGCATCATCCGCAGTGGGTATCTCGCTCCTCTGTCAGAGCTACTGTCCCGGGCCGCTCTCAGAGGCAGCCCTGAAGAACAGCTCTGTTTGTTTGGAAGTGTCTGTCCTGTCAAAACGCCCCGCACTCTGCCGTCCGACACGCACCGACGGACTCATCTTTATCTGTTGTACTGCCGCTACAGGATACTACTGTAAATGAAAAACGGAGTGGACGTGGGAAAATGCCAGGGGATAGAGGAGATTTAAAGGCGTCATTAGTCAAATGGTTTCAATGCTAGCAAAAGAACTTGTTAACATCTAGTCACCAGTGAGTTTAGTGAAAGAGAGACTTCGAGATTTGATAGATTATTTCATACACTGTATATTGTAATGCAGACCCCCAGGAAATGGTTAAACATCTTAAACAAATTAGCTTTAACATCTGGTACGCTACAAACAGAATGAGCAGTAAATGTAAGAGAAGCTCTTTTTCCCCCAGCTTCTAAATAGGCACACACTGTCTACGTGTCATGTATACAGTAATGGGCGCATAAATAATTCAAACTATCCGCCTAAGGCTAAATCAGCTCCTCCGCTCGGCCCGGCACTGAAATCGATGTTTAGGGAGGAAAAAGGCGTTGCATCGAAGCCATTTGGGTCTATAAGTGAAATGAAAGTGTCACTACTGATCAAAATGAGCAGTGCAGAGATTAACATGATAAAAAGGTTACATAATGTAAATAGGGTAAATAGACACATGGGTAATATGGTGTTAGTAAGCAAAATACTGTGGGAGTTTGTGGCTATGTGGCTGCTCAGTGGAGGTCAGCTGTCTCTTTTGCATAGACTTATTATTGTTTTATGTAAAGATTTCAAAGTTATCTTTTGAAAACGGTCATGTGGCCTGGTCTAGATGCTTGCGACCTTGGTTTCTGTGACTCAGGTCATGCTAGAAAGTAAGAGGTTTCAGAGGGAAAAAAAATGCTTGTATACACAGGGCCTACATGATAAATTACAGTATCTGGAAATCCAATTTTATGCAACCCACAGCAAGGCCAGCCATAGTAAACAGGGAGAGTGCCATGGCGTATTTAGGACAGTAAAAGCAACACACATATCCTCTCATTTGACCTTTAATAAGCCTTACACTCACAACAAGTTGGTCATACTGTTATTATCATTTGAGTTTACTTGTGATATACTGTCGTATTTGAATTTGGCTTTAATATAGTAACTAATGTTCTGTTGTTTTTGTTCCTTCTCATCCATTTGTGGCCAGAAAAAAAGGGAAAATAGCCAGAGAAATATGTCCTCTTCAGGGTTTTTAATGTTTTGCAGCAGAACTCTATGGGACAGCGCTCCCGTAATAGTCTGGCGCTCGTGTCAACACTGGACCACAGAGACTCATTACACGTAATGTGCTCTAGTGAGAACCAGGCCCCTGTTCATGAACACAGGTGGTCCCAGGGTCACCCCTCTATTTCTGATGCCCCCCTACCCCGCCCTCCTCCGCTCATCTCATCTACTTAGCATAACTCATGGCTCTTTGCGGCAGAAACAGGTTATTTGGACAATTGGAGGCGATTAGCTTTTGATTTTGGCGATGTTCGTTTGATCAGGCCGAGGCAGAGAGTCAAACGCTGAGCTGATGGGAGGGCACAGCTGTGCCACAGTCATGGCTCAAAATCAGAAGCGGGAGATGTGCCCCAAATGTCACTACTACTGCAAAATGTTATTACACAAGGAAAAACGTTACCAAATAAAGTCCTAAAAACAACAAAAACAACAAAACCGTGTGCAGCTACTGCTGTACAACAACCATTCCCTATAACTTTAGTCATGTATTTGCTGTCATAAGCTGGATCACATTTCCTTACTTTGAGACCTTATTGGAAAGGTTAAAGTATTTTGAACCAAATGTAATAAGAAAGCATGTGTTCTTAACAATTTCTTGAGCTACTTTCCATCTCTGTGTAAAGTTAGATGAGGGGCATTCCTGAGGGTTGGTTGGTAGGGGACCTTTCTCCTTTCACTTCTGGCAGTCGAAGGCATGATTTGCGCCGCTGGCAGTGCTAATGGGAGCTGCTTTGTAGCTGTTATTCCAGGTGTGGGTTCTCTCAAAGCATAAAAAACAAGTGCACTTCCCCTTTTTGAACATGTCGGCTTCCTTTCCCCGAGTCCTCTCCTGGGTGGTGGATGGGGATTTCTAAAAAATGCGCCCACTTCATCAGCAATAACTTCTGGCATGTTCCTGTCAACTGTTAAGTATAAACTTTGCTTCAGGTTTTGAATCCAGGAGTCAAGGGAGGCTCCATACTAGCTATAATATTGGCAACTGCGTTTTCATTGTATTTGGATAGTTTTCCACGTTAAAACTCCAAAGAGACAATATATGCAAAGAAGTGTATAAAAGATTGCAGCCTTTGCCAATGATGACGAATGTGATTGCGATACCGATTTAATTGCAACTAAATTTGGAATATACTTGAACTTGAGTAGGTTCAGGCTGACTGTGCTAGCCAAGTGCTCCCCTGACTTCTGAGGAATTAGAGTCATGAAAGAAGAATGAGGGTGCCTGATGATTGGTTATTCAGTTGGGTTGTAAACTCTCCGCGCCCTGAGTATGGTGGGCATTCACGGACTTTTTCTGGCACGGTTCGCGGCTGGCTCCACTGATCTTTGAATTGGCCGAGAACACAGTTGGGTTTAAGGCTGGCAAAGAGCCTCCACTCCCCCGTTGGAGCCAAGGAATTTTTCTCATAATATCGGCTACTTCATTCTTGCCATCCATCCCCTTCCATCTATTCCATCTATCCAAGCAGTGCTCTCACTTTCTGGGTGTACAGCCAACGAATCCCCTCTGTACTCCTTTGGCCTCTGTCTTTGCCCATATATTAGACTGGAGACTGCGGAGAAGCGTCGGAGAGGCCAGCTGAATCAAAACCAGATGAAGCACCAACAAAACCGTTTAATTACTCATTCGACAGCTTTCAACGTGTATCTCCAATCCCTAAGACAACTTTATTTTCAATTCTGCCATTGCTTTCCACTTTAAGGAACCTTGTGAGGAGCTTGATTATGAAACAACAATTCCTGTGTATAATAGTCCTAATCAACTAACCTTTATTTAACTGGAAGTTTCACGAAAGCTGAGGACATACTTCACCTTTTTTCAGTCTTAAGAGATTGAGTAAAACTGGGCGGTCCACTTTACACGACTGAATTTAGCGTGATTGCAGAAAGACTGGGGGTTTACACGTAACGAGTGAGAATCATGAGAGGCCACACTACACAGCCGTCACGCTGCTGAAATACATATTTTATACTGTGGTGCATCTCTGTCCTCCATCTTGGCTTTATTTCTCTATTTGGACAAGAAAGACTGACCCCACGGCCCAGATCAGTCTCTTTTGTCAAGGTCAAGAGACACGTGTACCCGGATTGGTCAACAGTGTCATGTAGTCGCTGCCTGCTGCGTTGACCAGCTCCCAGCACGGTTCTATGGCGCTTATTTACAAGTACTGTTCAGCTTGTTTGTAGTTTTGTAAAATTTAAATTAAAAAGAGGCGCAGAACTCTGGCATATTTCCAGTGGATTTAGTAAGAAGAAAAGGAATGCTGGGCTGACATCAGCTCTGTGACATTGGAGGGAGAAGTAGCTTTAGCCTGAAAGTCGTGAGTACTTCTAAAATTTGTTTGCAGTTGAGATATGGCTAGAACAAGTTGTTTTGTGCTGTTTGCCATTGTCTGCGTCTGGTGGTGGTTTACTTGTTTGGGCCGCTTTTATGATAGTGAAATAAGACAGGAGCTATGCAATTTTCTGTGCTGGACTCCATGTGTTCACATTTGGGTCTGCAAAATAGCCCACGCTTCTCATGTGTGTCCAAAATCAGCTTTAAGATTCAAACACGTTTGATTTACTGCGACTGGAGTTTTGTCGCGTCTTTCCGCTGCCCACATTACACGATTCGATTGCAAGACTTGAACCACTGCGACTGCCTTCGACGAGTCAAAGCTAACAACATCTATGGTCTTTTTGCGTGACTGAGCGCACGCACAAAGACCAGACAGGTACCCATCAACTCGTCTAAACTCAGGTAAGAACATATCTCAGTACGGAAAAACAGCGGGCTGTTCCTTTAAAGACCAACAACTCTATAGTTTGGGAGATTATGGTCGCAAAATAAATCATACAAACAAGGCAAATGGAAAGAAGCGTTTTCTCTAACTCACAATATCTCCAGCTCAGAGGAAATAGTCTATCCGTAAAACCCCTTTCATGTACTGAAGAGCAAATAGTTTTTAATCTTTATAAGGAACTCAATTTCTCAATATTATAATAGCAAACCAGAGAGGTTGCATAAAAATAGTATTTCATTCGGTTTCATAACTGCTGCAGAAAAAGTGATTTTTTTTATTAAGCTTGAAATTGCCTTAAATGCCTAATCTGTATTTAGCTGGAATCAATGTTTTTTGGTGATATTACACGAACAGGTGGGCTCTCAAATCCAATCCAATCCAACTCAATCGAGTTTTATTTTTAAAAGAGAGTCAGCCAAAGTTCTCTACACCGAGATCAGACAGAAAACAAGCGAAAGAGTAACTCAAATTTGAAGAACAAAAAGACACAAAAAAAACCCGTTGAAGCAACAGCTATAAAAATGAAATGTCAACATCGCGCAGAGGCAATAAAAATGTGTTTTGAAAAGAGATTCAAAAATGGACGATAAAAGAACTGTCTCATAGCAGGAGGCAATTTGGTCCTGAGATATAAAGCCGAAACAAAAAAGTTCACTTGTCGAGTTTTCACTGTTTGGACCAATGACATCTAAACAAAAGTTGGTGTTACAACAAAGAAAGAAAGAATAGAAAGATTTTGAAAACATCAAGGTCTGGTTAAGGATGCATACAGGAGGAAATACTAGAGATTGAACAAGTCAAGTGAACAACAAAACCATCACTGAATACATCACACAGGTCATATTTAAAAGCTGTCAAAAATAAGTAGCTCAGGGTCACTCCTGGACTTAAAGTTAAAAGCCAAGAAACTGTCAAATAACTCATTGCCCCACCATAGGGTCGTGAATGTTTGATTCTAATACTTTTGTGATTGAAAATGTGAACTGTCATATGAAGGGTAGCAGGATCTTGGAGAGCATGTTCACAAAGACGAGGTTACAGCCACAATAGAAGCATTTATTTTTCTGGCATCCTTCAGGCTCCCGTCAGCTACAACAATATGGCCAGTTGTCAAGAATGCATCAGTTTGGCGGCAGCGTGTTTGCTTTCCGAGATAGCGCTGAAGGAGGGCGGCGGGAGCAGCTTTTTTTAAACAGTGTGACACAACAAAAACCAAGCCCAAAGAAACCAGCTTTGCCTCATCTCACTGCCAAGATTCACAGCCCGGCACATACACTATACATCTGAGCACACAGATCCACACAAACAAGGAAAGAGCTTAGCCGCCTAATATACAACGTAAATTCAGGAAAGATTTTAAGCTTCACACAATATAAATGTGGGTGAAGTTTCTTTGCTCATGAACACTATGGGCCCGATCTCCCCCCTGGCGCAACAACAACGTTGTCCAAGACGATGTTGGTATCTTGTGTACAAATGTAACAGTGTGCCCGTGCTTTCGCCAGTAGCCTGTGGGTGTCCCTTAGGAAAAATAGGGGTCGGCTGAGGCGTGGTGTGCGACAAGCAGTGCTGACTATAACGAGCGCTTGCTGCTTCCTCTTGACTCTCGTCTTCTTTACATTAAAAAGCCTCATGCATGCTTTAAAGAGGGGGTATTATGCTTTTTTCAATCACATGGCACCAGTCTATAGCACAATACAATGATGACGAAACCTTCTGTTGGTCTGTAAATGTAGTAAATTAACATAACTGCCTTGTATAAAATTGCTCTCTCAAAATGGCTGTAGCAAATGTCTTGAAATAGGCCTCTGTCTCTTTAAGAACCTCTGACCCTTTCCAACACGCCACCTCCACACACTGTCTGTGGCATCAGTGGGGAAGGGGTTCTGCTGAGGAGCAGTGGTTGGTTACTCGGCTGGAGGTGGAGGCGTTCCTAGGAGGACTCAGGCAAAGCTATCCCTAAAATGGCTGCCATCAGAGTTTTTACAGATATCAAAAATACGTGAATGTGCCAAGGCAACACTTCAGGCATGTTTTTTAATGAGGGAATGACATAATAACATAATG
This sequence comes from Gobius niger, assembly GCF_951799975.1. Classification (NCBI taxonomy): domain Eukaryota; kingdom Metazoa; phylum Chordata; class Actinopteri; order Gobiiformes; family Gobiidae; genus Gobius; species Gobius niger. Next base: position 21,298,762 of record NC_136865.1, on the reverse strand, counting down.
TAAAGCTTGAAAAAGTCTTTAAGCTCTCGGCTGGACAAACTACAAACTATTTCCCTCACTGTGAGTTAAACACGGTCCATCTCCTGAATAGATCAATGGTCCCGCTCTACCCAAATCTAAAAGCTTCTTGAAAAAGTCTCAAAAAAGTGACAAGAACGCAGCAAAAGAGTTGGCACAAATGCAGCAAAATAGGCGGCATGAAAGTGATAAAAAACAGTGATGAAAACACAACGAAAATGTGACAAAAACATGACGAAAACAGGCAACAATAAAGTTATAACAAAAACGGGACAAGAAAGCACAACAAAATATGAGAAAAAAAAGTGACAAAAACACTGCGACATTGCAAGGAAAAAGATGAGTTTTGTAGGCATTAGCTTTCAAATGAGGCGCTACACTGGCCTAGAGGTTGTAAAGTCTCTAGTCAAGAAGCTTTTAGATTTGGATAAAGCAGAACTGGAGAAAATGTGCTTGGTTAATGTGGGGGTTAAGAGGTGAAAGAGCACGGGGGAAACTCCAAACCGCAGATGATAAAGTGATCAAAACACCAGTGAAAATCCAAACCACCAATCTTCCTTTTAAGCTAATGTTACTCATATCTAAAGTGGTGAACTTACTGGAATCATACGTCATATTGGTTTTGAAAACAGATCGAAAAATGGCTTTGTAAAAGTTTCACTTGGCCGTCTGTTCGGTGTGTTGCAAAATCACCTCTCTCTCTTTAATACCGCCTATGCTCTGCCCAATCCCGTCAGACCTTGGAAGCTAAGCAGGGAAGGGCCTGGTCGGTACTTGGATGGGAGACCGTTTGGGAAACACCAGGAAGCCTAGCGAATGTAGTGCGTGAGTGAGTGGTGGTGGTCGGAGGGGCCGATGGCGCAGACTGGTTGCCTCGCTTCCGTCAGTCTACCCCAGGGCAGCTGTGGCTACAATAGTAGCTTACCACCACCGAGTATGGCGTGAATGAATAATACAATGTAAAGCGTCTTTGAGTGTCCAGAAAAGCGCTATATAAAACCAATGCATTATTATTATTTAAGATCCTGCTCCCCTTGCTCCATAATGAAACAAATTCTGCTGCCTTTCTCAGTTTATATTTTACTGTTTGAACATTGGTGCTATAGTTGCAGAGGGGCAACGACATGTTAGAGATACACTGTGCTACGAATCGAGAGGATCGGGAGCCTGGGCGTGAGGTCGGCAGAGAGCTTCCTGCTTGTGGAAAACTGCAGGAGGAGCTCAGAGATGAACCACTGCACTTTCAATAGTTGCCACATTAAGTCTAACATGATAGAAAACTGTAGAAAGTAGATTCTCCATAATATTCCACTTTAAATTTAACATTCAACACTTGATTTGGTCCTTTTGCTATGAATCCAGTGTTGTAACAGTCTTCCTGGGACAGTTGCTAATAGGACAGGGGGATATGGGGGCGTGTTGGGCATTGGAGGGTAACAGTGCAGGCAGGACAGACCGCCGGGGGACCCAGGGCACAACAGTCGCATGACCTTTTCTCAAATGCTGCCACCCTCTCGCCAATGAAATACAGTCCGTCTAATTAAAGTTTCAGTGGCATTGGATTTTCCCTGGCACAGCACACCTCAGGCAGCCTTCAGGCCCACAGGCATCCGGCAACACACACAAGGGGGGGGAGGGTGATGGGAGAGGACCACTAGAGGACAGTAAGGGAGAGAGAGACATTCAATCCATGGGTAAGCAGTAAGGGAAATATAGTTATGCATAAAATGCCCTGGACAATGATCCGAAACTGACAGTCTAAGTCGTGTAGACATTAGTGGAACAAGATAAACATCACCAAGTCCAGATCCGCAGTATCTAAAACACGGCAGGACTGAATACAGCAGAGCAAGCGATGCTTCAGGAATTTATCATGAATAAAAACACAATTAAAATTAGACAAAATATGCCAAAAATTAAATAAAGAAAATTCATTTAAAAAATACTTAAAAACAAAGGAGCCTATTAAAAGTAGTAAAAACACAGAAAAGTGCGCATGTTTAATTTCTTAAAATTCACAAACATTAATCAAACAAGAGAAAGAGAACTGGACCAAACGGGCAATTTTTGGGCAAAAAAAAGGTGGTCAGTTTCAGCCAAAACTGCAACTGAATATGCTGAATAAGACCATAATTTGGGTATTAGGGTAATGTATACATGTCATCATTTTCCACTTAATTTAGATTCAATGCCAGTTTGAATCTAAGTTAAAGCATTTTAAAGACATTTAAGTCCTTGATTTTGACAAAATTGATCTTTAATGCTTTTTATTGCCCCACAGAACCGTGATGAAAAATCCATAGTCATTTGGTATGTCGACATTCTGATGACAGTCCTTTATTTAAAAGCAACAACAAAAAAAGATTTCATAGTCAGAAGCATTTACCAAGCTCCGGCAGAAAACTGAAGAATTAGAAGTGGAACTAAAACCACCCTGAACTGTATAAATCCAAGAGCTAAAAGGGAGATACAAGATGTCAAAACGCTGAGTGCTTTTCCAAATCTTATCTAGCCTCTCCTCTCGGCCTAATGGAATTTGGATGGGACGGTATCTGGACAGAAAAGCTTGACTTACGACACACCACCGGGAGCATTACCAAACTTACTGGACTGGACGTTCCCACATCTAAGGATAAGGATCACTGAATAATTGGTTGTGTCCGCGTAACATCATAACTTTCAGGACTGGACAGAATTCAGCAGTAAAATGCGCATTTAAAGTGGACACATCCTGCGTAATTGTGGCTCATACAACTGCATTTGCATCAGTGCTATATAAGTAATGTGTGCATGGTAAACAGAATCTTAAGGATCTTGTATGTTGCTTGGGCTGCCCTCGTCTGGTAGCAGGTGGAATTGGCACGTCAAAACCAAAATACAACACTTTCTTCCTGAAAACATGCTGGAAAATCAATGACACTGTGATAAATATTTACTGACTGCAGAGGACACTTCTGAGATCTAACGCGAAAGGCAATGATAGGCCTGTCACAATTACAGCGTTTGAAGTTCAATATATAGGCTATATGCACAGTTTCCCCACGTGACGTCTTCCTGGACAGTCAGCCAGACGCAGCACTTCCTGTCGCTGGTCGTTTACGTTCACAATTAGCAGGTTCCCACAAAAAAATAGCGATAGCTCAGGATCTGGTTAAGGACAACGAGTTACTGATGGACAGTCACAGCAACGTATTACAAACATCATGTTCGCTGTGAATCCAGCACCCAAAGGAAACGCCAGCTGTCGTAAGGTAGGAGCTTTTATCTTAGAGCTAAAGGCTAGTGTTGAAAAATGATAATATAACATGTAAACAAGTAAATATTATTTAAACTACTAACAGGACGATTCTTTTTTGCGCAGGCTCGTTCAAAACTTTGCGCTAGTTTTATTTTTTATTTTGTTAGCCGCGTTAGCTTCAAGACAAAAACATCCACCGTTATGAACACGGAGGTTTCCTCCAGTGAAGTCGTTACGTCTCACGTAATATTTTTTAAACTGCTCCAGTCACATCCGAACTTTTACTCGCTGTCCTTTACCAAATCTTAAGCTATTGCTTCATTTCTGTGGGACCTGCTAATTTTTAATGGGAAGAGATGACAGACAGGAAGGACAGCCTCTGGCTGACTGTCCAGGCGGAAATCACGTGGGGTCACTGTGCATAGAGCCCATTGAGGCACGAAAATATTGCAATAGATAAACTTTCTCTAATTATTCAAAAACTACTTTAACAAATGCTGAATTATGAATATAGTTTTCTACTAAATAAAGATACAAAGACGAGCAAAGTGGTTCAACAGTCCATAAATACATAAATAATGGAGAATGCTATGATGATACTTCATGTTACAATCGTGCTAATGCTAACGCTAGCTAGCACTCGCTACGACTGCCGTTTTTTGGTTCTACTGAACAAAATGCTGTGAATAAACATCCATATGGACCCGATTTAGACTTGACTTTATTTGTATGTGATAAATATGTTTATATTTCACCAGAAAATGGCTAAACAGAGTGAAAAAATGTGTTTCCCTAAAGATTCTGTGTTCCCCTTGGCGAGGCCACGCCCCTTTCGATGACGCGATGCCGTCTGTATCTATACACAATATTATTGAGGACCACTTGATGGCACTGAAACTAACTAAATAAAAGGGAAATCTCAATATTCTCTATTTCTTAAAGTCATGACATGAAAGTTACAATTAACTCAATTAAACATAATGTGCATCTGTGAAATTCCACAAATATAACAAAAATAGGATAAGAAACAAGGGGGGGAAAAAAATCTAAATTCATCTACTGACAATAAATACTGAGCCCAAAAACGTTGTGTATATCTGTCATTTATTGAACAATAAGTTGATACGTTTAAGTAAGGTTTTTATTTCCTAACAATGACTGAGTTTGAGCCTATAGTAATTTATTGTGACAGGCCTACGTGATGATCAGGTTTTATTAACTGTGTGTCCCATGAAGAAATGATGCTATCAAATTCGAGAATAATATGAATGAAAGCTATTTACAGCATTTAACAGAAACATTTCTACAAGACTGGCCTGTAGTAAAAGGTTAGGCAACCAGACAGAGTGGCTCACGGCTGGCCTTGTCTGCATTAATGATCTTGACCCCTGTTTGGCCGTTTGAGGAGATGTGAAAGGGGCTAATGGGGCCGAACAAAGCGCCTTGTGTGTGTGGGGAGGCGGGGACCCCGGTGACTGTGTGTTAGGTCTTGATGAGGTCTTGGTGGGTGATTCCTTCGGGAGGTGGTCCAATCTGCGCTTTATTAGGCCTTATTGAGCTGTGTGCGTGGGCCAGCAGGTGTGTGTTTCTGTCATTTGGCAAGAGTTTTTATGAGAGGCTCGCGTTAGATTGGAACAGCTGGACGGACCCACGGCTCTGATTGGTGGATAAGTGTTGGTGTTTCTGTCTTGGTCTGCACACTGTAGCGTGGATCTATTACAGTGAAGGGTAATACTGTAAAGTGCAGCTATCCAGTAACAAATAAAATGAGCCTGTTTGGATTGGCCAATAAGAATCACATGATCTCTTTGAATATGAGCTGGAGTAAAGACTGCTAATTGAATTTCAGCCCTGTGGTATTTTACATACAGTATATTTGATTATTGAATAAATATGAACAGGCTCCCTTAAACCCCCTGTATTAGCCCACTGTCTATATACAGAACGCATTACTATTTACTTAGTGTGGAGAGCCTATAAAGTGTCCAGGTGGACAAAGCTTGATTCCTATTTGTCTTGGCTCTGACCTTCTCATTTTAGTGCCTATAACGGCTCAGGCTTCTGTAAATTCTGCACTATTTCAAGGCACAAATTGCTTTTCCATCCATTCAACTTCCACATTATCCACACAAATTGCCTCTCGTGACTATAATCTCAGTTCTGAAATACGATTGTGTCCGGGTCATGCGGTTTATTTGAACACTTGTACAAGTTGAGGCAGAGTAAAGTTTCCCCCACTGCAGTATATGAAACGTATTTATCATCACAACTAGAGATATTGTTCCCACTTAATGCTTTTAAAGATGACAAATTACTGTGATGTATCGCTGCGAGATTTGTATCTGTTCTCCTTTCTGGGAAATATCAAACGTCTCAGGAGTCGTTGATAATTGAATGAAAAAAAGCTATAGAAAGCAGGATTGAAGAAATATAGAGGAAAAATGTGGTGGGAAAGTACGTTTGTTGGAGTTGTACGCTTAGCTAAACGTGAAACTTTTAGTGTGGCAGTCTGTACAAAGAGATCTTCATTAATGATTATTAAAGCAAACTTACACAGCATTACACAATAAATAAGCATAGAATCTTTATCAAATGTACCCCTGTTTGCTGTGGAAATTTTAAAATATTTGATTTATGTCCATTAAGATCAATGCAATGTTTGCGTGGACATGATTGTGCCTGTAAAAACAGTATTGGGCAGAACTGCTCAGAACTGGTCCATTAAGTTTACATTCTGGACTCTAGGACACAACAAAAGAAAAATTTGAACAGTAAAGAGGACTACTGTGTGAATGAGGCAAAATACTACTGCAGGTGTACTTTTGATGAGATAATGCTACAATGGGTCAAATTCAAAAACGTACATTTTGATTTAGACCACCTACCCTCAGAGACCTATTTTAAGCTCCTGAATAACCGTTCGGTGCATGTGTTGTACTCACGGTTGGCAGAGCTTGATGAGGTCCTGGTCCGTGGTCCCGGGAGGCAGGCCCCGGATGTACAGGTTGGTCTTACTGAGCTGCTCCGCCCCTCCCTGACTGCAGCTGTTGGTGCTGGGGCTGGGAGGAGCCATGGGGTGAGGAGGCGGAGCATACGGCTGCTGCAAGAAAAAAACAAAGCAGGCACAACATTAGCATTTAGAGCGATCAACATTAACAACCCAGACATTAAATAATCTGTTTCTAAATCCACTCAGCCTCTAAATGTAACTAAAGCAGATCAGACATAATAAATTGTTTATAGAGCGCCTCTTCGGGTAAAGCAAAGCCAAAAACCTCCCTTACATTTTTTATTTGATTTAAATTTTTCACCAAGGAAATCAGTCTTTATGAGGCCTCCAGCTGCTTATAAGTGCCTTAAACGACGGCAGCTTCAAAACCTCCAAACCAATTACTTTGCACTGTGAAACAATTTACTCCCCCAATGATATCTTGATGCGGTAATCCACGCCAGCCTTTTCTCTCTAAACATCGTCATATGGAGGTCTTTTCTCCCCTGTCTAATCTCCCGCGGTGTATTCACAATGTATTCAATATAGCCTTCCTTTTCCCATTGCGATTGCCTCCCTGCGCTGCTCGTGCGCCTGTTGTGCTGTTAGCGTAGATTTATGGTATAGGAGTCAGGCCCCCCTGCACACAGCCCATTTACTATATCTCTATTGCAGGGACAGTGCACACAGTGACAGAGTGAGAGAGTGCGGGCCCTGTGGGCATGAGCGCTCAAATAGGGGAAGGAGAGAGAGTGAGGGGGGTGGTAGGAATGGGAAAGAGGGAGTGAGAGATGCTGCTGCAGTGATGGAGTGACGGATGATCATTGGAGGACAGGGCAAAACACCAGCAGACACAGTGAACATTTTCATTATGTTGTTTTTGGACCTAAAAAAGGGAAATGCTATGATAAAATATATTTCTGTGGTAAGATTCTCGTTTAGTCAATAGCAGCTCTAACAAAATGACACGCGGAGATCTCATGGGCTTAATTATGAAGCATTTTGACTGAGTGGGAGCGAGAACACGCACTGAATTTTGTGAACCAAAACATGCTCTGAGCAAAGTCGGATGATCCCGTTCAAATCAGGGACACTGTCAGTAGTTAATTCTAGGTTTGTGCAAATTACCGGAATGGCCTCAACTTTCGGCACAACAAAAACTGGAGCACTAAACAAAAGTAAAATGGGAAAAGTTAACTTGGTTGAAGTGATTAGGTCTCTAAGAGAAGTGAAATATGGAGATATATTTGCTAGTAAACTAAAGTGCAACCTTTTCTGCTGATACGCCCGTGTAAAGAAGTTTTATCAAGTAGACAGGGAGCCACAGAGAGGGCAGAAGTTACACTGTGCTGCTTTAACCCCTGAGCTTCCCTGGGGACTACCTTAAGCCCACATACCAGGCGTTAAAGACAGGCACTAGAGGCCTCCTGCTCACCCCACATGTGGGCAGGACCGGCCGAGCATGGCTGATTTGATGTGCTATTTTAAGCATTGAGCCGTGCCAGTGTGTTGCCTCGCACTCGGGCAGACAAAGGGTCCCTGGAGCGCGGAGAGGGAGCCACGTCCATCACTGGTGGACCAATTACCTCGCGGGGCTAAGTGGAACTGATGAGCGGACACACGCAGCGCACAGAGCCCACTGTATACACGAGCTCAGCTGGTAAAGGTACTTTCAGGTGAGGGCAAGGAGCTGACTGCGCCGGTCAGGAGGACAAGCAAAAAACAAAGTTGCTGCAATGAGTTTAAGTAAGGTTTTTATACTTTTCACAGCAATGACTGAGTTTTAGAGCAAAATGTCATTTCTAGCAGTGAAACAAGCAGTTCTTCTTTACAGGACAAAGCCACTGTAGTACCACTCACTCCTGTACCCCAGTTTGAGATAAACCAAGGCATCTATTTCCTCGCATTGCATGCCAATTGTAAAAATCTACTAAAGTCTTATAGAAGAAGTACTTAAGGGGCGATACTATGACAGTTTTCTTCTTATCCGACCCCATTCTTGATCCAGCAGAGTACAAAGTGTTTTTTATGAACTTGCCACAAATACAATAAAACACAAAGCCGCCTTGAAATCCATAAATCTTCACAAATCCGACGTTAAACTCACAGTACGCCCAATAGTCGCCGTTCTTCCGGGACCTCCTGCACCCATGCCATTCGTCATCCCCCCAGGACCGATCCAGGACTGCCTTTTTTCCCCGTTCTGTTTTATTCCCTGCGCGATAACCTTGCTCCCCGCCTCTAAAACCCAGCACTGTAAGTAATGTGCCGAGTTTGACCCTTTATGCCTCATTGTGTAAGAATTCAGCTTCTGACCTTAAAAAGATGAAAGCAAATCGATAGGGCGGGACACGTGAATTCCGCAGCCCAGGATGCTCGCCAAGCGGGGAGTCAGGGTTCAGGAGAAGGAAAGGACTAAAACAATGGGGCAACAAAAGCAGCAATCAGTTATGTAGTTGGATTGTGACAAAAGTGTATCGTCCCAGCCCTAGTAGTTACCACAGTTTTATTCATGATTTTGCTCAAAAATTAACATCGTTTTTGCTGCTTTGGGTGTTTCCTTCTTCAATCTTTCACTTCCTTAGTGCGTCATATGTGACATACAAAGAAGAAGAATTTCCATGTTACCGTGCAACTATACTGTGCCATGGTCCAAGTGTGAGTCACAGTTCTATTGTAATATGTCAAAAATGTTTCTGAACCAATTGCAACTTCATTTCAGCGGTAAAATTGCCTCCGCACTGGTGTAAAACTATGATTTATACTTACCACAGGCATTATCTCATGAAGTCAGTAATAAATAACCTGTCAGACATTTTAAGGCTTATTATTAATATAAACTAAAGCGTTTTTATGAGATGATTATATAAAGCTTCCATTTTGTCCAAGGACTTTGCAGCATATAGTAACGTCTATTTATGTACCCTCTTTAAATAATGCAGTCTTAATTTAAGACCAGGGGCTCAGGGATGATAAACTGCACGCGCTAGGGGACTGCCCTGTAAAGTAAAGGTGAATATCTCAAAGTGAAAGTCCGAACTTCGGCTCGGCACACTCCAGTGACTTTGAGTTGGACCGAGTAACTTTGAGTGAGACAGATTCTTCTATATTCTGCTACAGCGGGGCATGACTGGAGATACATCCTGTCTGTGCTGCTCTACTGTCTGCAGCAAGGCCGGCAAAAGAATACAAGGGTGGACATATCCGAGACGAGAGGTGAAAGTTATGTTCGGCAAACTACTGTGCGGGTTGAAGCGCACACCCAAAGCACTCCCTCACTGCACGGCCTACAGACCTGCTGTTCTCCAATGTACATTTTAAATCTTTACCACAGATGAAACTTAGAGAATACAGTAGACCTGATAAATCATTAAGGTTTCTTTTTGTGTGTGTGGTGCAACACAATTGATTATAATACCCTTGTTAAAGCAGAACTAAGTAAATCATGCCCCTAGAGGCCATAAGCGCCACTGCAGGTGTTGTAGCATGTTACGGTTTTTTACTCATGAATTGTCCGTTAAATAAATACTACGCTGACAGAAAAGACAAAAGGGACAGAGGGATATTGTACATCTAATTATTTTTTTCACTCAAACTATAAATACTGTTTAAGTGGGGCTATCCCGCAGTTAGTTTTGCCCGCTAGCCTGTTAGCTTCTTCTTCGTTATTCCATTAGTGTGTATTGGGGCCTCCTGGTAGGAGCAGGAAAACCTGCAAGTGTGGTTTTCTTGGCCAGAGACACCAGGGGGAGATGAAAGACCCCCCAATTATCCCATTAACACTTGTACCCCCAGAGGGACGACGAAAAGGATTTATTAAGGTAAACAAGTTACTTCTTACTGCTATAACTAGAAACTCGACTGTTGGACCGTTTCAGGGGATCAGAGGAGACAGGGCAGCCAGCCAGGTTTCCTCCGAGTGGTACAGTTTCCCTGACCTCCAAGGTCATCCGGGTCAGGTTGACACACAGTTCAGGACTGACAACTGAACACTATTTCATTGTACGCTTGTACAATGACAATAAAACACTTACTTACTTAAAACCGCACAGCCTTTGCTCACTACCTATCACCTGTTACCCAGTACTCCTCCTTCTAGAACCACTTTAGATAAATACTGACCACAGTAAGAGCGACAGGAGGTGCCATTTTGGAGATGCTTTCAAAAAGTTATCGCAAGTTCTGCTTTTAATATAACTTTTCTATCAAAATGTTTTTGTGATGCCGTCGATATCCCACTTAACTTGTCAGTGCTTGTAGTGCACCTTAAAGTCTAAAAGAGGAAAGTAGTTCTTAAAATTGTCACATTAAGCACCACCAATTAGAAAATGTGTCTTTCTGAGAACCACTAAGACCTAAACACAAAGTTGATTTGTATAGCACTTTAAAACAGCACAAATAAGAGCAAAGTGTTTCACAAAAAAATCAGCTATTTAAAAGCACAAAATCAGTCCTATCCAGATGATATACAAAGAACTGATCTGCTCAGGACATAAATAAGGCACAGGTGTTGAAAGCCTGGACTTTAAAGTTAAATCCATGACAGAAATAGCTCAACGAGAAGTGAATAGCTTGAGAACCATTCAAGATTCAAGAGTCCAATTAAAGCTCAGAGGCCAGAAGTCACGAGTTGTGGTGAAGTAAAGCTTTCCACATTTCCGCTTCATACATTGCTGTCCCAAATTCAATTCCTTGGATTTCCTCCAGCCGCCCGAACACGAGGTTAATATCTTGACTTGTTTGTCTTTCCGAATGTACCTGTGGACGCTCCTATGACTGCTGTTTACCCTCCGCCTGCCAACCTGTAAAACCCGCCTCCCCCAAAAGCATAATACCAGTCTCATGTCAGAGCGGCGGGGATTGAATTCAGTGCACTTGACAATAGGGAGGGGAAGGGAAGATTGAGGAATAGAAAAAAATACAATGAGCGCGGAGATAGCGGGAGGCAGAGCTTGAATGGAGAGGGCGGGATAGTAGTGGTTATGACACTTGAAAAACCTCCATGTGGTAAATGAGAAAACGCTCTCGCTGCCTCCTCCCAAGCCAGCTGTGACATGCTGCTACACGGGGCTTACTGGGGATTTCAATTTCTGTGTTTGAAACGAGGAGAATGGTTTACACAGGCGCAATTTAGCGAGTGGTGGCGGGGATGGCAGGGGGTGGGCGAGGCGGGCGGGGGGGCGCCTATCCCTCCGTGACGTGCCAGGGCCAATGTTTACGAGTGTATTAAGTGATAAATCTAGTTACATAGGGAAAGCGATGCGGCGCCGTACATTTACACGCCCACACAAGGACACGGGTATTTTGATTCGACGAAGTAGCTCGCAGTTACTGAACAAAACAGTAGGTGTTTTTTCTTTACAGTGAATGAAATTATTTCTGTGTGAAGTGCGATGATGATTATTATATATTTAGTAAAGCCTTGCATTAAAGGGAAAGTATTATAGACACTGATGTTGGTAAGAGGAGATGGAAAGACTGAAAAGGCTGGTTCTGCAGCTGTGAGGCTGACAGAGGAGAGAGAGTGGACTGAACTCATACGAATTACATGAAAAATGTTGGTTGTGAGATAAAGCAGTTTAATAGGTTTATGACAGACAGGCAACAGGGCTTGGGAATAAGACTTCATAACTAAATGAATAGGATCAAATGAGAATATGACATTTATACTATTTTGGACAATTAGCTTATGTTGTTTAAGTAAAATGTGCTTTTCAATAATAAAAGAACAGCATGAGGCCAGCTGTAAATGCAAATGTTAATGCCATATATTAAAGGCTATGTTTAAATGAAGCAGATTACGGTAAGTGAACTTAAATCATGTCTAAGACTGGTACCTCCACCTCTCCTTCTCTCAGTGGCTGGAGCAGAGGCAGTGACTGTGTGCACCAGGCAGCGTGGTAATTGGCCCTGATTTATCGTAGGCCGGAGCAGCCGGGGAGAGCGAGCTTAACGCTGGCACGGGGCCAGACAGGGCCACGCTGTCGATACCGGTAAACTGCCCCAACCTCGGCACGGACCCCCGCCGTCGCCATGACACCCCTGTGACTCTGCCTCAGCTGTCACACGGCAGCCGGTAGCTCATGTGTGGGTTAGCATGTTGCTGGCAGAGAGGGGGGTATCTATGTTAAAATGGAGACAAAAGGATGACCTCAGCTGAACTTTTTCAGATAGTTAACGTTTAATGTGGAAGTGAGGCATAAACCAATGCTTTTGGGAAACCCAGTGTTGATATTTTGAGTGACTAAGAAGAGGCTGGGCTCGGAGGACAGTGTGTGTTCCTTCTATGATGCAATACAATCCAGGAGTTACACATCAGAGCATTTCAGCAGTGAATGGGATTATTCAAAGCTGCAAGATATTACTCTCGGTATGATTTTGATGAGGACGTATGGTTAAAAGCATGATGTCTCCTTTAACATGTAGGACGGAGTGAAAACATTGAAATTATAGTTATGGTTTGTTTTCATGCCAGAGAAAAACAATGTCATTCACTTGGCAAACTTTTTTCCCTTCATGTTTGTCATGTTTGAAATTACTTGGTTTAGACACTATGTGGCCAGTATAGTCATTTGACAATAAAAAGTGCATCTCCAATTGACAATTGATTACCGTGGCAACTGATTGAAATAGTATGTTGTGGCAATTATGAGTAAGTTTTCCATTTCTTAATTCAGATTTGGGTTTTCACAACATTACCATGCATTACCATGCCAAACTAAATTATTTTCCACCTCTTCCTGACTCTCACCTGCATAAGTTCATGTGAGCTTGCATATTTCCAGCTCTGTCTATGTGCACCAATGATACTCTTGCCTCTGAAATGACAAGCAGCCTCCTTAAATTGAAGCGCACAAAGCAGCCCCTCCAGCTCATCCTCCATTAATTCATGCTGGCAAAGTATCTGCAAAGACTCTTAAAGACAAGACTAGTCCCAGAGGCTGCTCTCCCTACTGCCAGGACTACAACAGCCTGCTCAGCGGTCGGGCGGCATTTACAGCAGCAACTCAAATCCCCCAGTCGTCCCGGATGTACTGGCTGCTTCCAAACCTTTAGCCCGTAACATGTGTTCTTAGAGGCGCACCTGCATTTCAATGCTGGGACAGTGGGGGCTAAGACGGACAAACAACAACTACTGTGAACACGTTTTCTTTTTTTCCCCCACGCGCTTGTTTTCTTCGATGGCGGTGGAGGTAAAGCCGTAGCTCGAGGAGTGAATAGTGAATGAGCTGCCGTCTCACCTGGGGAATGCTACGCTGCTGGTCCTTAAAGCCAAATGTATCGTAATGGAGGAGGCTCAGAGCGGTGTGTGCAAGAGGTGCAGAAGTAAGAAAAGTAAAAATAAATAAATAAAAAGGGTGGTTGGGCGAGAGGATGCAATTAATTAGCTAAGGAGTGGAATCCAAGACAATACCGATTGGAGCAGCAGATACTGAAAGCATTTATTTCACGCATTTGAGCAAATGATGAATTGTACACTTTAAAGATGTGGTTCTGTGTTTAAGGTATGACACATCATCATCCAGGCAGGAGAAAAATAAACAACCAACGTAAACAAGACTAGTTGACAAATAACATTAGCATGGTACGTCTTCTTTTAAATAAGCACAGTAAACCTGTGATGCTGAGGACACAACATTCTGCTATTATGTTCTTATAGCCAGACCTGTATGACATTTCGTATCTGACGGCTACAACTGTGACCTTCCTCAGAGGTTGTCACGTGGTGTTGCTGTGTCTGGTCAGCTGATTAAAACCGTTTTTGGCTCTGTCCTCCTGCTTGTAGTAGAAGGCTGACAGCGCTATCTGCAGTCTGACTTCTTCAGAACTGTGTCCCAGGTGCGGGAAAGATGGTACGCGCCTTCATCCCGGTTCAAAGTCCGGGGGGCACGCTCTCGGATCTTGATGACCTTTCTGATCCAACAGTGGTATTTGTTGTTGGGCGGCATGGCGGCGCAGCAGCTAGCTGGACGGGGCCTTTCTGTGCATGTTCTTCCTGTGTCTGCGTACTCCGGTTTCCCCTACCACTAAAAACATGTGCAATAGGTGAATCCTCAGCCCACTGCTCCCTACGGGTAGTCCGGTGGGGGATGGGTCAAGTGCAAAGGACAATGGTCACTGTACAGTTGTTGTACAATGACAAATAAAGCTCCTTTACCTCTCGGTGCCGATAACATGGGCATTGTCCCAATCCATGAAGTGGTTCTCCCTCTTGCAGTGGTCTGATATGGCAGACATCAGCTATTCTTGTTCTGCTTGTTGTCTGTTTAAATGAGCTGACCAGACGCGCCACAGCAACACCACGTGACAACCTCTGTTATAGCCGAAACTGTCAGGTATGAAATAACATACAGGTCTGGCAATAAGAACACAATAAAATAATTTCTAGAAAACCTAAAAAACCTAATTGGACTGCTGAGAACATTCTGACCACTAGACTAATGGGTGCACAGCCTGACCCGAGTCTAACCCAGAAGTAAACAGATTAAAGGTGGACAGGAAGAAGTTTGAAACAGTATTATACGCTAGGACTAAATCAGTTCTTAATCAGGACCAGACAATGGTCTGCCCCTTAATACGCTAAATGACTAGACATACGCTGCTGCTGAATATAGAAAAGGCTTGTATACCATGAGTAGTGCTGGTTAGAAACCCATCGCTGCAAAGTGGACAGTCAAAACACAGAGCGATGGGAAAGAAAAGGAGATTCAATTGGACTGTCTCATTCTCTGCAGACTTCCACAAGCCTTCGGGCAGCAAACAAAAAGCCTGGGGATCTGGGACACACACGGGTAAGTCAATACTGCTGTGAACAATGACTAATTTAAAATATGCTGATTGGCCCATCTGTAGTTTCCTTCAAAGCTCAGTGACAGAAACAGAGGTCCTGTCTGATAGCAGCTTTTTGGTTGTTTTTAAGGGCAGGCGATGCAAGTAATATTTCTTTGAGATTGGATTCTTTCATACAGTATACAGGCCTCAAGATTTCTAAGAGAGGTTGAGAATTTCTTGATATTGTAAACAACTATGGGCCTTTAGGGTACAGTGAGAGACCCGTTATTATTACTAATTTATATAAACCTGCAAAACAAATCAATTTTTATTGTTCACGGCTAAAGTCTTCAGATGCTTCACTATATCTTATCACAAAATTAATTGCTATCAAATCAAAATCGTAAGCTTTCGGTTGCACTTTGCTAATCTCAAAAGCTACAATACACAAAATCCTCGACAAACTGATATAAATACAGTGTCTCATTATGTAAAAAAAAACTTGTGTGAAAACCATGTTTTCAAATGCATGCAGGTCTTTTATATTTCCTTTTCTTACCCACAGACATTATTGCGCCTGTATCTGTTCAACATGTGCACAGTGAAGTGAATCTTGATTTGAAAATATAAATAACAAATGTATTTGTACTTGCAATACGAAAAATTGCAATTGCACGCGTTGTGAAATTGCTCAGTCCAAAGTGTATCGTCTTAAATGTCGTTCTCCCCTCCATCTTACTCTTTCTTGGTCCTTTCTCATAGCGGTTGGAATAGGATGTTGTGCTGTGTGTTCGGGTGTCAAGACACAGGGGCCTGCAGTTAAAATAGAGGCCATATATTTCCCTGGGGGCAGAGATAGTGAGCCATCTGACAGAGGCCACAAGAGCTAACATAAGTCGTACATACAGCATTCCCTTTTGACAATAGCAACAGCACAGTAAAAAGGCATTCGAGTAAAGCACTAATCGATGACAATAAATGGTGGAAAGTAGACTCATCTACGAGGAATTGCTGTGAATCTGTCATCCGAAGGTAGAACAGTGATGGGATTGGAATAAACTGTAAAATGCTTTGCGTAATGGGCCCTTTTTTTAAGCCGTTTCATTTATTTACACTTCTTTGAGAGGATTTAATTGCCTCTATCATCTGCACAAGTACTGAAGGGATCAATAATTAGCTACGAATCACAAACATTCAGCAGCTAAAAATAAATATGAGCGGGATACAACAAAGCAAGGTGTGGCCTAGAAATGTTCTCTTCCCTTCCCAGAACGGCTTTGGCGAGAAGAAGGGTATTTTAATCTTGTTTTAAATAGACATTTTGTATATACATGTGAGCTACTATCTTTCCATTTATAACCAGTGTAGTCGGGCAGCTAAAACAGTTGTTCAGAATCAGTTTGAATGATGGGCCGGATGATTAAAGTCATGGCCGTCTATTAGAAAAGAGAACAAAGAGAACATATGAAAATGTTTTCAGAATCAAGATGTTTTGACTTTCATCCCAGCAGCTTTTATTGCCTTAGGGTTATTAAAGGCTCTTGGATGAGGAAGGATAGAGGATGCAATACAACAAAATTAGTATTACACTTTGGCTTGTTATGTCTGGTCCAACAATTAAGTCGCAGGAGACATGCAAGCGCAATATGATGTTTTGGCTTCACTCTTTAAAGTAAAAGATGAGCTAAAGTACATCTCTTTAGTAGCGCGTCATGAAATAGCGTTTGTTTACTTACTAACTCGTTCTCTTCAGTCATAAAACCAAACAAATGCCTTTGGCACCTCAAGATGAATCATTTCCACAACAAAGGAAGTTGTATGTGATGGCTTTTTCCGGTTGCATCCATGCACAAAACGGAGAGGAACTATCTTTGCAAAACACGCAATCCCCCCCTTGACAGAAGGGGGCGCTACTATTGGAGAACCTGACGGCGCTATGACTCTCGTCTTTCCAAAGAAAAAAAGAGCGAATTTCTATCATTCATGGATCGAAAGATATCTACAGGTAAGTAAAACTTTATCTTGGGCGTCATTCACAATGCCATGGGTGATGATCTTCTCACTGGGAGGCACGACCACCAACCACTCAGCCAGAGTGCCGTCCAAAGCTTATACGGACTGACATTGTGGATTAAGAGTTACTGATAACCACACAAGATACTTCCTTGTTTTGCACTTGGATCAGTGTCTCGACAACAGATAAAGGTCACTTTTTGTAAGTTTTGATGCTGTACCTTCGCTGCTTTAACTCATCTAACATTAAGAGCGAGATCCGGCCTATCTTCAGAGCTATAAAGAATCCCCTCCTATAATATTTATACGTCTCCTCTCCATCCATTATAAACCAACGCCCACGCTGACACTAACAGAGCTCCAGTGTTTGGGTGACATAACCAGGACTGGAGTCTGTTTGCCCAGAGCCTAATGGCAGATCGGCTACAGACTGTCACAGAGAGATCGGTCAACAAAGTGCATCGAATTGGACTGTGGGCAGAGCCAGAGTGAAACCTGGCCCGACGTAAATATTTGGGTTGATTTGTCATCATTAGGGCCAGCTGGGTCGGCTGTGGGAGAGGAGACTGCAGGATGGATGGAGTCTGGGAGTGGGAGGAGAGAGACAACGTGGAAACCTGCGACACAGAAGGACTCAATATGGTTCAAAATATGGCCTCAGGGAAGAGTTTGGATATTTCATTATTGGTTTATACCTCTGTGTACTGTAGACTAGAGAAATATCAGATAAACAAATAGTAAAGTGGGTATAGCATGCATGATTGTGGCTTAAAGACAGTCTTTCGGCATGTCAACACTGATATTTTACATGTAATAAGTTCAATAGTAGGTTTAATAACTCAACTTGCGAGCCGTATAGCTTCCATGCATTTGATTCAACAAAAGAAAATAAATCCTGCTGTCTCGCTAACAAAGTATACAAACAATCCAAACAATGCCACAATTCAAATAACGTAACTGATTCATCATTAAAGATTATCGGGGTTAGACGTGGACTTAAACTAAAAGGACATTTGAGTTCAGGGGTAAATGCTCTACACGATATACAAAGCTCTAAAATTTCACAAGAGCAAAGAATGCTCCGCTTTACCAGCCATGAGGGTGCAATTAGCACCAAACAGAAAAGTATGGATTTTTTCTCCTCAATATATTCCTGACCTTAACATTTTAAATCAAACAATAACCAATACATTTAAAAGCATATATTTATATTGAACAACTAGCAGACCAATCCCAGCGGAAACACTATCTACTAGACAGTGGTAGAAAAGAAACTTTGAAAACAGATGCACCTTGCACTGCATTACAAAATCCATCAATACATTTTCCATTAATTTCTCAAAGCTGGGATGTTTGTGCGGTGAATACAAACGAAACCCCAAGATCCCTTCCTGCTGCAGCCTGCTAAATGTGTCTTATAAATATAAAACAGAAATAATTATTCCTTTGTTTTGACTGAACAGGAAGCATCATTTCATTAGAGACACGCTGTAGTCTTTTCAATGCATTACTGGCTTTTAAACATCCCGCTGCCACTCCCAGAGCGCTGCACCCAAAGGACTCTGAACCATTTCTGTGTAAAACAAGCCCAGATATTAGAACTCCTCCAACCTCGCCCCCCTTTCTCTCTTTCACTAATTGGCCGCATTCTTCAGAAGTCAGCCGTGTTTTTATGTTTTTTTGTGAAGCAGGAAATGTACGTATGTAAGTAAAGAGGAGATTGTTACAGAGAGGGAGGAGGAAGTTATTTTTTGACTTTTCTTAAAAGTGGCCTGTCTTTTTTTTTTTTTTTTCTGAGACAAATGTCTGCCAATCCTGTCACGCACTAGAGCTGGCACCCTGCCCCGAAATGTTCTCATAAGCTGCATAGAGGATCAAGAAGGAGGCACGGAATATCAAGCACTCAACTAGGAGGATCTGTCAATTCTGCTGCTACAGAGAAAAATGTGTGTCTTCTGTCCAGAGCCCTGGAAACTAGATAGATGAGTGGAGTGGCTAAAGCAGTAGGTCCTTTAGTATTCATTTTTTTTGCCAGACAGGTCCATTGCTTTTCTGGGCAAATCGTGTGCCAATAATCCCTCTCTTTTTAACCAATCAAACATGTTACTAAATTCTACAAACTACAAACATTCTACAAACATAGTACTCTTGTTTCAACTGCAAAATATCCTCTTAAAAACAGTATTACCTCCAAAGCAATCTTACTCTTAGGGAATCACATGTAGATTATCAACTATAAACCTTAGATGGGGCAAAACCTGGACATTAAATGTATTATAATTGCACCCACAGATGTCCAATATCAAATACAGAGAAATACAGACAATATAAAAGTTTTCCAAAGTGTGACGCTATAGGTTCACGAGGGACAGATCCACCTTCACTATGTGCCGTGATGGAGATAATAAAACAAACAGGTATGAGATGGAGAGACAAGGGACAGACTGATAAATAGGATACTCGGGCTGTCCCACCATGACATTTATAGGCTCAGATAAACAAATGTATGTCTCCTCCTTCAGAAGGTCAACTGTGCTCAAATTCATAAATAAGGTCGTAATTGGTGCAGAAGCGGCGCTAAGAGGCTGAAAGGTCCCCGGCAGCTTTGTGCATGAGTTACTGCCTGACACCGCGTTCACTGTGGGACTGTGGCTGTGTGTTTTACTGAGCACAGAGCTAATGTTTGCATAAAGGGCCAGTGTTAGCATGTACCGACTTTCCTGTGCAAATATTTCAGCGTGTAATGCTCCGTAAATTACGTGAGATGTTGACAAGAACAGCAGACTTAACAGGTTCAGCGTGTGAAAACAATGGATCAGTTTATGATAACAAAGTGGAAGGCGGCGGGCAGCACGGCGCTTCCAGCTGTCACGCCTCTGGGACAGACGACACTGGGATGTCACCTCCCACAGCGGTATCTGGTGGGTGCGGTGTGGTCACAAAAATCAGCCACAGGAAAGCTCCTGTGGCGGGGAGTGAAATGTCAGCATCTCTTTTGTTTCACTTTAATGTTACTGTATATGGTTCTTATGCAAAATCGACATTTTAGAGCTCTTTACCATGCTACACTGTTGTTCTCTCATGAAAAACATACCTGGAACAGTGTTTCGACCCACTCGCGCATCTTTGAGTAATTTCAGATCTTCACCAGTGGTTATTCTTAGCACTGTGTCAACTAGCCTGGCATCCAGACTAATCTCCGATGTTTATTAATTAATAAACAGGAGACTAATCTGGCGACCCTGTCGTAGAAAAGCTACTGCTTGAGGCGGGACTAATGTGGGACAACCGAAGCGCATAGCAGCCAATGAGAACATAGCGGATGTGACGACAGAAACAGCGACAAGAAAGTTGTAGTCATTCGGACATTAACAATGGCGCTCCCTGCCACATGGAGTTCAGTAAATGACTTCTGTCGTTTATGTCAGAAAAACTTAAGAATACAAGCATACCGGAGCATTACGTGAAGTGGTTGCTTGTGTTGAAAAACTACAAAACAAAGGCGCAACAACGTGACGCCCGTTCAGGGAGCTGCTCTTATTGGTCGGTAGGCTCCATATCGCTGCGTCACTTCCTTTGAAAGCGCGCAATGGAGTGTTGCCAGACCCTCTTCTGTAAAGATAAGATAAGATAAGATAAGATGATACTTTATTGATCTCACAGATGGAGAAATTGCATTCGATGAGAGAGCATCCGGCAGCAGCACCCATTCAGTGCGCACCACTAAAGAAGCGGAGTCTGGTTGGCGAGACTACGTGTCAACAGCTCCCAAAAAGCTCCCGATTTTTCAAAAAAAAAAAACATATCGTACGTATATCCAGGAAGTGTTTTCCTCACCTCTCGATCGATTGCTAAGCTTAATCCTTTCATTGTGAATTAAAAACACTCGCCATAGTCCATTACAGCCACTCGGGCCGCACTGACTTCTTTTTTTTCTCTTTATTGAAACAGCTGCGCAGCAAAGGGGAGCGAGAGGGGAGGGAGGGGCTTACTGGAGATTGCGTGAAAACCAGGAAATGAAACTACTGGATATTTTTGTTTCAGATGGTTTTAGATCTGTAATGCATTTTCTAACAAATAAAGTAATATAGTGAGAAAGATATGTTTGAGATTATTACCAAACACCCCCTCTTTATAGCTGTACAGTAAGTGAAGAAAACCACTTGAAGTAAAAATAAGAAATTGCAGTTATGTTGGACTGTTTACATTTACACTTTGAGCAGTATAGTAATTATATGCCTGTAATCCATCCTCGATGAAAAGTTTCTCCATTTCTGTACGTTTGCTGTAGAGGGAAAAAAAGACTTACATCTCACAAAGTATCATTTACATACTGAATACGGAGCCATTATATTTACAATAACAATGATGAAGATCGCAGAAACAATGGGGCGCACAACACACCCGGAGATGCACGGATAAATTGAAGCTATAGGAGGACGTACGCACAATATCTCAGTGTTTTGAATATTCAGTTTCTCTTTTACATGCTAAACAGCCGCACCGGGTCGCGTATGTCACTGTCTTCCCCAAAGGAATAAGCTCGCTGAAGCATTACTGACAATTGCCACGACTAAATAGTGGCACTAAACGCGCCAGCCGTTGTTTGTGGCAGGGAGAGCCATAACAAACCAGCAAGGGAACGGTGAACGATCGGTTTGCTGAAGTTTATAGTCTTACTTTATGACGTACATCTGAGAAACATAACCGCGGATTTCACATGGGAATATCCACCGAATACACCGCGTTCCCTGCCCAAGCTGGGATCAACTACAGGGGCAAGGCAATAGCAAGAATGTCTGTAGTAAAAGCCTAGACTAACAGGCCACTTTAAGAGGTAAAAGTGTGCAGAAAAATAACATAAGGAGTTACAGTAGTGGTTAAAGTAGAGATGCTGCTCCTACACATCCAGAGGTGCAGCTGAGGAGACATTGGACATTGTGTTCCGGAGGCCTCCTGTGTGGACGCCTCTCTCAGGAAGTGCTGCAGGCCTATCCCACTGGGGGGAGCCCCGGGGAAAAATTAGAGCTCTATGTCTCTTCGTGTCCTGGGAACACCTTGCAGCCCCCCAAGAAGAGAAAGTGTCCGGGAAGAGGGAAGTCCTAACAGTCCCTGCTTTGACCGCTGTTTGACAACAATTAAGCATTACAAGGTTTCTAGGTATGCACTTTTATTGTTTGTTTAAGTATTTTCAGAGAATCCTCGGCTCATGATACAGCAGACATGACCAGGCTCGTCAAATACTAGAGAGGGAAAGAGTGTGCCTAAAAAAGTGGCCGCTGGAGAGATACTGGGGGATTAGGATGGTCAATGGAAACTGTCCTTTTGGAGATTTACCTGAGCAGAAATACTGCTTTGAAAATAATCTATGTGAAGTTCAAGAGAAATTGGATTTAGTCCGC